>NC_135478.1:101417284-102047562 GCF_052094955.1 Ictidomys tridecemlineatus
CCCTGAGTTGCTGGGGAGGGGGCTCATTTGTGGTGCCACCCTGAGCTGGGCACAGCTGGGCTGTGGTAGATCTGGGCAGCATTTGGTTCAGGAATGCCCAAAGTCACTGCAGGGAAAGCCAAAGAGGAGGGAGTGGTTCCTGGAACCCAGAGTCCCCCTTCACCTAAAGCATGTGAGTGCAGTGACGTGGGGTGATCACCCCTTCTGGGCAGGGCCACTGCCTATCTTTGTCCATGTTCTTCATCTTCTAGAAAGGTCTTGCTGATTACCACTGGGGACATCCTAGTCAGGCACATGGGTTTGGTTGTGGCCACAGGATTAGAAACCCTGCAGGCGTCCGATGCCCTCTCACAGGGTTTGCCCCACCTTTTGGTCACCCTGTTGGTCTGGAATGAGTTGAGAGGCTGCAGCCTCCTCTGTGGCTTCTTGGGTTCATTTTCCTATCCCTGTCTGCAGAGCCACGTGCCACTCCTGTGATCGCTGACAGGCAGGTGTGGCTGCCTGTGGTGTACCCGGAGGTCAGGTACTAGAGTCTTCCCTCCTTCTGAACTTGGCATCATTATTCCAAAAAAATAAAAAGTGTGGCTGCACCAATGAGAAGATGGTTGACAGGTTGTTTCACCTACTGCTTCCAATTTATTAGAGAATGACTCTCTCATATGAGTAATTGTCCTACAGAAAATTACACCCAGGGAGTCCCTGACCAAGGACCGCGATAAAACCCAAGAGCAGCATGTGCCGCTGAAGGCAAAGCTCTTCGTCAGATTATTTTTGTGTAACATAATTGTATGATTTATTTTCTTTGATTTAATTTGGTCACCTTCAGAAGGATTGTTGGAGTTACACTGGGGATGCTCAAAAGACCTCGAGTCTATCACAAAGCTCTGCACCTCTGCAAATGCACAGGGCTCATCTTCATTTCTATTTGAAAGGAGTCCTACTAGAAAAAGTTTCTGTGACTTGACTCCTTGTAGTGTGCCCCTCTACTTATATCCTATACGATATTTACTTGAAATATTTGGAAATATGCTTCATGGGAATAGCAGGGGTTTTTTTATATTACCTCCTTGAAGATCCTAGTTTCTGAAGCTGACATTTATTAAATATATTAAATATAAAGTGATGTTTCCATTTGGGTTATGCATAAGCTTCATTTTTGATTTATTTTTCTATAAGATGAAAGGTGACAGATGACAGTTATGAGAGGATGTTGTTTAAATTACCTTCCCTCAGCAGCTCCCTCACTGTGGATTGACATCTCTTAAGAACTGAGAGAAACATCAAGAATAGAAGAGATGATTATGCAGATTTGTGAGCACACTCCATAGAGCCCGAGGCAGGGGAGGTTTGAGGGGTGGTGGGAGATGAGACCTGCAATACTAAACAAGTCAGGAATCCTTGGACACTTTCAGAGAGGGGAATTGTGATTCTTATTTAGGGGGAAAAGAGGAGAACGGATGTTACCATTGGTTTCTTGTGCTGTTTTTATGGCTACTGAGGCTCTCCTGGTAGTTCCATGCAGACTTCCCTCTGGGAAGAGGGCTGAGTGCATCATGACAAGACACCTGTCAGCCGAGGTGCCCTGATGTAGTTCAAGTCAAAGGAAACTGGCTTCTCTTTAAATTCGTTACTTAATATCGACAGAGTCTAACATTATGTAAACAAAAATGCCCACATCATCTTGTTAATTCAAAGGAAGAAAACAGCTCTTCTGCTAATAGGATTGATTTACAAACCAATTTTATTCCTCATGCGCACATGTGGGATCCCGTCAGATCAGGACAGTTCCTCTCAGGAGCAAAGGCATGGGCTGCTCTTGTTAAAAAGTGGTGAAGTTCAGCTTAATTTTAAAAACTCAAACTGAGGGTCAGCCTTTGTTTTCCCCTCTTTGAGAAATTATAGTTTAGCATAAAGATCCTCTGCTGTGAACCAGATCCTGGAGACGCAGGGAGAGACTTCGACTTAAGCCCACTGGTACTTCTTGAGCTGAGAGCAGGAGCTGGGGAAGCTCATCTGCAAAAGGCTTGGTTATTCAATGAAGGCAGAGGCTGCCAGCTGCCGCTCTGTATCGCCTTCTATTGGGACTGTCTCACACTATCAGTTTCCTGTCTGGTTAACAAACAGAATTCCCATTTGCTAAGTGTGTTCTAATTGCTCAAAAGTGTGCGCACGCACACACGTTCTCACCTCATCTGTTCCCACTGTCAATTAAACAGGTTGTTCTAAGCTCTTGGTCGCTCTCCAAGGGTCTCGCCCTCTCCTCTTGCACTGTTGTGTGTAAGCATTCTCTGACTCTTGATCTTCCTCCAGAATCTAACTTAATCTTGTTTCTTCCTTTCTCTTTATTATGCGTTCCCATTCCCTGGAACTTGGGCATTTATGATCACCCCTGCTGCTCCTTTAGCATTTGTTATTTAGTGCTCTGATTCATCTTATGCTGCCCACCAAATTAATTTCCCCCCGTGTAGTAGACAGATTTGGGGTTCCCTATTCATGATGAGGTGCATCAAATAATTAAAGATTGTGCTGGAATAAAGACTTGGGGGTGAAGAGAACAGCAGATGTCATTCCTTTGAAAGCCCGGTTGCACTTGTCTCTACTGGCTCAGGGTGTCTACCTTGAGTACTGCACACCTCTCTTCACTACCTCCCCACAGAGCCAGGCTCTTCTTTGGAGCTGAGCTCCCAGTCCTACTCATCTTCCTGGCTCTGGGTCCCAGCTGCTGGCCTCGCTGAGTACCAGGGGGTGAAGTTGAGTTGGGGGGACCTAGCAACACTACTGTCAGAGCATTTTCCCTTTGGTCATGTGCTAGATTTCCTGCAGCTTCCAAAACTACAGCAGACTAATAAGATGCATTTGCTTTTTAGGAATCTCAGAACACAAAAGGTTCCTTTGAGAACTGAGAGATCTGCTATAGCTGAGCAGGTGTGAAAGGCCCCCTCAGGATTTCTCCTCTAGTTCCATGAATGGTTTCAAGGGACGCCTGAAATCACCTGGAAACACTTAAGTATCTGAGTAAAATCCTACAGAGACACTCAGCCTGAAGCAGACAACTGTCCGTGGTCACTGCCCTCCATGCAGGCTCCTTCACCTTGGATATAAAGTCTACCCTGACTATTTGGGGGTCCTGTGGCCTACCTGTTCCTTTTGTGTTGCTGTTGTTGTTAAATGAAAATTTCTTATTTTCTCTATCTAATGCAGAATAAGAAGAAGCCTGCTGGTCAGTCTCCGGTCATCTTGCCCTTGTCCCCACCTGTTTCTGTGTAGAAGTCCAGGTGAGGGAGACAGCCGGCCTCCTGAAAGCTCTCCACTTCACCTTCTTTGCTTCTGTTTTCCTGTTCACCAGGAGGAGGGGCCAGGGAAGAGGGCAGAGTTTTCCAAGGCTGGGCCCCTGCACAGCTTGCCCTATGGGAAGGTGGGAGATCCTTCCTTCCATGGAGTTGGGTGGTCTTCTCAGATACCCCAACCAGGCTTCCCACTCTGCTCTGTGGCCTGGGCCTGCTTCTCGGCATGCTGCCCCCTCTTGTGAGAATATTTTTCATGCTCTGTTGGGGTGTCTGCGAGGGAAGGTCCAGAGCAGGGTTGGCAAACTTTTCTGTGAAGGGCCATATTGTAAATATCTTAGGCCTCACAGCTATATGGGATCAGCCACCCTGGATCTGCTCTGCTGATGTGAATCAAGCAGCCACTGTGGACACATAAAAAATGGCTGAGTTCCAGTAAACCTTATTACAAAGGCCACCCACGGGCTGTAGTGCTTGGTCCCAGGGCCATGTCACCAGGCCCTGCTCTCATAGCTCACCCTTGGAATGGCCTGTGCATGTAGTGAAGCAGTACTTGACTCTTGGGAATAGCCCAGGCTGAGTCAGATGCCATTTCAACTTCCAGTTGTATGGTCCCACTTCCAAGAACATTCTAGTTATTCACAGATTCCATCATATTCACAAAGGTCCATACCCTTGGAGAACCATAATTCCTGCATGGACAGAGATTTGCTCTTCAGCGTTTTGGCCTGAGGCAGTGTATATTGAAGGATCACCAGGGCCGAGCAAGATCATTTTCTTCCTATCTTGACTTAGGCCCAGACTGATTCTTTACTCTAAATTAAGATCATAAAAAGCATAATCATTTTTACATATTTCAATTAAGGTAATTATTGCACACACAGTGGTACACACGTGCAGCCAATGTTTACAGGGTGCCATCAGGGACTGCGTGTTTATGTCCCTCCTGACTTCACGAGGAGGCTGGGTCTTCGGGAGGTCACAGGTTTAGATGAGGTCATGGAGTAAAGCCTCCAGGTTGGGATTAGAATAATAAGAAGGGAAAGTAACCCCAGCTTGTTCCCCTCAGGTGACGGTATGGTGAGGAGGTGGCCATCCACAAACCACAAATGAAGGGGCACAGGATGAGGCTAGGGTACCGGCAGCAGGTGTCTCCTGGGTGACCATTGCCAGGACAGTTCAAGTGGGAGCTGCTCTGACCCTGTGTCTTTTGGGGTCAGAAATGCCTGCTGAATACCTGTTCCTGGATGCAGCTCCCAGAAACCCAGCCCTTGGCAAAGACACCTGCTTGCAGGGACCCTTGTTCCTGCAGTTAGAAACCAATACATATCATGGGCTCCATGTTAATTAAAGAGATGGCACCTCTGTCATGGTAATGCTGCTGGTTCCAAGTGAGTTTCTGAGCAGGGAAGCTGCAATTGAGGCTGGCATTCAGGACACAGCAGGGAGAGATTCTTGAAGACTTAGCTGTTAAATTCTGGTGGTGCCTTTGAGTGTTTAAAAAGCCTCGTCTCTCCTAGGTCTGAGTAGTGCAGTAAAGTATCTGATAGCATCCCAACATGAAAAAGCATTTTAAAACTTCCGTTGTTTGGTTCAGATATTGCCAAATAAAGCATTTTCTGTCTCTCAATTACTGGAAAATGATGTTTCTCTGAAGAAAATATCCTAGCAGCCCGCATTGTTTTCTAAAGGGGAATATTGGCTTTCTTTTCAAATGTTTTCCAAAGGAAAGGTTTCCGACGTTCTCTGAGGAATAAATGAGTGTTTTCTTTTGAGCTGGTAGAAGACTCCAGTATTTTGGATGTTTACACATCAATTCAAAGAAGAACAGTGCCCCCTAGCGGATAAGATTATAACCTCAGCCAGGGCTAAGGAGCCCTGTTATTCCAGGTCAGGAATACAGCCTGAGCAAGGCTGTCCCCAGCTGGAAGGACGGGCCAAAAGTCACCACGGCCCATTAACTCCAAATATGCATCAAAAAATGCTTAGAGAATAAAAACACCAAATGCCCAGAATGTCAACTTCACTTTCCTGGATTGAAACTGAAGTTAAAACGTTTACCGAAATGTTATTGCATGAGACCACAGCCAAAGACATAAAATTAATATTTCTTTGTTGAAGTAAGCAATGTAAATTCAACTTGTAGCTTTCTGTGGATCCAGTCCACATCCTAGCTGTTTCTCGGAACCTGTCCTCTTCTCTTTAATATCTTCAATTCTTTGATCTGATTAAAGTATTGATGGCAGCGTTCTGCCGCTGGAGAGCAGAGAATAAACTCAGTATCATCAAAACTCGTAATCAGAGAAAAATTCATTTTTTTTGTGCATTTAGCAAATGTCATCTTTTGATAAAATTAAATTCCTTGTTATACTTGAAATCAATGGTGATTACAAAGGATGGATTACTTGTAAGAGGGCTGTATAAAAGTAGTTATGAAGCTTGTTTCTGAGGTTAGAATAGATGTTTAAGGGATTTAATATTGATCAGTTACACGTGAAGTCTGTTTAACATCAGTACTGCTGGTGGCAGGGGATTTACTGAGCTAAGTTATGTAAAATATAATGGAATAGATTAAGTTTTCTTTTAATGATACTGTTAGGGCTGGTTTGTCTGAGTCTAGATGTAACTGAGCCTCTCAGGGGTCTCCCTCTTTGAGTTGTCAACAGCACGCTTACGTTTTCATGCTGCAGATCACCCAAAGCTCCAAATTAAGGAGCCACTGATAATGACTAACCAGATTTAGAGAAGTGGCAGCTCTAAGTGGAGAGAGGATTTGGGGAGTTTGGGGAGGGTGTCCATGGCTTCAACCATATTTAATATTTTCTTCCTCAGATTGGCACTGGTGCTGTCTGGGTTTTCCAAGAGCAGGAACCAAGATGAGGTAAGAACTGCAAGAGATGTTCTAGGGGAGATGCCTCTAGAGATAGAGATGGAGAGCCAGGGGAGGGACAGGAGAGAAGTCTTAAGTTCAGTGTCTGTGGAAGAAAGAGGGATGGGATGTGGATGGACTTGTCAGGAGGCCATGAAATGCCAATGCAGAGGCACAGGACAGTCTCCATCAGGGAACACCCAGTGTGGCAGGACAGCACACAGACCCATGCCGCAAGATCTCGTTTTTAGGAAACACCTAGAATAAGCAAGTCTCTGGGTAAAGAAAGCAGATAAAGAGATTCCTGGGACTGTGGCCTTGGGGGAGTGGAGGACAGCACTGAAGCTCGCTGGACTTCTTTGGGAGAAGATGAAATGTTTAAGACTTGACAGAGGTGTGGGCTGCCAGCTCTGCAGAAGGAGAGAAGACCCGTGACCCGTGCACACCGAATGCGAGGGTGCAGCGTGTGAATCGCCTCTCAACGATGCTATTTGAAAAAGTCAAAGACTTGGTGACAACTATGAGGACAGAGCAGCTGATGCCCACCATCACATGCCCTGTGGGGTCCAACGGGCAGGTTCTCTGGTTGTCACCATCAGGCCCCTGGTGTGGTTAGCTCTCCTTTATGTTTTGTTCTGGATGCTACCAAGGGATGTTCACAGGCTCCATGAACCAGTGACAGGAAATAATCCCATAGTCCAAAGTGGATTGTTAGGCTGCCACTGAATGCTGAGAAACAAGTGCATAAAAAGGACAGGAAGTCTCAGAGCCCAGGAAGTGGGGTGGTGTGGGGCAGCCTTCTAGACAGGAAGCGAGCTGAGGCTGCCTCTCCCCCAAGCAGGAAAGGGTAGGATGAAGCTTACCTGAACCAACCTAAAGGTAAGAGTCTGAAGTTTTTCCCTGGAGGTGGTGGGCACACAAAGCCTGGGGCTAGAGCCACTCCTGAAGATGCCCACGGGGCTGGTACTTTATCTGGAACTACCTGCTTGGCATGAGAGCCAGGAAGGAACGGGGTTCTCACAGATGGGCTGCCATGGTGGGTGCCAGCCCACAGGGAGAGATAAGGACAGGTAGAGGTATGTGGTGTGTAGCCAGTCCAGGACACACTGCCCTCGGTGACAAGTGTCTTGTCATGGAACAAAGGGATGTTCTCATTGTTGGCAAAAAATAAGTGTTTAATACAGTGTCGTGGTGGTGAATTTGTCTCATCATGCATTAGTAAGAAAGGAGAAAGCACAGGTATTTTAGTCAGAGGGAATTGAATTCAGGGCACTTGTTCCAGAGCAGATGGAAAACATGAAGAGTCACCCAGAGTCAGGCAACCCACACATGCTGCCTTCACCCTGCTAGAGGTGAGAGGGGTGATGATACGAGAGCTGAGAACCTGGAACTTGAAATGAAATCCTGGACCAACCCAGTGGGAGACAGAGCCACAAAGGAGACTGGGTCACCAGCAGAGGCAGTGCCCTGGGCAGAGAGGGGAAGAGAGACAACCCTGGGTTCTTCCCCTCTGCCCTTCCATCTCCTGTCAGGCTGACCTGGGCACTACCCAGAGGCAAAGACCCTTGGAAATGGGGTTCCTGTGATTAAGGAGGGGAAGAGATGCAAGTGGGCATGCAGAGCCCGTGTGCTCTCAGCAGGCAGGATAACGGGACTTGGAGGGAAGAAAATCAGGGGGTGAGCATGACACAGGGGGGTGGGCAGCTGGCAGCAGGACACCATTCTCTAAGGAGCAGGATCCTGGGGCCACATTGAGACAAACATCCTAAAAGAGGCTTCTGACTTGGGACTTTTGGAGTATTTCAACACTGGAGAGATTTTGCTAATGTCAAGAAACATTGGAAGGAAAAAATCAGTTTTCCATTTTGTTTCAACTTATACATAATTAAAATTCATGTGAGTGACAGTTTTTAAATTAGGCACTGCATCTTTGATCTATTTAATAACAGAAATGGTTCAAGGCATTGCTATCTGGGAATTGTGAAAACTAGAAAAGTAAATAACATCGTTTTGGTGGAGTAACCAACACAGAACTAGAAAGAGAGTATTACTTTCGTATTTCTTATAGAGAAGCTGGTGTAGGCCACAGTGAGGTTCAGCAGTTTCACTGATTCCTCCCGAGATGAGACTCCGCTGAAGATAGGCTCATTTGGAATTTTCTGTATGACACAGTAAGTTCTATCAAGAGACAGGAGTGCTCTGGTCTGGGTAACGATTGGGCAGTTCTGGAAGTCAATATTTTACAAATATAACAACCACTTAGGAGGAAGTAAAGCCGTCTGTGGGAGGAAGAGTGGTACGAGGTCACCATTTCTCTTTACTGTTCTGAGCAATTTGGCTCTGGATCCCAGTTTGCCTTCATAATTCAACAAGGACAGAAAAAACAACTTGAAGGAGGATGACCACAGGCCTTGAGGTCCCCCAGAATCGTCCTCTCAGAAGCCCTGAGTGGAGATGTCCTCACAGTCTGCCTTCTCACGCTGATCCAGTGGGGCCTGCACTGGGAGCCGTGTGGTATTTCAGGTCCCTGGAAGGCTTGCACCCAGCCATGGCCAACTGGGGGTCTTGGTCTGGTCTCCACCTAATGCACTGGGCAGCAGAGGCTTCTATGGAACTGGAACAAATCAGGTGCTGAAAGGCAGGCGAGGGCAGGACAGAAAGGCTAGGAGTACAAGCATGCCCTGGAGGTTCTGCAGTCGGTGCTGGGGACAATGAGGTGACATCCAGACAGGAGGCTGGGAATGGAATCCTGCTACTTGACTGGCTCTATTTTAAATGTCAGTGACATCCAAAGGCACTGTGTGCTCATGCACAGGTGAAGCCCAGAAGTCACCTAAACCTCAGAGCTACTGACCCCTTACTCAGCAAAGCAGGTCACATGCAGAAGCCTGAATACTGTGGGGCGCCTCTCATGCTCAGGGGAAGGAGTGACAATGCTTCTTGGCTCAGTCATGGGTGACCACTTGAGGACAGCCGAGAAGGAAGCACTAAGAGCCCCGCCCCAGCCTGCTGAGACTGAGACTGCCCTCGGCATCCCCACCTACGGAGCGTGGGGTCCTCTGTGGCAGCTTCTGCTCAGGCCTTTGCTCCAGACCCCCTCAGCTAATTCCCCCTCCTCCCTATTTTTCCCCTCCCTACCTCTTCTCTATCATCCTCTGTCTCTATGCCTACCTCCATCTTGGCCCCGTGGGTAATAGACACAGATAGGGAGCTCACCTCTTTGCCACTGTCTCTTGGGTACATCTTCATCATCGGCTCCTGAGCCTCCCTGGGCTTCATGGGCCCAGGGGCAGGACTGGAGAAGCCAGAGGCGGTTGCTAGAGAACTACAGGAGTAGAGTGGGGCTGCAGAGGAGAGAGAAAAGTCAAAGAATTGAAAGGAAGTCAACTGGCCCTGAGGCTTAGACATTCCTTTGTCAGAATAGCAAGGACTTGGGTGTGTGAAAGACTTAGGGAGGGACATGCCTAGCTTAAAAGAGGCCCAAGTGTGGTTCCTGGAATGTGGGCATGTGGACAGGATGGTGAAGGATACTGATGTCTGGCACCTGGGACCCCTCTTGTGGGTGGTGTCCTGAAGCCCTGGGTTGCAGGGAGCTCCTGACTCCAGGGGCTTGGTAGGGTCTGTGCATGACACCACCTGCCTCTTTTCTGAGTCTGGGGTGGGTCCCAGCCTCTCCAGGCGGTGCAGGCTGGTGGTAGAATGGTGGGCAGAGCTGCCTTCCAAGCACAGGGCCTGCTGTGGATTTCTAAGACAGTGGGCGGCTTGTTCCCTGGAAATAGACAACATTTCTAGATTATTGAGGTGCTATGGCTTTTTTTAATGTTTGTTTATCTTTTGTTTAACTTTGGGGAAATGCATTGAATTTAATCAGAGATATTCTTAGAAACGTTTGATATCCTTATACATTTGTCTCTACATTTAATCTATTTGACACCAATAGAGTTTTACTAAAGTTGATGCCTCCATGAGATAAATAAACTTTTGTCAGAAGGAACAGCATTTACTGTCAGATTTGGTTTTCAGATAGGATTTAACCCCTTTTTGTCTGTTTTACAGATGAAATAGGACCTGGCTGCATTTGCAGATTCTGAGATGACTGATTCTTCACTCTGGCTAGGGCTCCCTCAGGAAACTTGCCCTTGTGTTCCTCTCCACTCTACCCCCATCACCTGCTGTGCTGGTCCTCAAGGGCCCCTTTCCCCTGAGGACAGTTTTCTTGGAAACCTCTGGTGAGCAGCTAATTGTGTCCCACATCTTCTGCTCATGAGCTTGGAGATATCAACAAGCAGATACCATGGCTTCCTCCTCGACACGGTTTCTGGTGTCAATTTCCACCTGAGACTCTGATGCGCTACCCACATCCTTCCAGCTGCCTTGGCTTAGTCTCTTCTGCACGTTGTTTAGCAGCCTAGTTGCTGGTCTAGTCCCGTGTCCCTGACATATTCCTTCATTACATTGAATTAAAGCATCCAGCTCTTCAAGAGCCTTTTTGAATTTTGTTTCTTTTCTAAATGAAAGTCTTCACTACTTAAATAACTGAGACCTCACATTAGACAACTTAAAAGTTCCTAAGAAAAAGATCTCCTTTCTACACAGAACAAATTCTGAAGCCAGCCTAATTAATTTTTTTGAAAAATATCCAGCATTTGTTTCATACATGATTGTGCAAAGATGTTCACAAAGCTTCTAATATGTACTTAATTGATTTCCTTTGGTTAAATCAGTTTATGGAGGCAAGATTGACATAGAAGGTCTGCACAAAATTAATGTACACTCAGGGAGCTTCTTACATCACAGTCTCTGTATGGTGTGAGGCAGGGATCTAGCTGCAGGGATTTCTACTTATAGAAGTGACCTGTTTGTTATATTGCTACCATTTCCCAGTTTTACTCCATCTCCAACTCCTGCACATCCAGTTAGAGTCAGATTATCCAGGCCATCAGATTACTCCAGTGGTCAACTTGGCTTTGAACCCATACCATAGTCATAATTGCTGGAGAAAAATAATACATCTTGATAATTAGGAGAACGTTGCCCTTTTATGCTTCCATTTTAATAATTGTCCCAGCTCTTCTGGGCTTGGCAGCATCCATTCTTTAGTGTTGATTCCAAGATAGTGCTATTTTAAGCTAATTTTTATTGAGTGTTATGATCACTGCCAAATACATGGCAGCCTCCTCTGCAGAGGCCGTATCCTGTGGTTGGGGAAGAGCCAGGGCTTTGTAATAAGTCCTGGCCCTGCACCTCATCAACAAGGAAACGTGACTGAGTGTCATGAAGAAGATCCACCATATCCATCACACCCGTCAATGCGATCACCTCATCAAAGTGCAAAGCCCACTGTTGGCAACAGAGCAGGCAAGTATAAGTCAGAACGAATTTGCCATTGTGCATAGAATTCGGGGAACCTTAGGAGGATCCTCCCAGGAATACTAAATAGGATTAAAATAGCTAATATAAGAAGCAACTCAGCTCACACTAGAGCCTGTCACGTAGCTGATATCAGATGGTGAATGCAGCTCGTGTCCTTCCGACCTCCCCTCCCTTTTATCCACCCCTCTCATCCCTCCTGCTTCTTGCACTCTGCTTATCCACAGCAATTTGGGGAGGAAACTTATAATGCAGTTATATTTCTACTGGAGCAAACAAAAAAAGCAAACATATTTGTAAAGAGCAGTGTTCTCAAAATATCACTCAAATTCTTGGGGCTAATGATATCAGAAGTATTAAAGGAGAACACAGTTTTTTTATGGACATTTAGAACAAGACTGTATGTTGCATTATTCTGATGGAGAAGAAAAGAAAAAAACGTGGAATGACTCCAGGAAAAACCAGAGAAGGCTGTGACTCCTTCTCAGTAATATTTTCAGGTTTTTCTTTCAAGTAAACTTCAAAAGCTTTTACTTGAATTAGCATTTTCCGGTAAATACAGCACTAGTTTAAAGGAACATTATTAAAAAGTTTAAAAAATAAAAGCGCTGCATATTGGAATATGAATATGTTCACTGACATATATTTTTAGTTTCTTCATTTTTCTCCATAATTGATACTCTAGTATAGTGTTTAAAAAAAATCCCTTAAGCATCGAAAAAGAGGAAAGATTGATCAATTGGAACAATATGTTTGGCTTATTTTATATAAAAAAAGAGAATATCTACAAATTGGTTATGGGGTCTTAAAAATCGTGAAATCCTTGCCAATGAATTTGTCGATATCAAAACATAAGACAGGATGATAGAATGCAGAATGTTTGGAAAGTAAATATTTCTAAATTGCCATGCAAATGTTGCACATTTCTGCATACGTTCAGGCAACCTTAGCTGCCTATAACATGTGAGTCTATAAATGAGACTGTGCATATTTATAATCCTGTACAAGAAAACCACTTACTGAAAAAATGAATGCAGCTGATGTGAAACTAATTTGGGAAACGTAATTCTCAAGCTGAACCCCAGATGCTGTTTTCAGTATAAATTAATTAATTTTTAGGTACTGGTATTAAGGATGAATTGATTGGCAGGAAAGACCACCCTGTGTAAATAGGAAAGCAGCAACTCTGTACACACTTTAGGTAAGGAACTTGGAGTACTGAGATCATTCAATAGCATGTCACCTATTGATTTCTGGAATTGCATTGATTTTGTCAACTTCATAGGGAATTTATCTTAAAATAGATTTTGAATAAAAAATAAAAATTTCTGTTGCTGACCATATAAAATAGCAGCATCCAAATTTACTTTTCTGGGAAACAGAAAAGTATATAAAGCAAGAGTGTCAAAGATTGGGTGTCAGACAGTTGGGGCCAATGGGACATGGAGAGAGGAGAAAGCGGTGAAGCTCTATGGTGGCTGCAAGGCCAAGAGAAGAGCCCTGGGAGTGTCTCGGGTGCAGAGGCAGAAGTGGGATCCCAGAAAGAAAAAGCACAGGGACGCTGAGAAGATT
The DNA here is from genome assembly GCF_052094955.1 of Ictidomys tridecemlineatus. Lineage (NCBI taxonomy): Eukaryota > Metazoa > Chordata > Mammalia > Rodentia > Sciuridae > Ictidomys > Ictidomys tridecemlineatus. The sequence continues at coordinate 101,430,380 of NC_135478.1, forward strand.
TGCAACAACTCATCACCTAAATACATACTAAGCGGACAATCTGTTCAGCAGCCACACATGAAACTAACTGAAGTTCATCAGAGACCTATAAAGCTACTAGGAGAAAATTGTATGATGCTCAAGAAGTCAAATTTTCATTTGCTACACCATCTCAAGTTGGCACATAATATATTTAAAAAAATATATCTGACTTAAAATTTAAGATTATTGATCAAAAGGCAGATGGAGGCAAATGTTTATGGATTCTATATTCATCTGACAATGATCTTCAGTCCAGAACATAGGAAATTTCTTCCAAATAACATTAAACTAAACAAACTAAACAAAATGAGAATATTTAGTATAAATGTATGAAAAGATACTAAACATTACTACCCTCTGGTAACAGTCAAATTAAAACTACAATGAGATACCACCATGCTCCTTTGAGAACACCCAGATTAGGAAGATTCGCCATGCCAATCCCTGGCAAGAACGCAGAACACCTCTAACCAGCATCCATCACTAATGGAAATGCATGAATCATGCCTTCCCTATGACACTGTGCAACAGTTGGCCAGTTTCATAAGAAGTCAAAGACACACCTGTTCTACAACCACCCATCACAGCAGCATATTTACCCAAGAGTTAGGAGTGGGTAGAGCCATACAGTAGGGTGTACGTGATGCTCATAGCAGATTTCCAGAGGCCAAAACCCAGCAGCCCCAATGTGCCTCTGCAGGTGAACACACCCACAGTGTTCAGGGGACAGGACGGGACTGTGCAACACTCACAGCATGAAGGAATATGGAATGGACACAGAGAGCAGGAGGGAAACCAAATGGCTACTTACTACATGAAACTGTTTGTACAAAGGAATGGGGGAAATGAATCCATAGCAACCAGAAGGCATTGTGCAGTTGCCTAGAGTAAGACAGGAGGAATCCTTGGGGGAGGCAGAGATGTGTGCATTATCCTTATTGTGGTGTTGCTTTCTGGGGCATAAACATGTCAAGTTTTATCAAATTGTACACTTTAAACATACATAGTTTATTATACATCAATTATAGGGTAGTGATGTTACAAAAAGACCATTTCAAATAATGATAAAACATCATGCGCATGGAAAGAAATAAATCACTCTATATAAAAGCACCTGGAACAAGGTAACAGAATTGCTTATCTATTATGCAAAAAAAAATGTAAGAAATTCACTTAGTAGTCTATCAGATTCAAATTTTTGATAGTCTGTATGTTGCTTAAAGGAAAACAAAGTGAGGATTAATCATGTGATTTTTAGTTTGGGGTTGAGCTGATGAGTTTAATTTCCCAATATATTTTCTGGAAACATGATTTGCATATATGAATAAATGCACAGTTGCATTTTTAATATCACCTTTAGTGTTATTTATACAGAGAAAATAAGAAATTCATTATTCATTTCTTCAAAGTTCACTCTTTGGTGGGTGGGTGGTGGCCGCCCTGGTGTCAGGTGATGTGGGTGGTGGTTTCAAGCACCATGCATTAGACTCAGGATGCTGAGAAGGTTCTGGCAGGAGGAGAGTCTTCGTGCTGGCTTTACATACACTCCAGGAGCACAGAGATTTTCTGTGAAACAGATGATTTAGTGTTCCTCTTATTAGTATCAGTGGAGATGATTAATCATTAATAACTGATCAATGCACTGCCATTAGGGTCAGCAAGGGTGCTTACCCCAACAGTCAGTCTCTAGATGCTCCATATTTTACCTGTCCTAAATCTGCAGCAGACATTGCTGATCAATCCTGTCACTTTCTGAGGCAAGGCTTTGTCCTGTGAGTCCTCTCCCCACATTGCCAGAGACGGACACCCCCTTCGTGGAAACAGTACGAAGAAACTAAAGCCAACCTGCCATCCTAGCTCCCGAGAATTCTGCAGAGACCTGCTGTTCTGGTCGTGTGCAACCTGGCATGAAATGTGTAATATCTGCCTGATAATTAGGAGGCTTATGAAGAATAACAGTGGTAATGTATTTTCCTTCAAATAAATTCATTTTAGTACAAAGGTAACACATGCTTATTAGAGAAAATTTGGAAGATATCAAAACTTACAGGGAAAATAGTTATTGTACCAAATTCCACCATGAAGATAAAACACGAGTGCCATTTGCACAGGTCTTGAGGAGGTGTTTTGAAATTCAGTGCAGAGGCCAATGATGCCTGGGTGACAGCCGGCACCCTGGGTGGTACCTCCCAAACTCAGTGGTGACTTAGGATGCTCCTTGCAAATGATTCAAGTCATAAAATGCATCTTTGATGTAGTTGTTTTCTGTGTGTGAAGGAAGAAGTAAAGAAAAGAACAACACAGTATTCTAAATTAGGAGCCACTCGGCTATTTGGTGATAGAATCTGGAGGCCACTTTTGGTGGCAGATGAGGAAAAAGTAAACAAGAGAAGTATGGAAAGAGCAAGAGGCTTTAACCCAACATGGATGAGGTGTATTACATTGGAGGAGGAAAAAATTGTTATTAGTTAAAAAAATAAGCAGACTCTTCATCAATACATCATGCTACACAGACTTCCATCAAAATGTCAATCACATTGTGCCTCCATGTTCAGCAGCCATTTTTTCTAAATGTCATTTCTTGAGGTCAGAGGTCACCCCTTTCATAGTTGCCCACAACTACAAGAGGGTGGTGGTTGTTTGTGTCAAGGTGGGCAAGGCTGTGTTGGGGCAGTAACCTCAAAACTCAGTGTTTTAAAGAGATGGCACATGCAAGAGGCAACCCAAATCCCTGGGCTGTTAAGTCTCACCAGAACACAGCCCTTCCTGTGGGTTCACATACTATATATGGTGGCTTTCATGCTAAGAGAGCAAAGCTGGGCAGTAAAGCCAGAGAATATTTGCCCCCAGTCTCTAAAATTTACCATCATCTGTGTCAACAGAGAAAATTTTTTTTGCCCATCTGGAGTTTAAAGCAAAAAGGAATTCTTTTGCAGTCATGCCAATGATCCACATGATTTGTTGGTCTTGGTGGGGAAGAGTCCTCTGGACTCTGGGGAATGCCGTCTGATGCAGGGATGAGAGTGGAGAGTGAAGTCATCAAATGCAGGCTATGTTAACTTCCTCTCCCACATCACCGCCTCAACAAGCCTGTTCCCAGGAAGTGAAGAAATGCAGCCTTCCCTGTGTTCAGAGGTGGACAGCTGGTGATCAGAGCAGGGCGCCTGTCAAGGACTAATAGAATGCTTGTTGAATCCATAAATAATTAAAAAATAATGACCAGTTAGTGTAACCCATCCATTTTTATTTTCAGATACATTCATTAACCATTCACTCTGAAACATCATTCTGAAACCTGGCATCAGTGTATGCACAGAGTTGGCTACTTGAGCTCATGAAACTCGGAACCCAGTCAGGAAGAACTGAGCCAGCTCTCCCCCACACATGCATAAGATGGCTCCTGCATTTTGCACTTGACTCTGTAGCTTTCTGGTTTATAAAATAATATAATTTTAAAAATGAGATTGTTAATTTTAATTAGTTGTTAATTTTCCATGAATTGATAACTGGGGCTTATTATTATCATCATTGAAGAAATAATTCACCTACTAGAAAAATCAAATTTTCAATGAATGAGCAAAATATATGTGCCTAGTTTTATGTCTTCTTTCAATAGTCATATTTCAGTGTACAGGAATAAACTATCACCTTGATAGTTGATATTTCAATGTACAAGACTTGTCCCTTTTTTGATAAATTTATACTATGGTATTTAATATTTCACTGTTTCTTTAAGTTGCATTGCATTCTCAATTTCAATTTGATGTGGCTCATTACATGTGCATAGAAATTCAGGTGATTTTTGCACTCTGATCTTGTATCTTGCAATCTTGCTAAGCTCATTTATTAACTCTAGCTGCATTTAGAAAATGCTTAGGCTCTCCCACATAATGGATCATATTATCTGCCAACACAGACAGGTTTACTTCTTCCTTTCCATCTTCTCTGTCCTTTATTTATTAGTCTTGCTTTGTTGCACTGCCCTGGAGCCCTGGTACAGTCCTGAAAAGAGCCACTGGTCAGAAGTACTGGTGTTCCCAGTCCTGGGAACAAGTCGGTAGTTTATTACATTACCTGTGCTGTCAACTGTGGGAATTCTGTCAAAACCTTTCAGCAGGTTGATGAAGTAAATATTCATTCCTGGTTTACTGAGACTTTATATTAGGAATCCATATTGGATGGTGAAAAATGTTTCCATTTGCAGTTGTGGAGATAATCTCATTGTTCTTCTTCTCTATTATTATAGGAGACTTCATTGATTGATTATTATGTTAAAACCATCTTGTATTCTTCAGAGGAAACCAACTTGTTCCTGAAATCCTTGCACCTCATTAAAAACATTTACAAACCCCCACTCAGGACCCAGGGTACTTCTGCACAGTGAGAGAAAATGGGAACAAATGGAAACTTAGTTACTGGGGAAAAAGAAGCCACTCCAGTCTTGGTAATTATTGTTTTCACATCTCCTTTGGTTTTATTTTAACACCAGATTCTCTCTCCCTTCGTTTCACTTTTTTCTCGAGTTTTAAATTTCATCTCTTTTTATTTTCAGAAGGAATTCTGATTGTAATGATAGCACCGAACCTGGCAGAAGAACATTATGTGCACCCACAGTGCAGAGCCACCCTGGGTCCACACCCGTACTCCCCACAACATTGTGTGTGTGTGTGTGTGTGTGTGTGTGTGTGTGTGTGTGTTAAATGCATTCAAATTTATTGCTCATTAGGTTTTCAGTAGACAGGGAGAAAAGGGTACATTTTTCATGAAATGTTCATGACAGATGATGAAAGCAGAAAAACCAGGCAAAATAAATAGTCGTACATCAGCATTTTTGTTAAAAAGATACCCTTAAGAAAGCAAAGTGGACCTTGCAGAATCAGCTTCACGATTTAATTGTTAAAACATCCAGCCCCTGCTTACCCATTTCCAGGGAAAACGAATTACTCTGTGCAGTGAATTATTTTTCATTTATTTATTTATTTATTTTGAGGGAAGTATCTTACTGTCTTGTTTGCTTAGGCTTTTACTGAAATGCACCTCAGCCCGACTGCCCCTGGCTAGGTGAGCAACCAGAGGTGGCCCAACCTGGACACAAGTCAGCATCTGATGGCTTTCAGCTGCAACTGTCAAAATGACACAACATTTCTCAAATTTACAGGAGTCAAATACATTCATTGAGATAATGGATTATCCATTTCAATAGAGCAGCTTTGTTTCAAAGTTGTTGGTTTGGACTGTGAAGGATTTCACAGTGGCTTGTAAAACTGAGATGGGAGGAATTGGCCCTGCTGCAGGGCCAGGGCTTTAGAAGTGCTTCAGCTGGGGTGCAGGAGAGCTCAGGCACCCAGAGTATCAACACCGCGTGGTGGAGTTCTGTCTGTAAAATCTATGGCCATCCTATAAATTTGGGCTTAGAACTCAGGTAATCAATAAGAGACCCATAACTTGATTTTTCATTTTCTCATGGTAAATTTTATATCTTTGGATGTGTGTGACATTATCTTGGAAATGTTACTTGAAATACAAATTGCTTAACCATTTCAGGCAACTTGGCTGTAACCATTCAACCCCCAGGGACTAGAAGCAAAGGTTTATATTTACACAGAAAATAGGATTCAAATATTCAGACCCACTGCTTTTGAGGGATAGAGTTTGGGAAATTGCAACCATCTTCCCCTTATTTTTATGGACACTTTCTCCTTTTATTCTGAAACTACAGCCTCTTCTATAATCCAGAATGTTTTAAAATAATTTTAAAAGGAAGGTGTGCTGCAAAGGAACCCTACAATTGGGACTTCTTCTCAAGTGCAAAGAATCGCCCTGGGCTGCGGTCTCCTCCTGCAACCCTTTGTGCAGAGGCCCAGATGGGTACTAGCCATTCTACCCTGGACAAGGGGCACCTCCGCGGTGTATTCCCGGCAGCTCCAGGCTGGAGGGCCAACGCTTTCTCAGAGCTGCACTGCAGTGTGAGGCCCCCTACCTTGGCTTCCTTGCTTTGCCCTCCAGATTTGCTGGGGTCCGATCTGCTAGGCTCCAGGCTTCCTGACTGACTCCCCTTCCTGTCCTCACCCACCGCGGGAGCAGCACTCAGTAAGCTCTGATGCTGCTGAGTTTCTGGGAGTCAGGGACAGACTGCAGCATTTGCAAGGGTTTTTGCTTTTGTGTTTCTGTTTATTGGTTTGTTTGCTCTGTGGTCCTGGGGATGGAACCAGGGACTGGTCCATGCATGTCAAGGGTTCCACCACTGAGCCACACCCCAGCCCCTGACTGCAGCAATTTCGGAGGCACCTGGTGGCTCCCACCTGGAGTTGGTGCGCTCTCCTCTGTGACCTCGGGTTTGAGTGATTCAGTCCCATGGAGAAATGGTGTTCTCTGCAGTGACTACTTCCTGCCAGGGTCTATCATCTCCCTCCTGGGCCTCAGAGCCCCCTCCCACCCCCACCCACCAGCCACCACCACTCTGGACTTCAGGCTCTGGGGTATCATGCTTGCTTTTCAGAAAAATAGAACTGGCCTGTTGTGGTCACCTCTCCATATTGTGGTCACCTCTCCAAAATGATAGAAGCTGAACAAACAGGGAGCCTCAAAAAACTCCACATTTAAGTAAAAATCGTGTATTTTTTTTTAAAATCACAGTGATGCTATCTTGGTAGTGTGAAAATATTAGAATTTCACTGGCCCTTGAATCATTGTTTTGTGGGAGAACATGGTCTCAATCACTCTGTGCCTCTGATCTTTAATGGCTAATGCAGCATTGGTTGTCTGTATATTGATTATATTAATTTACACTTAAGTTTAATTACATATACATTCCCCATTTAGCTCTAATTTTATAATATTCTTTTGTCTTTGTATCTAGTTTAACTTAAAACCTAATGACATTATCTAAAATACTATTTCTCAAATACATTTAACTATAAGATTATTATAAAATTATATTGCTAAAATACAGAAAAGATTACATGGTTTTATGAGCAGTTTCATTGAATCAGAGTTATTTTTCAAGCCATTATAAACATTAAGTAAAATCATAATTTTATGTTGAAATTATAAGATTAAAACAGAATAAAATTGATAATAACAACTAGAAAACATGCCAAATGATTCTCATCTTCCCAATGAACTAAGTACCTTCATAGTCAGGATATGCCATTTCTGAACAGAACTAAATATATAAAAACACAACTATATATGCACATATATGAAGATATACCTGCATAATATGTTCATGATACACATTTATCATGCATAATCATGTGTGCTCATGTGTGTCCACATACACAGCATAGACATGACACATATCATGCTCACATGAATGTATGCTTGTTTACTTTTTTATGCTACATAATATTTAATTATTTATCAAAACTCCATTAACATATTTGTAAAACCCTTATTTGTCCCTATTTTTTATGTGCATCTCTCAATGATACTATTAACTATGAGAGAAAAATTTTGTTTATTTTGTCTTTAATATCTTTAATGCAAATGACAGCACCTGGCCAAGTGTAAGCCCTCAGTCCATATTTAGACTGTGCTGTTAGAGATAATATCACGAACATTGTTCATCTCCTTTAGCACTCAGTTGATTGACTCCTCAATTAATTATGAACACTATCATGACTGAATATATCAAGCCATTGAGAACCCCCTTACATTTCAGTGGAGAAAAGAGATGAAAATCAAAACGTGAATCAAATGTTCACATAATGCAAAGGGGAATTGCAGTTATAAACAAGAGCTGTGACCTAGAGGAGCCATAGTAGTTCACAGAGATTCTGTGCAGAAGTGGCTCTTGTCTTGAGATCTAAGGACTTGAAGACCTCACAGTGGGCAAAGGGAAAAGCCCTCCAGCAAAGGAAGTAGAACAGTGGGTGTCCTGGGCAAGGCACTGAACCGCCTGGCTGAGGGCAAATGGACACCGAGTAAAGAACCCGGTGGGGAAGGGGCCAGCAGAGACTCCCCAGCCACACTGAGCATCATTCTGTGCCATGAGGAGTGAAGATTCATGGGACACTGCTTTGTGTTCAGATTTGGGTTGAAGAAGAACTGGTTGGCATTTGCCTGACATATGATACATTGTATATCTGTATTGTATATACATCTGTATATAATTGAACTTCCTGCTGAGGGGCTTGCTCTAGGGTCTTACAGAGCCAGGGAGAAAGAAGAGCTGGGTGACTGGGGCTGTGATCACTCTGATGGCCAAATGCAGGGGGTGGGGGCACTAATGCTTTCAGCTGGCACATATCTGATAAAATAAGAATCTGCTCTGGATTTTTAAGTTTACATTCTGACATTTAAGGAAATTGAATCAACCATTTGCTGTCTTTACAATAAGGAAGAGACGGGAAAGCTAAAAGTCAATGACTTCTCTTGGGGAAACCAAGAGAACTGAGGAAGAAGGAAACATTTCCATGGAAATCTGGGGATGTGAGCACCCAGTAAGACATAGGCTTACTAGAATCCAAGGCTGGGGGAGACATAAACTGAGACTAACACTTGCAGGGAAATTCTGATGAGTTGCTGGATGCTGGGCTGATAAGCTATGAGATGCAAAATAGATTCAGATAAAATTCTCAAATAAAAACAAAAAACATTGAGGGTTGGGAGCAAAGCCAAGAGATACAAGGAGACCTGTATTACCCTAAGAAGGAAGCCAGATAAAACATGAAAAGACCTTAAGAAAAGGAAAATTACAGTTCCATATCCATGAAGAACAGAGACACAATAGTCCTTAACAAAATGTTGGTGAGTTGAAATCAACAGTGTGTAAACAGAATCAAACACTCAAGTAAGTGGGGTTATTCCATGTTTGAAAGGCTAACTCAACATTGGAAAAGCACTCAATGGCCTCCCCCATATCAACAGACTAAATGTGTGTGCTCATATCAATTGATGCAGAGGGATCACTTGAAAGAATTCACCAGATATACATTATCAAACCTCATATCCAGGTAAAAAGGAGAAGTCCCTGAAATGTATTTTAAAAAACTGAAGAAAGAAAAAAGTGCAGTAAACATCATGCTCAGTGGTAAGGAACTGGAAGCTTTCCCCTAAGATCAGGAACAGACAAGGATATCCTTTCTCAGAACTCTGGCCCACCTCAGACTGGAGGTTATGGACAGTGAAATGAGGCGAGAGATAAAAATAGAGTGCACCCATGTAAGAAAGGAAGAAGGACAGCTGACACTTTTTACAGAGAACATAATTATTTTGTATCAAATCCCAAATAATTAAAAATAAAATTTTGCACAAGTAAATATAGCAAGGTGGCAAGAAACAAGCTTAATACACAATAGCCAAGTATTTCCTATATAAAAGAAATGGAAAATTAAAATTTGAGAGGAAATACAATGCCATTCATTATATAACCCTCAAGGAAAATACTTTATATAGACATAAAAAATCAATGTATAAGGAACCAACATATTGGAAACCAAAAAACTGATTTTCTTAAATGAATGATATAAATAAATGAAGAAATATTCTCAGTTTATACAGTGCACGATCAATATTAATATGTCAATCCTTTTCAACTTGATCTATAAGTAAAATGCATTCCCAAATTTTGTGAAATTGGCAAATATTTTATAAAGGTCATGTGAAAAACCAAAATACCTAGGATACCAAACAGAAGGTAGAAAAACTATGAGGGTTGAAGACTCAGACTACCTGATGCCAAAAATTCTTTGAAGAGATGACAGTAATCAATATAGTAGGATATCAGTGAAAATCAGACACACTGATCAAGGAGCAAAGAGATTAGAAATAAACCCTCCTGAACATAGTCAAATGAAGTTTGATCTTTGACAAAGGTGAAAAGACAAATCCATGTGGAATTGACAGTCAATTCAATGGAGAGTACTGGGCATTGATTTACAAAACAACAACAAAACACAAAGAACCTAGACACACTGCAAACCCCTAGATCCATTAGAGAGAAAGTGGGAAGTTCAACTTCATTAAAATTAAAAAACATATGCTCTGGAAAAGACAGTTAAGAGAATGAAAAGACAAGCTTTATGTTGATAGAAATATTCACAAACCACATATCTCACAAAGGTCACTCCCCAGAACTTATAAAAGTTCTCCAAACTCAAAAATTGCATAAAATAATATGAAGGACTCAGGAGGCTGAGTCAGGAGGATCTCAAGTTCAAAGCCAGCCTCAGCAATTTAGTGAGGACCTGTGCAACTTAAGGAGACTCTGTCTTAAAATTAAAAAAAAAACAAAAAGCATTGGGGATGTGGCTCAGTGGTAAAGCACCTACAGGTTCAAGCCCCAGTACCCTCACCAAAAGAAATAAATAAAAATTACCTAAAGTAAAGCCAAAAATATAATTTAAAAGTGGACAAAATATACAAATAGATATTTTTTTAAGAAGACAAACAGATAACAAATGGGGGCAATACAAGGTGTTCAACATCATTAGACATCAGGAGGATGAACTGAAACCATTGAGATACTAGGTAAAACCAGAAAAATAGCTATAATGTTACCATAAAGTGTGAACCCCAGTGCTGGCGAGGATGCGGAGAGAATCAATCTACCAGTAGGAGCCTGGGAGAATGTAAAGCTGTACAGTGACTGGGAAGTAGTAGGGGAGATGCTTGTTAAACTAAATAGCAATCATGGCACAACCTAGCAACTGCACCTGGGCATCTGTATAGGAAAAGTGCAAGGCCTCCACAGGATGGTCCTTAGCAGTTGTGTTTTTGCTTTTTGCTCTTTTGGATTTTGTTGTGGGTTGATTGGCTGGGCCTCATCCAAAGCTGGAAACAGCATAGATGTTCTTGAATGAGAGAGTGTTTGAGGAAACTGAGTCCATGGGGCCTGCTTAGTGGTATCACAGGGAACTTTTGCTAAATATACATAAAGTCCTCAGGGAATTACACTCCATGAAAATTGGCAGTCCTCAAAGTTTTCACTTACATAATGGCTTTGCAGTGACAAAATTATAGAAATGAGGACAAGATCAGCGCTTTCTAGAGTTTATGCACAGCTGATGTGGACTGAGGGGAGCAGATACAAAAGGTCATCAAGAGAGGTCCTGACTGAGATGCACCTGCTCAGGAGCCCAATGAGATGAAAACATAAACAGGTGACACACATGGGCAAGGACCAATGGAAATGAGGAACTCCCGAATGAGACTGGTGTGTTGTATCAGCATCGACGCTTTAATGTGATCACGGTGTTACACTTCTGCACTGTTGGGGGGAAGTGGGTAAACATCACGTTCTCTCTATTTTGTGTCTTCAAACTTCATGTAAATTTACAGTGCCTTCTACAATGATGTCATTTAACAAAGAAGAATTTTATAAAGATATTGATGCAGAAGTATGAAAAGAAAAAAATATCAAAGTTTCATGTCAGGGAAAAACAGACAAACAGGCATTGATTTCAACAAGTGTGAACCACCTCCTTCCACTAGGTATCGTGTGGTGTGTGTGTGTGTGTGTGTGTGTGTGTACTGTGTGTGTGTGTGTGTATGTGTATGTGTGTGTCCACCAAGCTCCTTTGTCTGCTTCTGAAACTGGAGATAATCCCCCAGGACACACCACCCACACCAGGGTTCCTGATGCCCAGCAGCTACTGCCCATTTGCCTTTGCTTCTGTCTTCTGCTATTAATTGACCAAAATATAGAACCAAAGCAAAAGATTGAATTGTTTATCACTATATTAATAAATAGATTCATATTTTTTGTCCTTAAACACATAAACAGATGACTCAAATATTTTATATTTGCAAAGACTAAATTAATTTGTGTTTTATTGGTAAGACCTATTATTTTCCTTTCTGGTAGGTAATGATACTGGAGAATAAAGAAAAAAGAATTGATTGTGGATGGCCTCACTACACCTTCCATCTAGGTGGTCTCTTGACAAAATCACAATTGCTGTGACCAGTGACAATTTAGAATAAGAATGAATAACTCTAAAAAGTGATTCTGGATGGTGTGACACCAACTCCAGAGATGGAGATTTTTCTGTTTCCCTGAATTGGATATATAGAGCTTACCGAATATTTATTTGACTTTAGATCAATGAATGCAATTTTGTTTATTTTGAACCCATTATTGGGGAAAGATGTCACAGTTACAAGCTGAGCTTTACTAGTGAAATTTGTAAGTAATTATTTGTAATGATATGCAAATTACCTTCAGGTAATTCAGTCAAAAGATGGAAGATGGAGTAGCAGCATTAAAAACGCAGGGATGAGCTGCTGCGGAACACAAAACACTATTTTAAAAAATAATTTCAGTAATTTGGAAAAATGAATAAGAATTTCTCCTTTTGTTAATGATTTTGAAAAAAATGTTAAATTATGATATGAGCTTAAAGCACATGATCTCCAGTGAAAACTTTCTTCTTGGAAATCACCCTAAACTTACTCTCCAGTTTCTAAATACAACCTTGAAAACATTACAGATTTGAGCAAAAAGAGTCATAAAAGTGTACATGTGATACTGCAGCTGGAACCTGTCTGAAATTTAAAGAATTTTGGAATTCAATGGTAAATTAACTTGGATTTCACACAGAAATTGTGGGTCAAGGGCCTAGATGTCGGATGTGTAGCTCTGGGTGATTACTTAGCCTTCATCAGCTTCCATTCTGTCAATTGGGATTGCTTAATACATGTCTTCCTTGGGAGAAGATCATGATTACTAAGTGAAAGTATGATTATATATGGTCTGTCTTTGAATAAGAAACTTAATAAGAAATTAAAATACTCAAGTTGCTATGGTTATTTTCTATGCTGGGGGTGTTTTAGTCAGTTTACCATGCCAGTTACAAAATGCCTGAGATAATTGATTCAAAGAGATGAAAGGTTTGTTTGGTCTTATGGTTTCAATCAATGGTCACCTGGTCCCAATGCTCCAGGACTGTGTTGGGCAGAACATCAAGGCAGGGAGAGGGGAGCTGAGCAAAGCTGCAGATCTCTTGCAACTGACCGAAGAGAGAGAAAGAGGCTGAGGTCCCAATACACCCTTCAATGGCACACCATTGACCTAACTTCCTCCCAAAAGGCCCCACCTTTTAAAGGTATAGCTCAAACAAGACTTTAATACATGGTATTTGGGGGGCATTTATAGTAAAAATTATAACAAGATTAAAAACATTAATGTTTATATGTTGTAGAAAAACAATTTATATTGTCTACAATTAAAACAAGTCAAACAATGCAAAGGAGTTTGCAACAGCTAGAAGCATTGAGAATTAATTGCCTTACCATCTGTGTCCTCTGCTCTTGTCTTCACAGAGAATCCTTTCTAGATCAGCACAAGTCAATGAGGTATAATTATTGGGTAAACTGTAGAGTTACCCAGTGCATATCCACATACATTTCACCCTTAAAAATACGTATAGTAGCAGATCCTACTCTGAGCTCTGATCTCACTTTATGTTGCTCAATCTAACCCATAAAGATCATTCCATGTCAACATACATAGAGCTGTTTCTATGGCTTTCCTTCCTTTGCTCCTGACGGTTTCCTTTGGAGGAGAGGGGTAGAAAGTCATTTCCTCCTTGGGTCTGCAGGTCATTAGCTTCCCTTTCTGACTTTACAGGCAGCATTCCAGTGCATTGACAGACACAGTGTTTTGGTCTCATGGTATCAGTCAGGTGTTGTGATTTGGATATGAGGTGTCTTCCAAATCTTTTGTGTTAACACAGGAATGTTCCAAGGTGAAATTATTGGATTGTGAGAGTTATAACCTAATCAGTACATTTACATGGACTAACTAGGTGGCAACTGTAGTAGATGGGGCATGGCTAGAGGAGGGAGTCACTAAGGGCATGCCCTGGGAGGGTCCATCTTTCCTTTGGTTTCTTCCCCTTCTCTCTCTCTGCTTCCTGTTGGCCATGAGGTGAGTAGCTTCACAACCTTTCACCATGATGTTCTGTGTCACTCTGGAACCAAAGGTCCAGAGCAGTGGAATCGGCCAACTGTGGACTGAATCTATGAAACCTTAAGGCAAAACAAACTATCCTTCCTCTGTGTAGCTCTTGCCAGGTATTTTGGTCACAGCAATGAAAAGGTGACTAACACACTCAGGTAGTCATTGTTTGAAATTATCCTAGCTGGACTTACAGATACAGGTAAGACAAGGCCTCCTGCCTTCTGAAATTATGCCAACCTAATGGTGGATATTTTTATTCAAACAACTTTGAAATATGTCTTTAAAACATACCTAACTTCAGGGGTACAGGGAAGGAACATTACCTTCCAGGCTCCATTTACTGGAACTAATGTTATAATTCATGAAAGGCAGGAGAGGATAGTGAATTTGCTTTAATTAGTAAATTTTCTCAGTAGTTAACCTGCTAATCAAGCAGTTTAGCCTCTGATGCATATTTGAGAGCCACTGAATTATAAACTTGGTGTAGATCTTATCATCTTTGCATTCAAACTTTGCCATAATATGGGAAATGAGAAACTACCTTAAAATCAGCTGTCCAATGTGCTCTGAACTTCCTTTTCCCAACCAAGAAAGCCATCACTAGTCCTGATTCTGGACAATAGGGTCTGTGTTTAGATCTTACCAAGTCTAAGTGCCAACCCTTGACACACCATGTCATCCTTGCCTTCTATCCTACATGGTCATACATGATCATAAAATTTGCATTACCTTTCCTATTCAAAATTTAACCCAAATACCCTTCATTAGTCAGGGTTAAAACACTGTGTGGGGTAAGAAGATTTTATACTCATCTATTCACACCATTGATGAGGGAGGGATTCCTATACTAAGATGATGGAGCCCTCAATTATCTACCTCCTTTAGCCAGTCCTACTGGATACTTGACCCTGGACACTTGACACAAATTCTATAGCCATTACAAAAATTCAAGTTGTCCCCAATTAAATGTCTACAGAAAGCATGAGTGAACAAATGTGTGAATATTTGGGAGTCATGAGGCCTGTGGCAAGTGGAATGCAGGTACCCTTCCCAAAGATGGGAACATGGAGACCAGTGTGTGCCCTTGGTGCCTCTGTCCTTTACTAGAAATGTGAAGCTAGAACTGAAATAAAGTTCATACACCCAAGACTTCATATCTTAGTTCAGTCATCGTGTAATTAAGTAGTCAGAATAGCTGCCTATTCTAATTATGAAGGCTTAGATTTTTAGAAGCAAGAGAGTAGGCATGGAATGTGGCATGTGGGTATATTCCTATTTAGCACAAGTCAAAGAGTTATAATTATTGTGTAAACTGAAAGCACGTGCCTAGGTTGAAATTCTGTGGGAACTCTAGGTATTAAGGAATAAGAGAAAAGGTTTTTAAGATCTACAGGAAAATCTCCCTATTAGTAAGAGATATGTATTAACTACCCAGGAATATTGTATTGGAATCTCTCTGTGACTTTATGTTGATAGCATTTGTTTTATTTATAGAGATGCACTCATATTGGTGACATAAATACTTGCAATGATTATAACTTTTTGTTAGAGTTCTTTACCAGTATGAAATGGCCTTCCTTGGCTCTTCTGACTAATTCTGGATTGAAGTTTGCTTTGTTGGATATGAGAGTTGCTACTCCTGCTTGCTTTTGGTCTCCATTTGCAAGATATATCTTTTTTCCAATCTTTCATCTTCCATATATAAATATCTTTGCCTGAAAGATGAGTCTCTTTTAAATAAAATATGGTTAGGTCCTGACAATCCTCTCTGCCAGTCTACATCTTTTAATGGGAAAGTTGAGACCATTTATATTCAGTGTATTATAGAGCAATTACTATTTTGATTCATTTTGATTTATTTCTAACATTTTATTCAGACTTAGTACTCCTTGGCTAAGCTATTTTTCTGGTGAGATTAATTCATTTGCTCTTTTTTGAAATCTGTCTTCATTTTATGTGCATGAAACACTGTGCTTCTGCACAGCAAAGGAAACCAAAGCGTGAAGGGGAAAGATCTTTGCAGTTGCTCCTCCACAGTGGAGAAATAATCAGAATATATAAAGACCTCTTAAAAATCAACACCAAGGAAAAAAATTAACCCAGTAAAAGGACAAAATAATTAAACAGATGCTTCTCAAAAGAAGAAACAAAAATGGCCCACAAATACTTGAAGAAAAATGTACTTGCATTCTTAAAGGTAGATGTAGAAATAAAGATGAATTTAGAAACTTCACGCCACCATCTAAGGAAACTCAGAATTTACTGGGCTTCCTTTCACATGCTCCCAGGAGTCCATGTAGCACATGGTACAGAAGTTAAAGCCTTCAGTTCTGGAGTCAGCTTCTGGCTTCAAATCCTGGCTCAGTCTCAAATCGCTCATTATCTTACCTTGGCTCCTCAGTTTGCTCAACTGTGAAACAATATCTTAACAAAAGGCCCATTTCTTAGGACAGTGCTGAAAACTGAGTAGAATTAAGCACCTGAAATTCCTCAGACTGTGCTGATGCATGGTAAGAAATCATAAAGGTTCTTGCGCCTATTATTATCATTAGTAATTTAATTTAATGCAGGGAGATAGTAATCAGAGTTTGTGACTCCTGATGTCTGAATTTCTTCTTGTTTTTGTGGGTTGTTTCTGTAGGATTAACTGTGTATTCAGCAACATATATGACCTCCCAGGACATGATGTCCTCTTACAATACATGAGGCAGGGATATAGGACATGCTGTCCCTGTAGACTTCTCACAAGCTTCAACAGCTCTATGAGAAAGCTCCTCAAAAGTTAAAAAGTCAAAACATAAGTAGGAGGACTCTGAAAATCAACATTACTTTCTGATTTTGGAAAAGTACAATAACTACATCTTACTGATCACTCACAAAATCCTGGGCATGGTGTATGTTAGTCTATTTATAAGACTTCAATAAGTTGGGGTGTATCATTTACTCCAAATTGTGCATAGAAATTTATACCTGTGCCTATATTTTTTCCTATTTATTTATCTACCTATCCATCTTATAGACATCAATCTATCTCTGCATTTATAAGTATGCTGAGTGATGTGTCTAGGGTCAGAAAACCAATAAATGCAGTAGTCAAGATCCTCAAATGATGCTATCGGTTATCTATTAAAGTCTTTAGATGGGTGGAACCCAGTGTGCAGTACCTGGTATTTGCCAACTCTTTTAACCCTGGTGGTGATTCAGATTGGGAAGAATGGATCTGAGAGAGGTCCCACCGCTTGCCAAAACCTGCAGATGTGGCCATGGCCAGGGATGTTTTGAATTCAGGGTCCCCATATCGATGCCTCTGCCGAGATAATGGCTGTGTCCTTTTGCCTTTGAGGCTTGAGTTAAGCATCCCTATGCTTTCATCTGGCAAGTGGGTTTGTTCACGGCTGAGGGTGAGCTGCCCAGCCTCCAGCAGGCATTGTTCAACCCTGATCTCACAAATGGGAGTTAGGTGGGAGTGTAAAGAAAGTCTGTCTTTTACCCAATTTCTTTATTCTTTTTCTTTTTCTGTTTTGTTGGCTCCCTCTAAACACATAAATGTTATATACAGCCTTAGAAACCCCTCCTGACACACCCTATGACTAAGTAATGGAATCAGTCATGTTTAATAAAAATTTTATTTAAGAGAAAATTATCATCAATATTAATGAGACACTTGCATCCCTTTCCCTGTACAGAAAGCGGCCATGGGAAAACATGGCGGACACACCAAAGTGCAAGTTCCAAGTATCCAAACTAGTGGCCAGTCTTTCTTCATGGAAGAGAGAAAGGAAGGAAGAAAGGAAGGAAGGAAAGAAGGAAGGAAGGAAGGAAGGAAGGAAGGAAGGAAGGAAGGAAGGAAGGAAGGAAGGAAGGAAGGAAGGAAGGAAAGAAGGAAGGAAGGAAGGAAGGAAGGAAAGGAGGGAGGGAGGGATAAAGAAACAAATTTGCTAATGTTTGGGAATATAAAGATGTTCTAGCACCAAATGAGATTTTTTTTCTCCTTGATATAATTTAAATAATTAAAAGATAATTTGGGAAGAATCTTTCTTACTGTGACTCAAAGCCATTTAATATTTTCCATCATTAAAATTCTGCCACACTCAGGAAAACATGGAACCAAATTGTCACTAATCCATTTTTAGTGTTTCTTTGAGAATTAATCCACATAATTACTTACTAGATACTTGAAACTTGGACCTTCCTGAAGCTCCACCTTCTCCCTTAAAGGCTGGAAGTGGAGGAGGGGAGGCTGTTGGGACAGTGGTGGGACATTCAGTCCTATAGGAGGACTGTGTTCAAGAGCCCTGTTATAAATCTGTGTTCAAGAGCCCTGTTATAAATCTGTGCCTGGGGATAATAACAGCATATTTTAATCCCATGACATATACTAAAGTACTCTCACCATAATATAATGTATATGTTAATGCACAGATAATGCAGAAGTTCATCAGTCATGACTTTGTGTGTGTGTGTTTATAAACATTGTGCTCATGATAAATATGATTTTACCTGCCAATTTAAAAATAAAAGTTAAATTTTAAAAGTGGCAATAAATCCATCATCTAAATAATATTACAGGCAATGACACAGTGGATGGGAAGTGCTCATCTCCCTGAGAAGGTAAGTGGGCAATAAACATTTGTGTTGAGACCTGGCCTCTCAGTGCTTCTGCTGGGAGCTCTCCAGTGGATGTTGACGCCCACTTGTGCAGATGATTTGAGGACCAGACGTCTCAGCACAGCACACACTCTCTAACCCTAGGTACAGCACTGAGAAACGGAGAAGGCTGAGACAGACAGAGCCTCCTGCCATCTTTGAAGAATGGCAACCTGGAAAAGAAGCCAAGCCAGAAGAAAAGAAAAAATTATTTTTTAATATTTTCCCCCCAAATAAGTGTGTAAACAGAGATCCAAACTATTATCATAAAGGTCTTGAAATTCATTCAAGCTCCTGATGTGACTCTGGGATGCTGGCTTCTCTAAGCAACCGGGCAGGGCTTTTGGTGTCGCTGTACCATGGCGTCACTAGAGTCAATATGGGAAGAACTGGTCACTTTCTGGAAGGAGGCAAAATGTGAATTATAACAAAATAAAAAAAGAGCCTCTGCAGGGTCTCAATCTGACATTTAGTGGCCTCACACATGCTAGGCACTATGTAATATGTAATATGTAATTACATATTATATATTATAAACAAATATATAGATATTATATATATAAACTGTTTTTTCATTAAACTGTTTCTCCATGTAGCCTCATATTTTGAATAAGAGACCTATTTCTATGAAGGAAACAAGATGAAAAGTAGTCCAACTGACTAGTATAAATGTCTTTAAATAGTAACCAGAAGAGGTGCTCAGGTTCAGCTCAGTGGCAGACCACATGGGGTAAGATGTGGATTTAGTCTCCAGCACCAATGAATAAATAAATTCTGGAAGAACTGATGAGGATTGCATTTCAGTAAAGGGAGCAGGAAAAGAAATTGCCATAAAATACAACTAAATGACACCAATGCTTGACGCCAGTTTGGGGTACATGAATCCTTCGTTTAAAAAGAAGGGAGGGTATTTTTTTTAAACAGTTAACTCCCAGATATTTTTTCTTGAAGAAAAGCAAACTAATCCAAGAAAAACATTGAACTATACAGCTTCACAGAGTTTGGGTAAGCTTCATGTCCCCAGGGACTTCACCAGAGCAGTAAGGGTCATCTAAGAGGTCTTACGTGTGAAATTGGAAGGAAAGAAACTCTCCCCTCACTTTTCCAAGGGTCCCCCACCTCCCACATCTTCTTTAAGATGGTCATCTCAAAAGTCCTAGCAGGTGAGAGCCTGACTGCCCAACCCTGCAGCCCCAACAGGGTTTTTAGTGGTCAGGGCCTGGGCACTATCACCAGCATCTTCTTGAGCAGAGATACTGAGGATTTGAATTTTTAAAAAATATTGTTTTAGTTGCAGATGGGCACACACCTTTATTTCATTTGTTTATATGTGGTGCTGAGAATCAAACCCAGTGACTCACATGTGCTAGGCAGGCGCTTTACCACTGAGCCTCAGCCCCAGCCCAGGATTTGAATTTTGAAAAGCATACTTTCTCCAGTCTACATTGACATATTTTAATATTAACTTAGTAACCTTTTCCCAGGAAAAAACAAATATGCTACTATAATAGATAATATAAACGTTGAATGTAGCAGTATTTCTTTATCCCTGAGAAGCTGTTACTAAGTCCATGATATATCTGCTCCTATGACTCTTCTCTGCAGCTGAGAATTTTGGAAATGAGTTAATATTATTGGGCTTCAGCCAGGTGCCAGACACAGGTGATGGTACACCACTGTTCAAGAATCCTCTGATACAGTATTTTATTAGGCATATTTATGTAAAAAATCTGAGGTCAAAAGTGTGAGTTAACTTTTCCAAGATCAAACATCTAGTGGACCATGAAGACAGAGGCTGAGGGGCTCAGGAGTGACCCCTGCCTCACCTCTGTGACAGGCTGGTTTTGAAAATCAGGATGTGGTCCTTCTTTCCCAGTGTTGAAGGTTAACACCCGAGAAACACCGAGGCAAAAAGTAAAGAGCAGAAAGTAAAGTTTATTTAAGAAACGGAATAAAAAGAGAGAGAGAAAGAGAGACTCCTCAGGAGAGGAGGGGGCCCAGAGCTGGTGGCTGACGGAGGGAGGTGTCCTGCTGCTTTATGGTTTTCTGGTTTCCTTGCTTCTCCTGCCCACCTGACCAAAGGCAGGAAGAGAGCCATTCAGGGGTGATGGCTTGTGTTGGAAAGTACCCTCCCCCAAGGCTGTTAGCCACCCATGGATGGGGATGGAAGATGCATTTTCTTTTCTTTGATAATCAGCCACCTGTCCTTTGCCTGGTCTCAGTTTCATGCTCACCTGAGAGTCACACCTAACTGCTGTTTGGCCACAGGGATCTCCTGATCCCCCATCCTGAAAGCGCTTGGACATCAGCAGAATCAGCAACACCAGAGCCCCCGAAGTCCCTCTTCAGAACTGACCCCTGCATGAGCGCTGCCCATCCTGTGCTCTCTCTATAAACCAGGCTCTGCTCTCCAGTTACCCAGTGGACTAATGATTGGAAAAGCACAAGTGCTCCTCTAATCAAGCCCAAGAGAAGAAAAACAACCTGAAACAATGGATTTGTTCTTGAGCTCAGTGACTGTTCCCACATGTTCACCTGGGAAGCTGGGGAGAAGAATGAAGCTCATCATTAAGTGTATTGTTGACAGATAAAACTGCTAAAAGCAGCAGGAAGCTGAGTGATGCTGAGCTTCTCTGTGAGGACCTCGAGAGGATGGAGCCACCCTTCTGGGGACAGGGCCTTGAGCTGAGGGGAACTCTGCCTGGGTTTACCTGAGTGCCCCAGGGTAGGGATGGAGAGTTGATTTGTGCTGACTCAGCAGTTCTCACGCCTCCTGGAGAAGAGCCAAGAGGAACCTGGCAGAGGTCTGAGCCAGGCGGGAGACTTAGTCACAACTGTGGAAAATACAGTGAGGTTAAGAGAAAACCACACCTTGAGAATGTCTGTCTGACAGTGATGTGTCTTACTGTGTTCAAGTGATTTCAGAGAGAGAGATAGAGAGAGAGAGAGAGAGAAACACAGATGGAAAGAGATGGGAGGGACTTTGAGAGAAAGCGTACACAAATTATATATAGCTCTGGTAAATTAGGTGGCTACTCCATTTAGTAAGTGTTTGTCTCCAAAATCAAGTGGGGAACAAGGGACTCAGATGTCCTCTGTTCTCTGTTTGCTGGAGTCCACGAAGACTCTGCATCTGAGCAGCTCCTTAGACTGCATGTGATTCCAGCATCGCAAGATTCATAACTTCTTATAATGTTTCCTTAAATGCAAGCCAACAACTTCCAATGCCTTCCTTCAAAGAAATGGCCATCTGTGGTCACCCTCATGGGTCTCCTGTAGGATTTCCCAGAAACCAGCACACTGCCCTTCAGAGCTGCACCCTCCTATCTCAGTGTGGATCCTGGCAGCAAAGTGTGCCATCCATGAGGGGCATATCTCTGCAGGGTTTGGAACCAACAGGGACGTCAGGGCACCCAGGGGCAGAGCATGTGGAAAGTCAGCCATGCTTTGCCCCCCGAATGTTGGGAATTTCAAAAACAAGCACCTGGTATGAGGAGCTGCCCACAGGAGTTTGGCTGGGCAGAGGCAGGGAAGAGCTCTCCCAAGATGCAACAGAAAGGAAAATAAATGGTCCAAGCTCTCTGTCCTCAAACCAGAGCTTCACATGAGCTGCCTGCAATGACAGAGAGGGCCACACACAGGGTGGGCTATAACATGGAGAGAAAAATGTCCTCAAAACGTCATTAGTTCTTGGTCATCTGCTCCTCATTGTGTGGGTCTGAATTCCTTGTGGCAGTAGCTCCATGTGGAGACCCACAGAGCCCATCAGTGGCACATAGAGGGAGAGGATGGGGAAGCTGGGAGGAAGAGGAGACAGAGACAGAGCCGGATAGAGAGAGACTCAGATCAAACCTTGGTCTCTTACCAGGTTTGCAGAGGCCCAGGTCTACACCTCAACACCTGTCCATCTTCATCACAGTCCCCATCACCACGGCCACATCCTTGACTGGCAGGGCCTGGATCATGAGTCCTCCTCTGTAGGTCTGAGTCCCGGTCACTCAATTCATGGGGTGTTTCTTCCCCACAATGACAGGAGAGGAAGAAACGCAGCCTGTACAGGAAAAATGACGAAAGATCATCTGCATTCCACCAGCGCCCCGTGCATCTATGTGGCCATTTACATCATGGCTGTGAATAAAGGTTGTAGTCCAGAGGCATAGGGAGGCTATTGCCTATCCAGGATCCATCTGAGTACACTTCACACGCGTTAGGATTCATGATGGTTTCAGGGACTGTCATCCCCAAAACAGGGAACTTGGTACTATATCTGGGACATACAAATGTGCATACACAGCGTGAGTGAATGAGTGCAGAGACCATGCGATGCCCTTCATCTGCTCTGAGTTCCACAGCCTGAGTCAGCCCCAGGGAGACTAGTGTAAAACAACACACTTCTTCCTGTAAAGGAATGCAAACGTTTGAGCATCACCAATCACAACCAATCTCAGGAAGCAGACTTTTAGCACCCTTTCTCCACAGTGTTCCTAGGGAAAGATCCATAAGATGTGAGACGACTTGGTTGGGGTGACCAGGGATGGATTGGAAAGCCATCTCGGCTTTCCCTCCTGCCGTTTTTCTACCTCTCTGCAGTACCTTCTCTATGCCTTAAAAGATAAATTCCATAGAGGATGAAGGAGAAAGGGTGAGAAAGGATGTCAGTAAGAAAGGAAAAAAAATCTTCTCTCATACAGATTTAAAATGAGCATGTATCCGCCATTTCATCTAAATCACCAGCCAATGAATAAAGTGTCCAGACGCTACGATCAGTTACAGGAAGAATTTAAAGAAGAGCCTAATCAGGAATCAGCTGCACTAAGCTAAGCAATGACAATAGTTCCCCCCTCCCAAGACTGTTGTGTGGGATAGATAGGAACAGGCCAACGGATTCCTTAGCACAAGGCCTGGCAGATCATAAGTTCCTAACAATATTTATCGTTCATGATTTTTTTTAATTGGAAACTATGAACAAGACTCACCTTAGGTGAAGTTTACATTGACAGAAAATTTGGAGATATAACCCAACATGAAAATGATGGCTTAAGATACTAAGAGTCTCTTTTGGCAGTTGAGATAAGCTACAGCTGGTCATTTTGGAAGGCTGAGAAAAATCCATGTGGCGCCACCATGAAAGAGCTTCTGAGGTGGGGAGGAGAGCTGGGGACGCAGGGGCCATCAGGGGTGGAATGGGACCAGCAGGACTAGGGTAAAGGACTAATGAAGGTTAACACCAGAAACAAGGCTGAGCCAGCCAGTTGGAGGAGAGGACTCCTTGACCCAAGGTATCCTCAGCTCAGTGGTCACCTAAGGAACCTTGCAGGAGAAGAGGACACCATATGGAACTTTGTAGGAGAACACTGGCCAGCAGCACTTGCAATCACCTTGTTAGGCGTGGTGTCTGCGGGTGATCCGTGTGATTCGCTCCTACCCTTGATTCAGTGTCATTATTGTTCCAAAGCAGCAATGCCACCAAATGCTTTCCCCTAGTTGCAACAATCACACATCTTTGTTAGAGTATCATGGAAAACTCTGCAGCCAACCAGTGTGAAGGAGAGAACCGTTATGTCCACTGATCATTTTCACATGCTGTTTTATTTGATAGCAACCTATTTTCCATGAGTTGCTTAATACTCACTTAATATTATGTGAGTATTTCATGTCTTCATGAGAAGACATGAAATACTCACATGATAAGAAATCACATCATTTAGTGGAAATGTTGATCTGGTCACACTTTCTGTTTGAAGGTCCTTAATGGTGAGTTTTGTACGGAGATGTTCTTTCCAAAGTTCAGGTACATCGATTGCCTTCTCACCCCCAGATAATGTGAATTGTTTACTCAGAATCCAGTGGGAAATGTACCTCTGGTTTGACATGAAATCAGGTTTACATATATGCTCAGAAATGTGGCTAAATTGTATATGAAATCCATTCACCAGTGACCTGTGATTTACCATGTGGTGTTATACACTTAGATACATGCTAAGAAGGCACATCCTGTGTGACATACTCTTACTACAGTAAGATGAACATTTTAAAATATTTTATTGAATGACAAATCTGTGCCAGGTGCTTTGCCAACTGGGTAATGAGCAGCCTAGGAAAATACCAGCTCTGAATTGGTGTTGGCTTCAGAGGGACACAGTTCACCCAAACGCAGTACAGTCAGAGTTCCAGTGGGGACTTGAGAAGATCGAACATTGCTCAGAGACCAAAACCAGGACATTAGCAGTTGGAAAGTTTCTCCTTGGAAATATGTGCCCAGGCTGCAGCCCAAGGCCAGTTAGAAGGTCAAGCAAAAGCAGCAGAGGGAGGTCCCCAGGCAGATACATGTAGATGGATCAAGGGCTGCCACTGTCCTCTTTGTCATAACACCAAGGACATCCAGTCTTTTCAGGGTCAACCTTCCAAACTTCCAGCTCGGCTTCCCCTGATCCTTGGTCCAGAGTGGGCTGGACCAGGCTGATTTGTATGCAGGAGGCTGAGTTCCAGGAGGGAGAGCTAAAGCATCCAAGACTTTTGAGCTAATGGAGAGCAGTTGCCATGTCCATTCAGAGCTGCCCTGCAGGCCTGGGTCTCTCTGCTCCTCTTAAGCTGCTGAAAGCTGAGCTGGCCACCTGCAGGGCAGAGAAGACATAGGAGGACCTGCTCCCTCCCCACTTCCCAGCAATCCTCAACCAAGGGCTCTTGGAGAATCTAATTTTCCACCTATTTACGGGATGGCCCTGTGGCTGGCTTTGGTCTATAGAATAAAGTGGATATGACAATTGTTCTTTACTAGCCGACCTCTCAGGGACTCTCCACACTTTTTCTTTCCCTCCTGGAATTCAGCCTCCAGCATAAAAATAAGCCTGGTCTGGCCCACTCTGAACCAAGGATCTGGGGAAGGAGCACTGACTTCCCAGCTGAGGTCAGACCACATCAGCCAACCAGTGACGAATCCCTGCCAAGCCTGTGAGTGGGCATCAGGCAAGACTAGAAAAATGTCAAAGCCAATCCCAACCAAGACCTGCAGAACTGCCCAGTGGACCCACAGTCTGTAAACCATGACAAATTGACTCCTTAAGCTACTGAATTTTGGGCTGT
Source organism: Ictidomys tridecemlineatus (assembly GCF_052094955.1). Lineage (NCBI taxonomy): Eukaryota > Metazoa > Chordata > Mammalia > Rodentia > Sciuridae > Ictidomys > Ictidomys tridecemlineatus. Next base: position 101,456,037 of record NC_135478.1, read on the forward strand.
TTGTTACACAGCTTTATTGTGGTGACTGATAACTCATGCAGTCACAATTTCACAATTTTAATCAGCCTTACTGAACATTTGGGTATTGCCTGAACAATTCATGACAGGGTCTCATTCTGTGGTTGATTTTCTACCCCATCTTCCTATAACATTCTCTGTCTTTCCTTCTTGCTATTTCTATTAAAACTTTCTTTCCCTCCTCAACTAATAGGAAAGCATATTTGTAATATGTATGCTTGAAAAGTGATGGAGATGCTAAAGTAACAGATGGCAGAAGAGAGCTTAAAATATATAATGCTGTGCAGGTGTATTTTTTATATTCAGAGAAGAAAGCACAAAATAATAGTAACACCAGTATTACAGGATGCATGCTTCACAGATATGCAAGAGATTGTGGTGCCGACCCAGGTGATGTATCATGCAGTTTCCAAGTGGCCAGTATGCTGATTCAAGAAGCTCATCTGGCTGGCCAAAGGGGGCCCATCCATGGTTGATACAAAACTGTGCTGCAATCCACACTGTTTAAATTAGTGGCAAAGTCTCTCAAGTTGCCTAAACTTTCAAGTGCCAGCTTTGTTCTCCTGTGGTATTTCTAAAGGAATCATGGGTTATTCCGAAGGCCACCACCAATCCTGCATGATGTTTATCATAATGTGTAGCAAATTATGAGGCTGGACCTTAGCAGTAGACAAAGTTATTATCCAACCAAAGAAAGCACTGGCCCAGACTGAGCAGGAGGGAGCCCTCCTTTACCGGTGACGCCAGTTCACGCAGGTCTCTCTCAGAGCCCCTGCTTGGCTTTGTGTTGATCTTTCAGTTTCAGCCCAAATCTACGCAGAGCAACCCCCTTGGTGTTTAGCGATGGAATGTCCAAATGTCAAACACACAGGACCCTCCAATCATCTGTTCCAGGCTTGGGTTTTCTTATGGCCAAATGTAGAATACCCTCAAGGTCCAGAAACAGCTAGAACCTACTTCAATGTAGTCACCGCAGAAAGGCCAAAGACACGGGTGAACTCTCCACCATCTTCTTCTGGGGACAAGGTGAGCAGCTCACAGAGACCTAAGGGTATCACCGAGTTCCTTCTGTCACTACAGGAGACAGGGCTTAGCTGGGGAAGAAGGTCAGCATGTGCCTTGGAAGGGTGTATCTTGTCCCTGGCCCGTTCCTCCCTCTCGCTCTGTCCCCTGCTTCCTCTGCCACCCCCTCTACTCTCAGGTGCAGGGCAGTGAAGCTGCCGGCCCTGGGCTAAGAGCTCTGAAACCACAGGCAAACATGAACGTCCCTCTTTTCAGTTGTTCTGGTCAGATAGCTGGTCACTGCAGTGGAAAGCTGACCGACACCCATGGTCACCCTTCCTGCCTGCACCTCCCTGTGGGTGGCCGTACTTCCTTCCTCACTCCATCAAGCCTCTGTGTCCACACAGATGCTGGAGGGAGTGTCCATATGCTCTCTGTCCATCTGGCACGACCAGACAGTGGCTGACGTCTCAGCCTGGGTCCCAGCAAGGAAACCAGGAAAGGGAAGCTGCTTGGCCAGCAGTGGACATGTAGGACATGTGGAGTCGGGACAGAGATGTTGACAGTAAGCCTTGAGGTTTGGGGTTTGGGGACTTTCTTTGCATGGGAGCAGAACACAAGTTATCCACAGAAAGAATGGGCAAACATCCAGAAGAATGGGTCAGTTTCAGAACTTGAAGCATGGTATTTTCAGAGCCCTTATATCTCTTAACTTGGTATTCCACTCTGGTGACTTTAAATCTGCACCCATCATACACATGTATGTGGACACCCACATACTTGCTATACAGGCACACATGTGTGTACGTACGTACACATGTGAATATGCACTTATGTGTATGCATAAGTTTTCAAGATGGTTTCACGGAGATGCCGCCAGAGAGACAGTGCCACACTGTAGGTGCAGGCACACCTGGCGGAGCGGGGTGGGTACAGATGCAGAAAGACACACCCACAGGCAGGTGGAGGGGCCTCGATTGCCCTGCATCCTCAGGTCCCATCCACATGCCTCACACCTACTGGCTGTTTATAAATTCATCAAAAGGGATTCAGCAGATGGAACCTAGACCCCAGGTCGCAGAGCCGCCTGTGCATGCCTGGGAGTGAGCTTGCCATGCAGAAGGTGTTCCCCCACATCCTTCCCCGCTGGTCTGGGGCCTCATGAACCAGGAAACTTATTTGTGTTTGTTGAATATTTACAAAAGCTGCTATTTTAATTAAAATATAAAAGCCCAGAGACGAATTAATTGAGCTGAGAGCACACACACACACACACACACACACACACACACACACCCTTCCCTGTGTTCTAGAAGATAACCAATGGGGAGTAGAGGTCTCCGTCTTCATAGCCACAGGAAACCCTCCAGTTACTAAAGACTTAAGGAAGGGGCACATCCCATCCTAGGATGTTCCCACCGTGTCCAGGACTGGGCCCCAATGGATATCCTCTGAGGTCCCTGTGAAGCCAACTTCTCTTTCTCCAAATGCTAAAGGGCCATCCTGTGGCAGACAGGGTGCCACCTCTGCTTTTACCCAGCCCCTGAATCAGCTCCTCATCGCTGGACAAAACCCCTGAGACAGGCAACCTAGAGTGGAAGAGTTGTTCTCATGGCTGCTGGGTTTTCATGCTTAGCTGGCTTTATTGCCTTGAGCCCCAGGTGGGGTAGAAGATGGCATCAGAAAGACACTGCAGAGAATAGAGGGCACCAGAGACTGGAGAGGGTCCAGGGGAGGAGAGACCAAGGCAGTCTGTTGATGGACACAAAGTAACATGGGGAACGAGTTCTGGAGCTCTGTCACACAGTAGGGCAGCTAACAACGCATTGTGTATTTCAGATAGCCAAAGGAGAGGATTTGAAATGTTCTCCCAATAGGGAAACACTCCATGTCTAGAGTGATGGGTGTACCCATCACCTTGATTTGACTTTTGCATGACATAAATACGTACAGAAATATCCCTCTGTGCCCCTTATAAATGCACAATTACTGTGTGTAAATGAAATTTTAAAAACTCAGCTCCCAGGGCACATTGCATAGCATGAAGGAAGGGACTGAGCTTGGGAAGGAGAAATATAGACAGGAATGAGTCCTCAGAGGGCCCGTTCAACACCCAACAGTGCTGCCAGGCACCATGGTACACACCTGTAATCCCAGTGGCTGCAGAGGCTGAGGCAGGTCAAGGCCAGTCTCAACAGCTTAGCGAGGCCCTAAGCAACTTAGAGAGACCCTGTTTCAAAATCAAAAATAAAAAGGGCTGGGGATGAGGCTCGGTGGTGGTTAAGTGCTCCAGGGGTTAATCCCCAGAAACCAAAACAAACCTAAACAAAACAACAACACAAAACACTAAGGTGACCGGCATGAAGAATGAAGAATTGTGTCCTGTTGATGGACAGCCCACCTATAGGGATGAAGAACAAGTGAGAACAAATCACAGTTTCAATCTGGCTCACTGATCAGATGACCCACTATTCCAGTTTATTTGTGTGGTTGTAGGGTCTATGTTTGCTCTTTCCCTGTTTTCTTGTTGCAGTTATTAAGAGTGACTCCTTTTGATTTCAGTGTGCCCTGATCTGGATCATAAATTATGTGCTCACTCAACTTAAGTGGGTATGGGTTTTCAAAAAGAGGAGAAAGGGAGCCGGCATCATTAGAAGCTGTCCATCATGCTGCCTGGGGCCATATTTCCTGTCACTTTCTAATGATTCTTTAAACTTCAGAGTTTCAGTTACCCGGCCCATTTCCAACACCTTGGCTAGAGCTTTGCCAACTGTCTTTCCTCATTCTAAAAAATGCCCAGGGGAGTTCAGGAGACAGGGCACCCCATTTTTCTCAAACGTCCTCCATCCCCTTTCCATGTTCATAATTTTTGCCCTTCTCCCTGGACGGTTCCATGTCAAAGACTCTGGACACAAAACTGGCTCTATTCTCCATGAAAGGGGGATTAAAAGGCATCAAATGATGTTTTAAAATTTCCCAGATGTCAAACTAATTGTTCCAGCAGGTTGCACTGAAAATTCAGAGGGAATCATTTTGTCATTTAGTGTTATTCAACAATGTAACCATGAACAAATAAATAATTACCCCGAATAAAACCAGTGATTTACGACTGATTCCTAGAGATACACTGATTTCAGCAACCCTAGTATTTAATGCTGGCATCCATAAGCACTTGTCTTGCTGAGTACTTTTGTAATTTAAGTGCAATAGCAGAGTTCAATTCCTGGCCCACGGTGTGGTACCCAACAGGTGCAATGTGAGGGCTGAGAGTGGTGACAGAAACCATGATTGCTCTTGCAAATGAGGCCAGGGGACTGGGCCTTGCTTCTTGTCCAGATTCTAGGGCTGGGAACACATGCCATCTTGTGACATGAATGGGATATTTGAGATTCATTTGCTTCCCTTGCAAAATTCAGACTGAATTATTAGAGAAGTGAGTGCCAATCCTTCCAGAGCCTGGGGGCCTGCAGATGTGCAGCAAGCCATGATTTGGGGTGGGGGCTCGAACCGCCCTCTCACTCTCATCAGTGAGTTTCCATGTTTAATCCTTGCACACTGGGGGCAAGGGACTCTACCTGAGTTTTGGTTAACAAAGAACCTTTGAGAGCCCTCGAATCCTGTGAGCTCTACAGGGCTGAGGCCGTAATGGGCCACATCTGAGCCCCTTGTGCCATCTTGGCTCTTGCCTAATGGCTGGTAATGGAGCCAATGGAGGCTTCTCCCAGACCTCCAACCTCTGCAGTGTCCTGGAGGGCATGGGTTGGGAAGGCTCTCGGAGACATTCAGGTTTCCCATTGCATCTCTCCCAGGAACCACACAATCAGAGAAGACTCTGTCAGAGAGCTTTGATGAAAGGTTCAGTGGTTTACAGGGTTGGGAATGCCTGTAGCAGCATCTAAGAGGGAAGTTCCTCTGCTATGATCCTGGTACAAACACACTGCCATCATCTCTGGCCTGGTAACAGCCACCTGATTGTCCCTTCTCTGCAGTCTGTTTTCCATGAACCAAGGAAACTCATTTTGCAGAAGCTAATCATTTCCTCCAAATCCAATTTTTATAACTGCTCTGATATCACTTGATCTTGATCCATTCACAGTCTATCCCTCAATTTTACTTGCTCACCTTAATTACAGCAATAACTCATCTGATCCCTGATCCAAATCAGTGCCTACCACAGGGCCTTTGTGTTCATTAACTCCATATGGAATGAACTGTCTCTGTGTTTTCTAGCTTAGGTCATTTCCTCAGAGATACTTTCTTTAACCAGCAAAATCTAAACTTGTCCCCCAACACATCACCATCTCTCATCGATCTGCTTAATTTCCTTCATAACACTTATCATTATCTGAAATTATTCTCTGAGGGGCTGGGATTGTGGCTTAATGGTAGAACACTTGCCTAGCATGTGTGAGGCTCTGGGTTTGATCCCCAGCACCACATTAAAAAAAAGCTAAATAAGCAAAATAATGGTATTATGAAATCAATCTCTAAATTGGCAATCTGCTTTTTATCTCCTCATCCAGGAGTATAAATTTCCTGAGATTAGAGACCCGTATGGCACATGGAGCCCACTGGTCTTAGATGAATGAAAGCTGTCAGGGCTTGGCACAAAATTGGTGCTTATCTGATTGTTGTAGGATTAATGAATGACTTTCAAGATTGATATTTCTATCTGGCTGCAGGGATTTGAAAAACCATAATTTCTGAACACAAGGAAGATTAATTTCTTTCAACTTTCATCAGGTACATGTTGAGTGGCCCCTGTAGGCTGGGCACAGCCCTATGATGTGACAAATACAATAAAATACCTGGACACAACTTGCTTTCTCATGTTAGAAATAGTACTGTTTCAACACTTAAAAACAAGTGCATGATCGTTCACCCAGATGACATTAGGGGTAGAGACCTGTGATGTCACCAGGGCTTAAAGATAGCCTCCTTCCCAAGAGGGATTTCCCGAAGAAATTTGGAATTCAAATATGAAGAATCAGTGGAAACGTGCTCCGGCAGTTAATTTTTTTTTTTTTTTTTTTAAAGAGAGAGTGAGAGAGGAGAGGGAAAGAGAGAGAGAATTTTTAATATTTATTTATTTATTTTTTTTAGTTCTCGGCGGACACAACATCTTTGTTGGTATGTGGTGCTGAGGATCGAACCCGGGCCGCACGCATGCAAGGCGAGTGCGCTACCGCTTGAGCCACATCCCCAGCCCAGTTAATTTATTTTTCAAAAGCTTTCCCTCCTGTCCAGCCACATCCCTCAACCCCCTGTGCTCGAATGGGCGAGAACACGTCCCTGTTGCTCTCAGTTATGGAGCTGCACTGCGCAGCCTGGGGTCTCTGTTCATGAGTGAACCCAGGCCTCCCTCCTCCCCTCCCCTGGTAGGGCCTGGCTCTGAGTGGCCTGGGACCAAGGTGCAGCCTCACCACTAAAGGACCAGCCCTAAAATGTGCTGAGGACTTCCTGCCTCTTCAGTTAGACAAAGCCGAGCTGTGCCTGGGTACAGCCACCCCAGCCCACACAGGCCACCCGCCTCCACCACCGCTTAACAAAAAAGCCAACAGCTCCCTTTCCCTGAAGAAAGACACAGACCCTCAGAGGCAGCGGCAGGGGACTGACGTGCAGCATGTGGAGGGGGGACGTGCAGCGTGTGGAGGGGGGGACGTGCAGCGTGTGGAGGGAGGCATGACCAGGTTTTTTCAATTGATTCCGCAACCGTGTGTCAATCACCTACCCACACCACCTGTGCTGTCCACCCCAGGGGCCAGCCGGTGAGCCAGGCCTGACAGAGACAGCTTCCCATCTGGCCTGAAGCTCAGGAGTCCTCGGGGAGCTCAGCCCAGGCCACTGAGAGGGGTCCAGCCTTCCATGCCCGCTGCTTCCTTGTCTGGCTTGTGAATCCCCCAAACGTGTTCTTGTGATTCATTAATCACAAAGACTCAGACTCGTTTAAATAAGGAAAACAGAACAACTTGTTAGTGACCAGCCAGGATTGGGACTTTAGCAGCACCAACAAGTGTGTCTGACCCCCAATGAGGCCATGTCTGCTGAAAGTCTGGAGGGTCGGTAGGTTTTGTTTTATCTTGTATCATGAATGGCTGGCTCCTCACTGCAGGAATGACCAGCTAATTAGAGCAGCATTTAGGCTGCAGAATGAGGCTTGTGAATGACGGGGCTTTGACAAAATGTGCTTTTCCCCTTTAAGGGAAGGAAGCACACAGAGAACCCAACAGCTCTGACCCTTCAGTGGTGTTTTGTCTAGGAAAGTCCCCACAGGGCTTCTTTGGAAAACATATAACAGGGCTGTGGAGCTACTTGTTATTTACACTAAATGGCTGCTTCCAGAATGTTCCCAGGAGATCTGCAGAGCTTGGAAGTACTCAGAATGATTTCCTTAAACCTCATTTACTCAGCAGATTGCTGGATGAGGTCCCCCTTCATGGAGTAGCATAAGCCACCTATGTCCCAGGTGTTAAGGACGCCACAGGATGAGTGATCCTGAATGGAAGGGTCACCTGTCACACAGGCTCCTGGGGGCCTCTGCAGAGTCACAGGTCCAGAAGGTCAATGTGGCCTTGGGGCCCCTCGAGACCCCCTCCACTTCTGCCTTCCAAGAGGGCGAGTGTGCACCTCAGGGTACTCACAACCTGGAACACGAGTCCTCCCTACCCAGCCTCTCCTCCTTGGACTCCCCACACCCTGAGCACCTGGGGTGGAGGGGTGTCCATGGAGACAGGGCACCTAGCCCAGTGCCAGGGACACCGTTTGCTCCCAGAGCTTCCTTGTCCTGATAGGTCACCTCCTATTTCCATCGATAAAGGGCTCAGGCTTTGCCTTTCAATGATTTAATTTTATTGAGTCTGAAGCTTCATATTCATAGAAAATTTACCTTTTTGTTGCAATGTTTGAGGATAATTAGAAGGCATAAAACCAAATGAATGAATCATCACAATATTTTAAATTAAATATCACCAGGTCTGGATACATGAGAGGATTTTCATTATTCAGGGGCACAAATGGGCAGAAATTTCAATTACATCTAACAACATTTTCTACTTTCAACGTTAAAAAGTGCCACGGAAATAAAAACAGAATTTACCATATTAATAACGATTTTGAGAATAATTCATCTGCTCATTGTAACCAGTAGAATTTTTGATAATAGTCAGCTAAAAGTATTAAAAGAAACTTAAACTTCTTGGTAACAAAACTTAACCATAGTGGAGAAATGTATCTATTTCAATCATGAGAGGAGGAAAATTTTACTTAAAAAACAAATATTGAAGAAAATACACAGCCACACAAAATCGGTACACAAATGTTTGTAGCAGCATTGCCCATAATTCCCAAAATATGTAAACCACTTAAATTTTCATCACCTGATATGTGGATAAGTAAAAGAAAGTATATTCCTACAGTGAATATTCTTAGCACTAAAAGAATTAAATACTGGCATCTACTATAATGTAGATGAAACTTGAAATCATTGTGCTAAGTGAAAAAGAACCACACCTGCAAGACCACCTTCTGCAAAATTCATTTCTATGAAATATCAAGAGTAGGCAAATCCAGAGAGACAGAAACATACTGAGGACTGTCGGGAGAGAGGCAGGAGAAATTTGGGATGAGAACATAGGGGCAATGATTTCTTCATGGACTAATGAAAAGGCTCTAAATTTAAACTCTGCTCCTGGTTGCACGGCTTTGAAAATTCACAAAGAAAACATGAATTTTTTCATTTGAATCAGGTGAAGTGTAGGGTACAGGAATTATTTCATGAATTATTTTCAATGAAGCCTAACACCACACATAGAGCTTTAGAAAACTCAATCACTTTATCTGGTTCTTTGTAAAGCCCCAATTCAGTCGTATCTCTCCGTGCGTATCCAACACTGTGAGGCCGTCCTGTGCAGTCTCTGTGCATTTTGGTTCTCAATATTTTGTTTGTTGCCCTATTAGCAAGAGTTCTCTTGGAGAAAATGCTACCAGGACTGGGCTTCGTTGGAGTCTTGCCTGCTCACTGTGTTTCTTCTGCTCTGTGCCCAGCTTTGCAGTGGGCCACTCTTTACGCACCGAGATATGGTAGATTCCATGGAGGACAGACCTGAGTGCTGTTCCCCAGCACACCTAGGTAGGTGCTTCCATGTTCCCCTGAAGAATAACCCTGCTGTTTTCAAACTCATCCAGGGTTGAGAATCACTTGGTTCTGTGCTTTACGAGGAAATTAAAGTGCTTTGTTTGTGATGGTAATAGCAGCCTGCACTTACACAGCTCTTGAACCGTAGGCAGTTGCACTACTAATTTCCTTCTCAAAGTAACACTATTAGCTTGATTCCATTATAATGCTTGGCTAAGTAGAGATAATGTGGCTTAAATTAATTTTGAAAATTTAAATATTAATTGTAATTGTCCTATTAACTGAGTAAAAATATTTTAAATTAAAAATTGCTTTTGTAAAATGTTGCTTGTTAACCTGGTTAAATCTGGAATCCAAGTGTTATCAATAAAATTTCTCTTGGGGGACAGTCGAAGGCATGGGTTTCAGCCCATAAATGTTGACTTTCATCGCTTAAAACAACCCCTGTATTCATCCAGTCCAATAAGGACCTGTGTCTGCTCTTGCCGCTTGGATGACCCCTCCTCCTGCGGTCCCTTCTTGACCCTGCTGCTGATCCTGGCTGTGTCTCTGCCCACAGTGGCCACTGTGTGGGTTGCGTTTCTCCACCTTTCTTCCAATTAGCCTGCTTTAATTTTGTCGTTTGCCTCATTTCTGGCACTCGCACATGACTCTTTAGTGCAATTTATATCGCTCTTGCCAAGAGCAAGATCTGGCCATCCTTCTTGTCCTCCTTTTCCCCTGGGTCCCACATCTGTAGGTTGGGGGTGGGCCTGTCTCATGACACCTTCCTCCAGCAGGGGGACCCTGGGAGTCTGGCCCCAGTCAGGCTCCAGCTCCAAGTGAGGTCCCAGCTTGGTTGTGAAAAGAGGTTAAAAGATGGTTGTCCTGGGGTGGGAGTGTGGCTTAGTGGTGGAGTACTCGCCTAGCCTGCAGGTGGCCCTGGGCTCCATTCCCAGCAAAACAGCAACAGCAGCCACAGATGGGGAGTCAACGTGGAGATAGGGCAAAGGGTATCTGGGAGAGGAGAGGGAGGTGATGAATGTCAAGGAATTGAAACAAAAACTGATAGAATATCTATTTTTTTACATGTTGTAGGTTTGGAGAGGAAACAATAGAGGCATCAAAAGGTAATCAAATGAAGAATGGAAACTCAAGATACTGGCGAACAGAGTCCCCATTATGAAATCATACTGCATACATAATTTTACCAGCTTACTGGTTATTTAATCAGTATAAGGATTGTGCTAGGAGTGGGAGAAAGAGAAGTCTGGGCTTGTGACTGTGTGTCTCAGAAAAGGAGAAGAAAGAAAAATTCTAATTTTTTTTTTAGAATAAACATTTAGTAGAACCTATCTGCCATGGAAAAAGAAAATGGACTTAGAAGCAAACGAGCAAACAGAGCCGTAAGAAGAGAAGCTCTGTGTCTCTGGGGACTCTGTCCTGCAGGTGGACTGGGGACTCCGCACTCATGGCTGACTTCAGAGTCAGGATCCCGTCTTGAGGGCAGGAGCTCTGACAATTTTTTAACTAAATCCAAATACCCCAGCAGAGACATGTGACCCAATAATTCTGTGTCGACTGGGAAGTGGGACAGTCAATACAGAGCTGGCTTCCTGCAACAAATTGAGGGCTCGGTGACACTGGACAAAACAGACTGCAAGCCCATCGCGATGAGGCTTCTGTTGCAGATGGGAGAGGCAGAAAACCAACCAAATGCTCATGGTGAGTTGAGTGTCTCTGAAGCAGGTGAGTACCGGGGAAAAGATGGAGCAAGGTGAGAGGGGTCCGAGTGGCCACTGGGCAGTAGATAAAGTCTAACCAATGTCAGGTGAGATAGAACCTCGATGTGTTAGAAAATTATCTCTAGGAATTAGATTTTGCTCATTCTGTTCTTTTCTTGTCCACCTTCCTCTCTAAAGGGTAAGCTGCAAGACATCAGCTGCTGGTCCAGGGGGCTCCCAAGGAGCAGGCCCTGTCTCATGTCCTGCTCTCCTGCAGGATGTCCTGCAGGCCCCAGGGAAACTCAGCTGTATCCAAAGGCACAGATGGATTCAGAAATCCTTGGTTTGCAGAGCAGACTTTTGCCAGGTCTTGCTTAACATCCTCAGGACTCACCTGAGCCAGGCTGGCTCCATGAAGTCTTTGTGTAAGTCTGTTTTCTACCTTTAAAAGGACCCCAAAGATGAGAGAAAGGAGGGAAAGAGGGGAAGAGAAGCAGGAAGTCTAGTAAGGATCATGGAGAAATGAATGAGGAGGGCACCTAAGGAAGCAGGGGAGAAGACAGGCAGCAGAAGGGGGGCAAAGCCTATATTCATACACCTGGCTTTGCTACCAACATCTTCAAGGATCTACCAAAGAATTACACTTTAGAGACAATCACCTTGGGAATTTCTCTTTTTCTGCTACTGCAGCCATTCCTTGGTATCCACAGGGGATTGGTTCCAGGACCTCATATAAAAATAAAATGACGGAGTGTGTGTGGTGTGCTTGTGGCCTGCACACATCTTGCTGTGTGCTTTAAATCACACGCAGGTCACTCATAGTGCCTACGACAACCCAAGGGCTAGGTAGACGGTTGTCACACTAAATTGTTCTGCATGGCCATTAATTCAGAAATGGGCAAGGGGCAGTGGAGGATTGAGAAAAGACAAACAGACACTGAGACAGAGAAAGCTGAGACCAGATGGGACATTATTAACCTCTCCTGGAGCATAATGACCCAGAGGTAGCTCAGCAAGTGTATTATATAGGTTTTATCATCAAAGGGTTTTCGGTGAGAAAGTTTATTGAAAGGAAGTAGGCTGAAGGATGAAGTCCAGTGGCCAATTATAATTATCAACTTGTGCTCATAATTCTCTCCCCCTGACCATGGTGTCTGAACTCAGGGTCAAGACTGACAATCCTGTGCCATGCACAGAACCTCCTTTAAGCAGCGTGTCACCATGGCAACAGGGCAGACTTGGCTGCACATGTGCACAGGAAGTTCCCAGCGCAGGGGTGCAGCTCCTGCTGTAGGACCATCAGAGAGATGATGATTCAAATCACCATTCCTAACAGGTAACCACAAAATGTATTCTGTCCATCTTAAGTAAAGATGCAGTTATTTTGTAATGTTTTCCATCCATGGTTGGTTGAATTGGCAGATTTGGAACTCATGAATTAGGAGGAGCAACTATGTATTTGAAATTTTCCACAATAAAAAAGTTGACATGGACAAGTAAATAAGTAACCTTTCAGGAATTTTCATTAGATGTGGCCACATCCTGTCTGAGGGTACGAACTAACCCACAGTGTTTATTAGCCAGGCACACACACACACACACACACACACACACACACACACACACATACACCCCTCAGGAAATGTGTTCTCAGATTTCCTTTCCCTGATCATGGTGCCTATTCTCCTATTACTTTTCATGATTCAACTAACAGTACTTACGGGTTTTGAAACTGTGAATCTCCTATAATCTCCTATGTGACATGTGCACATTAACAGCACCCTAGAGTTCCCATTTTCCTCTCTGTGCATCTTATGGGAGCACCCCTCAACTCGCCAGTTCCCCCTTGATATTTTCAACTCAGAAGAGTGCAGAGCGCCCTCTGCAGGAGTTTAACAGTTTTGTGGCAAACCCCTCCTCCAGAGCATTTATTCCAGAATAAGAAATAGCTCTAATCTAGAGGCACATCTGTTTCAATCCATTATTCAAAAGCATTCCCATGCTTCCTGCTGAAGAAACCAAGTGTTTCCTGCTGACAAAACATGGATCCTGGGCCCGAGACGGTTGATGGATCAGCATGTTTGGGTATCAATCATTGTCAGAGCATTTTTTAAATAAGATCTACATTATTGGTTAGGCTCATGCTATATTTTGTGTGCACTTTTCCTAGAATAAATGAACGCTTTGCTTATGATATTTGATAAAAGCAAACAGCACTTCATTAATGTCTGATCACAGGAGTTGCCATCTGTCCCATCAATCAGCATGGCAGGAGGGCCCCTGCAGGGACAGCTGCGGAGCCTTGTCTGGAGGGGACACTCCAGCAGTCTGGAAGTACAGCACCACGGGGTCACACCTGATCACCCTTCTCCAGGGGTGGGACCAATTTCCAGCAGCATCTTTGCTGGGCTATTTTTCATATCTGCCCCTGAGGTGGGTGAGTCATGTGTGACTCCAAGCTGCTGTGTGGTGCTATCAGGGATTGAGACTTGTTTGCACAGCACTGTGCTCAGCAGAGACTGGACAGCCTTATTCAGTCATCAGGACAGCATGATGGATTGCAGTGAGTCCCACTTTACACTCAGGAACCTGGAGATTCAGGGAAATGGAAGTATGTCTCGGGCTGGCAGAGCGAAACTTGGAGCTGGGACTGGACCCAAATGTACCTGCTGCAGCAGCATCTGCTCTGCCTCGCACACCACCAACCCCTGCCTCCATCAGACCTGTAGGTCCCAAGGGTCTGCAAAATCCACAGCATGGGCAGGTAAGAGAACAGGCTGTGGGGCCTGTGGCTGCCAGTGTCCAGCTTGGTCACATCAAAGATGTCACTTATCTTCTCCAATCACCAGTTTACTGTCTGAAAAATAAGAATAGAAATTAGAATTATATATTTTTTAAAAACCCCTGGTGTGTTTACTTAATAGTTCCCTTATGTAAGTATGTGTTATGTCAGACGTGTTCAACGAATTGAAGATGTCTTAATATGCATTTAAAATATACAAACATACGCTCAAAAAGTTGTGATAAAATCCCAAAGGTAAGGACTTCCCGATGATAAATCCCACAGCTGTTTCCAGTGGCCACAGCTCCTGCCCCCAGCTCAGCTCCATGGTTAGCCAAAGCCCTTAAACCTTAGCGTGCATCTAACAGGACATCCTCAGGAACTGCTCCAGTTTCTGAATTCAGCAGCCTTACAACTCTCTGCCCTGTGTGGTGGGCCCAGGGAGAGTAGGTGACACGGGCTCAAGGCTGGGTCAGTGTGACAAGTGTAGCTCACCTGGTGTGCCTAGTGTCCCAGATTCTCAGAGTGCCTGCGTTTCTAATGTCCACAATGAGCACCATGTTTTTTTTTTTTTTTAAATTGGAACATAAAAAATTATAACAGAATAGTGGGTTTCAGTGTGAAATGATAATTGCATTTTAAAGTCACTTAAAGAAAGGAGAACACTCTTCTAAAACCTGGTGTTTATTGGGGGAGTCATTCTATTCAGAAAAGGACCATATCAGTACACTGAGATGTCTGAGACCCCCTGGCCCTGTGAGGTGCGCCTGCAGGGGCAGGGGTGCGGGGGTGCCCAGGTGTGTGCAGCAGTGCATGCGCAGTGCCGGGCCCTCCCGCTCTGCGCCTGTTTTCTGAGCCTCTGGTTCAGGCGGTGGCTGACTCCCAGAGGGATGCCTTCTGCCCAGGGATCAGGATGGTGTTTGAAACTGGACGCCCAGCTCCGGCCATCCCTGCTGTGTTTGAGGACTGTCACAGGAGCAGGGGACATGTGCCCTGGACTCTGCCCACCTGTCCCTACTCACTTAGAGGAAGCTCTCGGATGGGGCTTGGGTCCTTGTGAGCCTGGAAGCTCTTCCTGGGCTTTCTCTGTGACATTGAGAGGTGACAAAGTCCAAAGGGACTCATGGAGACTTCCTAACTGTGGTATTAAAAATCAGTGAAGGACACTGATATTTACCCAGAAATGAAGACTCTAGTGTCAGCAGCACATTTATGTGCAGAATCACCGAATCCTGGCTGCTACATTTTTCTCGTTTCTCTGGATTTGGTCTATTTCATGCTTTACCACCTTGGCTGCTGATGAAATCAGGAGCTTTGAAGAGTACTCTGTCCAGGACCTACCCTCAGAAACGATGCCCAGGAGTTGTGAAAGAGGCCAGCCTTCCACATTTGATACAAGACAAAGTGCCCATGAAGTCTTCCCAGGTGATTCAGAGGTGCAGCCAGGGAGGAGAATCAAACTGCTGTGATATTCGCAGTGCAACATTTTCTCAATGGATTAGCATATTCGTCAGGGAAATTTCGAGCCCTATCCAGCTCGGGGAGTATTTCTCCTGTGATCAAGTGTGGTATCAGAGAAGTCCTTCTGAAGGAAACAGACAAACTGGATGTCACTGTGCAGGGCCATTAATTATAGCCATCAGCTTGCACCCTGTGTGAGCTATGGAAAGTGATTTTATTTGGGCAAGTTTTCATGTCCTCCTCAGTTGAGATTCAGGGGTTTGTACTATTGATGGTATGGTTGAATGGTTGTAAGATACTTCCATGGTACAAGATATAATTTATGCCTGTATTAAATGCAACTATGAGTCCCTAGTGTCATTACATAGTTTCAAGGGAGAAGAGAGGCCAGGCAGTAGGAAATCTGTTATTTCCAATATGCCCTATACCTGTTTTGGTGTTCTGACATCATATAGGGGGACTGATATAAAGAAACTAAGATGTTGTCATGATTTAGGAAAAAGTACTAACTCCGTGTGTGAAGTCTTCTGAAATACATGTATTTAATGAAATAATTATTGCTAATATCTGTTTTGGCAAGAGCTATCAAAATCAAATCTCTCAGCAAGTTTATAGTACACAATACAGCATCATTAGCTATAGTCTCCATGCTCTAATCAGCTCTCTAGATCCGTCAACTATGTAACTGAAACTTTGTAACCTTTGACACATGTTTCCCTGTTTTCCCCCTCTTCCCACCCCAGGAAACTGCCCTTCTACTCTCTGCTTCTGTGTATTCAACTTTCTAAGGTTCCTCACACCAGTGAGATGGTGCAACCTTGCTCTTTCTGTGTCTGGCTCAATTCACTTAGCATAATGTCCATGTCATTACCAGAGACAGGATTCCATTTTTCATGGCTGAGTAATATTCATTGCATATCTAGACACCATAGTTTCTTTATCCCAATGGACATTTAGGCTGATTCCACATCTTGGCTGTTCTGAATAATGTTGCAAGTCCCGTGAGAGACTGCAGAGAGCTCCTCAACACACTGACTTCATTTCTTTGGATAATTACCCAGAAGAGAGATGGCTGGGTCAAATAGGAGATTTGATTTTAGTTTTTGGAGTAACCACCATTCTGATTTCCATAATGAGGACAATGCCTTACTTCCCATGAAGAGTAGATTCCCCTTCCTCCAATTCTGTTCCAATATCTACTGTCTCCTGGCTTTTTAATGATAGTCCTGCTAACAGGGGTGGGATGACATCCTATTGGGTTTTGATTTGTCTTTCCTCGATAGTAATGATGTGGAGGATCTTTGCATCCATTTAGTAATGTTGGTGAGTTGACAAGTTTGCAGGGGTTGTAATTGATGCCTTTGGCTTCATGAGAGCTGGGAGCTCCGCCTCACTCTCTTGCCCACCAACAGCTTACTTAGTGTGAGAGACCACCTGAATTTAAATAGAAGTGACTGTCTACAGCCACTTCACAGTCCTATTAGCACTGCTGGTCACCCCCCACCACCACCACACTGCAAATCCCTCACCTGGATGCTTCACAGTTGCAGACGGTGCTTCCTGGTGCACACTAGTGTGCTCATTGACGTGGGAGATGAGATGCCAGAGATGGAGAGGCTGCCCCGAGCAGCATTCTGGATTTGTCTAGTTAAAGAAAAAACAGTTACAGTTTCCCATCTTCCCTTAGTTTATCCTTCCATGTTTCACTTGTTGCAAAAGAGCCTCCACAATGTGATTTAAAATCAACAGAGAAGCATTGCTGTGCACTCACAGAAACCATTGAGAGGCTGGTCTAAGAAAAGTGTTGAACATGGTGCTAAAACGGTTCTAAGAGATAGGACAGATGAAGAGAAGCCTTCAGTCAAAGGTGGTGATCACAGCCTCACAGTCAGCCCCTTCACTCCTGTGTGTCCAAAGCAGACTCCACAAGATGGACACAGAGAGGGGCTGTTCCTCAGCTGGGCTAAGCCTACTGATGGGCACTGCATATTCCTCATGCCCAGGTGGGTATCATCCTCTCCAGTGGGTCATCACTGCTTGGACAGGCTACTCCTGCAGAGGTGGGAAGCCAAGGAGAGTTTTGCACATGGATTGCCTTGGCTGGTGATGCTCGCAAAGCAGGAGCTGGGACTGGTTTGGGATTGGTGAACAGATGTTCAGAGCCACAGCAGAAGTGGCCCCAGCAAACTTCCAGCTGATTGGCTCCTCTGTGGTGATGCTCATTGGGCTGTTTCCCTGACCTTTCAGACCAAAGAGCTGCTCACTGGGGGACTCTTTTGGCTCCGCCCACGTGACTCAGCAAATCTGCCTCCAGAGCGGGGGACCTAAGGGTTCCAGTTGAGAGTGCTTGCTGGAAGTGCTGGAGGTAGCGATTGGGCTCTCCAGGAGTTCCTGGAGAGCTCGGGTGGTGTGGCATGCATTCTAAAAATAAAGTTCGTTCCTGCTTGACAAGTGGCTCATGAATTGTGCCAATTTTTCCCAATGAGCAGCTCCATGGTCTGAAAGGGCGGGAAACAGCCCAATGAGCATCACCGCAGAGGAGCCAATCAGCTGGAAGTTTGCTGGGGCCACAGATGAGCATCACCGCAGAGGAGCCAATCAGCGGGAAGTTTGCTGGGGCCTCTTCAGCTGCGGCTCCCAACAGACACAGGGAAGCCCAGGCCTTCAATGGATTCTCAAGGAGGAAACTGTAAATCATGTTGAGGAAGCTGTTTTAGTCTGTTTACAACTTTAACTCCTGAAGCATGTATTCTCGAGAGTAAGCTGACAAATTGAGATTGTTCTGAACATTATTTAATAAAGGAACAAGAAAATATGCCCAGGCGCCACATTGTTCACTTCCACACAGGACATGGGGCCCGTGCTGGTTCTCCAGGACTGTAATACTGGCTGTCTCTGATTGGGGAGCAGTGGCACAACCAGATTTTCTCCCTGTGAGGGTTTCTCTCTCCCTTTGTGTCAAACCTTGGTGGACCATGAATATAGACAGCCCCTGCCCACAGAGGTAGGGGAGAGGATTTGATGAAGCAAGTCCAGTTTTTCCTGGGATTTGATTCTTCAGCAGAGGATATGAGACTAAAACAGGGCCACAGGTGGTTTTTCCTCTCAGACACCTGGAGATGCATTCGTTCCTACAAACCAAAGCCTGTTGTCTTGTGCACTGGGCTCTCGAGTCCTCTCTGACACTGACCTTCCACCCTCTGTGCATTCTCCTGCCATTTCAATATTTTAAGTTGCTGTTTAAAGGAGTCACAGTTTGCTTCTATTAGATTCAACCAAAAGTGATTAGCTGAAGCGTATAACCATTATTATAAAAACACACCTGCCAGAGAAGGTTATTTGAAGCCTTAGAGGGATGGGGCAGGAATGGGTGTCCACAGAAACAAGGCCCACGTCCAGATACCCAGGCTGCTCTGGTAAGAGATGGGATGGGAGATACAGAATTGCTGCAGGAGATGGAGATCTGTGCCAATGAGTTGGAACAGGAACCAGAGGGACTGATGTCCCATGGGCCAACCCATAAGTCATTTAAAGATAGAAGAACCCTCAGCTGGGTATAGCACTGTCTCAAGGTTATGTACAGCACCACATCTGGACCATAGGCCATGGGGCCACCCAGGTAGCCATCATGCCCCTGGGCAGATATATAGAGAGATGTTCATGAGAGGGTTCTGAGCACACAGCTGACTCCCGTGGTAGCAGGCCTCACTGTGCATATAACTGGCTCTCCAGAATCCTAAGCCTGCAGGATTTCATGTTATTTGTTCATCTTGAGAAACACAGTTTGTAAAATCAAGAAACTGAACACAGCCTGGAAACTGTGCGGTACTTGGGATGAGATTGAGAACTGTAACTGGGAAATATCTGTGTTTGTCTCTTGCTATTCCTAATGATCCCTGGTCTGCACACCTATTTGCTAGTGGTGTTTGTGATGCTCGAATATTAGGCAGTGTTGCATCACATCAACAAAGTACGCAGGTACTGCACCCAATTCCAATAAAAAAAGAGTAATAGCAACATCTGGGAGGCAGATGGGATGCCTGGCATCCCCTCAGTCTTGGGAAAAACAGCCATCCAGACCCCCTGAGTGCAAGCAAAACTGTGTTCAAATGGTTTTTAAAACATGAAAAAAAAAACTTGACTTAAACTTTGAAGATGTGTCCTGCTCCCAGAGGTAGCTGAGTGAGTTCTGGGTCTGCAGGTGACAGATTTTAAGAGGAAACTCCCTTTGCCTCACAGTCTCTTCTCCAGCCATAGAGCCCCCTACAGAGCAGTTCCAGAAGGCTTCATCCATCCTGCACACATGTGCCAAAGTGGCTGCTACAAGATGAACTTAACAGTCCCCATCCCTGTACTTTTTGACTTTCAGAGGAGAAAGCAAAAGTGTGGCCATTTCCAATGCAGCCCCTCGGGAGTGGAGTCAGTTACAGCGTATTTAGCAAGTGAAGAATCCAGGAATAGATCCCTGCTGAGGAATGTCCTGTGTGCCTCATATAGAGACCCTGTGAAGAGCACAGCCCATGTGCCAGGTGCCCAGACCAATGTGGGGATTGTGCTGGGACGAGCGGGTGGCATTGGATAGCTGAGTGAAGGGCCAGGATAGGACAAAGATACTGACACTTGAAGGAGCTGAGGCAGGTCAGAGAGGACAGTGAAACTCACATAAAAATGATGGGGACACCTGGTGCAGAGCGGGGAGCTGGGAGGTCAAAGGGTCCTAACAGTTTATGTTCCCTAAATATTGGCACAAGCCTTGCCATCCTGAGGACACCTCTGCCTGAGGAGCTGGTGCCACAGCCTGCACATTTAGCTTACATGAACTGAATGCATGTCTTTGGGTTGGAAGCGAGAGCTTGACTTCCTTTTACTCCTTTCCCACAGTCCTCTCGTGTCCAATGAGGAAAGAGACATTGACTTTAAATCTGGACTTGCAGTTCCTCGGCATCTTGATCTTGACGGTGTCAGGAGACTTACATGCTCCTCTGGAGCAATTTTTGCTGTAACTGGCTTTTGCCACAGCTCTGGGTTTTGAACAGGGTCCTCTTAATTAAAAGCAACACCACTCTCCTCTTAACAATACTAATTTACAGACAAAAAAAAAAAAATAGGGCCAGGTTTCTTGTTGTTGCTTTGCTTACAAAAAAGTCTAGCTCCTTACACTGAGGACACAGTGAAATCAGGAAGTCACAGTCTGAAATCCCTAAAGAACACACAGTCCAGGACCTGGCGCATGAGGGTCTGCAAGGCCATTCAGTGACCAAGGCTGAATGTTGCAACAGCAGATCTGTTGGGCCACCTAGTATCCTTGTCCAGAAGCAGTCCAGCTGCAAGCCCTCACCTGAAGAATGGAACCTCTCCCCAGCCTCCAGAGCTATCCAGCAACGAGCAGAAACTTCCGGGTGCAGAGGAAGTGTGGGCTACATACTCCAGGTGTGGTCAGCACAGCCCAGATGTGACATAGAACACCAAATTAACAAACCCACTTCTTCACTAAATAAATGACTTGGGGGGAGTGGCATTTCCCAGTTCTCAAGACTCCTGGACATGTCAACTAAATGCAGTGGGGGTTCTTCCTTTCTTCTTCATTCGATTCAAACAAAATGGCTATAATAAAATCCTTTCTGAGATTGTCAGCAAATTTAGCACTGGCTGAGTATTAGATAATATTAAGTAATTATCATTAATGCTTCAGAGCCCATAATTGTACCACAGTTATGCCAAAAATTCATTCTTCCTAAGATTGATATGCTAAGACATCTATTATTCAAAATAGAATAGTGTCTGCAATTTGCTATCCAATACATCAGAAAAAAAGGGTGGAGACTTTGGATGAGGTTTTACTCCAGAACAGATCACTGGTAAAGAAATATGTCCTTGGGGGTTATTTATTATACTTTCATCACAACTTTTGTTACTTCAACAACACAAAATTTTAAAATTTCCAAAAGAAAAAAAAATGCATTTCCACTCTTATCTGGGTTGATTTGTCCACCCAGGAGCTGGAGGATGTGTCAGTGTTCTCCTGTCCCCACACACCAGATGGCTGGGGAAACCTGCTCATATCTGAGGACTGCGTGGCTCTCACAGCCTCTCCCCAAGCACCACGGGGACAGGAGATCAAAAGCTCTCACCTCGTGTTTCCACCACACAAAGCGTATCTCAATCCCCCCATGCCTGAATTTGGAAGTCTTCTCTTCCCCAAGAAAAACCTTAATATCTGGGCTAATTTGTCTTAAAATACAATATTTTAAATGAAGTCAGTAACCTTCCACCAATGTCCTTTTTAAATTGCTTTGAAGGCAAACTCGACTCAGGAAAACTTCAATAACATCTAAATTTTCACTGCTGGAGAATGGAAGGAAGCATCCTAAAGTGATGGAGGGAAGGCAGCTGTGGGGAGTGGCCTGGAGGGACACAGAAAAGCCACGCCCACATCAGGATCTACCACGCCCCCACTGTACAAATCCCCTTGTCCACCAAGGAGCTGGGCATGTAGGGCCCCGCACCACTGCTCCCAATCAAAGTTCCCCCTCACCTTGCCAGGATGCCCCTCTGAATCTGGCTGCCTCTGAGCAGTCCCCTGGGTCACCCTGCGAGTGTCTTTAAGCTCCAAGGCCCTGCTGTCACCTTGAAATCCTGGGTTCCTTCTGCCCTGGCCTGTCTGCAGGGCCTCAGCATTTCTTGCTTCGAAATAAACCTAATTGATTTATTTTCCAGCGAGCTGCTTCAGTCCTGCAGGAACCCTAGGAACTAAATTAAAAACTATGTTTCACATTTTGGATGAGAAGGTAGTTGCCTCTGTATTAAAATTAATGAGAGCAGCCACCCAAGCAATGAGCTCCTATTTCTTTCAGGCCGCCAGAGTATTCTGTCCAGAGTGCCCAGGGACGAAATGCGATTGCAGTCAATGACAATGTTTTAAACTTTAATAACGTTTTGTTTGAAAACAAATAATACAGGTCCTGTATGATTTGAATCTTTACTTCACATTACTTTCTTCATTTTGGAGATTATTATGATATAATAGCCACGCAGGCACAGAACTCACCGACCCCCAGCCCTCCAGTAAGGGCCTGACCATCCTGCGTGCAGCTCACTCTCCCAGCAGCCCTATGAGGCAGGTGCTGCAGCATTCCCAGGCCTACAGAGGAGGGGACCCAGGCAAGGGCATGTTAAGTCACCTACCCAAAGTCCACAGTTCATGAGGGGCACAGCCTAGATGCACACTGAGGCAGGTCAGCTGATCCCAGGTTTGAAGCTACAGAAGTGGCTCCCAGCTGGCTGCAGGGTCGAGCAGGTTGCAGCACAACCAGCTGAGAGCACTGTCTAGGCACAGATGTGCAGAGTAAGAATTGTGAGACCAGGCTGCATCTCTCCAGCCTTGGGATGGGAGTGGGGACAGTGATGTTGGCCATGGCCAGGTCTTGGCAGTGCTCATCTGTGAAATGGTAAGGTCATTGTTAAAAGCATTAAATGTAGGGTGACCGTATGTCCCAGTTTACTCAGATTGAGTGGGTTCCTGGGATGTGGGACTCTCAGTGTTTAAGCCTGGAGAGTTGGGGACATCCAGGATCTGGGGTCAGCTTCCCAGAATGAGCTGACACCTCGGGGTCAGTGTGAGCTTCTTCTGCCCTGGTGGAGGAGGCAGGCAGTGGCACAGGCTCTGCTCTTGTTTCACATGCTCCCATGTGACTTTAAACACCCTCATGTACCTGATGAATCTTCAGGGCAGAGCAGTGGGCACTTTTGAAGATCAGAGGAATGTCTCTGACTATGTAATGACTGACTATGTAAAACCAGAGACCACTTTGTTAATCTCAGGGGTAAGAATGGTAACAGAAGCCAAAACGTGATACCGTGACAGGGACTTCGTCCTGTCACATAACCTGCACCATCAGCAGGTTGAGAAGGAGGCCAAGGTCATTACTGCTAGGCAGCCCATAGAAACTGCAGGAATCAGGCTCACAGTGAGTCCACTTAGGAGGAGCAGACCCCGAGCACAGGCTGGGCACATAGGGGAGCCTGGATGGGCAGCTCAGCTCTATGATGGCCGCAGCTCTCTTAAACGCAGGAGAGGGTAGATGTCCCATGCTGGAGAAAGAGGGGGACAGGCTCCATTTAGCCTCTTCTGACCGTAGAGCATCCTGGTGTGTCTCCAATTTTGAACCACCCGTGGGAACAGGGCATTCCTAAAAAGTGGTGGGGCTGTTGCTCACTTGTTTCCTGTCCTGAGGTGAAAATGCCCAGAGTTCAAGGCCAAGATTATCCCCTGCTAAAGCCACAACAGTGAGATTCTGGCAGAGAGCTACTTTCTCCCATTTGGAAAATCCCACGGATGCAGAGGCCTCTTTGGAACAGCCCTGGAAGAAATGCATGGTCCTCCGCCCTGGTTCCCTCTGCCTCCTGCACATCCACCTCTGGCAATCTGGGGGTTGCACAAGCAAAGACCTGCAGGGACCAGGCAGGCAGCCAAGAGCCATGGGGTGCATCAGAACCAGGAAGGGGAGCAGTCCGGTTGCAGTGTAACCCAGTCCTGGGTTCCTCAGCCCAGTCCTGTCCAGTGGCTGCACATCTTTCTTGGGATAAAGGTGGAAGTTCCTACAAGAGCCCATGATCTCTCTCACCCTCAATGCTCAGGCCTTTTGTCTCTCTCTATTCCTGCTCCTGTCCCTGTGCTTTAGCGTGGCTGCCCTTTGGACTCTGCTTGGTAGATAGCAGGCATGTTCCAGCCTCAGGACCTTTGAACACACTGTACCCTTTGTGCTGCTCCCCCAGAGACCCATAAGCTGAAGCCCTCACCTCCTTCAGATCCCGACTGCAGTGTCAGCGTCCCAGTGAGATTTCCCCTGGCTCTCCTGTATAAAACTCCATCCCTTCCTTCACGCCCTGTCCTCTTCCTGCTCTCTGGTTTTATTCTTAGCCCTTGTGGCTGGCATAGGGTGTATTTAATCATTAATTGGTTTTCACTTCCCCTTAAAAATGTAAGCTCCATGAGGGCTTCCTGTCTGCTGCCATTATTATCATCATTTTGTTTACATTAAAATCATCTCAGTTCCCAGAGCTGGTGCTTGGCAGTAGGGGGCACTTGGAGATACTTGTGGGATAACACATGGATTTAAAGAGGAACACAGAGCCCTGCACAAACTCACCTCTTCTTACAGGTGCACCTGCGGTGAGCGGGCAGATGAAGCCTGCAGGTGGGCGAGGGCATCTCAAGGGCCCCACCTTGACAAGTTTCCATCCCTGTCGCATGAGTCAATAGCCATGTGATTGGCACCAGTGGCCCTCCTGTGGCCCTCCTGTGGCCCTCCTGTGGCCCTCCTGTGCTTTGTTCTGAATTGACACAGCTGGGTCGGGGACAGGAACACAACCCATGGGGATGGAGAAGCCAGTCTAAGCTTTTCAGAGGTTCGCTCTGTGCCTGGATTCAACAGAGAGAGGCTGGGACCACTCCTGAGCTAATTCCAGTGGCTGCATGGTACCTGTAGACCTGCAGGCATGGATGGATGGCTTTGTTGGGCTCATTTTGAATTCAAAAAGAAATCATTTAACCCTCAGGATATTTCAAAGAAAAGCAGAGATCTCAGGCTTCTTGGAACATCGGAAATCTGCCAGCCCAGTTCCTGTGTTTTTATAGAAAAAAAAAAAAGAAAAAAAAAAAGAGTTTGCCTGTCCCTTTCCCTTTTCATTTCCTACAGAATCCCTGGAGGCCTGGTGCTGGGTTTCCCTGTCTGTAGGGTCGGCAAATGGATGTGAGAGAAAGGAGGGTGGGTGGTCTGCAGTGGTCAGGGGAGGCTGCCTGGAGGAGGAAGAAGAGGAGGACTCCAAGCTAAGCAGGTAGGGGGGACCTCTTCACAGGATCACTTGCAGGAGAGGAATAGACCATAGCTCAAAAGCCTTGGAGGGAACTGAAATCAGCTCTGCTTAAAATTTTTCTCATTTTCATCACATTTTAAATTTGAAGCTGGCGATGTTAAGAAACTATTAAAAGACCACCATGATACACATTGTGCGTGATGATCTTTATCCGTTGGCTTTTCATTTTTTCCATGGATTTGCTGATGGTGTTGTTTTTAAACAGGACCATTCCTTAAACTTTGGAATTCCCTCTCAAGTATCTGCCAGTGTGAGTCAAGATGCAGCATCCCTGTGTCAACCCTGTGTCCATGCCCTCCGGCCAGCGCTGGCAGGAAGGCTCCCACTGTGGAGAATGATTTTTACTTCCCTCTGTGCTCCATGAGGAGCCCTGGGCATGGCAGAGGAGGAGCTGGAAAGAGCCACTGTAGGATCTGCCTGCTGCCGGGTGATCTGCGGGGTTCAGAGAAGCTGGGATCTGTTCTGGTGAGAGGCCAGGGCAGGCGGGAGTGGCCCCCAGAAGCACCTGCTTCACTCTCAGCTGGGACAGGAGCCGGAGGAAAGCTGACGCAGCCACTGGCAGGGTGGCTGATGTCACCCATGTCACCTGAAGAGGGGGATGTTTGGGATTTTCTGTGTTCAAACAAGATTAGGAAGTTGATATATTGTCTTGATCCATTTGGTCACTTAGTGACTTCTCTGGGGTCAGTGGTCTGTGAGAATACTCATATTAAATAAGACAGCACTGTGGCCCATTTGTGAAATCAAAGGCCATATTTTTACTCTCATTTGGTTATTATTATATATATTATAAAATCCTGTCCTGCCTTCATGGCACTGACACTCAAGAACAAAGACAAGCATTTGGCAAAACGTTGTGTAAATACTGAAGGGTTTAATCTCGTGGTAAGTGTAGGGGGAAATTATTTCAACAGAAGTCTATGTATTAAGGACTTTGAATCTGCTGGGAGAGGGGAAGAGTGGAGTCAATGAGCCCAGAACACAGTGTGAGCACTTGAGAAATATCTAGGTCCATGAATATTTCATTCCTCTTTGCACATTGGAAAATGAATCTGGTCTTACTTTAACACTTACAATAAGCGAATCGCTTATGAACTCTGGTGTAACAGCTGGTTTTCTGATCATGACACATGTCTACACTGGAATCCCAGGAGAAGTGGAAGCTGAGTCCAAGGACCCTCTGCTCATCACCCTGGGCACACCAATGGCATCACCACATCTCAGCTTGGGTCATCTTGGCCTGTGGCCGTCAACTCAGAAACTTTTAGCAAAAGCAGGTAGAAGAAATAGATCACGGTAATGTGGAGGCTGTCTATCTTCATCTCATGCACAGAGTGGGGCACAGCAGAGACTGCCCATCGAGTACCCACCCAGCACTGCTTCACCAGGAGCCAACAATCCGGAAGGCACAGGGGACTTGTGGTGCCTGGCCATCTGGTCCTCTTAACCCGCAAGGGCAAGATGGAGCGTGCAGCTGCCCATCATCCCTTCAGATGCTCACGGACCTCTCACGAACAGGGCTTGTGGGTTTTAGGAGTGATGCTGCAATCAATCAGCAGTGAATATGTTATCCCAGTTGCCGCCGCCAAGCATGTCCCAGCTGTTGGTTCATGAAAGACATCTTGTTCTACTCAAATGTTGCCCTGGGGTTCCAGGAGGGACCAAATCCATCATCAAAATGAACGAGGTTCTCTTTTCTTTTCCAAGTAGGAAGTGGCACCAACAAGCGGACTCCCTTGCTGGCTCACGAAAGTGGAGCTGTCCGTGCTCACTGGGCAATGACCATTGCCATCTGGCAGAGGGGACCCTGGGCTCCCCCAGTGCCGGCTGTTGTCCTCGAGGTAGGTACAGGCCTGTCAGACACTTGTAGGTTAGGATGCAACACTTGTCACAGGAGAAACCTGGTCCCTGGGCCAGGACCCCCCCTCTCCCTCCATCACACCAAGCTGCACACAAACACTTCAGGTGGCTGTACCAAAGGCTACCGATGAGGCAAAAGAGCGATTCCTTCCAAAGAGAGGCACTGAGACTCTCTGGAACATTCTAAGCCTCTCCTTGTGCAAACAAGCCCATTTCTTCTAGGATGCTCTTCCATCCCCTGAGGGGCCACTAGTTAACAGGGAAAGGAACTTGGGGACACTCACTAAGCAGCATGGCCAGCCAGAAATAGAGGCCGGCTTTTGTTATTTAGGGGTCTCTGGGAGGCGGTGCAGGCTGTGATGTGGGGATAGCTGCAAGAGCCAGGAGAGGCCCAGAGCTGACGTCTGCAAGGCAGCTCCCTGCAGGTGGCTTTGGAAGAGCGACCACAGTCGTCAGGGTCTGAGCCATGTCACCCCACTGCTGCCTGGAAGGCAATGGTGGGAGGTGCAGGGTGCCTCTCCCTTCACGCCCAGCTCCGGCACTGCTACAGGAGATCACGGAGCCACATGAGACCACCAAGCCACATGAGACCACTGAGCCTTCCGCCCCTGGTGACTGCAGCGAGCAGGGAGAGGAAGGGGTAAACTGAGCAGCAGAAGACGCCCAACCTGTGCTGGTTCTCAGACGGGAGAATGAGGCTCATCCCAGGGCCACACTCATCCAG
Source organism: Ictidomys tridecemlineatus (assembly GCF_052094955.1). Classification (NCBI taxonomy): domain Eukaryota; kingdom Metazoa; phylum Chordata; class Mammalia; order Rodentia; family Sciuridae; genus Ictidomys; species Ictidomys tridecemlineatus. The sequence continues at coordinate 101,483,597 of NC_135478.1, forward strand.
AAGGAACCCACGGACATCACTAGGGATCCCTGGGGATTAGTCATCATGTGGAAATCCAGTGTGCAGCAGCCGGATGGGCAGAGATGAACTGCCCTGGTGGGGGATCATGCACCCACCTTTCCTGCCATGTGGAGCTCCGGTGAAAGCTCATTCAGGAACAGCCTGCAGATGGGCCATGCATGTGTGTCAAACATACATGTGTTGAGTGTGTGGTATTTTATCCAAAAAGACACATGCAATCTTTTCCCCACCTTGCTTGCCTGCTCCCCCATGTTAGCCAGGCCTGAGCCCTGGTGGAGCAGTGTCCCCGAGGGTTTCTTTCCTAATGTGTGGAGACAACCAACCACAGTGCTCACACCCATGCCCACATGTGTGTGATTCACACACAGACATGTATTCATATGTATGCATGCACACACGCACACACACAGAGTGGTTGCTTGAGTCTGTATTTCAAGGAAAGAAAGAGCAGAGCAGGTGTGGTGAGCTCGGTAAAGCCATCAAGCCAGGTGGAAAGAGGTGTGGGTGGCTAAGCAGGTCACACCGCAGCATGAAGGCTGACCTCCCTCCTGGCCCTCAGGGCTTGTCCCCTCATCCAATCCTGCTTCATCCAGCAAAGACCGGTGACCCAGGTGGTCTCCTCATCCCCAGGGCAGTGTCCTCACACTCTGGACACAAGTTCCACCCGAGCACTCCCCAACTTTGTCCTCAGGCCACTGGGCAAAACTGGCCCGTGCTCTGCAGCTAAGAGCTGCAGGTGTCCAGGTCCCGGCCCTGCTGCCCCCCATGTCCAGCACCCTCCCAGACCCCAGCCTCAGTCCACACCCCAGGCCTCTAGTTCCCCCTCCCTCCCCTGAACTCATCCTGTGCAGTCCATCTCCTGGGCCCCTGATGGCATTCCCCAGTGGCATGTGATTGTCAGCACCGTCCTGCCTGAGGCTCTCTCCCTCCCCCACTGGTCCCTTCCTCCTCTGGCCAAAGTCATCTGGGAAAAGATGACCAACTGCCACCTCGTCATTTTCCAACTTGAAGCCACTTTTCTCCCAGCTCCACCCACAGCGCGTGTCCTAGTTGGGGTAATGGAGCTGGGTACGGAGAGTCTGTCTGAGAGGTGACTCCAGGAGGCTCACACAAGAATGACAAGAGGTTGTCCACAGAGACTCTCACTTGGAGTTCTGCAGGAAGCAATGGACAATCAATGCCTTGAGGACAGCTGGGCTCTTGTTTCTGTTAGTAAGTGAGGAGCTGGAATGCACTGTGTCTTTGAATAAAGGTTGACTGTGACCTGTATTAGTCACAATATTAGTGAGTGTGTGTGTGTGTGTGTGTGTGTGTGTGTGTGTGTGTGTGTGTGTGTAAAGTATAAAGGAAATTATCAAAAAGCAAATTTGGCAGGAATTTCTGGAATATAGGATGATTCCATTTCTTTACATTTTTTAAAATAATGCACAAAGGCAACATTTTAAGGACTTAAAGACTAAAAAGAGCATCAGAAAGACAACAGGACTCAGAGGAATGGTGTCTTCTGCAGTCTGGGAGGCTGCCTCTGCTCTCTGCACCCCCAGCTTCCATCCTTCACGTCTCTAAGGAGATCACACTAATGTCATGAGTGTAAATTAAGATGTCATCTTGTGTCTCATAAGACACTTTCATCTGTGACTAGCAGAAGACCTGACCACATGAGTTTAAATACATGAAGCCCATGGTTGTCGTGTAGCAAGCATTGCTGAAGTTTGTGGTCGGGGCACTGGTTTAGAAGCTCAGTGCTATCCCAACCAAGAGCTTTTGTGTTTCTGGGCTCTCTTCTCATGGTCCCAAGATGGCTGCAGCAGTCCTAGCCATCACAGTTTTGTCCAAGATAAGAAAGAATAGGAGATGGTGCATTTGAAGAGCAGTCTTTTCCCCTAATTCCACGGTTCACCTCCACTTCTACTCCACTGGCTACGATGCAGCTGCACCATCTGGAAGGGGGCCAGGAAGCAATTGCCTAGAGGATATTCACGGAGTCATTCCACCATGACTGACTGTCCCATCTCTCAAGCTCTGTGCCTGACACACAGCAAGTGACTTGTAATGCTGCTGGTCTTGTAAGTTCCCACAGGGGCTGCCTTTTCCTGCTCTTCAGAAAGTCTCCTAGAAACGTCCTGCTTCAGGAACAGGCATCAGCCTCGCCATCCCCAGGCCCACCTGTTCCAAGGACCTGTCCCCATTCCTCAGTGCCTGATGTGGAGCTGCCTGGTCACAGCCAGGCTGTGACAGCTCTTGCCAGCTGAGCATGCTTTCCTGGGCCTGTCTGGCAGCACTGCCTGCCAGGGTCACCTACATGGACCCAAATGGTCCCCAAGGGCTCCCCAGAGGGACAGTCTAGAAAAACTGCCCAAACCCAAGGAGTAGCCTCTGAGGGACAGAAGCTGTGATGGCCCCGAGGGCTTGGGCTGCCAGGACCCTCTGTGCGGGTGGCTCTGAAGTCACCTAACCTCCACAGGGGTTCCTGAGAGCTCCGGCCCCAGGTGGTTCCCGTGGCAGTGTGCTCTCTCTTGACCTGTGGACCTGTCCACCCAGGGGTCCTCCCCCTTGGCTGCCCGAGGGTCTGCAATGCTTGAGTGGAAAATGCAGAGGACACATATTGGCTTTTGTCCTCCAGTAGAAAAACAATCAAGGGGCCAGGAAATGGCAAAGGGGCTGGGAATCCAGGTTGAGCTTCTGGGTCCCCGAGGGCTGGTCACAGCAGGACTGTCACAGTGGAGGTGGGAGTGATTGTGATCCTAACTTCCCCAATCGCTGCCATGTTCCTGGGATGGGCTGAGACCCTTGTGTCATCCAGTCATCTCCGCCACCTGGGAGGAGCTCAGAGGTCACCCCACTGATGGGGCAGGGCTAAGGGTCAGGAGGCCGGCTCCGTGGCACACTGAGCAGGACAGAGCCCACCCCTCACTCCAGGCCTACCCACCCTGGCCTCTAGGCCACCCTGAGACCACTCAGAGCGCCTACTGCAAGCGCCCCCTGTACACAACCTCTAATTAAAGCCCATGGGAACAGCTCCATGTGCCACATTCCCCAGAGGGGCCACTGAAACTTCTTATTAATTCTTATTTAACTTAGCTCAGGACTTGGCCAAATGCTAGCTCTACGTTCCAACCCTTTCAACCTCAGATAAATGACTCCAAAGCTCCAAAGCCTCCCTCCCATCTGGATTACCCTCTGGGAATGCAGCCAAATCCTGTCCTGAGGCCAGGGAGAAGGGAAGCCAGGAAGCTGGTCTCCTTTATTCCTATAGCAGACTGAGGCGAATGTTCCTCCAAGAGGGTGGGCACCTGGGGGAGAGGAAAAGGGAGCCCTGGGAAGAGGAATAAGAAAAGAAGGAGGAGGAGGAGGGAAGGAGGAGGGAGGAGGAGGATGGGGAGGAATAGGAGGAGAAGGGGAGGAGGGAAGGAGGAGGGAAGAGGAGGGGAGGAGGAGGAGAGGGGAGGGGAGGGGAGGGGAGGGGGAGGGGAGGGGGAGGGGAGGGGAGGGGAGGGGAGGGGAGGGGGGAGGAGAGGAAGAGGAGGGGAGGGGGAGGAGTGGAGGAGGGAAGAAGGAGGGGAGGGAGGGGAGGGGGAGGGAGGGGAGGGGAGGGGGAGGAGGAGGAAGAGGATGAGAAGAGGAGAAGGGGAGGAGGGAGGAGGAGGGAAAAGGAAGAAGGAGGGGAGGAAGAGGGGGAGGGAAGAGGAGGAGAAGGGGAGGAGGGAGGAGGGAGGAGGAGTAGGAGGAGGGAGGAGGAAGGGAGGAGAGAGCAGAGGAAGGGGGGAGGAGGGCTTCTGAATGAGGTGAGGAAGAACCAGGAGAGGACCCTGCAAGATTCGCCCAGGCAGAGTCAAGAATGGGTGCGGAACCTGAGGGGATGGCTGGGCCTCATGTCCTGCACAGGACGTGGAGTCTTCAGTGGCTGGAGGACAGGGACAGAGGGAAGAGTGGGGGGTGGGAGTCAGGAGGAAGAGAGGCCTTGAGTCAGGTCCGATTGCAGTGGGTTTAGACCCCGACTCACCTCCAGATGCTGCTGGGTCAGCTCCAGCACATGCCCGCTGTGCACCCCTCGCCATGTCTGAGGGCACCAGGCTGCCTCACCCCATCCCCTCTCCCCTGGACAGCCCCCACAGCCTGGCCCCACCCCCGAGCAGTGGACATGCACACAAGCCAGACGGTGCCACCCTCACCCTGGGAAGTCTTCACAGCACCCACTGCACTGGGAGGGAGCGGGAGCCCCATGCAGGTGCCCATCAGCACATGAATGGACACAGATAAGTGGCACAGAGGCACCCTGATGTCCTGTCATTGGCTGCAGGATGGAGGGACGGCAGGACGTTGCAGGGTGAGCCGAGCCAGACCTGGGTGGAGTCACTGAACAACCTGTTTTCTCACTTGGAGGCTGAAAATGCTGCCAGACTCCAGAATGGTGACAAGGAGAGGCTGGGAAGGGGAGGTAGGAGGTGGGCAGTTGAGCCCAGGTGACAGGGACAGTCGATGTATGTTGATCAAAATAAAAGAACATCAAGAGAGTTTTTGCCTGCAGACCCCAGAGTAGCTGTGAGAACCTGCCTGACAGCTCCAGTTCATGCTCCACCTCCCCCTGGGTCCCCTTGTCCCCCTGTGCAGTCACCCAGGGCTCCTCACTGGATCCCAGCCATACTTACATCCAGAGAGGGTTCTGGAGGTGCCAGGTCTGAACCCCTGAGGAAGCTGTGCCTGGCTGGCCTCCTGGTCCAGGGGGAGGGCACACTGGGAGAAGAAGGCTGTGACTTGTTATCTGAAGAGGGCGCAGGCAGGCACAGGTAGTCAGGTGGCAGCTGCCAGTGCATGGTGCACTAAGAACCACTGAACTGCGACACTTCTGGGCCATTCATCACTTCTGGCAGGGAGATGCGGTGTTGATGAAGAGGCAGGCGCTGGAGGGAGGGAAGAGGAGCCCGTATCACCTAGGCTGTGACCTTTCTCCAGACACCAGGGCAGGCATGGCCGCCTCAGGTGACACAGAGGCTGCTCCTCAGCCCAGAGATGAATTCTAAGCAGACGAAGAGTCACGCTTAATGGGACGAGTCTCCTCCATGCCCCACTCATAATATGAACTTTAATATAAGGAGGAATATATGTAAATCTCAATCTGCGTGAAACAGGGAATTAGCTCTTGAAATGACAGGCATCTAAACAGATCAGGCTGAGCCGTGGACCTCACAGGAGGGAGCAGCACTAGGCGGGGACCCCAGCACTCCCCGGATGTGCAGGATCAGCCCCTCGCCTGCCCGTCCTGGGTTGGCCCCTCACTTGCTCGTCCTGAGCTCTGGGCTTTATGGGGCAGAAGAGGACCAGACGTCCTGCACTGTGCTGACAGACTCCTTGACTTCTGCCTCCTGCCAGCTCCTCTCTAGGCCAGAGCAAATGAACTCTAGAAGATAAAGCCCTTGGCTCCACGTGTGTCCTGCCTCAGGCCTTGGCAGGGAGGGTCTCTGTCTGGAATACCCTCCTCCTGGATATTGAGGCCGGCCTTTCTACCTTTGTTGTTGTCCTGAATGCCTGGTCTCAGGGTGCTCGCCAGCTTTCTGTCACTGGGGCAACAGGCTAAGATAATCACACAAAGGAGCAAAGCTGTATATGCCGCTCAGTGTCATCAGTTTTCAATCTGCCCTCTCCTGGCCCCATCTCTCTGGGCTCGTGGTCAGAGTAGAGCGTGTGGCTAAGAGACCACTCATCCCAGGGCAGCTGAGAAGCAGGGACAGGAGGACAGGCCAGCACCCCCTTCAATGGCATATACCAGTGACCTAACTGCCCCCACCAGTCCCACCTCTTTGGGGTCCTACTACCCTCCAGGAATGCCACAGGCTGGGGACTCAACCTTGAACACACAGGGCTCAGGGGGAACATTTATGATCCAAACATAACACTCAGTGCTCAAAATGACGCAGTTGACATTATAAACTGTCACCACTCACATCCTAATATTCTTTATTTTGCAGTTTATGTTTCTTGGTACTTAACAACTTTTATCATATTATCTTGAGGGAGATGCAGAAGGGCATAGGCAGCCAGGGCAGGAGGGCCAGGGAGGAGGTGAGGGCAGGGCCAGGACAAAGGAGCATGGGGAGGGTCTTTTAATGAGGTCAACTTCCTGCTTGAGAAAACACTGGTCTCATGGACACAGCAGGGACTCAATCCCACAACACTCTGTACTTTTGCTCCAAAGTGAGGGATTCAATAGAAAAACTAAAACAGACGTGAGGTCAGAGGGGGCACCAATCAATAATAGTGAGGAGCACTTGGTCTGGGGAGGAGAGAAGGAGAGAAGAAAATTCCAAAGACCATGAAAAGTACAGGCCAAAACTCCCCCATTGGACTCCCAGCTCCAGGGCCCCTTCTCTTTGGAGAAGTCTATCTCTGTACGTCTGTCACCTTTGCAATAAACCGACTTCTTGCTTGCTATGTGTCCTGTTCAATTTTCACTGAATAGAAGCAAGGAACCCAGCACACCTAGACGGTAATAATCGTCTCACCCAACACACACAAACATACACACACACACACACATATACACACACATGCACAATTTCTGGACGGTGGCTTTCACTACAGTTTAATTACAGATTTTCTAGGAAACAAAGAAAAACTTACTATTTGGTTTTTATTAAGAAATCTCTTCCTGGAGCTGAGTGGTAAAGTAGCTCAGTGGTAAAGTACTTGCCTGGCATGTGTGAGGACCTGGGTTTGATCCTCAGCACCACATAAAAATAAATAAGTTAAACAAAGGTATTGTGTCCATCTACAACTAAAAAAATATTTAAAAAGAAAAAGAAATATATTAATTTTTCTCTTCACCCCCTCTTTTCCCCCTCTCCCTCTCCCTCTCTCTCTCCCCCCCCCCTTCTTTTTCCTGAGGTGGGGAATCCAGACATTTTGAATACTGGTGTACTTGGTGTAAAGAATGGAGGCCACCCCCCACACCTCTGAGCCTGCTCTCCCGGGTGAGCTTGGCTTGAGGTTAATGAGACCACGTGGTGCTTGGAATCCCTCCTCCTTTTCTGTTTGGAAGGGTGGGGTCAGGTGACTGCTCAAGCCTTGGTTGGGATTTAGGAATGGAGACCCTCTGGCGTCCGCTCTGCTTTGGTTCTTGGCTTTGCTGCCACTTGAGGCTGCCTCCGAGGTCCTCCAGGTTGGCTCAGGCTCAGCTGCTGGGCTGGGAGAGACCCTCCATTTCCTGCTCAGCTCGGGGCGTGGCTGGGTAATGAACAGTAAGGAGCGTTCTTGCTCTTGAGGTGCTCTCAATCTGTGATAGGTGTTCCTAGGGAAGAAGTGGGGAATTAAGGGCTGTTTCTCTAGCTCCAATCTTTTTGTTTGTTTTATTTTTTGAGTTTAAAAAAAAGGGTACGTAATCCAAACAAAATCTAAGCTCACCGTGAGACAGGTGTGTGGGAGAGCATGCTGCAGCTTCGGGACATCCTGTGTTGAGATGCTGTGCAATGCCCCCTGAGCACCCTCAGCCCATCCAGGGTGGGTACATGTGCTGGCTACACCTTTGATTGACCTCTAAAACATTGATATGTATTATCCAGCTAGAAGATGGTGCAGAGGGAGAGGGACTGAGACTCTGACCGCTGGTCAGGAATTGATGGTTTAGAGAATAAGTCCAGGGCTTGATGTGAATTTGTAAGTGGCAGCTGGACTTCCTCGCACCTTGGGTGGATTTCCACTTAGCAGCTTTCTACAATGCTGCCTTAAAAGGGATAGTGAGGGGGCCGTCTGGGGTCTCTCTTTGGATCACTGACCAAAGTGGAAAGACCTTACAGTCTGTCTTCTATACCCATACTTCCCTGGGACAAGGACCAGGAGAGGACTGGCAGGTTGGTTGTCCACTGGTCAGGGGAGGGACAGTCACTGAACACCTACACTGCTCCAAAGATGCTTAGTCCTCCTCACTACCCTGCACACAAGGTACTGTCCCTCCCCTTTGCAGATAGAGAGGCTGAGATCAAGAGTAAGTCCAGTTTTGCAAGCTGGTCATCTATGAGCCAGATGTGCCCCAGATCCGGAGAGGAGTTTTGTTTGGTTTGTCTTTTATTTATTTTAATTTTTGTTTGGCTGTTTCCTTTGATTTTTAGCAGTGATTTAAGAAACAGTTCGGGCTCATTCCCAAAATCTAAAAGACTGGATTTCATAGGATGAACCTCAGCCCTGGAGGCGCCTACTAGGTGCTGCGTGGGAAGGCTTTGTGCAGTGAGTGGCTACTGCCCCCTAGTAGAAGCAGGGATCTCCCTGCGCTCACTGCTGAGCTGCCCACCACCTAGCTGAGGCCTGCAGGGCTCTGAGCCTCCAGTTCTAACTTTGGCTGCCCCTGATACCACGTTCAGGAAGTGACTGGTGGAGATTTCGAGTCCCCCTGGCCGAACCCAGCGCTTGTGCCTTTGCCTGCAACGGAAGTTTCTTAAGACTTTTCTTTGGCCTCACTCCCAACAGTTTTTCTCCAAAGTCGAGTGTGCAAAGTGATTGTAGCAGCCCCTGCTGAGTTCAGGGACAGCGACATAAGGGGTGGGCCATAAGGGGTGCACCGTGCCCTCCTCCTGCTTCTTCCCCCCAGTTCTTCTCCGTGCAGGGGCAGCCCCTGGAGGGAGTCTGAGATGTGCAGGGGGGCTGAAGGACATGTGGATCCTGCCATGTGGGGGTGCCAAGGAGGTGGTTTCCTGACAGACCCTCAAGCTGTCACCAGAATTCACAGACTCTGTCCTGATGGTGGGCACTGTGTGTCTTTGCTTTGAGCAGAAGAGCTCATTCCTATGGGAGAGTCTCTCAGCATTGCTCTCTTGACCTCTTGGGCCAGACAGTTCTGCTTGTGGGGTTGTCCAGGGCACTGGAGGGTATCAGCTGCCCACCTCGCCTCCACCGCCGGGATGTCCATACCGTGAAATCACATGTTGTGCAGAACCAAAGCTCCTCCAGGCTCTGGGGACATGGTCCAATACCCTCTTGGGGACAAGGGGCCCCTGTTATAAGTCCGCTGACCTATAACTATTTCATTCTAGAATGTCTCCTTAAGCAGAAGAAGCACATAGATGACAGCTGTCTGAGAATTCGCCACGTCTGCGGAGGTATTATTACAGACACGTGGTTCAGTTGTGATGGTTATAAATGGCTACACTGTTACAGTTTCTACCAATTTCTTCCAGGTTTTCAACAAATAAGATGAAATGTTCCATCTATTAGTAAAATTAAACCAGCAACCAATAGGAAGAAAGTTATTTTAGTAAGAGGAAACAATGCTCAAAGACCCTGATAGTTTTGAAGCTATGACACACAACATTCTCATTTGGGGATTGGTGACGAAGCACCAAAGTGTCATTTGTAGCTTAAATATCAGCAAAGATAATCTTTGTCTGATTTTTTCCTAACATCTTTTTAAAATAAGCAACTGCTCTCCCTGAACTGCAGACGGCTCCATTATCCTCACCATTTAAAACAACCAAGGTTCTACAAGTCGCTTCTGTTGACGGTCATTTACAGACTCTGTGAGACACTCTGCTAAGTTTCTGATGTGTGTTAATCGACTTGATTCTCATAATTTTAAGACAGAAATCCAATTTCATGCAATAATGAAATCAAGCAAGCAAGTAAATAAAACAAAAGCTAGAGGGTTCTCTTCCTTCCACGTCTCTGCACCCATCCAGTGGGTATTGAGGCTTTGCCCTGCAAGACACCATGGGACAGTCGCCCTGGTCCTTCACCAGCTCTTGTAACATTTTTTCATAAAGATCAGAGACCCAGAGGTCAGAACCCTAAGAAGTCTATCCTCAAAACCAGCAAATGACATAGGATTGAAACCTAGTCACAGAAAGTAAACACACAGTGAAGCACAAGTCCTCCTTGGCACACATCTCACAATGTGTGTGCATACACATGTGCGTGTGGCACAGGAACCTCCCAATCAACCTGGTTTGGTGCTATCACCTGAGGGCGAATTCAGGAGACAGAAATGGGAGTGTCCTGGGCCTTCCTCCTCCACCATTGCTGCAGACCTCCATTGTTCAGAGGCTCCTCTCTGCTTCCTTATGCCTCCTAAACATCGCCCTGAGATTGAATGACATATGTCAATGATCCTAGCCACAGGTGGCTTGCCACTCTGGAGTGTGTGGGTTGAAAGGGTGGACAATGCAGAGACATCATTTATTAATAGATGTGTGTATAAATCAAAAAAGAGGCTTCCTTGCTCTTGAAGTTGTGTCTGCAGATAAACACCCTGACTGTCCCAGAACAGATAAATACTTCCATAGTGACACAATCGGGATGAATGCTTTGATTTTTTCACTATGCAGTCCCTTTCCCCATGGGTACATTGTGCCAGAGAAGCTCGGCGAGCACAGCAGGGTTTGGTGGCTGCTCTCCTAAAAGTACAGGCAGCCAAGCTCCCAGTCCTCAGCCACCCCACTACAGATCCCATGTCCCAGCCCATGAGGGCATCCCCATCACATCCCGTTCCTTTGTTCTTCTGATTCTCAAAGAGCACGCTGAGCCTGGTTTCTAGGGCTGCAGTATGAGCCCGTTTACTTGCTTGGGTCCAATTACAAATAGGCTTGCTTGCGCTTCCAGCATGAAGATTCTTTCCCTTCTGGGATCACATGTGTGTCTCCAATGGCCACAGCACCTCACCTCCTGTAAATGGTAAATTCATATCTAGCTCTTCAGTTAACAGGAGAGATGGTGAATTATCTCAATTGGCAAGAAAACACACCAGCTCCACTGAGATGTGTTCAGTTCTAGAGCCAGCCATCGAGACTGCAGGACACTTCCTTCTGCAGATGGACACAGCCACCACCAATTTTTCAGCTCTGTGAGATGACATCTGAGCTGGCATAGACATTTTGACTCTGGACCCGTTAATTCGCTCGTGCTTCTGCCATTAGCTGAAAATCCTCTGAAGCCCCTGAACACCCTCCCTGAAGGTCAGGGAGGTGTGTTTTCAATTTCCTCCTGCAAATTAGACTGGGGCCTACTATTTATGGAATTTCACCTAGGGAAGGAAGTAAAATAAAATCTCTGGTGCAATTTTTTTTTCTTTCCTGCCCTGGATATATGAAAGGAGTCGTGATTGAAAGATGGGAGCTTATCGGATATTATGAAAGAGTGAAAGCCACGTCTTGGAACCTTCCTGGATGGGAGGGGAAGGACTTAGCAAGACCGCTGCCCAAGACCACTGCCCACCAAGTAAACTCCATTTGCTGACTTGCTGGAATGGACTCATGCGTCTCCATCCCTCACCTCCCTCTCTCCCCAATCAGTTAACACCTGCTCCCAGCTGGCCAGTGCTGGGCACTACAGAGATGAGAAGCAGGTATGGTAGAAAACCTCCCTGTGGGAATTCACAGTCTAATTAGAAAAAGGCAGGCTGTGTCTCTGTGAGGGACATGCAACCTTCAAGAAAGCACGTCCCAGATCTGGGATGCAGCCCCTATGGAGATGCATGATGACCACAAGTCCTTGGGGTGGTGTTCCTCCCATCCATCTTGTGTCCAGGATCACAGACACATTCCAGAACCAGGAGGAGATGCACGAAGGAAAGATGGACAGCATGGGGACACTTGTCCTCTGGAGGCTTCCTGAGAGCTCTCCCAGCAAGTTCTGGCTGCATCTCTAGAGTTGAACTCAATGCACGGACTCTCCAGCTGCAAGGGGCCTGCTGGGAAATAGAGCTTTTCTTCAATGAGCAAAGAAAATCCAACTTATTAAGGAGAAATGTGGGTATGCCAAAGGTCTCCGTGGTGGGCATGAAACAAATACAAAAGGGCCACTTGTGGTGGAGGGCAGGAAGTAGGTGGGGCTTGCAGGGACTTAGACGATGGGGCCCAGGGGAATTCTCAGGTGACCTGGAGCCCACAGGTTCCAGGGGCTCAGCATCCTGGGCACACCCTGACCATGGCAGATGGAGACTCCTGCCTACCAGGTGGTGGTGGCCGCCATGAGTGTCCTGCCTTGGGGAGGGACCTGGTGTGAATGGGCTGCTTCAGCAATGGGGACTCCATCACGAGGGCAGGCCTTAGAAGGATATAAGCAGGAACTGTTATGAGCCATGCCTATGTCCAGTTCTTTCTCCTCCCACCCACCCCATAGCGTGAAGGTCTTGTTTCCTCACACTGAGTTGCCTTCCGCCCCACCTTCTCCAGCCTCTGCAGAAGTGTTTTTCTATAGGTTGTGCTCAACATGGCTGCCATAGGACCATGGGGGACCAAATAGTCTGAATGCCCAGGGTCCACCTCCGAGCAATTAAATTAGGGACTCTGGAGGTGGGAAGAGGGCATCAATCATTTTGAAATAAATAGATTTAACCTTGGAGCAATTTTAGGTTTGTAAAAGGGTTGTGCAAAATGTGTAGCATTCCTGTGAACTCCCTCTCCACTTGGTGTCCCTCTACCGAGGTCTGTGTCACAGCTCTTATGTCACAGTGCCAGCTCCTGGTTATAACTGGGGCCAGTATCAGTATTGACCCCTGATGAACTAACGTCCTTAGTTTTCACTAGGACTCATTCTGCCTTGTGAAGTTCCATGGGATTTGACAAAAACGTAATGTCCTATATCCACCCGACTGTGTCAGACAGAATAATGTCACTGCCCTGAGCTTCCTGTGCTCTGCTGTTCTCCCTTCTGGTTCCTGGCAAACGCTGATCTCTTCCTGTCTGGGCAGCTTTGCCTTTCCCAGGTTGGCATCATTAGAACCACAGAGTGGGCTGCAGCCCCTTGATTCAGCATGCTCAGGTGGGCTATGGGTAATTCTCAACGCCCCAGTGCTGAGAGACACTGCCCTGAAGCACAGGCTCCCCACCTACTCATTCACCTGGAAGGTCCTTCATGATGCTCCAGCACCATCCTCCCTGACAGGGAAGGGACATAGTGGGATCACGTGGACACAGGGTGACCTACAGCTGAGGGGTCTTCCTTGGGTATCACATTGTCTTCCTGAGGTAGACTGTGAAAGGTGAAGGACAGTGTCCTCTCTCTCAGATGTGCCTGGCTTCTAGAATTCATGAATCTGACAGACACATTCCTCAAGAATCAGTTCTGAGTCAAGCAGCATTCCCCAGTGCAGCAGAACCATCCATGAACCTGAAACCCCTGTGGCTCTTATGGCAAGTGCCTTGCAGGCCACGGATGGCCGGAAGTAGCAGGACAGGGGGTGGGGGACAGGGGAGGCAATGGCAGCACTCGCCCCCCTGCCCACTGTCCTCACTAGGTCCCTGGAGGCGGGTAGCTCTGTGATTCCATTCTACAAGTGTGGCCATGGAACCCAGATAGGGAAAGGGCCTTACCCCATGTCACATAGATGTCAGAGCCAGGACTGACCTCAGGAAATACGTCCCCACACGTGAGTTCTCACTGCTAAAAGATGAAAACATTCCTCCCTTGTTCCCCGGTGGGTTATGTATTCACAACTGCAAATGCAGGTTCTGAAAGCCCTTTTCTCATCTAACCACCCTGTGAGATCTCCACACCTGGAGATGACTGTGGACACAGGAAATGTACTTCTCCCTTTTTCTGAAAGCCACGTACTTTCATCTGACGAGTGTTAAAATGTCCTGAAAACCTCCTTCCTTAGAATGGAAGGTTTGAACATCTCCAGAGCCACCTGTCTCTCCAGGATTGGCAGTGCCACCTGCCATGGTCTCAGTGTTGGCTACATAAGAACAAGTAACTGCCTTGTATTTATAGTTATTAAATAGTTTCTCGCTCATGCGGGAAATGGCTCTTTAACTAGGTCAACCCTGGTTGGCATTTATGAGTTTTAAATCTAAAATCCACCCATGCTAATGGATCCTGAGCACTAACTCAAATAGCACTCACTTAATGAAAACTATATTTTTCCCCCATGGATCTGATAAATAATGTAGAGTGTTTGATTAAAAACAACACTAAGCAGGAAAAATTATTGTGCCAGTTACCCATAAGAAGCTACTCAAGAGTGTGAATAATTGAGAGATGTTTCTGTCCCTGCCCTTGGGAGGAGACCTTAAAAATGGGAGGCTGTTACAGAAACTCCTGGGCACTGTGCAAAAGAGTCAGCTCCTGGCCTGCCACTCAGGACTGTCATAACAGGTGCAGCTAAAAGCTGGGTAACTCAGCAAAATCCCAGGATTTTGAGCTCTCATTGGCTCATCTTGGGTCACATGACAACTGCAGGAACAATCACCAAAGGCAGGACAGTAGGACACATGGAGCTACTGGGGAAAGAGTTGGACTATGGCCACAGCTACTAGCAGAATGCAGGGCCCCCTTCCTAACCACAAAGAGTGAAGTGGAGAGGAGAGGCTTCCCAAAAAACCAGGGCTCCATTTCCAAGTGGATGTTTACTTCTCAGAAGCAACAACAGCAAACAGCTGCCTTACCTCCAGGCCTGGGTAACTTTTTTATTGCAAAAAAAAAAAAAAACCAAACAAACAGTTCCTTTATTTTTAATCTGTTGTCTTGTTCAAGTCTCATAAGCAGAGAGGTAAAGTGTCCCAAGTAACAGTGATGGCAGGAGAAATGGTGTCACTACTATAGCAACCAATGGTCAGTCCCCTTCATAAACCAGAGCAGAATAGGTGGGGAGTGGCCTAGGGGCAGGCACGCAGGGACCATGTGATCCTGGATTTGCATCCCTAGGATCACAGACTCTCATCTGTCTCTGTATTTTTATAACCTTTTCCTCATATTATCCCGTGCCTTCCTCAGAATGTGATGTAGCAAGCATGTTTGTTTGGAAAGAGACTCGTGAATGTTGGTCAGCCCTCCACCCAGCTCAACATGCTCTGCAGTGGTTTGGGGGCATGGTCTTAGGAAGGGCTTGCAGATCTCCCAAGTCTCCCAGTCACTGGAGCAAATCCAGCCTAGTAATGGTCTCTTGCTATGCATCATCAAAACCTTGAACTTGTGGACATTAGTGGCCCTCCCATCTCATCATAGGTAGCTTTGGGCTTAGAAACTGCCGTGAAGAAGAGTGGTCCACTCCTGCCTTGCTTCACTCCTTCTGCACTTAGGAGCTATTGATTCCTTCCTCCAAGCTGTTACTTTAAACCTGGAATTGGCTGGCTTAAGAGCAGAGAGATGCACATCATTGATGACTCCCAAAGTAGTTTTTAGCACTTTTCATCTCTGCAGGAGGAGGGCGTCATGCGACATTCAGCAGAACAAAGTTCACAGTCTTTGGAAGGCCTGAGCTAAGCAGGCTCTTTGGCTTCTGGGAAATGTGTGGTTCCTGCTTTAAGACTTTCACCTCCCAAATTTCGGCAAAGTCCTGATGTAATAGGTGTTACTAAGTCTCCTCCCATACCTCTCTTTTCTGATTCTCAGAATTTCCTTCTTCAGTGTTCATGGGGCCATGTTGTCTTTTGCAGTCATATCTTGTCTCACCATTTATAATGTAAAATCATGAATCCATCAGTCTATAAACCTTTTGAGAAAACTCTCCACCATGTCACCGGTATAGGAACTGTACTACATGATGTCCAGATGCATATAGCGCCTGCTCTCAGGAAAGCAGCAGAATTTTCCAGTCCCAGGAACATGGATGAACTCAACAAATGTGGCTGATGACTTTCAGACAAAGAGGATGGGATCAGGGTTGGTGAGGGAGGCTTTTCCCACTGACTGAGGTGCCTGTGGAATATGAGGTGCTTCAATGCAGCTCTGGTTAGTTTGTGTTGTGGTTTTACACCTACCTGCCCTCCATTTGAGTGACTTTCCATCTCAGTGTATTCCATCTCATTAGACAGAAGAAGGTGGTTCTCTGTTCTTGGTGACAACAACATTTGGAAATTTACCAAGGAATGTGCAGAAATCCAATGAATTTACCAACCAACACCTCATTATGCGTAGGACATGAGTGTTCCTGTTCTGAGCATAAGATAGGACCCAAAGCTTTGAGGACCGTTAAAGAAGCAGAAACCACTGGTCTAAGGGCTCAGTCTCTAGAAGTAACTCTTTTTTCCTTGGCTGGTCTTTTAAAAGCCTCCCTGCACTGATTTCTAAATGCATCCCATAAATTGATCTTCATTTTTTCCTGTGGTGTTTTGATCCTTCTCTTTCCAATGAACCCCACCAAGAAACAATGTCACCTAAATTAAAACTCCCAGTTATTTATGGCAAGGTTCACTCATTTCAAATAGGGAGGAGGTTCCTACCTAGGCTCTAATGTAGATTCTGTCTTATGCAAGCAACAGTGACAAACCCCGGAAAGGTCTGTGCATTCTTGTAGCACAAAATGGCACTGAGCACAACTTCAAAGGGGCAGGCTCACTCATAGCACAAACCAAACCTAAAAGATTTTAGAGGTATCATTGTGGACACTGGGTCCTGATGGACCATGGTCCCTGTCCTCCTGGAACCTGGCCTACTTATTAACTCAGGTGTTTTTCTCTGACCCCATCACACTCCTGAAACTTACCTTCAGGACCCAGTTCTGTTTCTTGAATTCCAACCCAATATGATAAAAAAAAAATTGCTGAAATAGATTCAGCTCAAAAACAGATCCATGGAACTTTGGATCTGAAAAAGAGAGCTTACTCAGGGTCCCCACTGGTCACAGAAAACAGTGAGCATGACCAGCTCCATTTCTGTCTACCCAGTGCTCTGGGGTCACTGCAGCTCTGCTTCGAAGCCTGCCCACTGTGCCAAAGCTCTTAAGAGTGAAATTCCTGAGAACAATTGAGCTTAGTATAGTATGCTTGAACAAATAAAAATAACAACAACAAAAAAAACCATAGAAAAACAGGATTCACAAATATGACAACTCCCCAAAGAGATTCTGAGAACTCTGGCCAATAGCTTCAAGAGACAGTATTGATGGAAAAATAGGTGAAGCATAGAAACAACTTAATTGGTCCTTCTTAGTCAGTCAACCAGTCAGTTGGCCACAATTTAATTAGCAAACTAGCTGTAGGACCCCTGCAACTAAACAAAGCTCAGTTACCATGGTTAAGTGCAAAATTGGTCTGTTCTGGAAGTTCCAGTGCCAGATTAGAGTCCAAATCAACAGCCCTTTAGAAATCACATTTAACAATTAATGCATTAGGTCAGTGGATGAGAGTCCTGTCCTTAATGACAGTGGCACAATGGCCCTATGAACAGCTGATTCAGTTTGTAGTTGCATTGTGTAATGTTTGTAAAGTCTATTCAGTTCTTCAAACTCCCTTCAGAGCTGTTAGGCTTCCATAACCTGAAGTTAAAATTCTGGTCCAGCTTTGGGCACTGCCTGGTAACTGAGTAGCCAGTGTCAATCAGTGCTTCAGCACTTAAGTGGCTGCAGAGCAGGATGATTGACAGAGTTGATGATGACTCCATTGTGGAAGCCAGCTGGGTCCATTAGTATAAAAGGGTTTGGGAAGCAATGGAGATGTGCCCAGAGAGACTTCCTAGGAAGTTTGCAGAGCAGGTTGCTGAGTCCAAATCCCTCTCTCTCATCCTCATCCTGAAAATACTTTGGTCTACATGGACAATTGGGTCACTCTGTGAACTTCAGAGAATCTTTCACTCTTCCCTGCTCTAAGGTCCTCCTAGCTCTGTTTATACAAGTGCCCCTGCAGGACTCCACAACTGTGTTGGAGTCTACTTGATTCTTTATAGTGAGTAAAGTATGTATATGTATATTGATGCACTGATCTTTGGGGCATAAATATTTAGAATCATTATATCTTATTGTTTATATTTCCCTTAATCAGTGTGAATTGACTTTCTTTGTATCTTCTGATTAATTTTGGCTTAAAGTCTACTTTGTCTGATATGAGTAGCTACCCCTGCTTGTTTTCAGGCTCCATTTGTATGGTATGTATCTTTTCCTATTCTTTATCCTCAGTCTATGAATGCCTTTGACTATAAGGTGAGCCTCTTAGAAGCAACATTTGGTTGAGTCTTGTTTTTTCCATCCATGTTGCCAATCTATGTCTTTTGATTGGAGAGTTTAGACCATTTATATTCAGTGCTATTACAGAGAGATTTTTTTTTATTTTTTGCCATTTTAATTGGTTTCTAACACTTAATTCAGACTCAGTTCTCCTCTAATTGAGTATTCTTCTACTGAGAGTCATCTATATGCAGCTCCGACATTTTAAAATTTCTTCTCTGTGAAATATTTCATCACGTTTTGCTGTGCTGGCTTAGTGGTTATGGATTCTTTTAGTTTCTGCTTATCATGGAAAGTTTTTGTTTTATCTTCAGTTCTGCAGGATAGTTTTGTTTAAAATAGCAATCTGGCTGGCATCTCTTATCTTTCAGGACTTGGTATATATTATTCCAAGTATTCCTGGCTCTTAAGGTCTGTGCTTTGATGTCAGTATAAATCCTAATTGGCTTACCTCTAAAGGAAACCTGTTGTTTTCTCTTGTGGCTTTTAAAATCCTATTCTTGTTCAGTATATTAGGTAGTTGAATTATAATGTGTCTTGAAGAGGATATTTTTGATCTTGCCTATTTGGGGTTCTGAATGGTTCTTGTGTTAAGATTTCTATTTTGATCCTAAGGTTTGAAAATTTTTGACATTATTTCATTGACAAGGCTGTGGATTCCTTTAGTTTGTATTTCAGTTTGTTCGTGTGTGCGAGTGATTCTTAGGTTTGGGTTTTTAATGTTATTTCAGATTTCATGAATATCCTGTCATGGTTTCTTAATCTTTTCACTAATTTTGACTTTATTTTCAAGATTATGTACTTTGTATTCAATGCCTGTGAATCTGTGTCCCCTGTCATCTAATCTCTTGGTGATGCATTCAACTAATTTTTTAATTTGATTTATTTAGTCTTTCATTTCTGTTTTGTTCTTTTTCAGAATTTTTATCTCTTTATTGAAATTGTCTTCTACTTTGTGTATTTTCTCTGTTAGTTCATTCTTAATGTCTTCTTTAAGTTCATTGGACATCTTAACTAGAAACTCTCTGAATTCTTTCTTCAACATTTCCTCCATGATTGTATTAATGGGATCAGTTCTTGAGGGTTCTGGCTATTTTCTCACTTGTTTTTTCATACTGCTTGTGTGTCTAACCATCTGCTGAGATCACCTCATCTACTTTTATGCCAGACACTGTTCTGTGAGATTCTTTCTGTTAAGAGCCCCAGGCTGGTTGAGTTTCCAGGTATTGATGCTCCCATTCCACATGTATCATCTGCTGTTTCCAGTATCAGCACCACTCTGAGAGAAATGCTAAACCCTGTTAACTACAATAACTTCAGAACATAACCATGTGCTAATAAATCTTAGGGATGAAACTTACTGAAAATGTTCTCCACAGTTCCTCTAATTTTGGTATAAAATTGTAGTAATGTCCTTGAATCAGTTGGGAAATTAGTTACTACTACTGGTGGTAAAATTACCATTACCCTATATAGGCATTAAAAAGAGAAGAAGAAAACAATGGCCAAAGCAAGAAAGAGAAAATATACAAAATAAGTTAAGATAAAAAGAAGAAAAACAAATGGAGGATTGGGATTTGAGGCAAGAGTAGGTAACTCAAGAGGAAAAAGATGAAGGAACAAGATAAACCTGAGCTAGAAACCATATATAGAAATAACAATTCAAGTTAATGTTTTAAAACATGAGAAGAAGTAGATTCCAATGGGTTAAGGACTTTAATATTGAATATTGAGTGACAGTTCCTCAGTCAATGTGAAAAATAATGTTTGACATAATGAAAGCATTATAAAAAAATAACTAATACTGTCTAACCCTACTTTTAAACATAATGAAAACTACTAACAGCATTGAAAAGAATACAGTAATACATAAAAAATATACAATGTTATGTCTAATTTAAGTATTGCAAAGTCTAATATACAAAAAACAATTGATATCTTTTTTATTAATTTTTTATTTTTTTTATTGGTTGTTCACAACATTACAAAGCTCTTGACATATCGTATTTCATTATGTCTTAGTACCAAGGTAATTCTCGTTTCTTAAAATAAATTCAGTGTTCTTGCTTTAAAAAAAAAAAAGAAAAATAATGTTTGTAAGATCAAAATTGACATTATAGGCATTTATGCTATTCCATACTGAGGAGAGGAGATTTCTTATTGAGTCTTCTTGATTTGGATTTCATCAGGATTTAGGATGTTGAGAAGGTGCCCACCATCTCCTGGCTTTACCTCCAAGTTTCCCTGGGTATAGGTAGAGTGATCTTCCCAGTTCACCTCTGATAGAATTCTAGGAGGTCCCTGCTAACCTTTGGTATGTCAAGGTGCCCACCAGCTTACTGCAGGAGAAAAGAGATGGTCTCTAGTTGTCTATGACTTATCAACCAGGTTACCCAACTAGGGGATGCAGTCTTGTGCCTCCTAAAGAAAAACTTCACATATTCATGGTCATCAGATCCAACATGGGCTCTGCCAAGTGTATTTCAGAGTGTGTGTTGTGGTAGCCCAAGGCACAGGTATTGTAGTCTGGCTGTTTCCTCATCTTTCAACTAGGATGGCTCCCTCTGTGAGTTCCTTCTGGATGGATCACCAAGACAATCCATTTCGGAGGCATTCCCTCTGGTTCTATTCATTGCTCTCTGAAGTAGGGGAGAAGCAGTGTTGATGTAAGTTTGACAAGATGGCTGCCCTGCCCAGCACATCCCTCTACCCATGATTAGGATTAAGCTGCTCATCTCTCTCACTGTCTTTGCTGCTCCCATTCAGTTTTAAATTGTTCTGCTTCTCCTTCATGCTGATTTGAGGAAGTGGGCTTTCAAAAGAGTAGTTGAAATAACTACATCAGACATCTCCCAAATACAGCATCTAAGAAATATGATTTTTCCCAATATTTCCTAAGTAATGGAAGATATTTTGGAAAGCATTGTTGTTCACAGGGCTGAGGGTAGAGTCTGTAACTCAGCTAGACATATTTATCACTGAAATAATAATACTACTTCTGCCATCAGGACTGAAAGACATTCTATTTCTTTTAAAAAAAACTTTTAAAGTTTTATTGTGGTACAGAACTAGAAGGAAAAAAAAAGATAATTCTTAAATCTATAAGGAAGAATAAAAGTTCCAGAAGAGCCAAAGAAATTCTGAGCAATAAGAATAAGGCTAGAGGCATGACTATTCTACAGAGCTACAGTAACAAACCAGCGTGGCACTGGTATAAAACACAAGCAAACATGAGAACCAGTAAAAAAGAAGACATAAATGAATCCACACCTTTACAGTCATCTCGTCTTTGACATAAGGTGGTGCAGAGGCAGGCTTTTCAACTACTGGTGCTAGGAAAACTGGAAATCCAAATGTAGAATGAAGCCAGATCCCTACCTCTTACCCTGCACAAAACTCAACTCAAAGGGAATGAAATTCCTAGGAACAGTTCCAGAAAAGCTAGAACTACTAGAAGAACTCATCAGGTCAGCTCTCCAATATATTAGTATAGGCAGTGACTTCCTTAAAGGAAAAAAAAAAACCAAAAACCTATATCTCAAGAAATAAAACCAAGAATTAAGGGGTTTGGCATCAAATGAAAAAGTTTATGCAAAACAAAGGAAATGGATCAGAGTGTGAAGAAAGAACCTACAGTTTGGGAGAAAATCTTTGCTAGTTACCCTTCTAACAGAGAATTAATATCCAGAATATATAAAGAATTAAGAAAATTAAGACCAAGAAAAAAAAGTTAACCAGTAAACAGGCAAATGAACTAAAGAGATATTTCTCAAAAGAAGAAATTCCAACAGCCAACAATCCATGAAAAATGGCCAACATCTCTAGCAATCCGGACAATGCAAATCAAAATTACATTAAGATTTCATCTCACCTCAATTAAAATGGCAAGCATCAAGAGTATAAATAATAAATGTTGGCAAGAACTTGGGGAGAAAGAAACACTTATTCACTGTGGGTAGGAATGCAAATTAGTACAACAATGAAAATCAGCATGAGATTCCTCAAAGGACTGGGACTGGAGTTCCCCTGTGACCCAAATGTCCTGCTCTTTGGTGTTTATCTAGAAGAACCAAACTCATCATGCTGCATTTATCTGTGCAGCCCAATGTTTACAGCCATGCAATTCACAAGAGCCTGCTGAGAGCCATCTGAATAGGAATGACACATGGCATTTTTGGTTGAAAGGTGACACCAGCAAGTCATTGAGATAATAATGTTTATGTTAAGATGTGTATTCAATTAGAAACCTACTGTCCGACTCTGCCTGCTACTTTGGAGCTCTCACTGGGACTCCCAGAGAGTTCCCATTGGTTGGGGAAGTACGGTAGGAGGGATTTCCTGTTGCTGTGGTGTGTTCCCTGAGAAGGCCTCATGCGTGGTGTTCATGGGAGTTTTGGAAATAAAGTTTGTTCCTGCTTGAGTGGCTCCTGATTTTGTGCCCAGCCAGACTGTGGCAGAGCCAAGTTAGGGAGCCAGCTCAGGGGATGGTGAACAGATGACAGGATGAAGAAAACATGGTATGTGCACACAGTGGAGTTGTACTCAGGAAGCATGAAATGATGGCATTGGGTAAATGGATGGAGCTGGAGAGCATTGTGCTAAGTGAAAGAAGCCAGACTCAAAGTCAAGGCTAGAATGTTTTCTCTCTACAGAGAAAATAAGAATTTCAAAAGGAATCTCATGAAAATAGCAGGAAGACCAATAGAGTAGAGGAAAGGCATCAAGCAGGAGGGAGAAGTGGGGGGAGATGAGGCTCAGAAAATGAAACAGGCCAAATTACGCTGCATATGTTTAAGAGAGCAGCAGAGTTTATTTATTTATGATGACACAGCACCAATTTATTTATGATGACACAGCACCAATTTTAAAATGACTAAATAGGAGGGTGATAAATAGGGTAAGGGAAGGTGACCAGGAGGAGAAAAGGGGAGGAAAAGGGGGAAATTTTATTACCAGCATGAGTCAATATGTCACAAAGAACCTCATATTTTGTGTAAATACAATGCACCAGTAAAGCATGA
Source organism: Ictidomys tridecemlineatus (assembly GCF_052094955.1). NCBI lineage: Eukaryota > Metazoa > Chordata > Mammalia > Rodentia > Sciuridae > Ictidomys > Ictidomys tridecemlineatus. The sequence continues at coordinate 101,506,499 of NC_135478.1, forward strand.
TAAATGCCTTTTATTAGGTGTAAAACACAAATGGGTCATTTTAATTGTATTTAACTGTATAGTCAAGGAACACTGGGTATAGTTACTATGGCGTACAAGGTTACCTTTGAAGGGTTCTCACTGTGTTGTCTTTCTCAAGTTCAAATGGATCTTATTTTACTCAGACATAGCGACATCCGACGTTCTGACAATATCCACACAAAGAACAGAGTGAGTCCTTGTTGGGAATTGGCAGCTCTGATGTCCCCGGGAGGAGGAGACAGCAGAGCAGGAGCACCTTCAGATGGGCTCCCAGGCAGCATCCATCATAGACTGACAGCCCATTTCCCTGCCTGCACTCACATAATGATAGCCTATGGCCAATGCCAGAGCTGCAAGCCTTCTTCCTGCAGGGTCCAGACTGATAGCCCCATGCCTGCTGTTCATCCTGCATCCAAGTCCCTGGGGCCACTTTCAACCTGCAAGTCTGATCTCTCCAGGAAAGAAAAGCTTCTCCAAAAGATCAGCTTGGAGTGGTTAGAATGCATGTGGTCATCTCAGAGGAAGGGCTCCACTGGCTCTTCATGTGGCTTTCTCTTTTCCTTTTAGGAGTTCCCTGTCTATTCATAGGAAGCAACCTGTGTGATTGGGAGTCCTTCTCTGTTGATAGCAGCAGGGGGCACATTTCCACAGGACCAGCAGGTGACCCAGAGGCTTTGCAGAGTATGGGTCTCTGGTCTTCCAAGTAACTCTGAATTGTATGTCAAAGCAGCCAAAGACAATGAGTCAGCAAATGAGCACAGCTGCATGCCAATCAACCTTTATCTGGAAAACCTGGGAGGCAGGATTGGCCCCTCTGCCTCAGTTTGCTAACCCCTGGTGCAGGGGCACCAGCCTGGTGGTCAGATCCTGGAGCACCATTGCCTCTGAGCTATTGTTCAATCTACAAACCAGACATAACTGATAACCATGCAAAGCTGTTTTCCTTCTTTTTTTTCAGTAAATAAGAAAATAAATTAGTTCTGGAGAAGATTCTAAGCCAGATTTAAAGTTAGGCAGTCAGTGTAGTTAGGTAAATCGGGTCTAATATCCAGTGAAATCTAAAATGGAGGCCATGCTGGGAATGACTCATGGAATGTTAATGAAGTCCTTGAAAAGGCCCAAGGCCAGAGCCATCCCAAAGAAGTGTTAATGAACAGCCCCCAGTAAACTTGAAGGTGCTGACTCAGAAGTCCTTCCTGCCCAGATTACTTCTTTGGCCCACCTGTGTCCCACCCCTTGGGCCTTCCAACCTACATTCCATCACCAAAACTATAAAAAGGGGAAACAACCACACTTCCATGGATTCCACCTCTTGGGTCCCCTTCTTCCTCCAGGAGAAGTCTTTTCTGCTGTCCTTTAATAAACTTCTAATTTCTACTCTGACCTTGCCTCGGCGTGCTTCTTTGGTGTTATTCTTCAACACTGGGGAAGCAAGAACTCATCATCGGTCAACAGGGTTAACAATTCCATTAACTTTTTTTCCCCCATGGACAGAGATGGTTTCATATCTATTTGCAAATTCAATTCACAGAACTTCTTTTCCTATAAAAGTTCGTTTTTGACTTCTCCTTTGAACTGCTTACCATTGGGTTCCTCATTTGGTAGCATATGAGTTAAATGGTGTGTTGGTTTTATATCTGTCTGGGGGTCATGATTTGATCATCCTAGGGAAATTACCATCTACACATGGACTCTCCTGGCAGCCTCTACTGAGGTTTGCACCCTGACAAGTGTTAACGTGGCTGACTCTCTGCCTTCTACCCCTTCTGTGATGTATAGAGAAGGTGTCTTTCTTACCCTAGACCCTCCTTTCTGCAACAAAGTCTCCTGGCCTCTGTCCCACCTACTGGCCCAAAGTCATGGAGATGGGATGAAGACTTGAAACCTCCAGCTGTCACTAGCACATGTGGCCATCAGGAGCCACCGTCACTGACAATAACCAGGCACCTGCTGTGTTCCAGGCCCTGGAACCCTCACTGTGGCATGACTCTAGAGAGGTTGTAAATGGGAAAACTGAGACTCAGAGAGGTTAAGAAATCTGCCTGTGCACCCAGAGCTAGTAGGTAATAGAATTTCAACCCAGACCCCAAGCTCTTACACGAAGTTGTTCTCACACTGTGAGCTCAGTGGGAATGAGTGTAATGCCCTGCATCCTGTACATACTCTCCATTACCCCCTAGCTCTGTACATGCTACTTAACCCCCAGGGGCTATGGCAGATGGCAGTGGCCTCTGCATCCTGGACTAGAGTAAACACAGAGTGGACAGATGGAGTAGGAGGAGTGGAGACGAGGGTCTAGAGGCAAGACAGGGGTTGCCGAAGCAGCTCCTTCATCCCAGCCAGGAGGCCTGTCTGGGAGCCCAGTCCTGGGCAGGCCTGTGAACTCCATGGAAACCACAGGGTGTCTGTCCTCTATCTGTGAGCTCCATTTCTTCTTAGGGCAGCTCTGATTTTATCCAAATGTCCTGCTCTTGCCCACAGAGCCATGGGTTTTAAGGCTGCTAACTCCACCTCCAGTTCAAGAATCAGACCCTTATCCATGTAGGGCCTTCCATCGCTCTGCAGAGGCTGTGGTGGTAAAGTGAGGTCCAGCACCTGAGCTGACCTATGCAGGAGGAAGTCTGGCCCACAGAATGTGGAAGGTTCTGAGTCACTTTCTGATCTTTTCAAGTGCTGACCCAGACACAGAAGCCATGTAGCTCTGATTGTACTTGGGAGCCTTCTCCCAAGGCCTGAGGAGAATGAACCTGCAGGCAGAAGAGCAGAAACATGCAAAACCCTGGCTGCAGTTGGCACCAACACCAGATCTCCACTTGTGGTCACCTGAGAAGGAGAATTCTCTCGCCAGGTAAATAGGACTTGGTCAGGGTTTCCAGCTGCCTGCCTTTCCCTGGCCTGAGACCTCTTAGAACACATCCTCCTGCCTCACCAGCCTGACCTTAGAGCAGCAGGCACTGCCAGGACATTGTGCTTGAAGAGAATTCAGTCTTGCCCAAGAAAGAACAGAGCCCTCAAGTGCTGCGGAGGGGAGGGTCTTGCCCTTCCCGTTTTCATGGCAGGAGGGGTCTCTGGTGCCCACTCTGCAGATCAGGAACCTGCGATTCCCTCTGCTAGACAGCAGCCGCACCCTAGCCGCTTTCAGGTGATGTTTAAATTTTATGGATTTCTTGTAAAAAGTAATAGAAGGGGACTTGCAATTCCAGCTTCAACCTAAAGAGAGCTTGCAAGCTGTCGCTCCTGTGCTTAATGAAACAACGCTGGGTGAACTGAAAGTCAGCACCCCTTCTCAGGCCCACCAGAGAATTGAATGTCTCTAACCTCTTGCCCAATATTATTCCCTGGCCCCTCCGATCAGGTTGGTGAAGCAGGACAGATCTGCTCAAGGAAGAGAATGGCACATAATGTTTAAAGGGTTGAAAGTAAAAATCACCCTGTGGAATTTCATGTCCAGTGAAAGGCTCTGCAGGAGTGGAGGGGAAATTATGATGTTCCCAGTTCAACAGAAATCCAAGGGCATCAGCCTGTGTCCCAAGTCCCCTGCAGGATATGCTAGCAGGCTTTGCTCAGGTGGAGGGAGCCACAGAAGAAGGAGCCCCAGGAGGGCCAGACAGCGAGCCTTTTATGGCTCTCATTAATAGGCTTAAAATCTAGCTGCTTGTTAAATTCCATAGAGTAAGGCAACAAACAATGGGTGCTTGCAGCACGGAGATAAGGAAAGGAAGTCCAGCCACATTCACCAGGTGTGGGAGGAAGAATCAGGAATACTCTTCACAAGGCACCTGCCCACCTTGAACAGCACAGTCTGCCTTGACAGTGGACTTGGATTGAAGTGTGTTTTATAAACTCACTTTACAAAGAAGTATAATCAAGAGGAAACAAAAGGAAATTTTTAAATGTGAAGTTAAAACCAGAAAAAAAGGCAAAAAAAAAAAGAAGAAACAAATAAGAATGTAATGCATTGAACAGAGGTACAGGGTGGTGAGCTTTCATCCAACTCTATCAAAGTAAAAGTGAAAGGTCTAAATGTACTAATTAAATCACAGAGATTATCAGAGCAGATAAACTAAAAATAAGACCCAACTTCACACTCTCCACAAGTAACCCACTTTAAATACAGAGATGCACACAGAGGGACGTGTGTTAGCACTAACAGAAGAAGAAGAGAATAAGACAAAGCCCTGACTTACTTATGTCAGTTTCAGACAAAGCAGAATTGGCATCAGGGAAGGTCATCAGAGATAAGGGAGTTAGAGTGACAAGGTGCCACTGTCCAAGAAGACACAACCTAAATTAATGTGCACCCAAGGAAGGCGGTAGGCCTTTGTGCAGTACTGGGGACAAACCCAGGGCCTTCAGCATGCTCTACCACTGAGCTGTGCCCCAGCCCCTTCAATACAATTTATTTTTGGACAGAGTCTCAACAAATCACCCAGGTTGGCTTCAGACCTGATCTTCCTGCTACTCCCCACCCCTCAGAGTGCAGAGGGCTGCTGGCATCACTGGAGGGGACCCCACAGCAGGCTCTAGTTCAAATTAGTGTCCTGGGCTCCCTCTTACTCTAAGGGCCAGGGACCCCTTTGCTGTCACCTGTTCTCTCCTGGCTGGTAGGGGAACAGCCACACCCTGAGTACATTCAACAGCAGTGCCCCCACTGAGCATCAGGGATCGGGGTCCTTGGGAGAATGAATGAATCCAGGACTGAGCAGGAAACACAGCACAGCCTGGGGTCTGCACGTTCATGAGACAGCTAGAGACCACCCTGGGAACAATGGCAAATGCACTCTGGGCCTTAACTCGCAGCACCACATCCTCATCACAAGATGGACGGTTAGACAGAATGTGACCCTGAAATTAAGAAACAAACCCTTGGCTCCAGGAGGACCAGCTGACTGTAACTTGCTCAGAGTGAAAGTGACCTCATGGGAAGAAAAAAAAATACAGCACAACACACTTTTAAAATATTCCTAAGGACAGTTAACTGCCACAGTCTGGCTGGCCACAATTCAGGAGCCACTTGTCAAAAGAAACGAACTTTATTTTTAGAACCACATAGGCCAAAAAAAACAGCTCCTCAGGAAAAACCCTCAGAGCCCAACTGCCACCACTGGCTTCCCACAAGCCTCTCCCTCAACCACAAGCCTCACCACCTCCCACAATCCTCCTGCTCTTGAGGCCAATTGGCTGGGTCGTGTGGGTGGAGCCAAAAAAGTCCCCCAATGAGCAGCTCCGTGGTCTGAAAGGGCAGGGAAACAGCCCAATGAGCATCACTGCAGAGGAGACAATCAGCTAGATGTTGCTAATGTTCCCAAACCTCTGTCCCCTCCCTTGCAATCAATGAGCACAAAGAATACTAACTCTGTCCCTTTGTTGGGGAGAAGCCTGGCACCTTGCTCAGAGCTGTCACTCCCTTCTCCCAGCAGAAGCCCTAATCAAACCTGAGCCTGTATGTTGTTGTGTCTCCTGACTTGTTCCTGTTTCCGCTGTCACCAAGTCAAAGTTCCCACGTCCAGCATTGTCTACGTCCCCCAAATTTATATAATGAAATATTAATTCCCACAGTGATAGCACTAGGAGGCAGGGCCTCTGGGATGAGAGTCAGGGGGGTGGGCCTCATGGATGGGATTAGTGCCCTTATAACAGACCCTCAGGACAGCACCTGTGAGGACATCTGTGCCCCATGAAGTGGCCCTCACCAGGAAATCTGTATTTTCAGCCTCCATAACTGTGAGAAATGCTTTACCTCTGTTGCTTATTGGTCTTTTAGTTTGAGGAGTTTTCTTATAGCAACTTGACAGGACTGAGACCAGGCATGGACATTCTGCAGTTCCAGAAAGGAACCAAGATGGCAGCATGCCAGCAGAAGACAGGAGCCAACAGAAAGACACCCTGAAGGACCTCCTTCCTCAGGAGGTTAGATGGGTCTCTACCCTTGTGGTATGGGCTGCTCATCATGGCTTGTCTCCAAAGTGGAAAATTAACAACAAAAAGAGTGGCCTCACCTCAGCCAGGTGATGAGGACAGCATCCATAGGGACAAGTCCCACAGAGAATCCCAGCCTTGGAGCAAGTGAGGGTCATGGAACTTTACCTCTGCAATCTTTATCCCCAAACCCTGGCCCCTGTTTATTCCTAAAAGAGCCTCATGGACATCCCCAGCACCTGATCCTCAAAACTACTCGGGTCATCAGAAAAGAGGAGAGCTGAGGCTCCGTCACACCTGAGGGACGCCTGAGGAGACAGGCAATCACATGTGGCTTGGTATCCAGAAGAGGTCCTGGAGCAGAAGGAGGACCTTTTGTTGGGTTTAAAAACAAGTTGAAAACATGTGGCCTTTAATTATACTGTACCAATTTTAGTTTGTTATTTTGAAAAAATGTGTCACATTCATGTGGGACGTGCATAGAAGGGAAAATTGAGTGAGGGTCTGTGGGTTCTGTGCTACCTTCTCCACTTGCCTGTGAATCTAATACTGTTGTAAAATTTATGGTTTATTTATAGCCATGTAATCAGTTCCATCTTTTGTTTCTGATTTTCTTGCTCTTCTTTGCTTAATGAGGTGCCCCTCTGGAGTGATTCAGGGTGTGCACAGGTTCTGGGTATCAGTTGCATCAACTGTCATGGATACTGTGCCCAAGGCTTGGTCTGTGCTCTGGGTTACAGAAGTCCCTCCACAAAGAGGCTGGTGTTGGAAATGCACCTTCCCTCCCCTACCCAGCCAGGCTCTCATTAGAGTCCTTTAGAAACATCTAACCACTATTTCACAGGTTTATTTACACACACAACACATATTAGAGACGTTAATTTTCAGCAAGAATGAACCATTCTCTATTCCTTCTGCTGAGACCAAATTAAAAGAATCTTAAGATTATCTATAAAACAAGCACAAGAAAATTTGGGGAGGTGGAGGGAAGAATACAGATGGGCCGAGGGTGACATGCTAGTGAGTTCTCTGGGTTGATTTTTACCCCCAGATCCCAAACTGAAGTCCAAATCTCATGTCCTGGAAATGCCCAACCAAAGCCCAAGACACCAGAACCAGGAAAGGGGAAGTTAGAAAGTAGAAGAAAAGCTTAGATAATAATTATCCTACATCAGCAAACTTAATGAAAACAACTGTGGCCCACTCACCCCTGGGGAGAATCAGAGCCTGGACTTCCTCCCTGGAGGATGGCGGAGAGGGGTCACTAGGGGTGATGAAGGGTGCTGAGCAGGAGCTGTCAGGAGGGGCCTGTAGGGTTCTGGGAGGTTTATATCAACAGAGAGCTCATTGGCTTATCCAGGGGTAAAGAGAAAGCTGGCAGAGAGCAGATGGGGTGTGGAAGGACTGGGGCCTGGGTGCTATGTGTCGTGCCTCACCGTCACGAATGTCACGGATGTGCTGTTGGGTTGTAGTTTTGCACACTGTTGCTCTGGGGCACTGGGGTATAAGGTGTGGGGGAGTTTTATTATTTCCAAAAGAGTCATCTATGATTATGTCAAAAAATTCATTAAGCATTGTCATCTTTTCATTGCTGAGTCCAAAAGACCTGACAAGAACAACTTAGAGGCGAGAGAGATTATTTTGGCTCACATTACAGAGGTTCAGACTGAGGTGGGCTGAGTCCCTTGCTCTGGGCCCAAAGGTGAGGCAGAACATCATGGTGGGTGGGCAGGGTGGAGGGGCACTGCTCCATTCTTGGTGAGTCAGGGAGCAAAGCTGGAGAAAGGGCCATCAGGGAAGAGGCACCTTCCAGGGCATGTCCAGTGACCCACCTCCTCCTGCCACCCCTCCTGCCTACGGTCACACTCAGTCAGTCCATTCAAACCATCCAGTCTCTTCCCCTGAGCATTCCTGTGTTGGCCGGGAGATTTGGTGGACACCTCATTGCCCAACCATAACCAATGTCATGTAAGTGACTTTGCAAAGACATTATGACTCTTTAAACTCCACTTGGGATACACAGCTTAGTTTTCATGCTGCCCAGGCTCCCTGCTGTAGCTCGAGTGCCCTGGGAGCCATGAGTCAGGGGGCACAGGACAGACGTTGCATCCATCACCGTGGATGAACCCCAAGGGGTGGAGATTGCGCTCATCTCAGGAGTAACCAGGAAGCAGGTGTAACCTTGAGAGACGGCACAGAGCAGGGCCAAGCTGCATGAGATGCCTTGGAATCCACTAAGTCTCTGCCACTCTGCACAATGGAGATTGAAGCAGATAAATATTATAAAAGCACCAGCCTGTGATTCTAGCACCGAATGTGCAGTTTTAGAGACGATACTGTCAGTGTCTTGTGTGGCCCATGGGCTCCGGCAGGTGGTCTAAGATCTTGTGTTGCTAACACTGCCATTGTTCTCCCCCTCAGCAGGAAGGTGGCACCTCCTGCATAGTCCTGTCTGCAGAGCCACATCCCTGCTCTCGACAGCATGCAGTTCAGGACTCTGGGAGCAAGCAGATGACACCTGGGGAGAATGTCCCAAATAAACTTCATGCAGAGCAGTGTGCAAGGGCTCAGGCATCAGACCAGCAGGACCCTGGCCTCCTCTGCCCCTGGCCCCAGTGGGAAGGGTTGTTAAGGTCTCAGGGAGCACACAGGGAAGGCTGCCCCACAGGATCCCAGCACAGGAGCTGGAGCCCTGGTCCTTCACTGGTCTTCTACTCCCTCTGAGCCCTGCAGTGGGTGCCATCCCCACAGACCCTCATCCCATGCAAATCTGAGTGCATGGAAACCCTTCCATGTGCAGCAAACAGCAGGAGGACAGGGGAGAAGGCTACCCACCCAATACACAACCTCTCTCCCTCTCCTAACTCAAAACCTCAGTCTTAGTCATGGTCACACCATGCCCAGCATTGTGTAAACTGGCAGGTCCTGGGTGGTTCTCAAGAGGCTCCCTAGAAAGAGCAGATGTGGGAAAGAGGGTGTAACCCATTTGCTTCTTCTGTTTCCCATTCCTTTTTGCAGTCAGAATATGGATGTAATGACTGGAGCATGAGCAGCCATCCTGGGTGATGCAGTAGTCTGGCTTTTGAATTATATCAGTGAACCAGAAAAATGTAAGGACATTGCATCCCTCAAGTTACTAGAGGTACCCACCAGCCTCAGACAGCCTGCCTTTGACTTGCCGTTACAGACAGGAGGTGACCATCTTATTCAAGCCACTGAACATCACTGTGACGTATTACCTTCCCAGGGTGCATCCTAAGGTACAACCTGCCCCCTCCTCCCCACTGTGGTTCTCACTCACCACATACCCTCGGCCCTCCCTCTGGCTCTTGGTCCTATGAGGCTGCTCCACCTCTGCGCCCCACTGTGCCTTTTGATCCCGGATTGAATTTTCCACCTTGCAGTCCTGTGAAATATTTTTCTAATTTAACAGCTCTTAGGAAAAAAAAACAAACAGATTTTGCAATTTCCTTGATTTCCCATTTTAAAAACAGGAAGCAAAACACTCAACGGTGTGGAGTGAAGAGACAGGAATGCAGGGGAAGCTAGGCCTGTGGGAGAGGTGACGAAGACTTGGAATCAGAAGAGCAGAAAAATAAAAGGACCCGCAGAGGAGGGAACCAGCCTTGGCAGTGATCGTTGCTGTCAACCCCTAGCAGGGTCATGGGGGAGTCCTTCTCCTTCAAAGCTAAATGGCAGCTACAGTGGCCAGGTTTCCCTCCTCCACTCCTCTGTGGATGGACTCACAGGTCCCTCCCCACCCTGGCTCTCCTGTCCTGCTGAACTGAAGGAGGCAGGACAGGTGGCCCTCAGAGACCTATTGTATCCCTGAGGGTGTGGGGAGCTGCATCACGTGGCCAGCCTGCCATGCTGGGCTGGAGGGTGGGGAGCCAGAGAAGTTGGCCAAAGGTTTCCAGCTCAGCCATGTTGGTGACAGTTCTGTCCCTCTAGTGTAGTGACCATGATGAGCAGGTGGCATTGTCTCCTTAACATGTGCCAGGAGGGGTCTTCATTGTGCTTCACACAGGTCAAAGGGGTCGCTGTGCAGGTGATGGCTGCTAGGGAGCTGGACTGTGGTGGTTTCTGTCACTTCTGTCACTTCCCCCAGCAGATGGTAAACCAAACACACAAACACACACATACACACACACACACACACACACACACACACACACACACACATTCAGGTAGCATTTGTTCACTGAACCTCAATAAAACTTTAAAGATTGATTTTGAAAAAATAAAGTCATTATGTTAGGGCTAAGGTGAGAAGGAAGGGGAGGAGGTCCCCGGGTCTCTGGGGGTTGTCCTAGAAGGGCTTGGGGGCTGCCACCTTTTCCTGTTCCTGTTTTGCTTCTCGGCCACCAGGTGAGTGGCTTGGTTCTGCCCCAGGCTCCCTCTACCCTCCAACATGCCCAGCAGAGGGCCAAGGCCCTGGGTCGGCTTGATCATGGGCCGCAGCCTCTAAATCTAAAAGCTAAAGCAAAACTTCCCTCTTCATAAGCTGATTATCTCAGGGAGTTCATTATCGTACCAAAAAGCTGACCACCAATGTTCTTCAGCCTTAGGAAAGTGAAAAGCAAGTCTTCTGTAAAGAAGATAAATTCCGCGCTCTGTCTCTGAGCTGCGATTCTGTGCCATTCTAGGTGGAAATGGGTGGCAGCTGAGATGGGACTTGGTGTCACCATGAGAGTCTTTGAAAGTTCTTAAATCACCTAGATTCTAAACCTCATTATTTCTGGAACTCACCAAAGCACAGGGAGATGAGGACACTGAAGTGAAAGCACCTTTTCTTCTTTCTGAATTTCGTGTAATTGAGATAAAACATCTGAACCCAGAAGCCAGCACAGGGTCCTCTTCCTAATCACTTCTCAGAAGAGCCAGGCAATGAGGCCTCCAGGTGGCAATTATCAGGGAGCTGGAGTAGAGAGGGCAGGGACACTGGAGGGAGGGTGTGGCTGGGGGAGGGAGGAAGAAGGGGATGGCAGCCCAGGAAAAGGCAGCTGCCTCCTTCCCCTGCCCGCCTGACCTCAGGTCTCTACAATGATCCACTCTTCCTCCAACAAGAAGCAGCGGTCAGCGGTCAGCACTGCAGGTGAGAACTGGGCCTCAGCTCCTCCTCACACACCCACCTTGCCTACTCTGGCTGCTTCCTCCTGACTGTGGCCTCCCCTGTTCAGCAGAAGGATGGCCCTGTTTCAGGTTTCTCATTCAAAGTGGCCGCATTCAGTTAAGTGTGCCTCATTTTTTTTTTTTTTTTTTGAGACTTGGGTGGATTTGGTGGCACTGAGCACTTCTGTGCAGAACAGACGAGCGGGAAAGGGGATACTGCAACCCTGGGAGTAGTCCAAGCTTCTGCATCTGAAGAAAAATTAGTCATGGGGTCCTTTTCCACACAAGCCTCCCCGCTGCTCGCAAACCACAGACAGAGCTAAGGCGAGAAATGAGCTGCCCATGTCTGTGCCTCAGATACTCAAGGGTGCCCAGGTCTGAGCACCTGCTCCAGGGCATCCTGCTGGGGCCCAGTCTGGTCAGTGTTGGCAAGTGCGATTATCATCTTATCCATTAAATCATCTCTCTGGATACCATGAAAGGGGAGGAAAAGTTCTTCAAGTCATAAAGTGACTTGGAACTCAGGCTATTTATTTTAATCATTTTGTTTGGAAGATCCGTTTATAATAGGTAGGAAAGGAAATGTGGGCTTCCAGTGCATCTCATTTCAGGGAACAATGGATTCTTTTCTCCAAAGTGAAATGTCATCTGTTTCCTGCAGGAGGGAGGCTATGCAGTTCAGCAGGGAAATTAATTGCTAAAATATCAGGGGAGACAGCTGCTCATCACAGGGGGAGACTGGAGACAGGCTGCTGCTCCCTCCCTTCACCCCCTGTAGCTGTGGGTGGGGCTCTGGCCAGCAGAGGGCTGCAGGTCTCTGAGGTGGTCACAGGTCCAGCAGGTGAGGAGATTTCCTAAGAGGAGAGGCCCTGATCCAGGAACTCCCCAGATTTGCAAGTTCTTTATGTGATCAGACTCTTCTCTAAATGTTCCTCTAGGCCTTCAAGTCTTACCTCCCCACATTCAAGCTTCAGGGGAAACATTTCCCTTTCCATTCAGTCCTTCCTGCATCCATTCAGCAGATACAAGTCCAGGGTCCCCAGCGCTTTCCATGCACCAGGTTTGCCCATGGCAACTTAAAAGTCTGCCTCGCCGGCCTTGTGTGCTACATGGAGAGGCTGGGAGACAAGCTTAAAGTAATTTCAGGAAGTGCCAAGTGAAATACATTTTTTTTTTAGAATAAGTTAATAAACAAATCGATCAAGGTGATGATTCACAGAGTAGGAAAGGAGTGCCCCCGCCCCCCCGCAGATAAGCAACCATCAAAGCCTTGCTGAGAATTGGTGCTTGAATGCAGACCTGGATGCCTCCTGAGTGAGTGGCCGGAATAGCACTCCAAGAAGAAGGCAAGGCACGTTCAATGGCCTGGGGCAGGAGCTAGTGCGTAGAGGGTGGCCAGGCCAGAGAGGATGGAATAGGAAGCCAGCCGAGCAGGACCAGCAGACTAGAGAGACAGTACCTGAAGTAGGAGGGAGGATGGTTATGACCAATGCCTAGAAAGTCTTAATGAAGCACTTTTGGGACTGCCCATTGCCACACATGGGTTAGCCTGGGAGTCTGTTAACACCCCAGACCCAACCATAACATATTATGCGATTATTTCTTCTTTTCTGATTTGAACGTGACAAAAGAATTTAAAACAGTCATGGACTCAAGCCCCACCCCCATCAGCTCCCTCTTCTCTCGCCCTTACTTTAAAAGGTGTGACCCACAGGTGCGCAATTTGCTGTCTTGGTCTGTTTTCTGCTGCTACGACAAAATTCCAGACTGAGTGATTTATAAAGAAAATAAATCGGTTTATCGCAGCCGTGGAGGCTGGGAGTCTCTCCTGCCTGGCAGAGGGCTTCGCCTGGTGGCAGTAGGGAGCAGGAGTGCCAGCTCAGGCCCTCCTCACCAGCCCAAGTCCCGTCAGATGACCACCCTGGGGACCCCCTAACCTAGGCTCCCTCCCAAAGCACCCACCTACACCAGAATTTGAGGGTTAAATGCTCCCCAGAGGAGACTTTAAAGGACACAGTCCACCATAACTTCAGGTAGAGATGAATTGTCCTGAGCAGAACCCTGAAGAGGAAAGAATTTCCACTTCGACTAGAGAAGGCATCCCCCTGGACCTGGGGAGATGTGTGACAGGGTGTTGTGGGGTCCACGTGGACTCAGGCAACCAGGAGGCCTCTGGGCTCAGGGAGCTGCTGGCAGAGGATCAGAGCCAGGGCTCTCAGCTCGGGCTGCAGGTTACACGTGCAGGTGACCTGCCTAGAAATGCGTGTTGAGGCTCCTCCAAGGCACCAGGGGAGTTGTGCCAGGGTGAGTTCTCAGCATTAGTGTTCCAACTGAAATCCCCAGTCAGTGCTAATGTCGGCCACCTTGGGAATGCTGGACCCCACAGAAGACTGTGAACCTTCACAGTGGCCTGGAAACACCTGCAGCCTCCTGGTGCTTCCTGTGATAGGCCAAGCAAGTCCTGTCTGCCTTACTGCCCGTGGGTATAGAGTGAGGAAAGCAATGATCCCACTCACCAAGGCGCTGTGAGGTTGGAATGAGGTTTAATCCACATAAAAGGCTTCCAAGGGTGAGATTGACAAATGCCACTGCTTTATGAATGCTAGCCATCACCTCGTCTTGCTCTCACAACCACCCCATCATCACTAACCCATTAGTATAATTTTATATGGTTACCCAGGAAGTTTCTATTTATTATCACCATCACTACCACCTTCACCATCATCATCACCATAACTTTCACCACCTTCACCATCATCATCACCATGACCTTCACCACCTTCACCATCATCATCACCAGGACCTTCACAATCATCACCATCATCATCATCATGACCTTCACCATCATCATCACCATGACCTTCACCACCATCAACATCATCACCATAACCTTCACCACCATTACCACCATCTTCACTGTGACCTTACCACCATCACCACCATCATCACCATGACCTTCACCACCATCACCATCATCACCATAACCTTCACCACCATCACCATCATCATCACCATGACCTTCACCACCATAACTATCACCAGGACCTTTATCACTATCACCATCATCATCACCATGACCTTCACCACAATGACCCTCATCACTGGCATTGTTAACACCGTCACCACTATTTTCACCAACACCATCGTCACCACCACATACCAGCAGCACTGTCACCATCATAGGCTTCACAATTATCACTACATCAGCAGCAGCAGCAGCACCATCATCACCTTTATTAAAGGGCAGGAAACATTTCCTGCACTAATCTCACCAGGGGTGGAGCAGTGCGATAGTACAATTTCAGCCTTGGACTGATCTTTAGCTCATCTAGTGTAGCCCGTTCTCACATGTAAAACTACCCCACATTCCCCCTCTCAATCAGAATACCCTCACGGATCAGTGCTTTCTGCTACTGGAAACTATTATCTCACAAAGGAGCGCGTTCCATGTTTTACACCTCTGATGACTTGCTTCCATAAATACTAAGGGGTGAAATTAGGGGAACAAATAATATGTCCACAGTTAGAAATGAACCCATATCACCCCTGGAAACACACCTTGAAGTTGCTCATTGCAGCATAGTCTGGCTGTAAAGGAGAAAGGTCAAATATCATTTGCAGGCTAAAGAGTAGAACAGCCACCATGAAGCTTTGTTTAGTGCTGTTTTCATTCATAATGAACGTGAGTATTTTTCTCAAATGTGTGTCCTCTCACAGGTCTTCTTCTGTCTTGTCTTGCCTGTGCATGGCTCTTGCCCATTTCTGTTGAGCTGTTAGCTTTCGCATTGGCAGAGCTATGAGTGTGCTTTACTCACGAGGATGCAAATGCCCTGCCTTCTGTGTTATGAACATTTTCACAGCTTTCACGTCCTTTTATTTATTTACCATGCATATTAAGAAGCACAAGTTTAAATGTTATGTAGTCACATATGTAAGTCCCTGCATGACCTACTACTCTCCATTTAGGAAAGTCTCTCCTATCTGGTTATAAGATGAAGACTCACCCTCTATGTTTCTGTTTATTAAAGTCGTGTTACACTACAATATAGTAATTTATACATTCCAATCTGTTTCTGCTCATTCCTTTTCAGTGCATCATGTAGATTTTCTCTCATTTAAGTCACACTGGAGGCACGAGTTGCCTCAGAAAGGGGAGGGTACTGAGAATGGAAAAATACTCAAACCACAGAAGCTGCCATGAGTAAGATGAGCATCCCTGAGGAAAGCCTGGTTTCCTGTTTTCGGTCCCCAACACTCCACCCCTGCTGACCAAAGGACTCCAGGGTGGGAACAGGGCATGGGAGAAATTGGAGATTTCAGAGGCCCAAGTGTCTCCTCCACAGCCTCCACAGAGGGGTCTGGGGGACAGAGGCCTGGTGGTCCACCCAGGCATGTGGCTCTGAGATGCTCAGATTTATCTCCCACCATGGTGACTAACAGAGCCTCTACCTGTCTCCCTGTTTTCAAGAAGAATGTGACCAGGCTGTGAGAAAGCCCCAGAGATGTCACGTCCCTGAGAATGGAGAGGTGGTGACAGAGACCAGAGAGGAAAGACCCTGCCCCTGTGGCCTGGTGCAGATGCCCTGTGCCTGAGAGATCTGTGAGCCCTGAGCACATGCTACCCTCCCTGGGTGCTGCGCTGACTGCAGGAACAGTGCCTTGAGTTAGGTCAGGTCTCCGTCACTACGAACAGAAGGTGATGAATAAAAATGAAGCAATATATAGAATTGGGGGTGTGGATTTGCATCCTTGCAGTTATTTTATTGTGATGGTATGTGTGGAGTTTGCTATTTACTCCATAGGAATTTATAGTCGAGCATAGTGCAAAGTAAGCATTTGCCATTTTAAAATAATTAGCTCCAAATAGTTGTTACACCGGCTTTTCTTTATTTGTGTTTGAAACACAAAAAACAATGCCACATTTTTTGTGTTTCAAATTCAAGTGAATTTCAAATGAATTCTGGGTATGCCTCTGGCCCCCGCTCCTCTGTGCATGGACTGGTTTCTGTCTCACCTCTGGATTCAGATGGCTTCCACTGATTGCTGAGGTCCTGTAACATATTTTAGGATTAAGCAGAGATGCTCTCCTGAATCCCTCTTGGAATTCTTGCCTGTTTGGAACCTTGTTGTCATGGTTGTGGTTCCATGGAACGGTTTAGGTGGGATTTATCCCTTTACTGCATGAATCTAGGTACCTGGGATCATGAGACCCTTTGCTATTGATTCAGATCTTTTCTGGTCTTCGATTCTGTTTTTTAGTTTCATCACTTAATGATTTATTTCTAGGTATAGATATTTTTGTGTTTCTGTTTTGTGTATTTTTTGTTTGCTTACCGATTTGCTGTTTCTTTTTCCTCATTTGGGGTCTTTAAGGACTATGTGTGCTCCAGAATAGGAGCTTCCATCTGCATGAGCTTTTCTACACAGCTGATAAGGCTACTTCACAGGGGCCTCATTTCCTGAGATGTTTCTCCTTTGTTCCAGCAGGGCATGGAGCCCAGACTCTCCATGTGGGGAGCAGACCCCTGCTGTGCACAGCCTTTGCCCCACCCTTCTGGTGGACAGCTTCTTGGGGGAGTCCCTGTCCCTGTACCTTTAGCTCTGCTGTCTCTGATGGTGGCTTTAGATGTGGCTGGACACTAGCAGCAGGCCAGGGCCCTTCACCTCCCCATTCTCACCTCCCTTACAAATCAGGGACCATCCCTGAGGCTCTGCACAAGCTGTCCTCTTCCTGTCCAGAGGCCACATACCTTCCTTTCTCTAAAAAGAGAATTCGAATCAGACCATGGTCACCTCCATCATCTGAGCCAGGAACCATGTTCTGAACTGGGCTGCTACAACTTGGAGACATCAGGAAATCCTTCGGAGCAGGTAGTCTATTGCCTTAATGATCGGAGGCCACTGAATCTGTCCCCTGCTGCAAGGTGAACGTGCATCAGTGAACAGGGGTGTGCCGGTATGTCCCTGGAGTGTGACGTCCCTTCCCCTGGATGCACTTGCTCATTATGCCCAGTTTACTTTCAAATCCCAAGCCCTGTGCCAAGTTGAAAGGCACAGGCTCTTTGTTTTCTTCACTCCTCTTCATCTTCCCCTGGACAGAGTCTTGTGCCACCTGATCCTGGCACAGTCTGACCTGTCAATGTCTATATGAGTGTGAAGAGGTATCTCTATCATTCATCTACCCGTGAAGACAGGGGAGGGGTGGCTCATCTTGACCTCTAAACCCTCAAGGGCTGTCAAAGTCTCTGGCACACAGAAGCCACTCAGTGAATGTGTGAATTGAATTACAGAATTAGGATTAGATCATTTGTAGAATCCATTCTTGGTCTGATATGTTCTATTATCTATGGTGTAGATGAGCAAGAAGAACCCATTTCTCTCAATTTAGAATGTGTGGAGCGTCAGCCTGTGGCTGCAATGTAATTCACAGTACAACCACCTCTGGTCAAAGTCCCTCATGATTTATTAAGCCTGTGTATCGCGCGGGAGGACCATTCATCACATCTAGCCCAGGTAGATTCATTTCTCCTTGAGGCTGGGAGAAACGGTACTTAGAGGGTACACAACCTATTTTAGAGTTTAGGAACTTACATTTCTCTCACTCCACAACATCCTCTGGCTTATGAACAGAGACACTGTGCTTGGGTTCTGCAATCTGAGTAACAGCTGTGTCTATCTAGGTGGGCCATTTGGGCTTGGAGATAGACAGAAAGGAGGACCATAGCAGCTGCTTCCACAAACCTCAGATAATTACTAGCCTGGCACAATTAAGATTTATTTCTCAAATAAACAAACAAACAAAAAAAAATCTCTTTTTTCCGCTGGGTGCAGTGGCACATACCTGTCATCCCAGCTACTCAGGAGACTGAGACAGGAAGATCCCAATTTGAGGCCAGCCTCCATAACTTAGCAAGATCCTATCTCAAAATAAATTAAAAAGGGCTGGGGATGTGGCTCAGTGGTAGAACATCCCCAGGTTCAATACATAGCACCACAAAAAAAAAAAAAAGAAAAAGAAATTCTCACTCAGATCTGAGGTGACTCAGGCAGCCCTCACATACCCTGGAGCTCCTTGGCTGGCCAACTATCTCAATGGCCCCAGGACTGTCCCAGGCAGCACTAAGCAGTCACACTCCAGAAAATCCCTCCCCAGTTCATGGAAGGTGCCATTTTCCAGTGGTGGGAATGGAAAGGTGATAGAAAACTGGCCAGTCTGCTGTGAGAGCAAGGACCACAGGCCACATTGCTCCAGCACCCAGCCAAAGTAAAATGGAGGGCAGCCTCTGCCCTGGGTGCTGCTGCTCTTTCCCCGACCGTGTCCTTGTGGGCTGGCTGTTGATCTGTGTGTCAAGGTGAGGAGGAGAGAGTCTTCAGTTTTCCTACTGTGAATACGACTGTTTTCTAAAGGCTGAGACAGAAAATGAGAGTAGCTACAATTATAACATCATTAGCCAGACATCACCAAAAAAAGAAAAAAAGAAGAAAAGAAAAAAAAAGAAAAGAAAGCAATGGGGGTGGGGCTTAATGGAAGGGTGTGTCCATGCCGCTAGCTCAGGGAGGTATGGATCAGCAGAAAGCAGGCTGCAGGGTGTGTAGGGAGGCCCTGGGATGCTCTTGGTGGGAAGGGGCTGCAGAGCCACATGTGGAAAGGAGTCTAGGGAGTCCCTGATGAGACCTCCAAGGGCTTCTCAGCTGATCACAAGTCCTCCTGCGCCTGGAAGGAGTCCCACCTGAGACAGCACCCACCGAGCTGTCCAGAAGAGCTCCTTCAACAGGCATCAGAGCACCGCATAGGCCTCTTCTTTTTCAAAATCTTCACAGAAATAAAGGGATAGACTTCTCTTACACCCACATGACACCGTGCAGGGTGCTGAGAGGCCCATATACACATGGGGGGCAAGGAGTGTCCTCTCCCCGGGTAGACACTGAGGTGAGAACCGAGCCTCGGAGCAGCACCTTTGAGGACCACTGCCCCAGAGGCTGTGCTAGTGCCTTTGAAGATACAGGACACAGTGCTGCAGGCACCAACCGCAGCTCAGAGAGCAGTGAGACAGGGTCTGGCTGTCATCGCCCTACTCAGCTGTGGTGGCCACAGTGTCCTGCTGTGTCATTCATCCATGGCCAGCTTGCCTTCCCCATTACACGAGGATGGGCCTGTGGAGCTGTGTGGTTGTCCTCAGTCCATTCTGTCTGGCTCTTGATTTCCCAGGCGTGTGGTAGAACTGCACTTCTGAGACCACTTGAAATTAAACGGAGCCCTGAGACTTGGCCCAAGAAATGAGCACAGACGTAGCCCATGGATGCTTCCCAATAATGTCAGTCACTCAGCTCCAGATGGAGCTGCTGCCAAGGCCTGTGTCCTGGGGCAGAGCCAGAGGTCCCCGGGCAGGTGTCCAATAGAAACAGAGTTCAAGGGAGAGGTAAATCTCCACAGTGTGGTTGTGTGCATCTGCAACTCAGGAATGAGAGAATCACCAGGACACAGCACAATCTGTAGCCATGTCCAAAAGGGGTTGGGATTCCAAGAATCCCAACACCGGGTCCCAGAAACAGTCTTGGAGATCAGGAGTCCTGAGGTGACAGCCCTGTTGAATAGGAGCTATCTTCACGTTGCACATGGTCACCAGGGGGTGGTGGCAGTGGAGGACTACAGCACGCGTGGAGAGCCCTGAGCTGAGTGCAGAACCATCCAGCAAACCCTGGGTTCCCATCAGCATTTTCACACCATCCGAATATCTTCATGGCCCCTCAAAACCCCTCACACTTGCCCTCACACCCGAGCAGGGCAGGGCTGGAGTCTGTGTCAAAAGGAGGTGGGAATCTGAGACATGGGTCCACGGGGACTCACAGATGGCAGCCTTCGTTGTGCCGAGGCCTCTGGGTCTGATATGGCCCCATGTTTCTGTATTTGCTTTTGTTGTCTGTGTGCTTGGTATCATGTCACCTTTGCTTTTGGTCCAAAGAATCATTGCCAAAATCATCATGAGGGGCTTTTCCTCAGTACTTTCTTCTAGGAGTTTAGATTTCAGATCTTATTTTAAGCCTTTAATCTTTTCTGGTTGTCAGGTAAGACATGATCCACTTTCACTCTTTAGCATGTGGCCATTCAGTTCATCAAACATCTGGTGAGGGGAGTCTCCTTCCCCCCAGGTGCTCTTGGCACAGGAGACACTCCCTCACACCTGTTCAGATGCCTATTACCCAAAAGACCCAAGGTAAGGGCTGGGGACAGTGGAGAGAGAAGGCAACTCTCACCCACTGTTGGTGGGAATGCAAATTGACACCACCATTATGGAAAACAGCATGGAGATTCCTCAGAAAATTAAAAACAGAGCTAGCATGAAACCCAGCAATCCTTCTGCTGTATACATCCACAGAAGAGATGAAATCAGCATGTCAAAGAGGTATCTGCTCTCCTGTGTTCCCTGTAGCACTGTTCACAACATTCAAGGTATAGAAATGAACTGAGCACCATCAACAGATGAGTGGAGAGAAAACTATTTACATATATCTACGCACACAGATTTATGTATATATAATGCATGTTAAATATATATATATGTGTGCACATCCATGTATGTGTGAATGTGTATGTGTATGTGTGTGTGTGTGTATTATATATATATATATATATATATATATATATATATATATATATATATATATAATATGATACTTTATATACATGCATATGTGTGTGTGTAATTTTGCCATAAAAAGGAAGGGAATTCTGCCACACAGAGGGACCTGGAGGACATCATGTTAAGTGACATAACCAGCCATAGAAAGACAGCCACTATTGAGTAACTTTAACTTGGAATCTGTAAAGGTCACTCAGAAGCAAAGGGTGGAACCCTGATTTCCTGGGCTTGAGGAGGGATGGGGAAGTGGGAAGATGTTGGCCAAGGAGGCCATCTTCAGTTATGAGACCAATGAGGCCTGGGGACCTGGTCCACAGAGTGGTGATGCTGGGGGTTCTGAGCCAGGTGATTCCCATTGTCATTGTACAACATGTGCGTGTACCAAGTCACCACACTGCAAGCCTTGATTTGGCAATTCAATACTTTAACTACACAGAGTGACTTGTTGGGTTCCCCCAACCTTCTCTGAGAGTACTAGCTGTGTTGTCAAGGCAAAGCTCACTGAAGATATATTTAGTCTAAATATATCCATCAATAACCTGTCCTGACATTGAAAGAGAGGAGACCTCATACAGCCACAGTTATGAGGGCCACTGATTAAAAAACAACACAACAACAACAAAAAAAAAACTTGTAATGTAGCATTTGGAATAAAACTCAGGTTCAGATGTAAGATAGAGGAGGAGGCAGGAGCATCAAAAGGGTACAAGTGGGAGTCCAGCCCATGGAGAGCAGATATTAAGTCAATCTCGCTGTGCCCAAGAGTCCACTGAGCTGTCCCACAACTGCTGAGATGAAGAAAGACTTTAATTTTATCTGAAGATTATTTCAGGAGTTCTGTGGGGAAGATTAGAAAGAAGACAAACAAAGAAAACAGGGAGAAGGAGACTTCCACTCCACTAACGGCATCTCTCATGAGCCCCACCCCCAAACTCAGAGAGGTGAGCATGTACTGAGTGCACACACACGGTGCAGGTATTCACAGGGGCACATGGCTGGGTGTCTCCTGGTACTGCCCATGTCCCACGCACATGCCTAGATTGTCCACCCAGATTGCATGCTCCCAGCACATGAGATGGACGTTTCTGCTGTCCACAATTATTTTGCATGGCTTTTGCTTCATTGGTACCTAATGATATTTCTGGACTCAGATTTCAAATACAGAGAAAGAGACCAATTCATTTAACCTGAGTCAGTGCTTTTACCTATTTCTAGGTCATGACCAAGTTGAGATCCATCTCCAGCATTAGCAACAGAACAATTTGGTCCTCCTTAAACAACAGGGCACAACATCTTCCAAGGCCAGGCAGGCAGAATGCTTATTCTAGAATAAAAACCATCTACCTCTCCTTTTATACTCAAATTCAAAATAAGGGAACTATTACATGTCCTGAAAGCAATAAAGCATATTAAGATATTCCAACCTGTGCTCAATTTTGCAGATTGATAGCACATCTTATCAGGGCACACAGATAAGAGTGTATTTTTACTTCAAAATCTTATTTAAAATATGCTTTACTATTTATTTTCTGGCTTTTATATCATAAGAGGTGTTATACTTATCTATAGATTTGACATTTTGCAATTTTTCTACTTATGAATCCCTATAGGTATTTTGGTTTTTGCATAATAGCTGAATCATTTCCTAGGGACTATTCCACAGTTGTGTTGCAATGTTCAGATGGTGGTAATTGACTCTTGATGGCTCTCTGATTGGACAGAGTCCTGGGGGCAGCTGCTATTCCTTTGCTCTGTGCATCCAGTCTCATTCAGCAGAGAGTTTGAAACCAGATAAACTAGGTTTTCATTTTTATGTGCCAGGTATTTTTGTAGGTTTTCAGGAGCAGGAGCAATGTGAGCAGGCACATCCACCCAAGACCCCAGTGAAATAATTCCTTGCCCTACAAGTGGGGAAAATCACTGAACTGTCAGTGCCAAGTTAGCAGTCCTTCTGCAAGAGGCAGAGCACCTGCTGAGAAGTGAAGAGCAGAGAAGGCTGTATCCAGGTTTTGTGGAAGTGAGTATGTGCCCTGATGAAATGCAAAGTTAAACTTTGACTTCCTTTTTGCCTGGCTGAAGAGAATCATTTGCAAGTGTCCAAGCTCCGCAAATTGCCTGTCTTAAATAGGGGCACTGTTTTGGATGCACATACAGGAACCTTGATAAACTGCATGAAAAGAGACACATGGTAAGGGTGGCCCTGAGACAACAATTCCACCCTCCTCCCTGGTCAGGATGGGTTCAGGAATAGAATTGTTATGTAAGTCAAGCTGAAATTGCCAGGACTTACAACTGTAGTTATGAGAAGATAAAATGCACTTTCCCATAGCAACCAGGAAAACACATCAAAAATGTTCTTCCTTTTGCCTTAAGCCAGTTTGAATGGAGCTTTTAAATCTGTGTACTTAGAAGGGAATCAACTAGAGTAGCCATGAATGGAACCCCCTGTCCAGGTTCACTTTGGAGGAGAAGGGGCATTAGGGGGAGCAGCCATCCAGTGGGGTGGGGACAATTTTCCGGGTTGCTGCTTATTTAACAAGTCTATCACCAAGGAAGCAGTGTGATCGGCAGGCCTAGGCAAGGCAGCCATGACACCATGCATACAGACAGTGTGGCCAAGCCCCCGTAAATGCGTCTGGTTGTCATCTGTTTTAGCAAATGAATGGTTTGAGGTTGAGAAACCTGGGAAAAAGAAAAGATGGGCACAGCAAGTTGATTCACCCCTTGTTTCTGTTTCCCGCATGTATTAATTAGGCAGTGAGCAGAGACAGATGGAACTTCTCAACTGTCCAATCCTAAGTGCTCCTCCAACCCCTTGATAACATTTTTTCCTCCAGCAAAGGCTTCCTGCAAGCCAGCATGAACCCTCTCAGCTAATGGGAGGCATTTAGCAACTTTTTCAGCATAAGTATAGCCCATAAAATATCTGAGACATACTTATTCTAAAAATGTTTACATTGTTTCTTTGAAGTTCAGTTACCTCTCCTGTACTTTATCTGGGAACTCTGGCAAAAGGGGGCTTATAGAGGAATTGATTGCTCAGAAGCAGACTGTTCTCAAATTAGGAACCCTAGAATATACAAGGAGGGAGAGAGTGAGATGGGAGACACCAGGATTGCTGCAGGAAGGATTGCTTAGAAGCATCACCAGGAAAAGATTCCTCGTAAAGAAAGTCTGTAACTCAGAGAGCAACTACTTTTCTTCTCTTGGATAGTTCCTCTTATTCCAAGGAGGTAACAGAAACTAATTTTTTTTTCTTTATGGTGGTTACTGCCAAAGGAAAATCCATGCCATAACTCTGTCCCTATCATATAATACCAATTTCAAAGAGAAATTTATTTGTTAACATTTTCATAAATATTTAAGATGATGCATCTAGCTGCCAATGAAGACCCTTAAACAAACACCCAGGACTTCCAGGCTAACTCTTAGGGGACACCAGGGGGAGAAGCTTTATGTCCTCATAATTGAGGAAATTAAACAAACATTTGAAATGAGCTTAAAAATCAGACTGAGACATACATAATTCATGTTACAGATGAAGGGCTGCCAGAGGGGGTGCTGCTCAGGCCGCCTGCTGCTTGCGCTCTGCAGACCTGCTCCTCCTTGCATCTTTCTTCCTTCCAGCAGTCGATACAAAGTCCCATACACTCACATGCCCTCTTGGTCACGTTGGAAATCTTAAAAATGCACCTTGGTCTAACTGCTTTGACCTCCTCCAAAGAAGGAGCGGGCTCTACGGCAGGGAGGATGGTACCTCTCCTGGGTTGATCCCAAGTGAGTTTGAAGGACTCGGGTGTTCTGACCCCAAAGAGAGGAGATGGGCTGAGAAGTGAGCCAATGACAGCCTGCAGAGCACTGTGTCCTAGTCTGGCCCACTGAGTTTTCTGGGAACCAGCATCCTGGGAGAAGAGCAGCCACATCCCGGTTAGTGAGGTAGGGCACTGAGGAGGAAGGCCAACAGGTGTGGGAGCTACTTCCCAGGGAACAGAAGGGAGGGCCAGTTCCCCATGTGAAAATGGTACAGGACAAATATGGAGGTGGGCATTTCAGCCAAGTTCACATGGACACATCAAGAATAAGAAGGGCCTGGCTTGGTGGCATGCGCCTGTCATCCAGCAAAGAGGGAGGCTGAGGCAGAAGGATGGAAAGTTCAAGAACAATCTTTGCAATTAGGTGACACCCTGTCTCAAAATAAAAATAAAAAGGGCTGGGGATGCTGTATAGTGTTTAAGCACCACTGGGTTTAATCCCCAGCACCAAATAAAGAATAAGAAGAAAAAGTGACCTCCCATCTCTCCCACACCCCCGTTGCCCAGGACATCACCAGACCCTGGAATTGAGGGAAGAGGCAGGAAGCTGCACAGACATGCTGCAGTGAGCAGACAGCCTCAGGCTAATGTGGTCTTTATTGACCAAGCCCTCTCTCTCCAGGAACACTACATGCCTAAGACAAATGTATAAAATCTAACAGGCAATAGGCTTACTCAAGAAAATGGTTGGGGCCCGGGAAGATGGCGGCGAAGGGACTGCATCACCCCAGTGCGCCGCATCACTGAGCCAGTGAAAGAAGATATGAAACGGCTGAAGGATATCTTGTTGGGAATTTCCAGTGAAATTGAGGCGCTACAGAATCTAATAGACAGGTTTCCATCGTGCGAGGTTCGGCAGTGGGAGCTCCATTTCTCCGCACGGAGGGAGGGTCGCATAGCCTGATCACTCCGCGGCTGGTTGTCTGTGGCGCGCGCTGGGGATCGGCAGGGTGCCAGAGCGGGAGAACAGCGAGGAGAGGGAGAACAGCGATACAGATTCGGAGGGCTCCTGCCAGTGATACATCAGCAGCGCTTGGTGCGGAGTTCCGGAGTTCCGGCTTGAGACAGAGGAGAGAAGCGGTGGTTCCAGTCACCGATCTGACCACGGAGGACGGCGGCCGCCATCTTGGAGAGATGATCTAATCATCCCATTGTTCTGCTGATCTCAGCTCATTCAGCTACGGAACAGGTGAATTCAGGCTGGTATTTGCCTGCGTCTAGCAGACAGATTTCTTGCTCAGGATCGGGACTGGGGATCTTGTGGAGAATACTCTTGAAGGCTCGTGCCTGGCAAGGCGTGCGCCGGGCACTGAGCAGCGGGACTTGGGTTCCCGGGACTTGGGTTCCCGGGGCTAACCGGGCCCAGGTCTGAGGAATCTGCGGAGACTGCCTGTGAAGGCGAGCTCCGAGTGGAGCGTGCGCTGAGCTTGGGGCGACTGGGTTCTGACTCCCGGGAGACAGTTTTGGCCTGGGGCTGGGGAACCCGTGGGGGTCGCTCGCTGGAGCCAGCTCCCAGCGGAGAGAGTGTATCTGGATCTCTGGATCGGAAAGGCGGGGTTCTTGCTACCTAAGCTGCTTTGGCCCAAGGCTAGGGAACCGGCGGTGACTGCTTCTCGGCCAGGGTCCTGCTGGGTGCTGTGGGGGCAGAGTGGAGCTTCCACCTGCGCCCAGAGCAGGCCAAGTGACCCGCCGGCGTGGTATCATGAAACCCCAAATGCAGCTGGGGCTGAAGAGAGAAGCCGCCCACGCCTAGAATAGGACCAGCGACCCACTGGCAAGACAGGCCAGGTAGCTTGCCAACGTGGTGGACACGTAACACTGAGGCAGTCGCGTCACACTGGTTGGAGTGGGGGTGGAGCAGGGTCGCCGCCCGGGTCCGGAGGGGGCTCAGCGACCCGTTGGAGAGGTAGTCAGGTACCCCCATTGGGAGTGGGGGCTGTGCAGAACTGCGACCCACCGGCCTAGAGGTCTGCCAGCGTGGTAGACACGTCACACCAATTGGAGTGGGGGCACAGCAGAGCCGCCACCCACATCCAGATCAGGACCAACGACCCCAGGGTGTGGTAGTTACGTTACCACAATTGGAGTGGGGTCAGAGCAGAACAGCCACCAGTGCCTGCAGTGGGGGCAGACCTGCGACCAATTAGCGTGGTAGACAGACCACCCTAATTAGGGGAGGAGCACAGCCACTACCCACCCTGCAAGGGAGACTTCCCAACTATACAAGAGCAATATAAATAAGTAGGAGGTAAATTTCAAAAACACAACAGTTGCACCAAGCAGAAAGAAACGCGAGCAGTATGAAAAGACAAGGAAAGAAAGGACCACAAGCAATGCAGGTCAACTCAACTTTAGAAGAGGTAATAGCTGCAACAGACGGAATGTCAGATAAAGAGTACAGGATATATATGCTTCAGATGATCTGGAGTCTCAAGGAAGACATGAGACAGCAAAATCAGACAATGAAAGATCACATTGACAAACAAATCCAGGAAGTAAAAGATCAATTTCACAGGGAGATAGAGGTAATAAAAAACAAACAAATTGAAATCCTAGAAATGCAGGAATCATTAAACCAACTTAAAAACTCAATTGAGAATACTAACAGCAGATTAGATCACTTAGAAGAGAGAACATCAGACAATGAAGACAAAGTATCTCAACTGGAAAAGAACATAGACAGCTCAGCAAGTCTGCTAAGAAACCATGAGCAGAACATCCAAGAATTATGGGACAATATCAAAAGACCAAATTTAAGAGTCATTGGGATACAGGAAGGCACAGAGCTCCAAACTAAAGGAATAAACAGACTATTCAGTGAGATTATACAAGAAAACTTCCCAGACTTGAAGAATGAGACAGAATCACAAATCCTAGAAGCCTACAGGACGCCGAATGTGCAAAATCATAAGAGATCCACACCTAGACACATTATAATGAAGATGTCCAACATACAGAATAAGGAGAGAATTTTAAAAGCTGCAAGAGAAAGAAAGCAGATTACATTTAGGGGCAAACCAATCAGGATAACAGCTGATCTCTCAACACAGACCCTGAAAGCTAGAAGATCCTGGAATAACATATTTCAAACACTGAAAGAAAATGGGTTCCAACCAAGAATCGTGTATCCGGCGAAATTAAGCTTCAGGATAGAAGATGAAATTCAAACCTTCCATGATAAACAAAAGTTAAAAGAATTCGCAGCTAGAAAACCATCTCTTCAAAAAATCCTTGGCAAAACATTACAGGAAGAGGAAATGGAAAATAACATTGAAAACCAACAATGGGAGATAGGACAGTAAAGGGGGAAAAATAGTCAAAGAGGATAACAAATCAGGTTTAGAAACATCAATAAACAAATATGGCTAGAAGAACAAATCATATCTCAATAATAACCCTAAATGTTAATGGCTTAAATTCACCAATTAAGAGACACAGGCTAGTAGAATGGATCACAAAAGAAGACCCAACAATATGCTGCCTACAAGAGACGCATCTGATAGAAAAAGATATTCATAGACTGAAGGTGAAAGGTTGGGAAAAATCATACCACTCATATGGAATGCGGAAACAAGCAGGAGTGTCCATACTCATATCTAATAAAATAGATTTCAAGCCAAAGTTAATCAAAAGGGATAAAGAAGGACACTTCATACTGCTCAAGGGAACCACACCAACAAGACATAACAATCATAAATATATATGCCCCAAATAATGGTGCGGCTGTGTTCATCAAGCAAACTCTCCTCAAGTTCAAGAGTCTAATAGACCACCATACAATAATCATGGGAGACTTCAACACACCTCTCTCACCACTGGACAGATCTTACAAACAAAAGTTAAATAAAGAAACTATAGAACTCAATAACACAATTAACAACCTAGACTTAATTGACATATATAGACTATACCACCCAGAATCAAGTAGTTACACTTTTTTCTCAGCAGCACATGGAACCTTCTCAAAAATAGACCATATATTATGTCACAGGGCAACTCTTAGACAATATAAAGGGGTAGAGATAATACCATGCATCTTATCTGATCATAATGGAATAAAACTGAAAATCAATGATAAAAGAATGAAGGAAAAATCAAGCATCACTTGGAGAATGAACAATAGGTTGCTGAATGATCAATGGGTTTTAGAAGACATCAAGGAGGAAATTAAAAAATTCCTAGAGTTAAATGAAAACACAGACACAACATATCGGAATCTATGGGACACATTGAAAGCAGTTCTAAGAGGAAAATTCATTGCTTGGAGTTCATTCCTCAAAAAAAGAAAAAACCAACAAATAAATGATCTCATACTTCATCTCAAAATCCTAGAAAAAGAAGAGCAAAACAACAGCAAAAGAAGTAGAAGGCAAGAAATAATTAAAATCAGAGCTGAAATAAATGAAATTGAAACAAAAGAAACAATTGAAAAAATTGACAAGACTAAAAGTTGGTTCTTTGAAAAAATAAATAAAATTGACAGACCCTTAGCCATGCTAACGAAGAGAAGAAGAGAGAGAACTCAAATTACTAACATACGGGATGAAAAAGGTAATATCACAACAGACACTTCAGAAATACAGAAGATAATCAGAAATTATTTTGAATCCTTATACTCCAATAAAATAGAAGATAGTGAAGGCATAGATAACTTCCTTAAGTCTTATGACCTGCCCAGATTGAGTCAGGAGGATATAGACAACCTAAACAGACCAATAACAATAGAGGAAATAGAAGAAACCATCAAAAGATTACCAACTAAGAAAAGTCCAGGACCGGATGGGTATACAGCAGAGTTTTACAAAACCTTTAAAGAGGAACTAACACCAATACTTTTCAAGCTATTTCAGGAAATAGAAAAAGAGGGAGAACTTCCAAATTCATTCTACGAGGCCAACATCACCCTGATTCCGAAACCAGACAAAGACACTTCAAAGAAAGAAAACTACAGACCAATATCTCTAATGAACCTTGACGCAAAAATCCTCAATAAAATTCTGGCGAATCGGATTCAAATACATATCAAAAAAATTATACATCATGATCAAGTAGGATTCATCCCTGGGATGCAAGGCTGGTTCAATATACGGAAATCAATAAATGTTATTCACCACATCAATAGACTTAAAAATAAGAACCATATGATCATCTCGATAGATGCAGAAAAAGCATTCGACAAAGTACAGCATCCCTTTATGTTCAAAACTCTAGAAAAATTAAATTAGGGATAACTGGAACATACCTCAACATTGTAAAAGCAATCTACGATAAGCCACAGGCCAGCATCATTATGAATGGAGAAAAATTGAAGGCATTCCCTCTAAGATCTGGTACAAGACAGGGATGCCCTCTCTCACCACTTCTGTTCAACATAGTCCTCGAAACACTGGCCAGAGCAATTAGACAGACGAAAGAAATTAAAGGCATAAAAATAGGAAAAGAAGAACTTAAATTATCACTATTTGCAGATGATATGATCCTATACCTAGCAGACCCAAAAGGGTCTACAAAGAAGCTATTAGAGCTAATAAATGAATTCAGCAAAGTGGCAGGATATAAGATCAACACGCATAAATCAAAGGCATTCCTGTATATCAGTGACAAATCCTCTGAAACGGAAATGAGGACAACTACTCCATTCACAATATCCCCCCCAAAAATAAAATACTTGGGAATCAACCTAACAAAAGAGGTGAAAGATTTATATAATGAAAATTATAGAACCCTAAAGAAAGATATAGAAGAAGACCTTAGAAGATGGAAAAATATACCCTGCTCATGGATAGGTAGAACTAACATCATCAAAATGGCGATATTACCAAAAGTTCTCTATAAGTTCAATGCAATGCCAATCAAAATCCCAATGGAATTTCTTGTAGAAATAGATAAAAGAATCATGAAATTCATATGGAATAATAAAAGACCCAGAATAGCAAAAACAATGCTAAGCAGGAAGTGTGAATCAGGTGGTATAGCGATACCAGACTTCAAACTATACTACAGAGCAATAGTAACAAAAACAGCATGGTACTGGTACCAAAACAGGCGGATGGACCAATGGTACAGAATAGAGGACACAGAAACCAATCCACAAAACTACAACTATCTTATATTTGATAAAGGGGCTAAAAGCATGCAATGGAGGAAGGATAGCATCTTCAACAAATGGTGCTGGGAAAACTGGAAATCCATTTGCATCAAAATGAATCTGAACCCCTATCTCTCGCCATGCACAAAAGTTAACTCAAAATGGATTAAGGAGCTTGATATAAAATCAGAGACACGGCATCTGATAGAAGAAAAAGTTGGTTATGATCTACATACTGTGGGATCGGGCCCCAAATTCCTCAATAGGACACCCATAGTGCAAGAGTTAACAACTAGAATCAACAAATGGGACTTACTCAAACTAAAAAGTTTTTTCTCAGCAAAAGAAACAATAAGAGAGATAAACAGGGAGCCTACATCCTGGGAACAAATCTTTAATCCACACACTTCAGATAGAGCCCTAATAACCAGAATATACAAAGAACTCAAAAAATTAGACAATAAGATAACAAATAACCCAATCAATAAATGGGCCAAGGACCTGAACAGACAGTTCTCAGAGGAGGACATACAATCAATCAATAAATACATGAAAAAATGCTCACCATCGCTAGCAGTTAGAGAAATGCAAATCAAAACTACCCTAAGATACCACCTCACTCCAGTAAGATTGGCAGCCATTAGGAAGTCAAACAACAATAAGTGCTGGAGAGGATGCGGGGAAAAGGGCACTCTTGTTCATTGCTGGTGGGACTGCAAATTGGTACAGCCAATTTGGAAAGCAGTATGGAGATTTCTTGGAAAGCTGGGAATGGAACCACCATTTGACCCAGCTATTCCCCTTCTCGGTCGGTCTATTCCCTAAAGACCTAATAAGAGCATGTTACAGAGACACTGCTACAACGATGTTCATAGCAGCACAATTCACTATAGCAAGATTATGGAATCAGCCTAGATGCCCTTCAATAGATGAATGGATAAAAAAAATGTGGCATTTATACACAATGGAGTATTACTCTGCATTAAGGAATGACAAAATCATAGAATTTGGAGGGAAATGGATGGCATTAGAGCAGATTATGCTAAGTGAAGCTAGTCAATCCTTAAAAAACAAATACCAAATGACCCCTTTGATATAAGGGGAGTAAACAAGGACAGGGTAAGGACGAAGAGCTTGAGAAGAAGATTTACATTAAACAGGGATGAGAAAAGGGGAGGGGAGGGGAGGGGAGGGGAGGGGGGATAATAGAGAATAGGACAGACAGCAGAATACATCAGACACTAGAAAGGCAATATGTCAATCAATGGAAGTGTAACTGATGTGAAACAGCAATCTGTATACGGGGTAAAGTTGGGAGTTCATAACCCACTTGAATCAAACTGTGAAAGATGATGTATTAAGAACTGTGTAATGTTTTGAACGACCAACAATAAAAAAAAAATCGAAAAAAAAAAAAAGAAAATGGTTGGTAAGATTAGATGTTACAAATGATTAAAAAATAAGATTCAGAACATTGAAATCAATGTAATCACTTCATAAATTTGTTTAGTACTACCAGCCAAAAAGCTTATTATTGACCAAAGGTAAACATGGGTATGGGCTCTGATCCATCAACACCACCCATACATACACTCAACAGAATTCTGTGCATCCTCTTTTCCAAAATTCACAAACTAGAATGTTTAAAACAGCAGTAGTTGAAAGAGGCAGAAACAATCCAAATATCCAAAGGTTGAGTAAACAAAACCATATTACTTACACACACACACACACACACACACACAAACACACACACAAATTCATAATATATAATAGACTCTCCAATACCGAGAATGCAAAATCTAAAATTACTCATAAAATGATGGATAAAATTAAAAATTAACAGACACAATGTTGAGTGAAGAAAATCCAGAACCACCAAAGCACATGCTAACTCTACAAAGTCCTTGAAGTAAAGTTCAAACACAGACCTGGGGCCTCTGTTGGGGTGAAGGCAGGTGGAGGAAGACAGGAGAAGCCAGGCTGCTGTGTGGAGGCGTGTTCTGTTTGTCCCAATGGTCATAAGTCACACGTGTTCTCAGTGGGGACACTCACCAGGTGTGCAAGGATGACCCAGGTGTGCTTGTCCATGCATGGTGTGCTTCAGGGAGAAGATCGTGGCGGGGGTGGGCCCCTGAGCTGGGATGGACTTTTCCTCTGCATCCCCTGTCCCCTTGGACTTTTTATGCTTTATTTCTTCTTGAATTTTGTTTTCTGATAAGTTTGTGATATCAAAAATGTCTGTTTTATTTATCTTTAAGGTGATCCTTTGAAAAGAAGGTTTCTCATGGTGAGAAGTGAATTGTCCTCTCGTCACAGGCTCTTGGCTTTCTGTTAAGCTGAGCTGGTCATGGGCAGGGGAAAGCAAGAGCTCTCTGCTCCAGCCTCTCTCCTTCCAAGCTCTCCTGCAAGACCAGCTTACCCCTGGCTCCTTCCCCCTCTGTAAGGAATGCCAGCATCCTGGCCCACAGTGAGGGTGGACTTCGAGCCTGTGCCTGTGCTGGGGGCTCCTGACCATGTAAACTTTAGTGGCCACCATCTGTATTTGGAACCTGGGGAGTTACACTCTTGCTGAGGTGTGACCAGGATGGCATTTACGGTGGAGAGAGGCACCTGCCTGGGAATGTGGAGGTTTGGGGCACCAGGCCCAGGTGCCCACAGATACCTTGGTGGAAGTGGGTGCATCCTCCATGAAAGAAAATGGCCAAACCAGTCCAGCATTTTTAAAGGCTACACAAATGTTCAACTCAGAAATTCTACTTCTAGAAATTATCCCAGAAAATAACCAACTAGGGTTTCCTCTGCATTCAGTGT
Source organism: Ictidomys tridecemlineatus (assembly GCF_052094955.1). Taxonomy (NCBI): domain Eukaryota; kingdom Metazoa; phylum Chordata; class Mammalia; order Rodentia; family Sciuridae; genus Ictidomys; species Ictidomys tridecemlineatus. The sequence continues at coordinate 101,539,906 of NC_135478.1, forward strand.
GTTCCTACTTTATTGATGCTTGTGATTAACACATTTTTAACTCAACTAACACTCGGCCAAGTAATAAACATACTCAAGTCCCGCATGGTGGTTGTAAATCATTGCAAAAAGAAGAGCTATTTTGAAACCTATAATTTTCTGGCTGACAGGTGAAGCATGAGTCATTTCCTGATGGAATTGGAGAGATGAGATATCTAAAGAAATGTGTTCATGTTCATCCTGGAATTCAGAGACTGGTGTGGATTTATTCTATCTTCTAGGAACCAATTTATCTCCCATGGATCACATAGGAGATGTGCCTTGATTCTGTTCTTGTGACTGACAATATATTAATTTATTTTATCCACTAATGAAACATAAATTTGCCCCAGTTTGTTATGCTTCATGCTCCCCAGTGAAAGTTCTTTGAGACAAATACATATATTTTTCTTTTTGGTAGAATAAGAATTATTAGGTCAGGGGATGGATCACATTTGTGAATAATTCTTTCTGGAAATCCAGAGACATCTGCCTTAGCTGCTTGAGGCTGTATCATATGCACGTGAGCACTATTAAATAGAAGCTCTAGGCCCTCCTCTCTGGCCAGTGGAGAAATGGAGGATCATTTATGCCTTTGGGATTTCTTCCTACTATTCTGGTCTCCATTTCTTAAAGTTAGGGCCTCATCAAAAGGTGTCTAACTGGCACCCTTTTGGCTGATGCCTCACTGGTCAGCAACTTTGGCAGCAGAGCTATTGAAAATAAATTAATATGTTCCACCTGAAATGCTGACCCACAGGGTCAAAGACAAAGGAACAACCCTGAGTCTCCTGATGACTATTACCAAGTTATACGTCCAGACCTCACTAACTCTTTTTATTTTCTTATTATAGTGAGTTAAGAGACAATCACTTGACCATATCTGCTGATTTGAGGTTTCTATTTAAAGAGTGATTTAGAATATAGTTTTATATATATATAGTTATTCAGGTACCTTGAGAGCAGCAGTCCCACCATCACAGAACGGAGACTTTGTGATGCTCAGTTCTCAAGGGGAAGGATGTGCAGCCTCAGGGGCCACACAGATCCCGTCCTTGGATGCAGAGCCAGTGAGAGGCCAAGCTGGCCCAGAGGCTTCATGGTAGCTCTAGGGGAAGCAAGAGTGCAGGTGGGGGAGCAGGTTGGCCAACTGGTTTGATGACTTCATTTTGCCAGTCCTAACCAAAGCTCTTTGGTTAGGACTGGTAAAATGGCCCAGGGTAAGGGACCCCCACAGAGAGCAGATGGTGGAGGCCTGGAGCTGGTTAGCCAGCTCAGACATAAACGAAGCTCCATTCTCCGCTTGCTCTAAGAATTATCTAGACCTGGGAAGGACAGTCCCTTTCTTCCCAGCAAGGCCCAGATGTCCAAGCTTTATGAATACGAAGGGTCATGCCCCCTGTGACCTGGGAGCAAGAGGGGAGATGCCCTTCTATCACACCTGGAAGGTGAGGTACATGTTCATATCCTTGGAATTCAGGGCACAGAGGTGCATGGGATAGAGAAATGAGACCTCATCCCAGGCTTCTGAACCTCTGCCCCTACTGACCAGGCCTCTTCCATTTCCCAGAGCTGGGAAAGTGAGTTCTTTGCTTATTAAACATTCATTTCTTGTCAGGTCACAAACAACAAAAGTGCTACTACTATCCTCAGTTGAAGAGGTTTATTATTAGTTAAGTTAGCAAAAAAAAAAGTCCTTGAGGGAATGAGGGGAAAACTTCTGGGCTGTCAGAGCAGTGGCCTCCCCAGTCAGAACATGAATCCAGGATGCAGTGAAGACCACAGCTCTTCCTCGGCACGCCTTAGCTGAACAACGTAACGTCTTCTGCCCACTTCTAGAATCAGCGTCAACTCTGCTGCTTTCATGATTTATGTGATGAAAATTAACTCTAAAAATAATAGCTATACTCAATATGGAAGATTGTGTTTTCCAAAAACGGTCACAATATTCTCTTCCTGAAATTTGGAGTGTTTTGTTTATTTGTTTTGTTTTTTCCCTGCCCCTCTGGAGCCAAGTAAGCTTTCATGACTGTCCTGAGGATGGGATGCATCAGAAGTGAGGCTGTGGGGTCAACAGTTTCAGCATAGAAAAGGCAATTCAGCTGCTGCTTGGTCATCTGGGTCCCTCATGCTTGGAATCCAACCACTACTCTCTCTAGGAGCCCAGGGGCCACTTGGAAAGCCCCAGCTGAGGTGAGGGTGACATTAGCATCTCCCTGGCATGCACATAAGGGAGCCCATGGGCCACTCCTTAGCCTCCCACCACCTGGCCAAGGCCCAGAGGAGCAGAGATGGCCAAGCCCCCTTCCAGCCCCTCTCAAGTGGAATGAAATGGGGAAAATGGACATTGTTCTTTTGAGCCACTCGGTTAAGGAGTTTTTCAAACATAGCAATAAACAATCCTAAAATAAAGTCTGTAATATGTAAGAATTCTGTTAATATTTATACAATTATTTTTTTCTAATCAACCCCAAATCTACCCTATCCCAAATTTAAGAGAAAATTTCAAAAGTGAAAAGCAATCCTGATGTTTGAACTATGAGAAATTATGCATAAAATATATTCTTAGTGAACAAATATTTCTTTAACAAGTAATATATAGAAAGAATTTTCTATTTGTGCTAATTTCAATTTATGTGGATACATTAGTTATTTAAGTATATCTATCTATAGATTAAAGATAAAGTATCTTAGAAGGATTAACAGATATGTATCTATCACCTATAGATTAGATATAATAGATTAGTTGCAGATTAACAGATTAGTACAGATTTGTCTATAATCCTTAGATTACATAGAGATTAGATACAAAGTATGTAGATTAATATAAACTAGATGTACATAGAATCCAAAGATAGATATCAATATAATTAGGTCATTACCTCAGATTGTTTTATAATTAGGACAAAATAATAAAAGCTTTTATGCTAAATGGTATTAAAATTTCATTCCTTATTTGATAGTAGTTGAACTGCTTAAATATTATAATTTTTCTCTTTTATAACAAATAAAAAGATAAATAATTCTCAATCAATGAACCTGTTGCTTTTTCTACTTGAAAGTTGGGGAAAAAAACATGAAGACGTTCAGGAGCAGATGAAGAAAATATAATTGCAATTACAATATCCTTGTTACCAGTACCTTGAAATAACTCTTTTAAAGGTGCAAAGGCTTTTGTTAGCAAGAGGGATTCTCAATTGACTTTGAAACGATGTGCTTAGCTGGCTTTGTACTACCTCTCATCTTTGTCAGTTAAACAACCAAGAAAAATGAAAATGAAAAAATCCTTAAGGAAAAAAAAGCTCATCTTCATTCTTCACTTTGAATCAACCAATTTACTTTCTTTCTGTTCAGTTTTACCCACTTAATACGTCTCTTCTCATGTCTCTCTTCTGAAAAAAGCAGCATTGTTCCCTCCTTTCTGAAATAATCTTCTGTTTAATCAAGTTAGGAACACTTGGTAGCCAATATTACTCACGATGTTCGCAGGTTAAAATAAATTCACTGCTTTTCATGGAGATGTCCGAAAAGCATGAATACCTTCTTTTAATCTGACTTCTCGGTCAAAACGTGTCTGCAGAAACTGGAAGATGGTGCTTTTCTAAAGCTGAGATTTGGTGGTAACTAAGTCCACACAGAAAGGATGAACTGTCCCATGGAGAAGTGATGGTCACCAAACCGTGGAGTTATCTGCATATTTTAAAACAGACGCCTCTTCCAATTTAGTCATATCATCCAAGCATCTGCCTGAGAACCAGCAGCATGGCTGTCAACACCCTGTGTGTCTGGGAGTCCTTCTAGAAATTTCCTTTCATGCACCTATTAAACAATGACCTGATATTTTCACTATTTCACTATTTTATGTAGCAAAAATGTCTGTGACCAGTGTTGATTCTCTCCATTCAAAATGGTACCATCAATTCTCTTTATTTAAAGAAAAGAATCTCAAAAAGAATTCAAAAAGATAGAGTTTGTGTTTTGGGTTATTCAAGTCAAGATTCCCCAGTAGAAAAGAGGTTCAGCAGCTCTTTGGCTTTTCCTTAGGCCCATGTCACTTGCAATCACTGATGTTCAGCAAGACATTCATTCTTATGTATCTTTTTCCCTAAGTTCCACAAACTATTCTGTTTTTATTTGCAGCATCTCTCTCAACTATTTGTTTTCTTGTTTAAGTAAAAAAAAAAATGCATTCATATTTCCTGTGACCTTGTTGATTTTCCTAATTCAAAGGCTATCATGCCATCATTTAAGTGGTCTGAATTGGTTACTGAACTCATTTCCCAATCAGCTATAGCTCTTGGGTCTCAAAGTCTCTGCATGCAGAGGCCTTTAATTCTAGGTAAATATTTTTATGTGAGTGGACATTTTTTCAGTAAAAATAGGAGAAGCAACTTGAATGTGTAAAGTTTCAGATAATGCATGCATATGCCTAATCTTCTTCTAATATTGCAACCACCTGAAATGGAATGGCATAAGGAAGAATTTTCTTGTAACATTCTTTCTTACTTTCATACTGCAACAGATTTACATATTTTTGTTGTTGTTTGGAATCAGTATTGACCTAAATATTTGTTCTTGGTACTTGTTTCTTCTAAACTCCAAGCCACATTGATGTTCTTCTGGGGAATATATTATTTTTTTGTTGTTGTTTCTTATTGCAATTCCTTAATTAATAGATTTTCTTTCTGGATGGCCATATTACTGTGGACCATGGTTGATAGGCAAAGTTATTATTTTTTTTCCTGATATGCCTTGTGATGTCTAAATTGCTGGTTGAAGTTACAGGTTGCTAAATTCAAAATCCTGTTGGTTGCCAGAATATCTTAAACATTCAATGACATTTATTATCAGTGAATGTGCCTCAGTGTGCAACCCATTTTGCAATCAGCTGTAACAACTGAGTGGCCTCTATGAGCAGAGATCTATAACCCCATGGGGGATAGTTTTAAATGAATAGATATTTTCTCAGTGAGAAGAAGAGAGAAAAAAGAACTTGAATATATAAACTGTTAAACAAGTAAATTAAAAAACCCAAATCTACACATATTATCAATGAATTTAGTTAAGCCCAGGTGCTCTCCAGTGGATAAAGAAAACATAGAGTATTTACACAATGGAATATGAATCAGCCACGAAAAACAGCAACCTGCATTTTCAGCAACATGGATGGAACTGGAGAACATTGTGTTGAGGGAAATGAGCAAGACATCAAAAGACAAAGGTCAGTGTCCTCAATCATTTATGCAAACCAGCAAGTGAACCCATTCTATAGAAGTACAGAATGGAACAGGTGCTAGAGATGGCAGAAGACAGCAGGTAGTAAAACAGACAGAATTGAACAGACAGGGCCTGGCAGGGGTCAGCTGGAGAAATCCAGGGTGCACCATGTGGAAAGTGCACAGGGAGTCTCATTGATGAGTATGATTAATATGCACCAATAATAATTTTAAAAGCATATATTCTACATAATGCTAGAGATGATGCTTTGTTTCCATTCTAATAGTTCCAAAATCAATTTATTTAAAAATATTATATATATATATATATATATATATATATATATATATATATATATATATAATGTGCATTTGACACTGGCATGTTTTATTGTCTAAAAACACCTGTCTAATGCCATGTTCTGTAGCACATCTGTTAAGCTGCTTGAGAAGAACACATTTGCCAGTGTGTTTGAAGTTTGACTGGGGAGTCTCACCTCAGGCCACCTTTGTTAAGCTCAGGACATAATGATGCAGTGTGGACCCTCATCCAATGGATGCCCATGATCACAGCAAAATCACCTCAGTGCTTCTTTCTCAGAGTTTTCTAGATGGCTTGTCATGTTGAATGCACACATTTTAAAGTCAAAGCCATAGAAATAGCTGCTAAATCTTCACTTGATTCAAGGGTGTCCACTTTTTTCCTTCTCTCCCTTCTCCTCCCATCTTTGCTTTTTTTTCCATTTTTTTTTCAAGAATCTTTTTTTTCCCTCTATTTTTTCCTCCTATTTATTCTTTAATCATTTATGTCAGGTAATTTCTCAGTATCTAAAATTACCATTGACTGAGGGCAAATGGCATTTATATGTTTTCTTTGACTTAGAAATACACACACATATGTGTATTTTATAAAAATACAACAACCTTTCTGATATATGCATATGTGTATATATATATATATATATATATATATATATATATATATATATATTAGAGAGAGAGAGAGATTCTTATATTTTTTTCTGTGTATCCTGGTATTTGTAAACTTGCTTCTTTGCCAAAACCTTCCCTGTTGATATTACAGTCAGTGCCCACTCCTTGTAAATCTCATGTCACTGGAAACAAAGTGTGGACTCTGTGCTCCGGCAGTCATTGTACTTTATTATTTATCATTTACACAGGTGTCACAGAATACTCCAAAACTCAGAGGCTGGAAGTAACAGGCATTTATTGGCTCATAGTTTATTTGAATCAAGGACCCAGGGGTGACTTAGCCGGTAGTTCTGGCTCAAGAATCTTAGGAGGCAGTAACAGAGAAGCCACCTTTGCTACCAGGATCTCAGACTTGCTGTCACACACGTGACTAACTCTCCTGGCAGTTGCAGTCCCAGTTCTGTAACTCAAACCCTCCACCCCAATCCCTGCTCTGCCAGAGAAGGCAGAGGCTCCGCCCAGCAGTCTTCTGCAGCCTGGTCTAGGAGCAGAGGTCTCATCAGGTTGTCTGTGTTCTGATTCTGGGAAGAGAATCACTGATTCAAACCCTGAGGTGGGGACCGCTGAGGGCCATGTTAGAGACATCTAGATTTACCATGTGGAAACTGCTGGAAATTCAGGGTGGGGGCTAACCAAAGTAGTTATGGCATTTCCACAAAAACAGAAAATTAATTCCTGAAGTAATTCTTGGAGTTGAAGCTACAAACAGAGAGTGGTGCATGCATCTGAGACTTCTCAAATAGCCTGCTATTTCCACCAAAATGGTAAGAATCCAGTGCCTATGGAACATGTCTGTAGGATCATCACAAGGGTGTTGAAAATATCCAAATATTCTCTATTACCAAGGTTATGTAATGAAATTAAGTTACCTAAAGTAGTATTTTGATTTCAGATTTCCTAGTAAATCTTCCTTGTGGTTGTTAATGTTATTATCAGCTTTCCTGTGGCTAATGTGTGTGTCATGGTAGTATAAAGGTAAAAATTCTAAGCTGATTCCAAGCTGCAAGAGCTTGAGTTAAAGTGTAAGAGACTAGGGCATTGTAAAGCTTCTAGGTTACAAGGCCTGGGCTAAAAAGTAAAAGACAATTGTTACAATCATACAAGTCTATTGTTACAATTCCTCTGCTATCCCTGGAATTTGTAATCCCTGTAAAGTTAGAACAATGAGGGAACTGCCTAGTAAATGTCTCCATTGATTCCCTGGTTGTTTAATAGCTAAGGGCTCTAGGTAGCATGGCACGTACGCATCTAGGCCCCAGAACCAATCAGTTTAAATGTGTACCCCACTTAGAAATGACCAATCATCTCTGCCTAAATTGTTCCCGCCAATGTATGTACTAATCATGTTTCAGAATTGTTGTTCAATTTTCCCGCGCCTCATGATGATTTGTTCTGATGTATGCAAAGCCCCCCACCCTCTCCAAAACGTGTACTTAAGCTTCACCTGACCTCCGCTCTGGGCTCTGGGCCACTCTCCCTTCTTGAGTGAGCACAGAGTCCCAGCGCGCTGGAACAGGATCCTCAATAAACTTCCCCCCTGCGATTGCATGAAGTGAGTCTCTTGTGTGGTTTCTCCCCTCCGACGCTCCGCTGCACCCCAACAGTAGGTGTGGTACTCATTTGTTTGGGGATACGTTTCTGCCCTCAGTATAAAAATGAACTAATTTGCTTCAGGTTGGTCTCTTCTCATCAGTCCCCCCAGCTAGAATGAAAACATTGTGGGAATAAAACACAGGTCAGACTCATTTTGCTGTAAACTCATTTTGCTGGGCCAGACTCACCTGAGCTCTGCTGCTGTGAGCTCTGATGTGTGACTGGGGACAGGGCATCCCTGAACGTCCACACAGTTTCATGGATGCAAGTCCTATGGCCCATTTCTGCTGCACCTGGGCTCTCCACGGGCTGCTTGTGCTTCCTCATAGCATGGTGCACCAACATCCAAAAATACCAAAGAGTATAAAGAAGGTTTGCCTCATTTCACATCACAGAAACCATTGACATGTCTCTGTGCCTGTTATTCTGCCAGGTATTTCCCAAATACAGCTTTTTGATATTCTTTTCTACATATGATTGACATCATCCTAAGTCAGCATTAGTTGGCTTGGCCTAATGGCCAGTGGGTAGTAGATATCCAGAACAGAAGGCCCACCCTGCCTTGGATACACTGATTTCCTAGTAAATCTTCCTTGTGGTTGTTAATGTTATTATCAGCTTTCCTGTGGCTAATGTGTGTGTCATGGTAGTATAAAGGTAAAAATTCTAAGCTGATTCCAAGCTGCAAGAGCTTGAGACATGCTATGGAGAAGATGCCAACGTCCATTTTCTGGCCCCAGTACTTGTGGTTCTCATCTTGGCCCTTGAAGCCAGAAGCTTAATGATCACTTTCATTCTTTTAAAAGTGAAATTCATCTCTCCCAGTCCAATGATGCGACTTTCCATTGGGCTGTAACACAACTCCATTTTTAAACCAAGCTAAGCCTGGCTTTGTCTCTGTAATTGGGTTATTTTGCTTGACGCCTACCGAAAGCCAAGCTTGGTCATGATGGAATGAGCAGCTGCAGAGACTCTAGTGAAGATGAATGTAATCACAGGATTTGCTAAGTTTGGTGGAAAGAAAGTGGATTGGAAGGCAACCCTGCTTATCCACAGAAGAAAAAGGCACAACATCTATAAATGACAGATTAGAGATTAGAAAAGAAGGCTCCAATGGACAAGGGAAATTGAACACTGACTGGACATTTGATGATCTTAAGAACACATTTTCAATTATATTTAATAATAATATAAACAGGGAGTTGTGGTGCACACCTGAAATCCCAGCGGCTCAGGAGGCTGAAGCAGGAGGATCGTGAGTTCAAAGCCAGTCTCAGCAAAAGTGAGGCCCTAAGCAACTCTGTGAGACCCTGTCTCTAAATAAAATACACACTAGGGCTGGGGATGTGGCTCAGTGGCCAAGAGGCCCTGGGTTCAATCCCTGGTACCTCCCCTAAAAAAAAGAATAATATATATTATGCCATGTTTTAAATAGCCCTTTCATCTTGAATATGAATCAGGAAATATTTATGGATTGTGTGCTTTTAAAGTTCAGTAGGAATTTTCAACACTTTCAAAGTTTTTGTATTACATTTGTTTCCAAATTTTGGTATACTTTTTTTTTTCCTTTTCTTATTAGAACTAAGTTGATCAAGGCTGGGCATGTGGCTCAATGGTAGAGTACTCACCTGGCATGTGTGAAGTCTAGGCTTCCATCCCCAGCACCATTTAAAAAAAAAAAAACAAGTTGACCAAACCCCAATGATATTTGCAAACCAGCTCAACATTTCTACAATCATAGAGAGAGGTAATATTCTTTGTGATTTATTCCGAAGTCCTTAAATATTTCTTTTTCAAAAAGTTGCTAAACTTAGACACTTGGCCCAGGGTTTTTTATTTCATCTGCAGTGATGGATTCTTTCACGGCTGGTTTTGAATGCCATTGTACCACAGAAGCTTCCAAATGGACTGTTTGGCCACAGTGAGAAATCTTTATTGAAAAGTCCTCTGAATGCAATAATTGAATAGATGTAATTGCAAGGCTCTGTGCCATGTAAAATTGTAAATAGCACTGACAATATAATTTATGCTCATTTATGATACAGCAGCTCATTATGGCTCCAGTTTTCATCCTCTTCATTAGCAAAGCTCATCTGTTTCTCTGATAGACATCCCCATTGTATCATCTGCAGTCTTCTGCCCAGAGAAATGCTTTGCTAATTTACATTGGTGCTGAGAATCCAGCTTGGTGAAGTGCAGATGGCAGGGTACCCCGGCACAGCAATGTTACCGCTGTTGACCGGTGACAAGTTCTTGCTCCCCGATGTTGAAGAATAACACCAAAGAAGCACGCCGAGGCAAGGCCAGAGTAGAGATTAGAAATTTATTAAAGGACAGAAGAAAAGACTTCTCCCGGAGGAAGAAGGGGACCCAGAAGGTGGAATCCGTGGAAATGCAGTTGTTTCCCCTTTTTATAGTTTTGGTGATGGAATGTAGGTTGGAAGGCCCAAGGGGTGGGACACAGGTGGGCCTAATTATCACCTTTTGGGATGGGATTATCACTTCTCTGGGATGGGCTATTTCCAAATCTGTTGGGGCTGTTGGTTAACACTTCTTTGAGGTGGACTTTGGCCTAGGGCCTTTTCAGGACTTCATAAACATTCCATGAGTTGTCCTGTTTTCCCTGAGTCATTCTCAGCATGGCCTCCATTTTAGATTTCACTCAATATTAGACCTGATTTACCTAACTACACTGACTACCTAACTTTAAATCTGGCTTCAGCAATGTCCTAAATATATGTTGACAGCACATCAAAGGAGGAACAGGTACTGCAGAGCAGCTAAGGAGAAATACTGCATGTGAGTCACAACTGTTAGAGAAGCAGCTTATGATAAATGAACCAAGTCAGTACAGTAATGACAGTGACATGAATAAAGATCAAGAAGCTGGCAAACACATCCCGGGCTCCATGTGGACGCCTTTAAGGAGAGGTCAGTATATGGGTTTGTTCAGAGTCCTGTTTCCCTGCCTGGCCTGTTTGTTCCAGCAGCTCCTGGGGGTCAGGAGACCTCTCAGGTCAGGTGCAGAGGAAATCTGCCTGATGAAGGCAAATGAATGTGCCCAGGGCATGCTACAGGAGATATTGTGGGGGATGTTAATTCCACAATTCACATCTTTATTCTTTTTTAGAGAATCCTCCCCATTCTGCCAGCACGCTTGCTCCCTACCTGGTGGGCACAGGTGTGTTTTATATTCTGAGATGAATTTAGCATCTGCACCTCAGCCCATGCCATCTCCAGCAGAAACCCTGAGAGGAGGCCCCTTTGTTTCAATCAGACATCTGAGAGGCCATTTTCAAGTAGAAGCTTATGACTTCTTCTGACCACAATGAATGTGCTTTCCTCTCATCAAAGGATCCTACCCTGTTTATTCATGTTTATTTTTCAGACTCAGACTGAAATTTTACCTCTTTTTCCTTGTTTTTGAACCAATAGCTTCTGACACCTGTTCAAGTATCTCAAGAATCTAGCAAGAACAATAAGAGATTGCTAAATTAGTGTGGGAATAATAAGGTGCAATGCAACACTGGGTTCTACAAAGCTTAAGAAAAAAAAAACTAGAGGGAAAATGTATCAGTTAACTTGATACTTTCTTATGTCATGGGAAAATACCACCATTATTTCTCATGTTTAAAGAAACCACAATAGAGATCATCTCTTGGGATTTTTGTGGAGACTTTATGAAATAATACTGACACATAGTTGTTAAGTAAATGGTGAATATTATAATGGGGAAATGTGGATGGCAGTAAAACGGTTTGCAGAGGACTTAGACAGAGGATGACCTATGGTAGCGTGCCCTAATCCATGGCATTCCTTGCACCCTGAGTAGGGTCCCAAGGAATGAGCACCCCTCATCTGGATGTCTGGTCTTGAACAGCTTCATGCCTCTGCCCTGCAGGTGAGAAAGTAAACTTCTGCAGCCAGGTCTACTTGCTCAGCAGACAGACCCAGGAGACTACAGGCACCCAGACAGGGTTTGAAGGGCTGTGGATTAAAAGGGCTCAGACCCAGCCAAGTGCAGCCACACAAGCCTGTAATCCACGTGGCTTGGGAGGGTGAAGCAGGAGGATTGTTAGTTCAAAGCTTCCTGAAAGGGTAAAGTTTCTAAACTGGAAAGCTTGAATTAAAATGTAAAAGATTAGGTATTATTAAATTCCTCTGTTACACCCAGATTCCTGAAATAGTTAAGACAAGCCCTACTGGCCATTTAGCCTAGGGCCATATGCAGTTTGTCACAGGGCCCAAACCAATCAGTTTGAATGTGTATCCCACTTAGGAGTGACCAATCACCCCCGCCTGACCTGGAAGTGTGGTTGTCTCCCCTTTTTATAGTTTTGGTGATGGAATGTAGGTTGAAAGGGTTGGGACACAGGTAATCTGGGCAGGAAGGACTTAATTATCACTTTTGGGGATGGGTTTATCACTTCTCTGGGATGGGCTATCTCCAAATCTGTTGGGGGCTGTTTCCTGGGTTCCATTTACATTTCTTTGGGGTGGACTTTGGCCTAGGGCCTTTCTGAGACTTTATTAACATTCCATGAGTTGTCCTGCTTTTCCCAGAATCATTCTCAGCATGGCCTCCATTTTAGATTTCACTGGTATTAGACCCAATTTACCTAACTACACTGACTACCTAATTTTAAATCTGGCTTCATCACCACTGTTATAAAAAGGAGCACATGTGACCGCTTCGAAAGGCTGGTTCCCCTTACCACACACCCAGTAGTGTCTGCTTTTGTTATGGGCCAGGCTGTATGGGCAATGACCAAACCTTCTGCATTTTACCCTGGGACTCCATGTCTTGTAAGAAATGCTTCTCCCATGAGAAAACTCCGCCTCTGCCATCCAGATCCTGCTTAGCAGACCCTGCTTAGAAAGGCAAATGTTTCTGTTCTTCTTACGCAATGTAAAATTGTTCTCTTTTTGGTTCCCATTTTTACCCTGTCAGAGAATGATTATCTAGACATTAGTAAATACTCTTCAACTTGGACCCTACTGAAGCCATATTTAAAATTAGGTAGTCAGTGTAGTTAGGTAAATCGAGGCTAATATCCAGTGAAATCTCAAATGGAGGCCATGCTGAGAATGATTCCTGGAAATGCAGGACAACTCATGGAATGTCCCAGAAAGGCCCTGGGCCAAAGTCCACCCCAAAGAAATGTTAATGGAACCCAGGAAACAGCCCCCAACAGATTTGGAGATAGTCAAGCCCAGAGAAGTGATAAGCCCTTTCCAAAAAGTGATAATTAAGTCCTTCCTGCCCAGACTACTTGTTTGGCCCACGTGTGTCCTAACCCTTCCCGCTTACATTCCATCACCAAAACTATAAAAAGGGGAGACAACCACACTTTCACGGATTCCACCTCTTGGGTCCCCTTCTTCCTCAGGAAGAAGTCTTTTCTGCTGTCCTTCAATAAACTTCTAATTACTACTCTGACCTTGCCTCGGCGTGCTTCTTTGGTGTTATTCTTCAACATTAGGGAAGCAAGAACTCGTCACCTGTCAACAGCAGTAACACTACTAGGGTCATTTTGACAAACTTCCTGGTTAGGAGCCACTTATGATTAATGTGTTTTTGGAGTATAAAGATGTACTGTAACTCTTGGAGGGGGTCCAAGGGTGTAGACTTGCAGCCTGACCCTTGGCCTGCCAGCTGGTGAATCCAGACCCCGACCTGGTGAATACAGATGGTTCCGTCTCCTGTTTTAAAATCTCCTTGGTGATTTATTGCAATCTCGCCATAACACTTTTAGCAATACCGTGCAAAGCCCATGCTTTCTAGAGCTGAGCCTGCTTTTCAGAACCTTGGGTTTCAAACTGCCAGTCACAATGTATGAGTGGAATGAAATAAATTCAATGGACTGGCACCATATATTTTAAAAAGTAACAGAACTGCATAGAGAATACAATAAGAAATACCAGAGCCCATTGCAGGTAGTAAGGTTATGCACAGATTTCTGAGACTTCTTTTCAAGTTTCAATGTGTGCGATCATGTGTTGAGTCATGATACAAAATGTACCCCTTACTGTGAGTTACCACAAAAAAAAAGAAAGAAGGAAAGAATTTTCAGAACAGTCATGCACTGGTGATTTGGTGAAATTAATTTAAGAGAAAAACTGACCCTTGATACTCAGCTTAAAATTACTGAAAGGATAATATGGTAGTTTTAACACAGGTAACACAACTTAAGACCATGTCCTAAACAGCCACTAGTAATCCTGGCCCCCTGGATCTGGCATTATAATTATGATCATTTGCCAATGAGGTACATAAGCACAGATAGGTCGTTTCCTGAAAGCTGATGGTCAAGAGACTGCACAGCTACCATCAAACATGAGCAGAGAGCTTATTTGTAAAAACAGTTTCCCTGGCTCCCTTGGCAGTTTTTTACCTTATCATATAGCAGGAGAAAAGAGATGCATGGGATTTGCTTTAATGATCTTATTAGCATAATGCCAATTTGTTCCTAAAATGATAAGCCTGGGAGAAGGGATGACAGGGCCCTGTGTATACTGAGCAGCAGCTGCAAACCTTGGCAGCATCCTGGGGTCCTAAGGTCATGTGTGATCTCACTGGGAGAGTTCTGTGAACAAGTTGGGATGCCTTCCATGGACCATTCTAAACCTTCATAATCATTTGTGGCTTCAGTTTGAACAAGGAGTCAGCAGCATGTGCTGGGAGTTCTAGGAAGATTGACCGTGGGAGGGGAATGAGTGGGGCAGGAAGAGTGGCTTCCCTTCTCTACTTTGTACATTTCAAATATTTTAAAACATCACTAATGAGGGGCACATACTTCTTCCATAAAAGAAAACAAAATCATTAAATACTTTATAAGTTGCTTACAGGCTATTTCAACTAACAACATACTGAGGAAAGAGTTCTGCATTCTTTTTAGATATTTGCTAGCTTCCTGGGGGCCACCAGATAAAACTTGGTGGAAAATGAAAAGAAAAGAACATATGAGATTCCAGCCAATTTGTTCCCATGTTCCAATTACCTCACTCAGTGTTTCTGAACCGGCAGTGAGTCCTCACCACAGGATCCAATTGGCACCTGTAATTGAGATCATGTGGGCTGTCACAATTAGAGGATGCTATTGGCATCTAGCAGGGAGAGGCCAAGAGTGTTGCTAAACACCATGTGACACACAAAATGGTCCCCACAACAGAGGACTGTCTGGTTTGTTAACACCTATCAATCCAGGACTGCAAAGCCCTGATTTAGATTTAAAAAAAAAAAAAAAAAAGCATCATAAAAAATGGACTCTGGAACCACTGTCTCTGCTTTAATTTTCAGGTGTCATTGCCATGGAGACCAGGTGATGCACATGGGCAAATCCAGTGTCTGTGCTGAACTTTCAAGGTCAGAGAGGAAAAAAGGACAGATAGTCAATGAATCTGCAGTGGCAGCAGTAACAAGCAAGGCTCTGCAGGTGCTGATTTCCTCATCCATCAAATCTGGAGTCAGCCTCTGGAGAGGCCCCTCAGGAGCAGGGGATTCTTATCTGCTTCCGTGTTGATACTCAGGACAGCAGTCTCTGCAAGGCGTGACTTGCTTTCTCTCCTATTTCAACCACGTTCAGAAAGTACACTCTAATGAGAGCCCTGGCTGCAAAACTCTTCTGAGAGATCGCAGCCATCTCAGTCAGAGAGGTTTCAAAGCACAGGTGGCACAGGCTGAGTGGAACTGGGACTCAGGAAACTCAGAAGGAGCCAGAGAGTTTGTTAATTTGATAAAATATCTAGTGTCATTTCTTCTGGTGGAAAATTCGACATTGAAGCTTTCATCTTAGATTTTTTTTTTTTTTGGTCCCTGTCTAGCTTCAGTTTACCCCTATTTCACTTTATTATTACTTTTGAGGAGATATTCCTTTAAAATATGATGTTGATCTTCTTGGAAGAAAAATGGAAGTGTGGCCATTTTCATGGAAAGTTCTGAACACTCTTACAATACCAGAATGGAACAACCTAGGCATTGTCCATGTGAGGCCAGAGTTCAGAAATTTTCCCAAGATGATTCATCTCATGTATTTCTCTCTCTCTCTCTCTCTCTCTCTCTCTCTCTCTCTCTCTCTCTCTCTCTTTCTCTTTCTTTTTTTGTCTCTCTCTCTCTCTCTATGGAAGCTATTACCAGGGTCTCATTTTAGCTGTAATTGAAACTTGAACTAATGGACAGTATCAGGCTAACACCTCTGGGGAAAGTCCTAGTTATCAGAGATCCATTTAGTATAAGGACTTTCAACATATTATACCATTAAAAAAAAACACAGTGGTGAGTGTACAAATAAATGGAAGACAATTAGCAATTGCATCAGAAGCCTTCACGATGTATTCACCCATTGCATCCACCATTGACTTCTGAGAATATGGCCCAAGGAAGTAATGGAAGTAATTTCCAAAATGTAGTTAACTACATCTGTTTCTGTGCCCTAGAAACATGGGGTCCTTCAACTAGCAGCTCTGAAAATTCTCTTTGGGGGATGCCCTCTTCCCTGCTCTCCATCCGTGTATTTCTATGGGGCTAATACCTTCTTGGGCTCCGAGAGAGCAACCTGTGGCTCAGGTCTGAGAAATGTGTTTATTTCCTTCTTTGGCCACTGTGATCCGTTTAGAGCCAGGGACATGGGCCATCTCAGTCTTAGGCCTGGGAGGTGCAGAGCATTTCTGGTACTGGAGAAACACAGAGTTCCCTTTCTAATCAAACCTAATGCTGGGAGGTTATAAGCTTGGAAATGAAGAGTACCCCATGTAGAGAGAATATTGCTAAGAATCCTTCCACCAAGGAAAACAGTGCAGCCCAGAGTTTAAACTCAGGCTGGAATCCTTGCCTTTTTTTGTACTGGGTGCTTGTGACTGGGCAGGCTTTTCATGCTCAGCCCTGTGTTCCTGCTACAAAGCACCTCTCCTAGCAGGGGCTCATGAATGTTTGTGAAACAAAGACACCCTGTGGGGGACAAGATCTTCCTGGGATATGAATGAAATCACTTCCAAGTCAATGCCATTCTGAATTTTTCAGTTATAACACTTGATGCATGTCTATTTTTTAAAAATGTGTTTGTTTGCACATTCTGTGTGAACTGGATACATAACAAGCAAACATTTCCAAATCAAGGGAAGTCTGCATGACACTCATCGGAAGTTGCTCATGTTGCACATACTTCAGGTTTCGCTGGCCGGGAAGGATGAATGTAGGCACCCTGTGAGCTCTCCTAGGGGACTCCACATACTTGCTGAGCAAGAAGCATGGTCCCGTGCAGAGGGGCCACCCTCTTATTTCCCTGGGGCTTTCTATGCCACCTCCAATTCCACTGAGGTGCCTCAAATTTTTAGATCCCAGGTCCAGTCTGTTCCTAGGTCTCAGGGGTCAACACCCTCTATACACCTTGGGACAGTCTTTCTCAATGATCCCTGTTATCCCGTGACAACTCCCCTATGAATCTGTAGGGGCTACCAAACCCGAACATGACTTACATGAAACTCAGCTCATACCCAGCCAGAAAGATGGTTTTGTTTCTAAGAGTCAGAAAATCACCAGGATTTATATTCAAGAGTTTATTACCAGGTATTAAAGCTAATTTCTGTTAATGCAATCACTTGTTAAATAAAAATTTACTGAACAGGTGCTCAGATTCTTCAACAAGCCTAGGGTGACAGAGGGGACCAGCGCTCACCTGGCTCTTATTCCCTGATGCTGGCTTTCCAGTGATAAAGGAGGAGGACAAAGTGTCCCAGGCTACGTGCATGGAGGGCTAAACAGGAAGGGTGACAGAGGGAAGGCCCAGGGAGCCTTTGCCAGGGGATCCTCAGAGGAGACCTTTCTGAGGACATTTGAACTCTGAGATTTAAAGAATACAGAGGTATCTGCCATGCATAGAGCCTATGCACAGGGGTTCTAGAAAGCAAGGAAGCCCAGGGACAGAAGCTACTGGTGCCCTGGAGGTGCCAAGCAGGAATACAGGGGTGGGGAGGGGCAAGGATGGAAAACAGGACAAATAAAAGGCAAGGAAGATGGGGTCTGGCTGACTGGCTTAGACCTCGATTAGGAACATGATTCACATTGTCATGGAAAATGGCACTGGAGGACCTGTGATAGAACACGTTACACATGGACAAAAAGATATTTCTTTATCATTTATGGAGAGAAAAACGGTGGAAGCAGGTAGCGTAAGTATTGATGCATGTTGGCCTTCTGAGTGGTTTCCCCATGTCTGTCTCCGCTCTCTGTGAAGGGCACAGGGGAAGAGGGAAAGGCCCACTCGGGCTGTCCTTGCACCTAAATTCAAACACAACTGAAGATTGAAACAAGGTTGCCCACAGAAACCTTAACCCAGGCCCCATGTGCTACATCTGCAGAGGCTGAGGATTCAGTGCATCAAGTAAGGGCAACCCCAAGGGCAGATCCGTGCTTCACGGAACAGGCCAGTTTTCCTGTCCTGCTCAGAGGCCCGTCACATGCCAGATCTGCAGAGAAGGTGTCTCTTGATGCCCGTGGTCCACACACTGTCGGGTACCATGGGTGCCACTCGGTTGCCATGCACCATCTGGAAACAGGCAGAGGTAAGCCCCTGGGAGCTGAGAGGCCATTTCCCAAACTGACATCTCAGATTCCCCAAATACATCACCTGAAATGTTCTGATTGCTAATCCCTGTGGTGTCCCCCCTGCCGTCCCCAGAACAACTGCTGGGTTCAAGTTTATCATTTGTGCTGATCAGATACTGATTTTTAGATAATAATGAAAGATCTTTTGGGGGAAGGAAATAAATTCAGGGGTGAGTTTTCACTGCCTGTACCTGCAGGTAGATGTTGAAGGGGAGGTATTAGTCTGGATGTTGTCACCCACTTTGGCGCCACCCTCGGATGCAAGTGAATTCGGTTTTCCTTTCCAACTCTGCTGTCTGAGGGGAGTTGTGTGGACCCTTGTCTACCTCGGGAGACTTGGATTCCTGATTGGGTCTAGCTAAGCCCCAAACAGCAGAAGTTCATGAGCCAACAAATAAATGATCCACAAGAGATCCCATACCTAAAAATATGGACAGGAAATTCGCTCCTGGGTAGAATTTTTAAGATTGTAACTTATTAAATCTCCCAAAACATCTGGATAAAATATTTACTGGCATTAATAAGTTTATTTTGAAGTTTCTCAAATGGATAGGCATGGGAAACAAATTAAGAAAGATGCTATGCAGATAAGAGTAATAACAGTGGTGGCCTTAAGATCACATTGTGCTCAGGTAACTGAACATATATGTTCTGCTGTCTGCCCATGTGTGTGCAAGCTGGTTTTGCAAGCACTTCAGATCTCTTTTGAAAGGTCTAAGCACATGCATTTGATAGAGAGGCACAGCCCTGGAAAAATAATTCGGACTGTGGGCAACAGATGATTGGCAGGTTGCTTGGTTTAAAGACCATATGCTATCAAGTATAGAGACCTGAATTAGGACGCTGGCTCTGCTATTTATAGGCTCTTGAATCTTGTGCAAATTAGTTCCTTGTATTCTTCATTTCCTCCTCTGCAAAACCGCTTAAATAATAGTTTGCATCTTGCCAAGTTGCGGGAGGATTAGATGAACTCTATGTGTTTTGTAAGACCTGCTACTAGATCAGGGGCCAGTAAGCTCTCTTCTGTGAAAGGTCCAGTTTTTAAATATTTCCAGCTTTACAGGCCACACAGACAAAATGACGTCTACCAAACTGTGTCTTTTTGACAAAACAAAACATTAAAACCCAGGTATATATAAAATCTAAATGAATGGACATGGCTGTTTCTAATAAAACTTGAGTTATAAAAACAGGCCTGGGGCCATATTGGACACTATGGCTGCAGTTTGCAGACTGGCTACCTTACCAGATAAATGCTGGCCATCATTGTCCATCTGTGTTGAGAAGCAGCAGTAACACACTGTCAAGTACGTGGTACACCCAGCACACAGAGGTTGTGTGACCAACAGTGCTTACTGTTTTTAAGGAGGATTTTCATATATGGACCATGAGGTCTCCTATCATTTCATGATGGTAGATCTTAGGATCCTATGGCCTTATTTCTTAATTTTTATTGAGGAAGGGGAAGAGAGAAGACTACCTTAGCTAAGAAAAAATTATCGACTAGAATTAAAATTTTTATAAAATGAAATAACTTGGTTACAGTTCCAAGATTTATAGCCCAAGTTGGAATTATTTAAAAAGGCCAGTTTGTCCTTATCTGGTGGTCCCTGTCCTTGCAATACCTACTCAGGAAGCTATAGTTCTCCTCCCTTTCAACAACTTTAAAGGTGAGCACTTAGTTAGTAATAGGGGTGTTCAGCTGATCTGAGTGCAGATCAAGAACAGGCTGCCTCCCGGAGTTCTAGCCTTCACAGAGGACATCCCTCCATAAAACAGCATCCCATGCTGAATGTCAAGTCGACCAATATTCCACACCTGAAAATATTTGCCTGGGAGCATTAAAATAATTGAGTGCTTCCAAGGCGTGGCACCTGACCAGGTAATCACAGCAGGACTTACAGTATCTTAGGCACACACGTGTCTCACACCAGCTTGCTCCCCTTACCCAAGACACCTGAGCATATCTCCTGGTCTTCTTGCAGCCCCTGGAAACAGAGGCACTTGAGCAGAAAAGCAAGGTCACCAAGAAGAAGAGAGACTCGTTATTAGAGCTCTACACCACTCTGTCTAAAAAGTGCCAAGACCCCAGGGACTTGTGCTTCTCCTGAGAAGAGGCAGCATCCCCTCTGGGGATTTCCAGAACCAGCCCAGCTACTCCATGCTGGGTCCCTGTGGGCACCACACAGCTGCCAGAGCAATCTTGTGTCTTTCAAGAATTGTGACCTCATCCTGCACAGAAGCCACAAAGCAGGTCACTCTGGGGACTCTTCTTTGCACAAAGGTGTGCACTCATAAAGAGCTCAGCCTGGACCTCACTGCTCAGCTGCCTCCCCCCAGCATGTTCCCTGTGGATGGGTTCTCTGTGTTTGAAGAGCAGTAGAAAACTTTATACCAATACCATTTTAGAAGTTTTAAATTTATAGGATTCCTGCAAAGATAGGGTGCAATTCCCACATCGACCAGTAGGGGACACCCATCATCTCTGATAGCAAGATCCAACACCAGTTTGGTACATTGTTCACAGGTTACCAACCAATATTAGCACATTTATTACTAACTGAAGTGCATGCCTTAGTCAGGAGGATCAAAGAACAGTTCAGTGTGCCACCATTGAAATAGGGATCCTTGTGACAAGCAGAAAATTGGTCCCCAAAGCTGTCCACATCTTCAGCCTTGGAATCTACCTTATATGGCCAAGGGACTTAGCAGCCTGATTCAGGGGTGACTTGATGGAGAAATGGGAGATTGCCCTGCATTGTCTGGCCCAGGGGCATCTCCTGGGTCCTTGGAAGGGGGAGGCAGGAAGGGCAGAGTCATTGAAGGGCATGGGAAGATGGAAGGTGTGGAAAAGGATGTGAGCACCAGAGCTGGTGCCCACAGAAGGTGCAGAAGACAGCTCCTCCCTGCAGCCTCCACAGACAGAGGCCTGGGGACACCTTGCCTGTAATGAGACTGTCTTAGATGTCTGACATCCCGAATCCTAGGATAAGCAAAGCGTGTTGTTAAGACCAAGCGTCTGGCAAGGCACCGTCACAGCACAGGGGCCCAACACGGTGACGGATTCAAATAGAAGGAAAATACCCACCTCTCCCTGGGTGCACTTCACAGAAGACCTTTGCTGGAGAGTCCCACCTGAGATGACCCTGGTCCCTGTGGGGCTGGGGTGTGCCCCTCTGCACCTCAGACCTTGCAGCAGCACCAAAGTCTTAGAAAGGGCACAAGGAACGGGTGTGAAAGAAACGTGTTTCCCCTTGGACGCCCGCTGTGTGAGAGGTTGGCACCCTGTACCTGTCCTTTGGGGGTCCTGAAATACTCACCCCTGTTTCTAAGCGACTAAGTGCATCTCTGGTTTCCTATTCGAGGTGCAATGAGATGCATGTTTGAGTTTGCAGGTGAAGCTTCACTACAGACGCAGGAACAGGCTTTTGTAAAGCTGGCGGCAGAGAGAAGGCTCCGTGAGTGAACCATCAGCCCTTCCGTCTTTGGGGCTCTCCTAAGGAATGTCCCCTTGGCCCGTCTTGCTCTCCTCTCTCTTTCTTTGTTTATAGTGAAGCTCCTCTTTCATTTGGCTTGCGCCCCTGGGATAAACAGAACAGGAACCAAAGTTCAAACGGACTAACAGGGGGGTCATTAGTGTCCGCCCCCTCAGCCTCAGCAAAGGCCCGCCATGCTCCGTCCTTCCCCAGAGAGGATCCCACACAGGAAGGGCTTTCTGAGGCTGCTTAGCTTTTTACCTCTTCATCCCCTTCCGAAAACCCATTTGCAGAACGCCATTGCACCTCAGCGCACCTGTTTCTCCTACTCATGGGGAACACTTCTCTACACCCCAGAAGGGCGGGGCTCACACTGCCACCCCCCCCCACCCCCCTGAGCCTGCCAAGTGACACTCCCTGTGTTTCAGTTTTCTCCCGGGTGTTGCTCTCCGAGTTGTTCTGAGGGGAAAGTCAGTCTGTGCAGATGCACATTAGGTGTCTTGCACCTAACTGGCCCTTAGTAAAATTTAGTAATAGTATGAGTCCTACTCCATTTATAGGAAGGCTCAGGCAGTCTGACTGCAAGGCCTGGGAATTAACCCATGGCCAGTACTATTTTTATAAATATTGTTTGAAATGCCAGATTATTTTAAATGTACTTCTTTCTTTCCATTTGTATGTATGCAGTCGATATGTGTGTGCTTGTGTCTATAAATTCAGTTGTGAGTGGATGTGTATCTATGGGAATGTAGATAAAGATGTATTTTTTCCCTTTGAAGAGAAAACACTTAGGGGAAGACAGAATTAATAAACTGGAACATGGATCTCAGGAAATTGCCTAGAACACAACATAGTGAGTCAAAGCACTGAAAATATTCAACAGAAGTTAGGACACATGCAGGAGAAAATAAGCAGGTTTTCATAGAAAAAATTTTTGAAAATGAACAGGGGCAATATTTGAAGAGCGAAATCTAAGCATTATTTGAAACTGATGACAGGAAAAGCATCTTCACACTCGAGAGCTTACATCAAATCCTAAGCAGAATTTTCTAAAGTCCACATGTAGATGGCATATGGGAAATGAATTTAAGCAAGCTTTAAAACCATGAAGCAGTAAAAACAGTAAATTAATAGCAAATATGGGGGTTTTAAAAATCAAGTGATACCTAAATTTTAGGAAGTAATAATATATAATTCTGGCAATTTTGGAATTATATATTCTCAGATTATGTATTTAGATGCAGATTAACTTGAAATTATGCTACAGAGCCCTAATATTTAAATTTTAAAAAAATAATGAAGCACAGTTCAAGAGTCGATTAAAAGTATAATAATGAAATAAAGAAGTGAAAAGAATGAGAAAATTATACACAATAACCACTAACACTGTGTTAGATAGTTTTCTATCACTGTGACAAAACACCTGAGAAAAACAACTTAAAGGAGGAAAGAGTTATGGTGGTTCAGATATAGTTCAGAAGTTTCAGTCCATGGTTGGTTGGCTCTACTAGTCTGGACCCAAGGTGAGGCAGAACACCATGGCAGAAGGGTGTGGTGAAGAAAACGCTGTCAGCTTAGGGCAGCCAGGAAAGAGAGAAAGAGAAAAGCGGCGAGAAACCAGAAAAACCTTTCCAGGGCCTGCCTTCAGTGACCTCCTTCCTCTAACTAGACCCCAACTCCTGAGGGTTCCGCCACTCCCACTAATGTCAACAGCTATGAATCCCTGAGTGAATTAACCCACGGAAACCATCTAATCTCAACCCCAAACCCCGCCTCTGAACACTCCTGCCCTAGAATCCAAGACTTCCACACATGAGCAGATCAAACCATAACAACTACTGGTGGAGTTTTAGTCAATATGAGAGACAGTGGTCTTTAGGCCAAAAAAAAAAAAGGGGGGGGGAGGGGGAGATACAGAGAATATTAGATAATGATTTAAGGAACCATCCACAAGAAATGTGTGATCATCTGAAATTGCATATGTACCTAAGCACATAATTTAAACATACAATTTAAATGTCAAAATTATTAGGTTAATTTGTCAAATCATTTGTGTCTGGAGATTTAACATCTCACCTAGAAGTTGAATACTAAACAGATGAAAATGAGTGAGAATAAGCAAGGTTTGAACAAGTTTAAACTAAAGGACTTAATAGAAGCCAGTATCTTTAAATGAAAGAATATATATTCCTTTGAAACATAAAGCAACATCTTTTTAAGGATCAAATCTGCTCAAGCAATAGAAAACAAAGTGCTTTTTTTTCAGAGAACATTAAATTGAAAATCTGCAGCTTTATATGTTTGAAATTCATGAATTAAAGAAAAAATGTAATCAATCAGTTTCCAGGACCTGAAAGTTTCTGGTTTGCATTGTATTTTCATGAAGCAACAATGATAACAGAATTACATGGAGGTTGTGGAAGATATATGTAGAGGAAAAAATCATCATAGATGCACTATAGAAAAAAAATTAAAAGAAAATAATGACCTCACATAAAAAAATAAAATGATGAAAAGTAAAGAAATTAATTAAAAAGAAATCGAAGGAGCAATTGAGAAGATCAATAAAACCAATAGGAACTCTTATGATCAGAAGACATTGGGTTTGTGCTTCCTAACAAAGACTCAGGAAGAGGTGGCTGCCTATCCCTTAGCAATTAGCTAATCAGAGACCCTGTGCTCTTAGTCGCTAGACTTCCTTCTCAGCTTCAGAGACTGAAAACAGGCATTAAGAATGGCAGTTTCTGATCTTTCTTCATGCTGCTAAAGGAGGTGGAACTGTCCTGAGGACATGGATCCAGCCACCAGTGGGTCAAGATGAGACCTCATGGAGACAGAGCCATTTTCTACTCATAGAGGTACTCCCTCCTTTTATATTTGTTTTACCATTTTACAATGTCAACTACTCTGTAATATAATATAATTATTTTATTTTATTTTATTTTTTTAATTGTTGGTCGTTCAAAACATTACATAGTTCTTAATATATCATATTTCACAATTTGATTCAAGTGGGTTATGAACTCCCAATTTTACCCCGTATAAAGATTGCTGTATCACATCAGTTACCCTTCCATTGATTTACATATTGCCATTCTAGTGTCTGATGTATTCTGCTGTCTATCCTATTCTCTACTATCCCCCCTCCCCTCCCCTCCCCTCCCCTCCACTTTTCTCTCTCTACCCCCTCTACTGTAAATCATTTCTTCCACTTGTATTATCTTGTCTTACCCCTCCTTTCCTCTTATATGTAATTTTGTATAACCCTGAGGATCGCATGGAAATAGAAGGTGATCCTCAGGGTTATACATAATAAAATTATTTTAAAAACTAAAAAAAAAAAAAAAAGAATGGCAGTTCCTTTGTAGGGCACGCAGGGAGGACTTAATTGTCATTAAGCCCTTAGGCAAAGAAAGTAAGCAACCCTGCATTTGAGGGACACAGCTAATAAGATTCACAGAATTGTGGAAGAATTGGGGTCACATATGATGTTGGGACAGTAGTTAATTGTTAACAGAAAAATATGCAAACTGCGGCCTTGACAAACTTATCTCTTTGTAAAACCCAGGAAAACAAGGGGGATGCGTGGGAGCCTCCCAGGCAGCATTAATGAGTTTCTGATGTAAAAAATGTGTCTGACAGGGAGGAATCAGATGGAGAGTCCCCTTCCCTGTGACCTTCCTGTCCCCACAGGAACCTGTGTGCAGTCCACACCCACAATTCACCCTCCCTCCCCCAGGGCGCGGGAGGAGGACCCTGTACTGATAGACAGGTGAGAAGGGATTTGCAGGAAGAGAATTTAACAAAATGCTTAAATAACTGTTATTTAATTGACTTTAACAATTTAATAAATAAATTCTGAAAAAGAATTTAATGGAACGATTTTTAAAATATCAACTTGAGGACTGGGGTGTGGGTCGGTGGCAAAGAGCTTGCCAAACATGTGCAGGGCCCGGGACTGCAAAATTAATTGATTGATTAATTAATTAGATATCAAATTTGATATATTTGAAATATCTACCATTTTACATTTACTCCTAAGTGGGAGGTGGGAGGTGAACCAAAGTCTATTTTCTGAACAAAAGAAATAGACTGAAAACATTTTTTTAACATTTATACAAATATTTATATTATTTGGGAGTTGTCATTAGACCTAAAAATATTAACATTTCCAGTCTTCACAAAATCAAAAGAGCCCTGTATCCTCATGTTATGGGTTAAAGTCTTGAGACAGCAGCTAATGTGGCAGAGCTAGGATTCTTGGTGACTATCCAGAATGAAAGTCTAGCTGTTTCTCTTTCTCTCTCTCTCTCTCTTTCTCTCTTTTTTGGATTCATTATTATCTTTCTAATTAGAAGAAACGGTGTGTGCTGACAGGTTACTTCTCAGCCAAAATAACCAAAAATAACTCAGAAGAAATATCCTTTGAGGATTATAATGAAATAAAGACTTTCCGGACAAATAAAAAATGGCCTTTGTTACCAGACTATCCACACAAAAGGAAATATCAAAGGGAGTCCTCCAGCCAAAATGAAATAATCCCAAGTCTTTGGGGGAAAATAGAGAAGAAGAAGTAAAAGTAGCACAAAAATGTGAGTTCACCGAGTGATTAATGGCCACAAAAAGGAGTAATGAAAGCAGTCACTTGAGGTGTCTAATATATATGCGCGCGCGCACACACACACACACACACACACACACACACACACACTCTCACCCCACATGACAAAGGCCTCCACAAACCAGAAGGTGTATAAATAAACTTCAACAGTCCTAAAGTCTCTGCTTTCTCCTAAAAAAGTAAAATTTAGCATTTAACTTCAATATCCACATTGCAGTCTCTAATCACTTAAAAGAAGAGTGAAATGGTTTATGACATCCCATTCTATAAGGAAAATGTAACTATACATCGTATGGTCTGACAAAACACAAAAGGAAAGATAAAACAAGCAAGTTGAAAGTTAAAAAGCAGAGTCATTTGACAGCCGAATGCATGAGAAGTTCCATCACATGGAAGGAGATGGAGTCTTCTAATTAAAAGACACAAATAAATGTCTCTCTGGATCAAAACAAAGTTCTCATTATAAAGGACTCACTTAGAATAGAAAGAGAGAAAGATTGGGAAAATTATACCATGTAAATAATACCAAAAAGATGTCAGTCTGTTTAGGAAAATGTTTGGCAGAGTAATTGTCTAGATCAAGGCACAAGCAGAGATAAAGGTAGGCTTTGGGAAAGCTTCAAATCTCTGCGAAGATATATTCACTCTTCCAGTGTGTACTTGAGTAACATCCTCATAGAACTAAAGCAAAAAATGGCGACACATGGACAGATGGGTATTCACAGCAGTTCTCTACCTTTAAATGCAGATTTCTTGTAATAAATTAGGGCTTTAAGTCTATAACTCATATACTCATCCCAAAGAGCAAATTAAACTGAAAGAGAGTATAAAAATGAAAACAGTAATCAAGAAGAAGCAAAAATTGAACTAAATATAAAGCAAACTGTATGGCAACTGGCAATATAGAAAATAGCATCCTTGGAAAGACCATTAAGTTAAGAAAATGGAGTCAGAATAATCAGAAATAAAAAGTTGCAAAACATAAATCTAGAAATAAAGAGAGGAAACAATTATACGTGTGAAAGAAATTAAAAAGACAAGTATTGTAGGAAACTTCATGCTAATAAACTTGAACATTCAAATGAAATGCAGAAATTTATCCCAGAAAAGTCCAACGTTATAAAACTGACCCAAGAAGAAATAGAATATCCCACTTCTAGGATTCAAATGATTTCAACAAAGAAAACTCAAATAGTTCCATGAACGCTATTTTAAAAATACCTTGCAATCTCAATAAAACTCTGGGTTGCTTTTGTAGGAGCATGACAGACTTGTTATAAAGTTATATGCAAATGTTAAAGGCCAAGAAGAGCAAGGATCCCCCAAGCTGAGGATGAATTATGGATGGGCCAACCCCTCCTGCAGGGTGAGGTCCAACAAGAAGCTGCTGTGAGGAGGAAGCTGAGCCAGAAACAGACCCACCGAGGCATGGAGACTGGATGGCTGGCCTCAAGGAGTCCCTTCTGTGCATGGTGCCCCTATTCCAGGAAGGAAGTGAGCCATGCGGTGTAGAAGGCGTACTCTGCAGAACAGGCCCCTGAGTTGGGCCAGCTCCAGTGTTCCACAGTGTTCCACCAGAGCAGGAGGCCCTGGGCTGCTCACCTCGAACAGATCCTCAGGCTAGGACATACATTTCATTTACATTTTTCTCATGTAATATTAAAGTGAAGCCTTGCTTAAGAGATGCCATTTTTGCTTCTCAATTTGATCAAGTTTTTAAAAAAGTGATTGTATGAAGCATCAAGGATCACATTCTCATCCACACATATGCCTGCCCCTCCAGGAGCACACGGGAAGATAACGGGAGACTTCGCAGCCCTTGGACTCTTTGATCCAACAGTGACTTTTCAAAAAATTGAAAGAACATGTGTTCAAAGATTACCTGAAAAGAGCTTTATGAAAGTGCTCTTTATGGTGAACATAAATAGAAGCAATTTAACATTTTATAGCAGTGGATTATTTACAAAAATTAGGCTTTCAGCAACTAATGAAATACTATTTGTCATTAAAATTGATCTTGAAAAATTCCATTATCCCATTTACTCCGGAGACTGAGGCAGAGGGATCATAAATTCGAGGCCAGCTGGGGCAGCTTAGTGAGACCCTTCTTCAAATTAAATTTTTAAAAGGGATGGCGATGTAGCTCAGTGGTAGGGTGCTGGCCCAGCATGCGGGAGGCCCTGGGTTCCATCCCCAGTAACAATAAATAAAAAAATAAACAAACTGAAAAGCGATGTTAACAGTGTAAGACAAAAAAAAAAAAAAGTGTTTTTTATAAAAGAGCAAATCAACACTCTGTGGTGCTTACAGTGTGCCACTCCACAACCTGGGCACCTGAAATTCAACACCTGTGCTGTTTGTTCTTCAAGACAATAATGTGATTCAGGGGCTGTGCCCATTTGGTCTGCACTGCTTGGAGCAGGGACCACCCAAGCCCCTGTGTGGAACGCCACACTGTCTGCATAGAGGGGTATGTTCTATAAGTTTTCTTTTTTTATTTCCTGTACTGGGAATGAACCCAGGGACTTAACCACAAAGCCACATCCCAAGCCCTTCTTTAATATTTATTTTGAGACAATATATTTGTAAGTTGCTTAGGGCCTTGCTAAGTTGCTGAGTCTGACTTGGAACTTGTGATCCTCCTGCCTCAGCCTCCAGAGCAGCTAGGATTACAGGCACTCACCACTGCATGTGGGTTGTTTTCATTAAAAAAAAAAAACTTCAATAGATACATACGTATGTAGAGAAATAGGAAAAAAAACTCACCAACACATTACTGTCTTCCTATAATAGGCAGAAAAAGTGAGTCTGAAATACTTTGTGACAAATATGAAGAGTGGTTGTGTTGAAAAGTACAAAAACGTCTGTTTCTATATGTTAAATCTGCCATCAGTATTCTGTAGTTTGAAAAAATGCCTAATCAATTTAATAAGGAAAAAGCTTTCCTTTGACAGTACCTCATGCTGGGAGTGCTTGGGGACAAGGCCTGCTCATTCCTAGGGACTGGGGAGCAGTAAGAGAAAGAGGAAGGACCAAGGTCCCAAGAGCCTTTCAAGGGCACGTCCCCAGTGACCTGGCCCCTCCCACTGGGCCCCACCTCCTGAAGACCCCACCAGCTCCCATGGCCCTCCAGGCTGGCACCCGAGCCCCCAGCACATGGCTTTGGGGAACGTGAAAGGCTCACATTGCAGCACCTGTATTCCTGATGGTTCATAACAGGTTGGTGGCTGTGGTATGGTTAAATGAGAAGCTACCCACAATACTTCCAGTGGTGATGGGCACCTAGCAAGCACTCAATAGTAAATGTCCCCCTCCCTTGTGCCTCATCCTCATCTTCATCGAGGAAGAAGAAGGGTGCAATAGGAAGAGTAGGCTCTGGTTTCCTACAGGATAGATTATTCTACCGAGGTTTATTCACAAGAGCAAGACACGAGAGTCTCTGGAGCAAACCGCAGGTCACAATGGGGTGGATCTGCCGACCAGCCTCCCTGGGACCTTCAGAGACCCCAGGGACAGGCTCTAGAGGACAGAAAGGCATCTCCCCTGCCTGGGAAGTGTTTCCATGGCAATGCCAGCCCTGTCTTGTATCCTGGGAGATTCAGCAGTGCCCTGCCAGGAATCTAAGTTGGGGTAACCAGTAGTGTTGGGAATCGACAACAACAATGGAAATAGCTCCAAAGACTAACTTCCCCATCCCCCAAGAAGAGCCGTCCAATGATGAGCCCTGCTGGCTCACATGATCCTTACCCACCAATCAGACTAGCCCTCTTGGCTCACATGATCCTTACCCACCAATCAGAAAGCACCCCAGCCAACTATCAAAGCATTCAACCATTAAACTGTCATAACTGTCAAACAGCCCCCAGCTCTATAAATATGCAGAGCTGTTCCTCAATAAACGGGCATTTTCTCCGATGGCAAGCCTTGATCGTTCTTTCAAGTAGGGACATGGCGTCCAGGAAAAGGACTCCACTGGCATGAGGATTCTTACAGAGTGGAGCCTGCCGGGGTGATTCAGACCTTGAAGAGCTCAGGGCCCAGGAATCTTGAACATCTCTGGACAGCTCATGAGCATTCTGATCCTGCTCGGTTCTCTGCGTGCTGAGATTCCACAGATGGTGACTCAGGCAGGCCTCCATGCCGAAGGTCATAATGTCCACAGCACGATTCAGCCTCCAGCTTCTGGCCCCAGAAGTTGTCACGTCATTCAGATGCATCAAGGAGCACACCAAAGCACAGAACAGAAGCCTTCAAGGTAGAAAAGCATTTAGCATCAGCCACACAATCTGGTTCTGCTCCCAGTGACATGCTGACAGCCAAAATGAACCCTGTGTGCCTCAGTTTCCTTGTCTGCAAGATGGGGCTGAAAAGAGGACCGAGGTTTTTAAGGGATAGAAGGAGTTGGGACACATAATGTTGGACAGTTCCTTGCCCAGAATAACCCTTTAATACAGGAGTTGATGTTAAGCCTAAAGCGAGTGTGCATGTAACCCATTTATAAAGCTGTCTCCCCATCTACCACACTGCACAGTGTTGCACGTAACTCACATTTATTAAACAACACTCCTGAGAGGTGACGGGCTATTTCCGTTGTAGGTGTCTTTCACTTGCAAGCCCATAGAACTGCAGGCAACCACAGGTAAGTAAAAGTAAACGTCTATGTAAAACAACTTCTGTCATCCCCTGCCTTTAAAATACAGGAAGGCTTAGGCATAAACACAGGTGTGAAGTCCTTTATTGTTCCTATTAGTGTGAAAATGAGGTGTAGTGTGGGGGGTTTGCAGCTATATCAACCTTGTTCCCTTTTACCCAGGACAGAGAACTCAGGCTTTCTGCAGTGACCACACATTAACCAACACACATTAGATGTGATACAGAAGCTGTCACTGCAGATTAGATGAAAATCTCGCTCTGCACACTCCAGGGTCTCAGCTAGTAATGTCACATGGGCTCTCTTACCATTAACGGTGACTAATCAAACACACGTGAGTAATAAGTCTTACTGCCAATATTCCGCTGAGCAAGGGGCCCAGCCCCAGTTCCTCATTTCAGAACCTGGAACCCTACAGTTGGGCAGAAGTGTATGAAGATTGAAGTGGGTGTGAGGTGCAGGCCAGCTGGACAGGGTCAGCTCCTGTCTCTGCCACTTGCTGTGTGACCTTGGGGGACTCAGGTATGCATCTATTTCTTTATCTACAAAATGGGAATGATGGTGACTGTCCCAATCTCATGTGGCCACATGGATGGTGGAGTGGACCGTCACATGTGGACACACCCAGAGCAGGACCTGGCATTCAGCGGGCACTGAGCAAGTGTTGGCTGCAGTTGTTAGTATTGCTCTCGCATGTGCACAGGTTGGAGTCCCCACAGGAAGTACATGGTACAATCCAACTGGGACCAAGTTTAATAAGGACAGTATTTGAACAGATTGCCTGGTTGGGGTTAAATTAACAGGAGATGGCACTGTTCCCAGGACTAATCTCAGTGAGGAGCATCATGCCAACCCCACATCCCCACCCCAGCTGGAAGAACAAGAGCAAAGAGCAGTCACCAGAAGCCACACACAGGAGCCTCCAAAGCCACGGAGCTCCAGCTTGAGCTAAAGGACCCAGAGGATGGTCCCACAAGAGGACAAAGAGGGGAGGAGAGTGGACAGTCTCTGGACTTTTCTTTCCTCTGGGCCCTACACTCCCAGGGACCTACCTAGGAAAGTAACCACGAGCAAGAGTGGAAAAGCCAGGCAATTATGAGCAGGCCCATGTCCAGGTTTCAGAGCAGCTAAGGACAGGCTAGGGAAAGGAGGGACTTGGAGGAACACCCAGCCTAGGATGACAGTGTCAGGACCAGCTCAGTCCTGCATGTTGTGGGTGTTGATACACAGAACAAATGTTGCCAACATAGCCACAGATACCATTGCCAAGAAATACCAATGGGACAGAGTCTGGCTCTGGCTTGGTGACAGGAAGAGTGACAACCCCAACAAAAAAAAATTCCAATAAGAATACTGGCAGCAGCTGACAGTTCTAGAAACTTCATAGTCTTCCAAATCCTCCATGTCCTGTGTGGAGTCACAGTTCAGCCTTGTCCTACCCTATGGTGAAGTCGCCATTTATCCCCATTTTACAATAAGGACATGCAGGAGCTGTTGACTGGTCAGGACCAGGACACTTGGTGGACTCGTGCTTGGGTTTCTTAGCAAGTGCATGGAGGCCTGTGGACAGAGGGCAAAGGACTCGGGGGTGCAAGACGGGTCATTTACTTACCTCTCAGAGATGCTGGGTGTTCTGTGGGGCACTTTATATTTGGGTAGATCTCTCTAGGAGATTTTATGGGAAAAGATGAGCACACACACTTGTGCTTAGGCCTGATTCTTCCTTCAAATTTATATTGGGTTAAAATGAAGAGAACAAGGATTGGTGGAGATGTCAGGAATTTTCATAGGGAAACAATTTTATGGGTGGCACACAAGTCCTCTGGTGTTCTTATCTGTTATATATCCTGAGAAAAGGCGCATCTTCCTTTTTATGTGAAAAGCACTTAGTCCTAGGCTGTTTTTTGCTGTGAGCTATTACAGTCCCTCGACTTTTGTGCCACTGTCGCTGTCATCCTTGTAGATTACATCTCCTGCCTTGCTGGGCGTCCAAGCAGCTGTGTGTCTCTGGTCTCAGGAAAATCTGAAGTAGAAGCTGCTCCCAGCCAAGTCCTTCTCTGCCCTCCTGGTGTTCTGGAAAGTCATACTTCAGCAACTGTGTCCCCTGCTGGAGGGGTCACATATGAACCCCTGCACATGGCCCTGCTACGTCCCTGTCTTCTCAGGGGTCTACATAGAAGGACAGACCAATCCTTGTGGAGGGGAAGACAATAACACATAGTCCCTCCTTCAGAGATGCCCACGTCAGTAAGCTTTCTTCCTCACCTCACACCATTTAAAGTCTTGAAGCAAATACAGAAATTTGAGGGTGATGGGAAAGTTATTAAATATTTCTTCCCAAAAAAGGAAAAACAAGCATCCTAAATTCAGCCTATAATTTCAGGATCTCTCTTCTTTCTTGTGAACTGGCCAGAAGCTGAAATTGACATCATTGTGTGCATTCAGGTCTGTGTGTCAGTCTGGGTAGCAGCAAGGGGGGGTCTGCAGTCAGTTGGCGTGTCCGAATGCACATCCGTGTAGCTGGAGCAAGGGACAGTGGATAGACTTAGGGAAGGAGGAAAATGCCCCTGTTCAGTTCCCCAGCAAGGGTGACCTGCCAAATCCAGGGGAAAGTAATAAAATCCTCCACTTGGGAACTCTCCTCCAGGCTATAACATGTCAATAAAGGGGGTGTGTGACTCCTGGGCCATCCATCCTGCATGAGCTCATTACCAGGGATTCATAAGCCAGAGTGTCCCTGAGGATCAATGAAGAAGTTGTAGACCCCCTTCTTCTTCCCAACTTCTGCTTGCTCCTAGCACAGGAACAGAGATTTGACAGACACTGAGAACAGCACTCCAGCTTGGAATGAATATAACAGAAAAAAGGGAGGCTGAATAACCAAGAAACCAAATAGCCATTTCATGATGTCATTTTCAAAAAGCCACAGATTACAGAGAATAATTTTTTTGAAATTAGCAAAAGTAGAAAGAAAATAAAAAGGTCAGAAATTTGTGAAATAGAAAAGATATACAATAGAAAAAGTTTCCAAGTTCAAGACATATTTCATTGCCAACATTAAATAAAATTGATTCAAGTCTCAGAAGATGGAAAAATAAGTACAGAATGTATAAAGTGCAAATGTCTATATTGAAAATAAGACAACACTACAGATCCTACAGATATTAAAATAGGAAAATTATAAGGCAAATAATATTAAACACGTGGAAATTCAGAAAAAACAGCCACGATCCTAGAAAAATATCAAAATATATAATACAATTGATCCAAGAAGCAATAGAAAATTAGAAAATAATCTGTTTAATAAACGAGTATCCTATCTACTTTTGTCATAATTTTCTAAGCATCTTCTATTGTATTATACAGTTTTACCTTTATAGCACTTTCTGAAATCATGTTCTCCTCTCCATATCCACTGCCTGTGTCCTTTCACAAAATATAACCCCTTGAGGATGAGAGTCCTCTGCTTCCTGATCTCAGCCACAGTTCTGGAATCTAGCGTAAGGCTGACCTACCAGTTAGTTCTCAAATATTTTTTAAACAAATACACACATGAGGAGTAAAATTATATGTATTATAAAGAATTCACCATTGGAGACAAAATTTGTGGCAAAAAATGTTGTCAGGCGATAGTGGTGGCTGTTAGCACAAACATTAGGAAGTCTCACTACAGAGGTAACTTACAGAGATTTGTCCACCATCTCTCAACTGTACTTCCTGGAAAGCCTCCTTTAATAATGCTCTCTTGCAAAATGTTGAAGATAATTTTTTTAAACCCTGAGACATTGGTCTCCTTTCCCCCAGACCACTGGTGGTGCTGCATCTCTCCTGCTCTGCAAGGGTCACCTTCGGCTCCCCTTGGCAGGGCCATGTGTGTGAACCTGTGGGATGAGCAGTTGGAGAGATGACAGAGGACATTCTGGTGGCAGATGTTTGATGTGGCTTTCTGAGCACTGCTGTGTGGTGGTGTTTAGCAAAGACAAGGGGAGGGCTGACTCACACTGAAAAAGGTAGTCTCCATTCTGCACTGTGGTCCTTGGAATCCCAGGAGAGGACCCGGCTCCACGCAGCAAGCTCATTGCAAGGAAAAGCCATTCTGATGCTCAGTGAGGAGGGAAGGAGAGCTGTCAAAAAGCACAGGGAGGGTGAGTAAGAGCAATCACATTTCCCACTCACCTAGGAGGATTCAAAGAGACCACAGAAAGGGCCAAACTCAGCTGTCAATATTTACATTTAAATCATCGTTGATTAATCTTACTACTTTGTTGATACTAGGTCCTACCCTTTCTTGTGTATTTTCTCTTGGAAGTATTTCCAGTGGACCTGTTTATGGAGGAGGCAGGAGGAGAGACAAAAGCCAACCCTTCAACAACTCTGATCCATTGATACCTGTCTCAGTATTCCTGCTGTGTTCTCTGGCCATGCTCCCAGAAATGGCAATGAATTATTCAACACAGCAATCCACTTCTTACTATCTGGAAAGGAGATGCAGTTCAGGCTCAAGTTCACAAGCTGTCTTCAACAGAGGACCCTCCACACACCTGCTCATGATCCACAAGGAGAGCCAACTTTGGAACCAGCCAAAAGAAAGTATTTTCTATAGAAATTCATTGGATTAGACAAAGGGGAATGAAGAGAAGGGAGGGGAGATGGGAATAGGAAAGGCAGTAAAATTCATTGGACATAACTTTTCCATTTTCATATGTGAATATACGACCAGTGAAATTCCACATTCTGTACAACCCCGAGAATGGGAAGGTATACTCCATGTGTGTCTGCTGTGTCAAACTACACTCCACTGTTATGGTATCTAAAAAGAACAAACTTTTAAAAAGCAGTAATAAAAGAACCTCTTCTTCTCAATAATAATTATATTTTATTGAATAACCCCAGTGACTATTTTAAATGTGTCAATTTTTTTTCTGGAATAACTTTTAGTTATAACAATTAAGAAAAACCAATTATGGCATTGGTAAAATAAATAAATAAATAAAGCAATTGTGGCCAGGGTTTGTCCAGCCGCACAGGATGAGCCAACTAATCAGGAGGAGAAGCCGGAGGTCACTCTTCTTTCCTCCCTTGCCCCCCACCCAAAGCACTAGTTTTCTTTTCTATACATGTCACATCAGGCTCAGGGCCTTTGTCAAGGGATAATCTAGTATTGAGGGACCTAGCACGAAGTGGCTGCGGAGATTCCAGATTCTTCAGAGTCGCCCTGGATTCAAGTCCTCACCCTGCTACTTACCATTCATCTAAAATCATACAATTTACATCACCTCTCAATAGAAATTGTTACACTTCCTCCTGTGTAAATTAGGTATGTACTGTATACACTATAGTTAGCTGATTTAATAAAATAATGCAGATAGTTGATACCAAGTAAGAGTTCAGTAAACTTTAGGATGTTAATTTTGTTTTTCTGCATTATTCATAAAGTTTAGGTAAAGTCAAATTTGAAGTTACTATGTGGTCTATGCTGCCTCACTGGGAAATACCTTAAAGACTGGTGAAGTGCTGTCAATTTTAGGAAGTGGAGCCTTCAGTGATAGGGTTTGCTGTGGCAGATATTCTGCTATTTCTTAACCATTCAGACCATGTGTTTATGGCATCATGTTTATTAAAAGCATTTGT
The DNA here is from genome assembly GCF_052094955.1 of Ictidomys tridecemlineatus. Classification (NCBI taxonomy): domain Eukaryota; kingdom Metazoa; phylum Chordata; class Mammalia; order Rodentia; family Sciuridae; genus Ictidomys; species Ictidomys tridecemlineatus. The sequence continues at coordinate 101,576,708 of NC_135478.1, forward strand.
TGTTCAAATTTTATGTGCTAGATTCTTCCTTTTGAAAAAAAAAATAACATAGGAAAACTTTATATACTACTAGATGTTTTGGAGTTAGGAGTCAAGACTGGGAGATGACTGAGAGCAAATGCAACATAATACAAAGTTGCAGCGGCTGCTTCCATAAGTGTTAAGGGAGGGGTCACAGAAGCATGCTCAGGGCTCTCCTCCTTGCTGTGTCTCTCAGAAAGCTTCTGCAAACCTGCCATTATTTATGTTGCTTTCATCAACCACAGAGTACTTAACCCATGTTTGGAAAGACCTAACTGAAACAGCTATGGGAGAATCTTTTTCTCTCATGCATTAAGAAGCTTTGTTCATGAAGTCTACACTGCACAGTCCTAGACTGCATTGAAAAAGACAAGGCTTGGAGGAGAGGGTTTGACAGAGCTACCACTAAAAAGATCATGCATGCAGATGTAGTACCACATGAACACTGAGAAATTGAGGGACGAATCAGACTGGAAACAGGAGGACCCCTGGACAGATCAAGTGAAGTCTCGAATAATTCATCCTCCAACCAGACATTCCAGGTCTCCTTAGCAATATGGAGCCTTCTTGGGTATCCAGGAGCCACAGGATAGGGGCTCATTTGCATTTAAATTAAATTTACATAAATATTTTAGTAGAACTAAAAAGTTCCACTGATCTTGTTGCTCTTTGGCAGGAGAGTTGGTGGCAAAGGTGGACAAATCCTGAGCTCCCTCTGGTCACCTGGAGATAGATGTGGAGACCCAGACCCTGGTGTCATGCGTTCCCCACTTAAGGAAAAGAAGTTAAGGCTCTTGGCTCTCCTTCTTCAAGTTTCAGATGACTGAAGAGACTCTTCCACACTTTTCTAGAGTCTTTTCAAAATCTAAGAAACATTCTCAGTTAAAATAAAGTGAAATCGACATCTCATTAAACTCTAGAAATGGGGAGTTGGAGGCAGGTTGTGACAAAATTCAACAGATGAGGCTACTTTAAAAATACCTACTCCTGTCCTTCCCTGGAACACCAAGTGCATTCCCATTACCAGCTTGCAAAATATACATGCACCCTGAAGTGACAGAAAGACGTCAGGTTAGGGGAATATTTAAGCCAAGCCCATCCAATAAGATGACAGCACAAGTCCAGTGCAGGGCCTGAGGGGCTTGATCAAGGACCCTGTTCCCTCCCAACCTCCCATCCTCTCTACTGCAGCAGATTCTGACATGTGAGGGACAGCTTCCAGTCACCTGGATCTTAAGTGCCTCCAACCAGAGGCATGAACTTAGGGCCTTGGATGTGCAGGAAGGTGGGACAGCCTCCCACGCAGCTCACATGAGTTTGATTTAAATGATGCCCCCTAGAGATGTGCTGAGTCTGGGTGAGTTCCTGCGAGCCTGGACCTTGCACAAGCTGGTCACTTTGTCTGCAAGCCCAGCAAGACCCGCCTGTTGTCCTCAGCCTTCCTTCCACTTCTATACCACCAGTTCCTCCCACTGTCAGGAATCAGAGTTTCCCCCAAGAACTGGATTTCCAATAATTCCCTTTTTACCTGTAAATAACTCCTCTATCAGAGCAAATAGACGTTAACCCCTCGTATGGCTTCTGTCCAGTGAATCAGGGCTATTGAAATGCACACGGCAGAGATGTGGCAATGTTGTCGGATTTGAAGAGGAGGTGTTTGCGTGGGCATATTTTCTTAAAAAAAAAAAAATTTGTGTAAAAGAAATGGCCAGCCATGTAATTGTTTCTCTTCAAAGGAAACATGTGTCTGGCACAGTGCGAAGTCAGTAAAATCGGGTTGAATAAACATTGTGGAAAGAGGTTCACAGAACTCCAGAAGAGAGCTGAATTTTTCTGAAATAATCCATATTTCAGTTTCATAGATTTTATCTATTGAAAGATGTAAAGGATTCTTCTTATCAGTCATGGAAATTTGACAATATCCAATACAATTTGTGCTCAAAACTTCTGGAATTTTTAGGAATCACTTGTGTCTGAATCTAGAATCGCTTGTTGTCTATATCTTTTTTTAAAAAATTTTAAAATTTGTTTTAATTAATCACACATGATAGTAGAATGCATTTATGCACTCTTATATATCATACATAGATGGGATATGATTTCTCACTTTTCTGCGTGTACATGTTCAGAATCACCTTGGTCATGCAGTCACCTATATACATACAGTAATAATGTCTGTTCTGTTCTACTGTCCTTCCTATCCCCACCTCCCCTTCCCTTCCATCACTTCCCTCTACCTCATCTAAGGTAACACTACTCTTCTCTCGTGGCCTCCACCTTATTGGTTGTTGTCCATATCTTGAGGGAAGGGTGTTGGTCACACTTCTAGAAGCTACTGCCTGTTCATTCCTTCTGGCTGAACCCAGTCCTTTGCAGGTGTTCATTACCAACACAATCGACACTGGAATGTTCTAGATCCTCTCTGGGAACTGGTTTAGGAACAGTTGGGCCTCTGATGGCTTTGGATCAGAAGATAAGCAGAAAATTCTCCTGGGGACAGGATTAGGGGACTGGCTGGCTCTCCTGACAGGAAGACAGTTTCTAAGGGAGCAGCCACTCTGAGGAGAGCAGAAGGCCTGACAGTACCTGAGAGGTGACCCACCAGCTAAGCAGCCTTTGGGTTTTCCAGAGAGATGGCGACTCTTGTCTTCAAACCTGTTGAGTTGGGACTTTGTGTAGCAGTAGATGAAAAGACTCAGCATGACGCAAATGGCTATGAACTGCTACCTCGGAAGTCCTCTCAAGGAAACTCACAGTATCACAGAAATCCAGCTTCCCAGGAAGAATGAACACCTCCAGGACAGAGATTGCATTACGTGATTCATTGATGCTCAGAGCCAGGCATTTTGTTTTGTTTGTTTTATTTAAATTTGGGGATAATTTTTAGTATTCTTGTGTTAGTCAACTTTTCCTTGCTGTGACTAAAACATCTGACAGGAACAACTCAGAGGTGGAAATGTTGACTTTGGGCTCACAGTTTCAGAGGTTCAGTCCACAGTCAGCTGTCTCCATTGCTCTGAGCCCAAGGTGAGGTAGAGCATCATGGTGGAGGGGCCTGGGGGAGGGAAAGCGCTATACTCCTGGCTGCCAGGAAGCAGAGAGAGGGGGCCAGGCTCAGACTCTTGTAACCACACACTGTCCTCACTGCTGGAGACCGCACCACTGCCTTCCCAGGACATGCCCCAACAATCTAGAGACCTTCCCCTAAGCCACATCTCTTAAAGGCCTTACCTCGAACCTTGTCACACTGAGACCAAGTTCCCAGCACAAGGACCCTTGAAGGATTGGAGATAACAGCAGCTTTAGCCATGGAGGCCCAGCCACTGGGCCTGCAGAGTTGCCCTGCCTGGGTGGCATTTGCTTCTCACACCCACTGGTTGATGGTGCGCTGCCTAGGAGGCACGGCCCCGACCATGAAGGCTCTCTGCCCAGGAGGCATGGCCCCAATCATGAAGGCTCTCTGCAGAGGAGTCAGTCTCAGAGCAGGCTGAGAGCTGCTGGATGGCACCTGGGTGCCAGGGTTGCCATGGTGTTCCTGATACTGGTCTGATTGAGTCCTCATAACAGCCCTTTGAAGCAGGAAATTTAAATTTTCTGTTTTACAGATGAAGAAATGAAGGCCAGAATAGCTCTGGGACTTGTAATCAGGAAGTAGATATGACTTAAGGGAATCCGAGGGCCAGGTGAGGTGGCAGTCTATTTGCTGTGTGACTGCAGCTTTGAACACACCTTCTTACCTTCCTAACTTGGCCTTGTGCAATTTTGGTTTTGCCAGTTCAAAACCGTGGCGTGTCAGACAAGTTAGAATCAAGTACTGGAAACTCAGGTGCCTGAGGGGTGGGGTAGGCGTGGTGAATGTGGCCATGTACAAGGCAAAGAGCTCAGGAAGACTGGGGCCTGGAGACCACGTGTCCTGTCACAGCGGAGCCAGGAGATTTCCCCAGCTATGTCTTGCTCATGACCCCTTCTACATGGGAACCCTTTGGAAATAGGGTCTTTGTAGGTATAATTAAGATAAGGTCTTTGGATGAGATCATTCTGGCTTTAGAGTAGTCCTCATCTACTGATTGGTGTTCTTATTTAAAAGAACATGATGAGAAAAGAGGTTTGGGATAGAGACAAAGGAAGATGCTCTGTGGGGACGGAGGCAGGGACAGAGTGTGTCTGGCCCAAGCCAAGGTGCATCTGGGAGAAGCAACAGATGTAGCCCTGCTAATACCCTGATTTTAGACCTCTGTTCTCCTGGATGGAGAGGGGATGACTGTCCATTGTTCTAGGATGTTAAATCGGTGCTAATTTTCTTGGTCAGTCTCAGGGATAAAAAATGCACCCATCTAAAACCCACCCGGATATTGCTTTGAAGACATGGGGTCCCTGACCCTCCAGATTTATCCAAAGCATCAGGAATATGTCATTTGACCACCAGATCTCTTTATTGGTAAACATTAGCAAACAATTCATTTTTTTATGGTTGTTTTACAAACTGGTGCATCTGTGGGAGGCAGAGAGGAGTGGCTATTAGAGAGCAGGTTAAGCCCTGAAGATCTGGGGCCTAGTGTGGGACCTGAGCTGGTTTGATTGAGCTGTTCCAGATGAGCTGTCTGCTCTCTGGGAGTTCCACCTGACAGGCTGGGGGTTTTTGGTCTGAATCTGTTTTGCAGTTCTCCCACCTCAAGGCCAGAGGGACCATTGTTTGCTACTTAAGCCACGGACCCACGTCAAGGCTAGGGGCATGGAAGAATGAACTTGATAATTGACCATAAGGCCTTGCAAGAGGAGCATCTCCACACCCCTGGGGTGCTTGATCTGAGATGATGGATGTCTTCTCATCCTCCACTAATGCCTGGGCTTTGACTTCCAGATTCATGAAGAAGAAAAACCTAATAGGAAAACATCGTTGCAACCCTTTAACTGTAGCCAGTCTCCCTGGCAGACTGTGACATTACTCTCACTAAACAAAGGATAGTCATATGTGCTAATGGAGCCCAGGAATCAAGGCTGTGCTCACTGTCTGGCTGCAAGATCATATTTCACGTGCTGTCCCATACCCCTAAATAGACCACTCTCAGAAATGTGTTCATCTGTACAACAAAAATGAAAATCAGGTCAGTGTAAACAAACATCGACATTTTCCACACGCAGAGTAAAGCAATGGACCTTCTCTTTTAATTCTATATGTTAGCCTTTTCTGCCAGTTCAATTAAATGTTCACATGTACAGAGAAGAAAAATGATGTGTTTTCAGTTTAGAGAGAGAGAGAGAGAGAGTCAAATACAGAGCAAGGGTCTTTATAGTGTGTCGGATCTGTCAATCAATACCCACAAGACCATTTCTGCAATCAGAGGGTTTTATTGTGCTGACTGTGAACCTCAGGCACTGGCTTGGTGTTGGTCTCCATTTCTTGTTTTGTTTCCTGACAAATCAGTCCTCTGGTTCTGTTCGACGTGGACAGGTTCCCCACCTGTTTTGCAAACCAGTATCTTCTGCCCATCACCTTGTGGAATGCTGGGAACAGAAGCCGGATCGACCTGGATGAGCAGCAGAATTTGTGTTCTAGGGACTTAGAATTCCTGAATATCTCCTTATGGATAAAATAGGTGAGAAGGGGTAGAACAACTGTGAACTTAGAGGTTCTTGGCATGTGTCTGGGTCCCTCCTGTTCTGCACATCTCAGGAAAGCCCTGTGCCCTTTGTGGGGTTGGTTATCTCATCTGTGAATCAAGCTACTCAGCAAAGTCCTGGCTGGGTAGGACTGCTCCCAGCTGGGACAGTGTGTCCAAACAAAAGCTTCCTAGGCCAGTTTCTTTTTCAGATTGACATTACCATGTGATTCAGGCTTGGCCAGTGAAGTGGAGATAAAGGCTGTGATGACCTTAGGTGACACCTACAAATAAAGCTAAAACAAGGAGCTGACTCAAGTGGCAATTGTTCTCTTCCCTTCTCACCTCTCCTGTCCTCCTGTCTGGAATGTGGAAGCAATGGCTGGTTTAGAGATGTCATTTTGTGATGGGAAGAAAGCTTTAAGAATTAAAGCCAGGGGCTAAGGATGACAAAGCACCAAGAGAAATCAGGACCTGTGTGGATTACTAATGTTAAGATTCCACTACACCAGCCCTACCACCTACGCCTAGGATATATGAGAGAAAAAGTAATATTTACTTTGGGGGAGGGGTCTAGGTTACCTGCAATTGAACAGAACTCATAATTGGCACATGGTCTGCACACAAAATCTTCCCTAGTCCATATACCTTAGGCATAAGTAAACCTCACCCCACTATTCTACCCACACCCATCCTCAATCAGCCTCCCAACTCCGCATCTTTACTAAATAATGAAGAATAAATTTTCTTTCTCTATTGTTGTTTAAAAAACTACCCAGTGGGCAATAGTCTTTATGACCAGAACACCTTGACGGTGCCCCTGGTTAATCTAATGCCCAACCCAAGATCCCACAGGTTCCAGGGTGTCAGCTCCTCTGGAGTCCTATTCTGACCCCTACATGTCCTTAGCCATAGCCTGACATCAGACATATTTACCTGCTTCAGGCCACTGTGGAGTACACTAGGGCACCAAGGGTACACAGTGTCTAATGACTGTGAAATAATTGTTTTCTTGAAAGAAGTACAACTGCATTGACATTGGATCACAGTTTTTTACTAAAATTAAAGTGATTTTAAACACGGTTTTTGGAGGGTAGGTGTGGTTTATGTCAGGTCCTGCCAAAAGCCCCAGAAATCACAGATGGCATTTCCATTCATCAGTAGAAACTGAAAAATATGTACACCCAAACGCATTTTAAATTCCCAGCGTCTCTGAGATGGTGGTGATTAGGGAAGGTAGATGGAATTTATAGTGATTTAGGATCAAAAAACCTTCATAACAGGTTGAAGGCCCAAAGTTGGATGTGAGAGCCTGGATCTGATTGTGAACAGAGCTAGGTAAATGTAAGCTTTATCTAATGACATAAAAATGTCACACCAATTCTCCTTTTACTAATCACAGAAATAAAAACAAAGGGCAGGAGATGTAGCTCAGAGGTAGCCTGCTCCCCTAGCATTTATGAGGCCCTGGGGTCAACCCCTAGTGCCCCCAGAAATAAAGAGACAAAAATATTATGGAGGAAAACTCACAGAGGACCCTTTTAAAGCTTTTAGTGAAATCAAATCAGCTGCTAAAGCATAGACCTTTGCCACATTTATAGAAATTCTATTCAGGAAAAGCAGAAATAATCAAAACTTTCAGACAATCATTTTGATTTTGTTTGGGATTATTTCTTCCACTGTGATACAATATTCAGAAATAGATATTTTTTTAAAAAGTTGGACAAATGGAAGTCAAAATTTCCTTCTAAAGCTAATAAGTAAACTTGAATTATTTTTTACTTTAATTTTTTCCTTGTAGTTTTAAAAATAGAGCAGCCCCTTTCTCTAATAGAGATTGACCTCGCCAGGCCCTGGGGACCTCCCTGTCTTAGGACATCACCATGCAGCACATTCAGTGGTGGGAGCACTTCTGGAGGGAATCAAGAGGGTCACTGGCTTAATGTGACCCAAGACAGGACATGCCAGCACCTGTGGGCGCCCAGTAGTGCAGCGTGTGTAGTCTGAAGGGCCGACAGCTAGACAATAGGAGGAGAGGGACCCTGGGAGATACCCAGCAGGTGCCCCTCCTTCAGTGGGACAAACATCCAGGCACTTCTTTAGAGAAATCTCTCAATTTCCAGGGGAGAGGGGGAAATTCCTTGTTTTTAAAATACAACACCAATGTAGACCCCATTCCTGAGGCTCCCATCTCACCTGTGTATCTGAGCAGGATTTAGTGACCTCAGTTTCATAGGACCCAGGAAGAAGCAGAGAGGGCCGGAGGGGAGGTGACAATATGAGAGAGACCAGACCTGGTCTCACAGAACAGAAGAAGGAGAGCCAGTCTCTTCATCTTCCCTCCTTCTTAGAAGGCATCCTTCTTAGAAGGCATCCTTCTTAGAAGGCTGCTCAAGTGCAGCCTTGCTTACAGCACAGGGACAGAGGACACCAGGAATCCTCAGCCATCATCCACCCTTCTGCATAGAAATGACTCTCCTAACGTTCTCCTCGTTTCCATCAATGACCACAAATATAAGAGAAGGAATGTCTCTTTATGCTCGTCATAACCTAGAGGACACATGCAAGTTCCCTGGATCATGTTCTACTACGAGATGAGAAAAATCTCTCTAGGAAGTTTGTGTGATGTCAACCACAGATGACAGATGCCAGCTCAAACTGGGTGGAGCATAAAGACACTTCTAATCACATGGGAAGTCCTGAGTGGGAAGCACAGGACACTGATTCAGGGTCCCACATTGCATTCGAGGACGCAAGCTCTTTCTCTGTTTCTCCAGGCTTGGGTGACCTCGTCCCCAGATGGCTACAGAGGGCTGTCACAGGTTCAAGTTCAAACACAGCAGCAATCACAAAATGACTAGCAATACCATCCCCTCCCAACCTGTCCCCTCTGCTTCTTCCTGAATCCTATGGAATTGAGGTCAATTCCACTCAGAAAAGGGGCAAGGTTGGGGCCACAGGAGCGGGGTCTACAATGGAGTTGTTCAGTCACTATTTAAAAAACAAGGCATTTCCCTCCTTCTCCTGCAAATTAAGAGATTTCACTAAGAAGTGCCTGGATTTCTGTCCCATAGAGAAAGGGCACCCCTTGCTGCTTCTTCCTGTCTCCCTACCTTAGGAATCTGAGATGTCATCTTCCAGCCCTGCACCAGCAGCACTTCCCCAGCAGAGACTCACACTGGGTGATTTGGAGCCCTGTCATTCAGTATCATATTTTCTGGTCCTTGCAATCCTGTAGCCCTGGCTGCTTTGGTTCATTCTAGTTTCTTGATTTTGCTCAAAGCAAGAAAACCTGAAGATTCTCATTGTTTTATTGGAGCAAAGCAATAGGGACATAAAGGGAAAATGCAAAGAAAACAAGGTCCTACCTAGATCCTGAACACTGATGGAACTGGAGCCTGATGAGAGGGTGGAGTGGCACGATCTCCCATTTGTTGCTGGTGGACATGCAGAACTTTGTGGCCACCTTGGAAAGGAGCTCAAGGTTTCCTAAAACTAGGCACATCCTTAAATAAATCCAGCAGCCACGTTCCATAGTATTTACCAAGAAGTGAAAACCTGACCTCAACACAAAAACCTGTGGGTAGCCACGCATAGTGGCCACACCTATAATCCCAGCAGTTTGGGAGACTGAGGCAGGAGGATTGAGAGCTCAAAGCCAGCCTCAGCAAAAGAGATGCACTAAGCAAATCAGTGAGACCCTGTCTGGAAATAAAATACAAAATAGGGCTTTCAGTGGTTGAATGTCCCAGAGTCAATACTTGGTAAAAACAAACAAACAAACAAACAAAAAAACTCTGCCCATGGATGTTTTCAGCAGTTTTATGCAGAATTGCCAAAATGTGAAATCAACCAAGTTGTCCTTCAGTAGGATGAATGGATAAATAAATTGTGGATCCCCCCTGAGACCAAAGAATATTATTATATCTAGAAAGAAATGAGTGCCAAGCCATGGAAAGACAGAATGGAACACAGGTTCCCAGGAGGAGCCATCCTTGAGGGGCTGCATGCTGGTGCTGCATGATTGAAAGTCCACATTGGAAAGGGCAGAACAGATCTGTGGCTGGGGGTCAGAGGGAGGGTGGGGTGAGTAGGGGCACAGAGGGTCTGCAGGGTGCTGAAAAGTGTTCCTACCATGGTGGACACCTGGCCTACATTCATTAAGACCCATAGAACCTACAAGATGAAGAATGAACATTTGTGCAACTGTAGACTTTGGAAGCTGTGGTGCCACAATGTAGGTCTATCACTTATTGAAAAAAAAAAATGAAAACTTTGCCATTCTGCTGGGGGAGGAGGGAGGATCACAATCAGGAAGGATGAATGCGTGTGGGAACAGAAGGTAGATAGGAATTCTCTGTAATTCCTGTTCAGTGTTGCTACGATTATAAAATTGCTTTAAAGGTAATTTAAGAAATTATCCTTAAAATCCCTGTTTTTCACTATTTCATTTTACAAAGGCAAACGCCAAATCCTAGCTGAAAAGGGGTGAAGAAGCCAGATAAGAGGAACCCTGCTGTGGTTGGTGGCCGCTGAGCAGTCTCCTTGCCTGGACCACCAGAGAGTACGGATTGCCCCCCGCCCCTCCCCACCGCAGCTGCTCATATTTCTGATCCATATTGAAGAATGCAGGTGAGAGGAGGTTTGTGGGGACTCCTGGTCTCTTGGAATTCCTTCCTTCCCCTCATCCTTTCCCAGGAGTGCAGGGCCACCCCACCAGACAGCCGTAGCTCCAGAGAAAAGAAGTCATATCCAAAAAAAGGACCCAGGGCTTTGCAGCTCTGGACCCCGAAGGAGCTCAGACATTCCACTTAAAATTGAAGAGTGGAGGAAGGTCCCCAGTCTTCAGGTAGGATCAGATGCAGAGCACTGGGGAAAGAAAGGAGCTCCAGGGAACCAGAGCTCATAGCCATGGCCACAGGGGTCCTGAACTCTGTCCCTAGTGTTTGTTAACTTTGGAAGTGGTGGATTCTCTTGTGGCTCTCCAGGCTGGAAGTCAGGGTTGTGCTGTCTTCAGGGAGCCCAGGGGCATGGATACCATGCTATTGCCTATTAATTTCTATAATAATTGCCCTTACCATAGGTACCTTCAGACTTCCAGCCTCAGAGCCACAAGAGAATCGACCCTCGTTATTTTGTGACACCTGGGTTGCCTAACTTTCTTAAGGAGGTCCCAGGAAACTAATAAAACCCCGACCTAGACACCTGCCTCTCTGATGGGCTTGGGTCCCAGTATTAAGTTTCTGTTAGTATATTAACAAAATAAAACAATGCCAATGTATCACCTTGGCACTCTGTGTATGGTCTTAAACTCTGTATTTTGACCCCTCTATTGTAGAGACAGAGGGTTTTGTCAGTAGGGGGCAGAACCAGTTATGCAAAGGTGAGAGTGAGGTTTCAGAAAGATAAATCTGGAAATTTAGTCCGTGATGCTTTGGGAGAGTTTGGGAGAAACTGGACACTGTAAGACTTGCTCTATTTTCCTGCATTCAGCTATGTCTGGAAAGGGCAGCTGAACCCACCGATGGAAGGGATATTGCAGAGTTTCCCCAGGAGTGCTTGAGAGCACTATTATGTATCATGTTATAGTGACAAGGGATATTTTGGTGGATGTTTATAGCCACTACTATGAAGTCTGAGCTGAATCTTGACCATGCCCATGTGTCATCATGAGGAAACTGAAGTCACTCTAAGTCATTCATGGAGAAGGGCAGAGAGGCTTTGAGGTCTCAAGAGGTCTGTTTGGCTGGAGGGCCACAGACTGGTGACACTGAGACAAGGAAGGCCTAGCGTGGATAGATGCCTATGGTGGAAAACTACACTGATCACTTACAGGATCCACGGTGCTACCTGGAGAACTGAGTTTAATGCTCCTCCAACACCACAAGTGCCCACTGGTAGCCTGAGGTTCACTGAGGGTGTCCTGCAGCTTCAGCACTGGGCTGAAGCCCCTGACTGCACACTCCAGATAAGGAGCAGGTTCGGTCCTGTGACCTCCTCAGCCTGAGTGCAAACACCCTGCAAATTGAGCATTCTCATTTTCAAAATCAGCAAACATGGGTGGCTCTAATTCTGTCTTCCCAGAGGAGACAACTCTGCTCAGCATGCCCCTGTCCCTACCATCAGTGCTCCACAGGGATGTGTGGTCACAGGGATGCAATAATAATTGGGAGAAAGCTTACAAACTTGAGCCCAAAGAAGAGAGTCCAGAGTGAACAGTCTTTGGTGAGCCTTTTGTGCAAAATCATGCAATGGAGGGAATGTGAAGTCTGGGAGAGGCTGTAGAAGAGATTTACTGCAAATGACTTTTTAAACACCGGGAGATTGAGTATCATAGCTCCCAGACTCTGTTTAAGTATGTGCAGTGCACATTATAGGACAGCGTGGGAAAACAGCTGCCCCCACAGGAACTTTGATCCTTACTATTTGTAGCTGGCACGATTTCTCCCCCAGGTACTTCCGAGGTGTCTTCCCCACACTGTCTGCAAGGAGAGCTGGTGCAGGTGTGCTGGGGGACATTGCTTCCAGCCAAGGGCCTGTAGCATGACAAAAATCTCACCAAAGGCCATGTTATTTAGCCTTTGCCATTTCTGTGTGCAGAGGATGTTATTTACTTTTTCAATTTACAAATCAGAAAGTTTTAAGTGCTATTAGAAAAGAATTGTGTTCTCATCCATATTCACAGCACCCTGACCCCCAGTTCCCAGCGCAGAGGAAGCAGGGATGTTTTTCAGAAACAGTGATTGATAACTCGTGAAGAGACTTTTTAAAACTACATGACGAGTAGGTAGCATGTTATGCTGTTGTCAAAGATTGGATTCACGGGGTGAACCCTGGTGCAGAAGTCACTTTAATGAAATGCTTCTGAAAATCATAACTGGGAAAAAAAAATATGTGATCAGCATGCCTCTCAGCCACTGTCTGTGACAGCAGTAAACCATAGCTTCATCTAAAAACTGAAATTTCTCAAAAACAAAAGCTTTGTGTGAATAAAAGAAATAAAAATTGCTGGGATTTAGACAGAGCAAGGACAGCTGAATTAATAATGCTCATCTTTTATTAATCAATACATTTTGCATAAGAAATTTGTTTCATGAGCTTGGGCAAACAGCTCAAGTGTTTTACATAAAACATGGACCATGACAATTTAATGATATTTTGCAAAACCACACATTTGCTGGGGCTCACATGAGCCAATTTCACCAGGTTGTCTCCTTAACTTCAAAAGGTGCGTCTGAGACCAGGGCTTTTCCCGCAGCTGTAGATGTTTACTACACCCACCTATCAATCCCACACAGTCCTGGCTCTACTGTATGGTCCATGGAGGAGACAGTGGGACCCACAGCCATGGAGGACAACCTCCGTCACCTGATCTTGCATAGTCTTGTCACCGGAGCAATCACAGGGCGCAGAGCTAGCTGCTATGGTGTGGGTTTCTGAGCCCAGAAGGGCAGAGCTACATGTTTTGTGGACAAGGCTTCTTAATGATTCTTGATTTCCATAATGAATGTGATTCCACAGATGCTAATCAAAAGAGAAATGAAGGAACACAAGAGTGACAGATGCTTAAAAAACCAGAGAAGCAGCTCAGCTTCCGCCCAGGCTGATCCAGGACTCGCCCACATTTACAGACCCCAAAGCCCGTGGCTTCCCCATCCTGCCCCATTGCCTTTGATTTTACAGACAGGAAATGGATCTTGTCATTAAAACTGGGGAAGGCTTGCAGAAAAAAGATGTGCGTGGTTTTTTTTTTTTTTTTTTTTTTTTTTAGGAATTGCATTCCTGGGAATTTAGCTAAAGAAGATGGTTTGTCTATCAGTGAAGATGCGTTACTATCAGACAACCTCAAAAAGGGCTGGACTGGTCTCTATTTTAGTGGCACATGTAAGTGGAGGGGTTGTGTTTGCACACCTGGGTGCTCATGCTGATGGGCTGTGCATAGTAGTATACGTCAGCCTCTACTCCACTCTCAAGCAATATCAGCATGTGGCTTGTCCCCATGGTCACAAGGTGGCTGCTCCATTTGCAGACCTCACAATTGTTGCATTTCAAGAAAGGAAAGTGGGGAGTGTCCAATATCTTCTGCTAAAACATCTCTATTTGTTTGCTTTGTCCTTTGTTTTTGGTTGGTTTGTCTGTTTGTATGTTGTCTTGATGAACACCCAGAGGACAGATATCTGTTCTGATGGTGTCCATTTTCCTGAGACCAGTGTCATTGATTCAAATTGCATCACAAGGTGATGCACAGGTACCAGAGAGCCTATAACATTTGGGGTTATATTTTATTTTTTTTGTTGGGGGCGTGAAGAGGGTTTTTGTTTTGCTTCTCATTCTGTGTAGCAGAAGAAGACAGGAAGAAGATGGTGAACTGGGGGGTGGTCAGTCCAGATCCTCTAGTACAAGTTCAAATTTGAGAATAAGAGAGGCACCTAGGCTCTCAGGGGAATGAATTGACATACTTAATTTCCATATGAATTGAATTAGATTTCAAGGTGGTTTAGGAACAATCTCAAATAATGATTTTAACAAGCACATTTCTGAAGTTCCCCTTCCCTATTCTCTGCTCTCATTTTATACTTATTTATCTTACTAACCTATTTCATGACCCTTGAAGAAGGGAATACTGTGCTACATGGTTTCTTCTCCACACTAATTAGTACGGTGGCTGTTCTGAAGCAGATACTTAATAAATATTTGAACGTCTGATTTTTAGAAAAAAGCCAGCAGCGACTTGAGCTTATGGGAGGTGGCACATGTCCACTGAGCTCCCCTGTGATACTCGGAAGTCAGAGCTGAATGAATAGGTGCTAAAGAGCCCTGCTCAGAGAAGGAAAGGAGGACAAGCAGCAGATAAGGCAGGAGAATCATCAGTACCCTTGAGCCCTGGGCATTTCTGCTTCAGTTGAAGATGAAGAGCTTTTGTTTGGGGACAGGACAGATTTAGGGGACATCACTGTTGTCCCTCTTTCAACAATCAAAAGAGAAAAATGAATGAGACAACAATCAGAAAGACAGCAGCCCTCAGGTGATAGAGTACAGCGACCCTGAGAGCTGGGAAGCAGAGGGCCCTGTGGCAGTGCCAGTGTGCCCAGGGAGGGCTCCCTGTCTGCTGCACCCAGAGGGAAAGTGGGGTGGAGCCTGGAGGATTCCCCAGTAAGGAGACAGCACCCATCCATGGCAAGACCAGAGAAGCGAGCCCTCAGGAGGGGGAGGATGGACAGGAGGGGCTCTGGGGATCCTAGAAGGGTCCCCGAGTACTGACTGTGGTACTGATCCACTCCTGCATCAGGGAACCACCCATTGGGACTCGAGGGGGCAGAGCCTGGTGTTGCTCAAGGGAGGCCACAGAGTAGCTCCCAGGCTGAGAAGCTTCGTCATCTGTGAGGCATTGAGCAGAACACTGGGGGTCTCCCTGCAGAAGTGGGATGGGGGTCCCTGTGTACTGAGACTGCTCTGGTCCCCCTAAAACATCCCAAGAGCTTGATGCAAAAGGATCCAATGATTTAAAGCAGCTTCATTGCCAACCCCCTCATAGCTGGAGATGTAGGTGGTACACAATGCCCAGCACCCAACCAGTGAGATTCTCCAGGGCTGGCATCCAAGCAGAGGTTGCCCTAGATGAGGACAGGCAAGGGAAGAGGAGCAGAAAAGCTACCAGCCAGACCAGGTGAGGGCTGCAAGGAGCTGGAATCAACCAATGTGCACCTAAGCAGCTATTAGAAGTGAATTCACTCAAAACCCTTAGCAGAGCTTTAAAAAGGCACAAATTAATTGCTTTTAAAGATTGAAGCTACAAATTCCTGAGACAGAATGTGTTGAAAGGGTGTCATGGAAATTAGACATTGAACTTCATTGCGTAGCTGTTTGAAATATCCAAGATGGAAACACAGGAGATGAAGAGTCCCCCAAACAGGGAGTGTGCCCATCAGCTGGGGGTGACTTCCAACAGCTCAGGATTAGGGAAGGCCAGCAAAGGAGAAATAACCAAGAGAAGACTGGCCCAAAACTGTCCAAAGTTAATTAAACACACAAATCCAAGGTCAACCATGGCCATCTCGCATCATAATGCAGCACAGCAGGAAACATCACTGGTCAATCAAGGCCCTGGACTCCAGACAGTGCATTTAAATCTTTTCAACCTGTAGATACACAGTGATGTTGGTTTACGGGGTTTTTTAGGATAGACTGCCCTTCCTTAGTTTTAAATGTGCTGTTATTTATAACAGTTGTTCCGTGTTCTAGCATTGAAGTTTACAAAAGTAGCCACTCAATGAGAAACTTCTCACATTAATAAGAATGTTCTCCATTAAGAGTTTCCGGTGAAAAAATCCCGGGAGTCTGTGTCCTTGGCTGTGCAGATGCACAGGTGAAACCAGTGCCCGTGAGCTCCCTGGGTAGCTCTGGCTTCACTGCACCATCTACCATAGGGACCAGAGTCATGTTACTAACTTAACATGAACCTGAGATTCCACGGGGCCAGTACCACATTGGCTTCAGGCTGACTGTGGAGGAAATTGCTTCAGAGCCCAACTTCTGCTCACAGGGTATTTGGTTCAAATCTCATTTCTGACATTAGCTGTGTGTCCCTGGGTGACTATTTAAACTCTTTCACTTTCTCAATGACAGTTGCCAGTGGAAGTTCTTGGTTGGATGTGGGAGGAGCAGCCCATAAAGGAAAAGAACTTTGTTTTAAAATAGGCTAATGTGCCTGAAGTTCTCCTCTACATCTGGCTCTGCCTCAATGCTACATTCTCCATTTGTGGATGTCAAGGATACTTTCATTATGTTCTACCCAATTCCATCATTGACTATGTGTCCTATCTCTTCTGTTGACATGGAGTGAATGCAAGATACCATTCACCCTTTCAAGTGTGCATTTCTGTGTTTTGACAAGTCCACAGAGTTCTGCAATCACCACGCTCAGGGTGTATAGCCCTCGAGATGGGCTCCTTTCCCTTCCTGTGCACAGGGTTGAGTATGTTTTTAAGTATATCAGTTACTCATGACACATTGATGGCAGATTAACAGAAAAAAAGTGTTCGACACTATTAGCACTAATTTAACAGTTATGAAAATAGCAATTAAAACTACATCTAGATGCCACTCCCCGGCTCTCAGTAAAACTAATAGCCGAACACCATTTGTTCACAGGAATGGAAGGACCCTCACCCAGGGCTGGGGAGTAGGGACTGGAAGAGCCAGGATCTCACCTGGGTGTGCACCGTCTGCCCACCTCGCTAGCGAGTAACTTCCAAGAGGGGAGGGTAGGTTATTTGACTCACTGTCATTGACTATTTTACTGACGACAGGGTCTGACATGTGTTTGGCACTGGATAGCAACAGGTTGAAATTAAATTAAATTAAATTAACCCTCTCCAGACACTCTTGTGAAATCTCCATATTAAAAAAAGAAAAATCTCATGAACTCATCAAATTCAAACTTAAATCCTGAGAACCTTAGAAAGGAACCCCCCTGTGGGATAGATGGGATCTGAAAACTGCCAGTTAGAGATGCGGGCATGAATAGTAGGGTTTTATTAGAGGCTCGTTTTCTTCCCTTTTCCAATAGGTTTTGTCTTTAAAGCACTTTTATGTTCACAGCAAAATTGAGCAGAACTCAGAGATTTCCCAGGTACCCCAGCTGCACGCATGTTCACGCCATCCCCTGAGCAGGCTTAACAGCCTCCGCCCGAGGATATGTTGGTGACGATGGATGAACCTATATTGGTGCCCAGTCGCCCACAGTCCCTAGCTCAGATCTGAGCCCATCTTGGTGCTGTACATTCTGTAGATTCTGGACAAAAGTGTGGTCACTCGTATCCACCCTGATCCCGTCACACAGGACCGGATGTCTTGTCTGGGTCATATTGTAGCTTATTGTGTCACAGGACTGAACAAAGCTCTTCTTTCCCTTGACATTGTTCTGTTTCCTGCACTTGGTGGCTTACCGTAAGAGTTACTGGGAAATGCAGGCTTGCATCAGAAGTCACACTTGGTTGGAGATAATCCGGAGCCTCCAGCTTGAGCAATCAGAGCTGAAAGGGCTCCCGGGGCCGCCCGGGAACCTGCCCCACTCTTCCAGAAGACACGCTTGTCAAAGGCCTTCTGGCCATCTGAGTGTGTAAGCAAGTCAGATTTTGCTAAAAAGGATATAGCTAAAATGCTGTCTGTAATTAGCATGCTTAAGTTTCATGTCACAGAAAGTGATGTGATTGTAAAGATTTGCCTGCGCAGCCACTTTATAGAGCAAGACTTGGGTAAATAAAGTCCTGCCATAGAATTATTAATTATGTTCACAGCAAAATTGAGCAGAACTCACAGAGCTTTCCCAGGTACCCCTGTGACACACATTAAGAGAATGACTTGTGTGGCCCTTGGTCGGCGGAGCACCTGTTCACTCATTTTGAGACACATTGGAATCTCACTATGCGACACCTGATACTGAATCTCGGTTTGCATTTCATGATTGTGAAATGTTTTCAGGATGGAAGGGAAAAAGAAACTACTTTCATATTTTTGATGAAGTCTCAGTTCTTCAATGTTGAAACTATTAGAAGACAGAGCGAGCAGAGTGCATCTGACACAGTGAATGTATTCCAGCTGGAGACACCACAAAGCAGAGCACCTGAGTAACTGTGCTTGACTTGAACCTTTCCGCTTCTTCTCTGCCGCTGAAGACCTCAGTTCTTCTCGCTCAGTGAAAAGCAGACAGAATTCCTGAATAGGTGCCCAATTCCTGCCTTTAACCACATCCTCCTACAACTCACTGAAGTGTCTTACTAACGAGGTGCAAACTTGTAATGGGGCTGCACAATAACAATCCTGTTCCTGCAGCAGGTGCTGGCAGAAAGGGATGCCGTGCTCACAGTGGTCCTCTGTCAGGGCTCTACTGTGTGTGTGTGGGGGGGGGGGTGGAAAGCAGGGCCTTGCACATTCTGGGCAAGAGCTTACCCCTGACCTACCCCCCACACACACTTTCCTCCTTTCTTTTGAGGTAGAGTCTCACAGGTTGCTCAGGCTGACCTTGAACTTGTTACCCTCCTGCCTCAGCCTCCTAGCAGCTGGGATTATAGGGTGGACCCCCAACCCCACCAGGGACTTAAATATTTTGAAAGCTAACAGACACTAACAAATAGCCACTCCACCATAACTATGTAGTCAGCTTCTGCCGATGGACAGCACCCAAGCTTCTGTGTGGCCCATGTCACATTAGTTCCTGGCTTTCCTTTGCTTTGGTGAAATGAGAGCCTCCTGGTACGTTCTTAGCCATTGGCCCTGGTGCTGCTTCTGCTGTAGGTCACCTGTGTGCAGAGGGGGCTGTGCTCTCGTGGGGCCCTGCAGGAGCCAGCCCCATGTGACTGGAGCTGGGTGGGGAGGCATCGGCTGAGAGAAAAAGAAACTCTGTGTCATGCCCAGTGTTGGACACGCGGCTGTTGGGTGCAAGAGCCCCAGAGCCCCCAAAAGGCCGGCTTGGCCCCTCTTCCTGTGTCTTGAGCCAGCAGCTTACTCAAGAGCAAGTCAGGAAAATAGAACTTGTTAAGAATGTTTAGAAAAGAAAGGGGTAGGGAGCACCCCAATATTAATAACAATGTGAAAAAATGTAATTAAAAGTGGTTTCGTGTGCACAAAGATATAAGGGCCCTTTGTATCATTTTCTCTGTTCTTGAGGACAATCACGGGGCTAGTCAACAATATCCCCCACTCATCTCATTTCCTTCTTAATGGGATCTACCACTCCACTTCTGACACTTTTTATTCTGTTGATTCTTTCAACTAAACTCTAAAGATAAAAGGCATAATAGTTCAAAGGACTAGGAAGTTGTTCTATCAAGAACTGTGTGTCTGGGAGGTGTGTTTGCAGGCATTCCTCAGGAGAGTGCAAAACCACCCCTGTTAGACTGTTTGTTTTCCAATCTCCATAAATCACCTTCCTGCCATCGCTTTGTGATCAGGTTGAGTGACACCTGCATGTGTGGAGAAACCAATTGGCACAGGTCAACAAAGGTAGGGCCTGGGGGAAGATGGCTTGAGGGAATGGGGACTGCAGGGGCTAACACAGTGGAGTGGAGTTCACTCAGCGTCTGGGACCACGCTGCACCCAGGCCTGGTGATGAGCATCGTCCCTGTGCTGTGCAGGTCTGTCTCCAGTGCAGCTGGGGGAGGAGGGACAGAAGAGAGTACTGTCCAGCTTTGCCATTGACCCTCTGGCCTCCTGGTCATTCCAGCAAGGCGGGAACCTGGAAGGTCTTCCTTCGCTGGGCAGGAAGGAAGGTACACTCACTTTCATTCCCCTGAAGTCTGATAAAAAGGAAAGTGGCCCTGTGCCCTCAGCAAACACGAGGGTCACAGCTGTTTTTTAGATGTAGTGATTACTAGCTCTGCGATCCTGAGTCCCCATGAAGGCCAACCTCAGAGTGCAGACCCCAGGCAGGGATAGGCCTGGGCTCACAGCTGGCTTGGGGACCCTGCTCTGGTCTCTGCTCAAAGAACAGCCCCATGCCTGCCAGCATTGGTATATATATTCATAGATTAGCCACCTGACTTCCTAGTAGGTTAACCGTTTCTGTAGCTACAGTCCTCAGCCCCAGGCCTGTCACTCAGGAAGGGCTGGCTGAACCCCACCTGCTGCCCCTGTGGCTGGAAGAAACATGGTGTGCATGAGCTGTGTGAGCCCCTGGTCAGAGGTGAGTTTGAATCTTGCACTGTTTCATCATCATGACCTCATAGAGCCCTGTTCACAGCCCAAGTCAAGGCCATTGGCCAGTGGGGACCAGGCGTTGCTCAGGCAGGTTTCTTATCCTAAATCCCACTGATGTTCCCACCCTGGTGTCACCTGCCTCTTGGATATGGCAGGACCCTGGCTGCCCCCCTTTTGTGCTCTTGGAAAGGTAAGTTTTAAAAAGATGGAGAGAGTCTATTGGAAGCAGCCTGGAGATAAACAATTTCCTTCACCCCAAGTGTGAGCCTGGGGCCACCCATCTGCCACAGAGATGTGTGTGAGAGCACAGAGTGTCCACAACTAGGAGACTAAGGATGGTGTGTCCTTGGCTGCAGATGGCTCTGTTTAAACTTTCTTACTATGGAAGATTCCACACGTATTCAAAGTGCAGAGAACAGTGTGAGGACCCAGTGTTCCCACATCCGTCTTTGGTCTCCATACAGCGTCTTTTAAATGTACAACTGGTGAAAGTGTGATTTGGAAACAGGGAAGCCACCTTATCAAGCACTGACTCAATGTGACGGCTCCCAGGTTTTCGTGACCTGTGGGGTCACCAAAGGCATTTGAGTTTCAGAGCCTCAGAATCATTCAGATGCTGCTGGATCCATAGAGTGGTTTCTAGTCCCATGGAGACTATTATCAATTAGATTCCAAGTCAGAGTGACAATGGCAGGGTCACTTGAGACACATCTGCACTTAGGGCGTCACAGAGAGAGCACTCAGATGCCTCTGCCATCCAGATAGAGCTGTGGAGGCAGTGACCTGTTTTGCGTGGCAAAAAGCAGAGCTCTGCAGAAGGAGAAGCAGAGACTCGGCCAGAGAGGCTGGGCATGGAGCATGAGGACATGGAGCAGAGGACATGGAGCACGAGGACATGGATCACTGCCTGGCACCCACAGCTCCTGCTCCAACCGAGCAGTCGGGTTAGAATAGGAGATCTATTGCCAAACCCACAGGGTCTCTAGGAAGCCAACCGTTGGGGCCTACGGTCTAACTGGTCCTTCACTCCACCCAGGTACGTGAGCATCACACCTTGGCAAATCTAGTGGCCTCTTCCACCACCCCCGATCTCCAGCACCTCCCCCCCTCCAGCGTTGCCAATGTAAACTGCAGCCACTCCCACGCTGGCCATTGGCAGGGCCTCCCGGTGTGTAGATCTCACCTCTGACCCTTGTCTTCCCCACACTGCGGGATCAGCACAGACCTAGTTGTCCCACACCCTTTCAGACTTACCTTGGGGTGACCTCCATCTGGCTGAAATTCTTCTGGTGACCCACCTGGCCGAGCCCAGCCATGTGATCTCCAGGAGGTCACGTTCTTTCCCACTTCATTTTAGTGCTGACCCTGGGCATAGGCTGTCACCTCCGATTGCCGGAGGCCTGACCAGCCCCACACCTGGTCTCCTGGGGATGCATCTGGATCCTCCTTACCACCGCCTGCCTCCTGTCATTGTGTGTCATTTTCTTGGCCTGTTTTCCCCGGCAGAGAGCTCTGTGAAGTTGAAGAACACATCTGTCCTCTTTACCATCGTGACCAGCAGTGTGAGAAGGCTCACAGTTGTCCCCAGCCCTGGGACATGTGTCAAATGCCCACAGAGACAAGAGACCCCAGAGCAGTGTCCCTACCCCTGTGCCACATTTCCCCGCTAGTCAGTGGAGTGCCTATTTCTGTTTTGCATTCCTGAGCTAGTGTCCGCAATTCTGATTTGTAAGCACCTCACTGTTTCCCAGGCTTGCCAAAATGGGCAACTTCAAAGGATTTGAAGATTACATTCAAGACTTCAGTTGAATTTTTCAGATAAGTATCCACCATTATTTTTTTTCCTCAACACAGACTTCCATGCCATAAGAATAACAACTTATCTTTTTAGGCAAGCACATTTACTGTTAAGCAAACAATATCAAGGAGTTGCAGGGTCACATGATTGGATTTTGCACATTTTAATTTAGGATTATACAAAAGAATCAAGAAGCTAACTCGCAAAGTAGCTGCTTCTGAGGATGAATTATAGAAGCTGGTTAATGCCACACCTTTTAAATCTTTTATTTTAATATGCATGAATGCGTAAAGATGTATTATGGCTAGCTTAAAAAGCCACCAAAATAAAATATTTTATTATATATTAGGTATAAAAAAATGATATAAATTTTCAGACCCATGAAGGAATAAGAGTCTATGTTCATCTCAATAAACTCAGGAAAAAATATATAAAATGCCTGGTTTTATTTGTTGCCACAATTCTTTGAAAACTACAACTCTGCATTTTTGATGGGTATAAAATGGGAAGAGTCCAGAACTTTCTTCATCAGAGAGCTGGAGTTTGCAGACTCCCTCCCTAGCACTAATGCCCTCTCTCCCTGGGGTTTTTAAATGTTCATCAAAGGAGGAGGAGGAGGAGAGGGAGGAATAGAAAGACCATGAGTTCTGGATGTTTGCCCTGAAGTCCTTTGTGGGAAGAGTCTGTCAGTCTGCTCCGTGGTTGTCTCTTAACCCTAATGGCCACAGGTTGAACTCTGTCTCCAGGGACTTGGGAACAGCAGGAGCTTCGGGTTGTCCCACCTCTACTCAACTTTCCACCAAGAACCTGGTCAGTCTCTAAGTCAAACGAATTATCTACATAAGGCAAAAGAAGAAGTAAATTCATGATTTTGACATAGCATGAATGTATATGGACATGCACATGCAGATCAGTGCACAATGAAAACGCCAACCAGCTATAGAAAAATAGCATTAAGGAGTAGATTTGTCAAGGTTGCTGATTACCAAATCTGTGCATTTTTTGTCTGTTTACCAGCCGTATATTGTACCAACAAAGTGTTGTAATGATTTTCAACATGTTGCCCTTTACAACAGGACCCCACCCCCAAAAAATTAAATACCAGAAATAAACCTAAAGGAAGATCCTCAAAAACAAATGATTAAAAATCCACAAGGAAAATGATTAAAAATTCCACAGAGGTTTTCTTTAAAGAAATGTATAAAAGGAGAGCTAATGTGGGAAGAAGGATAAAGGGAAGAAGTCAATTTCACCATATTGATCATAGAATAATGCACATCCGGTCAGAAGCTTAACATAGCTCTGGCCAAAATATGCGTGCTGGTTCTAAAATATATAAAAATGTCGAGGTTGAGAAGATCAGGAAGCACGAGGAGGAATCAGAGCCAAGGTGGAGGAAACATGCTTGCTCGGACTTGTCGTGAAGTTAATTCAGACAGATGAAATTGCAGGATGAGGGTAGCAGACCCCTGGAATCCGCAGAGAACATGGTGCTCACTCACACCCAGGAGCCTCCGCCGGCCGGGCACACCTGCCACTGCAGAGAGCAGGGAAGACCGTCTTGCCCATCACCGCAGAGGGTGCACTGGCTGCAACATGGGGACAGCAATCCCACAGGAAATCATTAATCACACTGCACTCAGATGCAAAGAGCATCCACACTGTGAGGGGGGTAGAGGACCTCGGCAGGGAAAATCTCCGAGCACAAGCAAGGATACGACATCAGTGAGCGCAAAGTTGATCCTCAGTTAACTGTGTTGGAGTCCACGGAGAAGCCAGGACACTGGAGAAATTATTTCAAGCTCTATATTCATCGCCTGGATTATACCCAGAATATATAAAGAACCCTATATAAATAAGAAAATGGCATATGACCCAATAGAAAAAAAGCCAGGAAATAAATGTGAACTTCATAAGAGATTTCCAAGGGTCTCCTATAAAATATCAAGAAACGTCCATACTCATTAATTACCAACACAATGAAAATTGAAATGTCCATCTCCGTGGCTACAATTTCAAACCTTGATAATCCATTGGGAGGTTGTGAGGCAAATAGAACCTTCATGAGCTCGTGGTGGGAAGAAACTGGGTCTTGACCTCTGAGAGCAACATGTGCATGGTCATTTCTCAGGTAGAACCTCGAAACACAAGCATGTGATTTCACATCTAAGTCAATGCTAGCCAAATTGCAGCCCCGAGGCCACCAAAAGGTGCACACCAGGGTATGTGTATCACAGCAGCTGTATCCAAAACACCCCCAGCTAGAAAGAGCCCATGTGTCTATCAACAGCAGATGCAGCTTGGCATGTCCATGTAACCGTAAGCCACGTGGGACAAAAATGCAGGAGCTAAATCACACTCAAACACATAGACGATGCCCCCCACATACATCTTGAATGTCTCGATCCACACAATTCAACCCAGTTTATTCTTTCATGGTTTCACATTTGCCTGTGAAGCAAGCAAATCTTTTGTGTTGGGATCATGGATATTTCAGGAGGGGGTGAGGGACGGGGTGGAAAGGGGTGTGCAGAGCCTCTGCAGGCTCCTGCTCACACCCCGGAGGACCTTGGTGCAGGTTACCTGTATGACTCTCTTCACTTTGTGCTGATTGAAGGCACCATGTGTGGTGAGCCGTTTCTGCGGACCATAGCCACCATTACAATATGGCGCTGGCTGCCACTGTGGTCAGTGATAAACAACTCCTTATTAGGGAGAGTTGGCGCGTTTTGAGATAACACCCTATGAGAAAGATCCACGTGGCAGCTTTGCATTGGGGCTTAGGATGCTTTATTAAGGCTAGGAGGCACGGGTGGAGGAGGAGAAGCTTGAAGATACATTTTGAATAAAGGCCTGAATAAACTGCTGAAAGAAGAATCCTGTGTTGCGTCTCCTTTGCCGGCCGGGGGTCACGGCAACCATACACCAAAGATCTGTTGTCCCAGTGTTCAGTTTTTCAAGTCCTATATACGCACAGTGATAAGTAGCGGACTATAATTTGTTTAAGCACAAGTTTAAAAGTTATAAGCCTATTTGCTTCCCTTATGTTCTAAAAAACTTTGATATTAAAAAAAATATTGGGAAGGAAAGCTACTTCTAAGTCTGGGCTCTGCATCCGGGGACCACTCCATTGATACTGACCATTTTTCATTATTTACTGTGGAGTATGGAGTATCATTCTCCCAAAATCAGTGCAGAGGAAAAGGGACATTCTAGTAGAATTTCTGAAGTCATGAACCACATTCTTCTAAAGCACCGGTGGCACCCACATCCTTATCTAGGAAACTGGCCTTGCTTCATTCCCCTGGCCTGCGTTTAAATGTGTGAGAGTGAGATGGGAATGTGTTGTGGATTTTTCTGCAAGCCAAGAGTATCTCATTATGAGTATTTAACATGGATGGGTTTTCTGGAGTGCTTTTCCCCAAGATAATCAAATTCACAAAAATGAGACGGCTAAAGATCTACATAGGGAAAACCCATTTTGTTATTGATTCTGCAAAATGCAGACATGCTCCTGTTAAAATCAGGAGTAAATAAGCTGTTTAGGACTAAAAGCATCTCTGGTTGAACTGCTGGCATGACGCACTGATAGGACCAGCTTGGGTGATGGGTTCCCAAGCCTGACCCACACAACACACTTCATTTACTCTACATTGATGCACATTGCCCATTACCCTGTAGCAGAAGTCACCTCCCCCATCCCTTTCTGTTTTAGTTAGTTTCCTTATGGGGGAAAAAAAAGAGAGAGATGATGTTTATAGAACAGACTGCTCAGCAGAAAAATGAAACGTGTTTCTAACAGGCTCCCATTTCTTCCAGAGAAAGAGTTTTTTCATGAAGGGCACACATACCAGATATTTTAAAGAATTTCACTTGCAGCTGTTTAGAATTAATTTCTATAAAGAGCTCACAGCACTGAGAATAGTAAACATGACATATGCAAATAACTTCACATTATAAATACAGTTTGTTATTT
Source organism: Ictidomys tridecemlineatus (assembly GCF_052094955.1). Classification (NCBI taxonomy): domain Eukaryota; kingdom Metazoa; phylum Chordata; class Mammalia; order Rodentia; family Sciuridae; genus Ictidomys; species Ictidomys tridecemlineatus. Next base: position 101,602,801 of record NC_135478.1, read on the forward strand.
TCTTTTTCCATAAACTATGAAAAAGCACAATAAAAATGTCAAAATGCAGTAGAAAAAAATCGGACTCTGGGAAGCTGTGGGAGGGCACTGACGCTGGTCTTCATTAATGTGTGCACCTGCTCATCCTCTGAGTCACGGTACAGGAGGCTGGCACTCGCTGGTGGACTTCTATGGCCGCTCCCTCCTGTCAGCTGGGCTGAACAGTATCCAGGGACCTCAGTGCTTCTTGGCCTCAGCCAACAGTGCCCTCCACTGCAAAGTGAACATGGAGGGAGTCTCATGATTGGCTCTCCAGAAGTTCCAGGCCACTCTCCTCACTCACTCAAGGAAGGGAGCAATTACAGCCTGCTGCCCGTAGCACTCCCACTGGGGAAGGATTGCTTTGCAACCAGGAGGCCACCATCTCTGGTTTGAGCAAAGCTTCCTGGAGTATCAAAGCCTGCCCTAGTTTAAGTCCCCACTAGACACCAAGAAGAGTGTGCTGTGATGCTTAGACTGTTCCTCTGAGAGCCCCCCGTGGGTGGAGAAGAGCTGGCCCCGCTATGCAGAGGCAACAGTGGCCACAAATGGGTGAAAGTCAACCCATGAGTGTTCTTTGCCTACAGTTCACACAGCATAGATGCTCCTGGGTATAAAACACTGGGGTGTCCCAGGCAGACATCAGACATAGCCAGGAGCAGTGTCAGTGTCTCTGCCATCTCCTGCCTGTCTATGCTGCCTGCCTATCGGCAGCCGAGTCTCCTTTAATCATTTGGGATAAGGATTTTTATTTCTGTCTTATTAATTTGGAACCAGCATAATTTCCTTTCCCTCAATAACATATTGGAAGTTGGAGAATCATAGAGCAACGTGTTCACATTCAAAGACTGACTTCCAGTTGCATGCTTGATGTGGGTACGTTAGCCAAATGTAGGGTACCAATGAAGATGCTTGAAACTTAGAAAACTGGAAAAAAACTCTCATGCACCAAATCCCCCAAATACAGTTGGGAAAGTGCTTCACCAACAGGAAGAGTAAACCAAGAAATAAAGAGACCTGGGGTGCAGGAGGCAGGGACCCCAAAGGAGGAGTGTCCCTGAGGTGGGGTAGTAGAGCCTGTGCAGCTTGGCACAGCCTAGGGGGGCAGGAAGGCAAGGGATGGAGCAGACGATCCTTCAGCCATGGAGATGGCACACAGATGCCCCGGCCAAGGAAGAGCACCGAGTTATCGACCTAGAGGGACAGGAAGAATCCCAACAGCTAAAGATGGAGGCTCAGTGGAGGTCGGCTGAGCCTTGACAGTTTCCTGAACACGGACAGAACCCAGGCCTGGTGTGACAGAATCTCAGTCTGCAGCCCAGGGGTGGGGACAAGGGCATGCATGAGGTCAGAGAGGGACACAACAGGATGCTGAAGCCACATCCCAGTAATGGGACACTGAAGGATAAGAACAGGGAATGAGTTCAACATGCAGTTCAGATATTTGACAGTCAAAGCTAGGATGGTCTCCTCGATGTGCTGGAATGTTTCTGCGGAGAGAAACATGGAGGAAAGTGGAGGCAGAATCTGTCCATTGTCAGGTTGTGCTTTACAGATCTGTTGACCCTTTGCCAAGTGCAAAATGACTTGGGTAAAACCAGGAACAAGGCCAACTAATGTAGAATTAGAAGAGCGCCCCAAGGCCCTCCCTCTCTGTGAGGCGAACAGACACACGCAGCCCTGTGGGCTTTATAAGGACATCATCCTTGTTCCAGAAGATGCAGGTGCCAGAGAAGGATGTGGGAGGAAGAATCTAGGATGGGTGACAGAGGGAAAGAAGTTAACAAGAGGACAATGTAACAGAGAAGTGCGATTAAATATTTGCACCTGAGCCCAATTCTCCCCAAATATCGGAAAAGAGAAAATTGTCACTGAAATAGGAAAAAAGAAATTTGAACACCATGTAGAAGTTGCCACAGATTGTGGGACATGTGGAGCTCCCACAGACCCTGGGGGAAAGGCAGCCACCATGCGAGAATGGTTCAAGTTGGGACCGAATGCTGGCCCTGATCCATGTTGTTGGGTGGCATGGACACCTGTCTGAGCCTCAGATTGCTCACCTGTAAACAAGGTCACTTCTCCAGATTGTTCTAAGAAATAAATGAGATGATTCAGTAAACGGATGTTGAGGACCTTGTGCTAAGTGGAAAAAGCCATCACAAAAACAAATACTGTGATTCTGCTTACAGGAGATCCCCAGAGTGTGCACGTTCACAGAGACAGGAGGTAGAAGGTGCCAGAGAATCTGGGTTTGGGGAGATGGGGCATCCTTACTGGTGGGCATAGAACTTCAGTTTAATATGATGTCAAAGTTCTGGAGATCTGGCGCCTAACAATGTACAGAAAGTTCATGCTCAGGAACCGTGCACCCAAAACAGGATGGTAGATGTTATGTTAACATGTAGACAGACTGGGACTGTGATTCAATATGTCTAAAGCCTAAACCCAGGATTATGAAGATATAAGCATCCTGTTGAGGTTCCCAGAAGAATGTTTATGTGATACTTTTTTTTGTACAATTAAATTTGTTCTGATGTTTGAGAAGTCAATAAGAAGGCAGCTCCCAGCCAACACATGGGCACCAACCTCTGTTGATGCTTCTACATTGGGAGGGAGGACAGACAGCCTTTGTTTGCAATTGGTCTGGGGTTTTCCAAAACAGAGGTGAAGGCTTGGGAGGAAAGCAGGGTGCCCTCTCCTGTGACTCCTCCCAGCCACCAGTGAGCCAGGGTTTGCTTGAGGTGGTGTAGGGCAGAGTCTAGAGGAGACAAACAGGCACCCGGAGGGACAGGAAACAAGATCTCTGATCCCCAGATATGGGGACTGGAGCCGAGGAGTTCCAACCAGAGGAGAAACTGAGGGTGAAGGATGCTAAGCCACAGGCCTGCAGGGGTGACTGTTCTTGAAATCAGCAGTTCCCAGGGCTGATCCGTGGCAGTGTTTTCAGGAAGCCACAGGTACGAGAAGGGATCCTTTTTCTTCTTTGCTACCCGAGAAATGAGACAGGCAGGAAGATTTGTCACAGCAACCGTGGTGTCTGCCCTGCCCAAAGGGACACCACAGCTCATCTGCCCCCAGGGCCCTCAGAAAAGCAGGTGAGAGCTCCAGGTGTTCCAGAGACACAGGAACTCTAGACACGTGTGCACAATCATCACGAGTGTGAATGCTGACTCTTGTTCTTCAAACGCTTGGTGACTCCCCAAAAATGTGCAAACAGATGTGCAGAAAAGACCAGGCGCCAAGAGCGCTAACCTGCTCCTCACAGTCACAGACAAGGAATCATCTGTTTCACCTCTTCCATTTGGGTTGGACGTGACCCCTAGAGAAGGGGAAGGAGTGTCCAAGCTCACTGTCAACTTGAGGTGATCTTGTGTAGATCCCACGTCTTCAGTCCTGCACCCTCCCCATGGAGGATGGAAGGGCCAGAGAGCACCAGTGAGCATGTCCTGTACAGCGGGAAGCCCTGGGCCCAGGTCTGGACAGTGCCCCAGGGTGCTCCTAGGAGGCATGGACCCACGTGCACACACACACACACACACACACACACACACACACGTACACTTACAGACACTCGCACACACACTGGATTTACTTTGTGAACTGTGTAACTGTAGTACTCTTATAGGAGTTAAAAGCATTATTTTTAAGGACATCAACATTTATGATATGGTTCATTTCACCATGATTTGTGGCATCCACTCGTTTTAATCAAGAAGCCTCAGTAATGGGCTGCTGTGGGTTCTCAGGGTGAGGAACGGGCCTTCCATTCCCCAGTATTGTCCTCTGTAAGATGGGGATGGTGTCATTACCCTTGTGCTCTGGGGACAGGTGAACAGGTGGTGCTTTGCTGTTAAATCTTCCACGTGCACCAAAAAAAGAATGCAGATTTTTCACATCAAAATTTTAATAATGTGTTTTCATCCCAAAAAGAGAAAAAATAGGAAATTTATTTTCTTCCAATGGTGTCAGATAATGCACAGGACATGACTGTCATTATTTTACTTTAGTCAAAAATAAAATCATGTCCATAAAAAGAGGCATGTCCCAATTACACATCCTTAGAAGAATCAGCTTCAGTTGCTAGTAATTGGTTTAGATGTCAACTCTGCATATCGCCTGGTTCCTCTATTGAGAGGCCATGGCACAAACACACATGACCTCACTGGAAACAGCCTCAGGAAAAATCCTTCCTGTAGCCTCAGGAAATTTAAAATTGATCTCCTATAGCTGTCCTACTTTTATATTCTTAATGATGGACAAAATAATTCCTTTAAATTTTGAGCCCAACTGTTTTGAGGACATGGGGTTGAGTTATGTTGCTATTTTCAGAGTGGATTCGTGGGTATATTTCATCTTTCCCTGGTAATCCCACTGCAGAGGGATCGAAGACACTGTGACATTCATTTCAGAGTCATTTGTGTGCTATAAGCCCTGATATTTCCAGTGATCAAACATGTATCCTAACTAGACAGTCACCGTGGCCCACCTTCTCACCTGCCTGGATTCTCCCAAGAGGATTCACACCTGAGAGCCCCATACTTGAGAGGGGAAGCCAGTAGAACCAGCCAAAGCACCCACCAAAGAAACCGGGGTCTGCTTTCCCTGTATCTGCAGCTGAGGCCTCTCCCCAGCTGGAGGAACCAGACAGTAATGAACTCTTCTGGCCCTGAGGTCCCAGGTCTGCAAGGGAGGAGGTGGCAGATGAGAAAAGAGCTGCCCCCAGTGAGTGCAGACTGGGAAAAGATGAAGGGAATGTGATGAAGGTGATGAAAGTTGCATCCTTGGATGATAAACTCATCACAAACAAAGAATAAAAATAAAAACAATCAGTGCTCAATGCAAAACACTCCTCATGGAGGGGAAACGGGGAGAGCTTTTCTGGTTTTCGGAGCTGACCTTAGAGCACAGAGAGGGCAGACACTGCATGCATGAAAAGGAGCCGCTGAGTCCTGATGGACCAGAGGTCACTGACTTCGTCTCCACCCCAGCTCTGGTTTACCAAGGGCCAAGAGATATTTATGATAATTAGAACTTTACTTGAGGCTCAAATACATTCACACAGTCAAAACAAAACACTCCCTAGGTTAACATGCACCTCCTACAGACACCTCAAATTGATTGAGAAATGTTAGAAACAGGGATGAGACCAGATTCAAACCATGTAGATGGAAGTTACAGCATGTTCATTTACATGCATGATACACGCCGCAGATGGTCTCAAGGAAGCAAACCACATGCTACAGTTGTGCTGATGGGATGGGGTGACGCAGAATAGGAGATAATTTAAATTAATAGCATAAATAAAACAAGAGCGGGGCCTTGCATACCTCAGCAATGAAAACGAATACGCTGTGAACCAAGAGGCTTAACTCCATTCCGTCTTCAGTCCAATTTCTGAAATTAGAATGAAGATAAATTCATGGCAGATACATTCTAACCGCACCTAGGTGTGGGGACATCCTCGAACTGAGCTCACATGGCCAGATGGTCAAGTAAATGAACTCTCTTCCTCCAAAAAGAGAGAGAGGCTAGAACAGAAGAGCCATCTCTGGCCTTTAGAATGAAGTCTCTTCTACAGTAAAAACAGAAGTCGTGGCCGAGACAGAAGCCACAGAGCCAGTTGCCTGCAGGGCCAGGCAGGTTATGGAGATGAAAAACACTAAACAGTGTGAGATGGCAGGAAGTGGGGATTCTGGCTCACCCAGGGCTCCCATGCTGGCTGAAGCGGGCAGAGGTGACCACCTCACCCCTAGCTGATTGAGGCTGGGTGGCATGCATGCCCTTAATTGCCACTTATCCGATTTTTATTTTAAAGTTAGATAGTCTGTATTGAAGTCAAGCTCTCTAGTACTGAAAGTGATAATGAATGCAAACTTTTGTAAACCTGAGGCATCAACTGTGAGCTCACTTCATCCAACTTGTCTTCCATGTTTATAGCCTCTGGTGTAGAGGAATTCTCTGAGCCTTTTCTGGTGTCTCCTGGGGATGTGGCTGTCACAGGCATGCATGCTGTTCCTGTAAAGCAATCCACGCATTAATAAAATTCTCTTTTAAAAAGTGTCTTCAGTGTCCTCTAAGATGCTCCAAGATGGAGGTGCACCAAGCAGAGTTCTCCAGAGCAGCATCTCTGAGGGAGTCAGAGGGCAAGAAGCATAGGCAATGAAGCTCTGAGACCAAGTTGCAATTCAGTGTCCCAATCCCAGGGGATTCTCCGGGGCTGGGCTGCCTCTTCACAGCTGCCCTGAGCAAAGAAGTTGCAACAGAATCTATCTTCTCTGTCTACCATGACGCATGCAGCTGCCCAGGGGCCATACACTAAGAGATGGTTCCCTTTGGGCAGAGTAATCCCCAGAGAAGGACCCATCTCTGAGCTAAAGCTTGGTTGCTCCTGATGAGAGTCCCATGTGGACATTAGAGTGTCCACTATGCATCGTACCCAAGGGTGGGGAGACCAATTCCAACTGATAAGATTGGTGTTCAAAAATATACTTTTTGGCCAATTTAACTATGTAGACTGTTGGTGAAACAGAAAAGAGTCTACAGATCTCCTGGCTCACAGAAGCCCTCTCCTTACCTCTTCGTCTTGGTAATGTATGAAAAGCCCTTGGCAGAGTTGTTCTCTGGAGATGTACAAGGCTGTTATAGTTCGGAAATGAGGTGTCCCCCAAAACTCATGTGTGAAATAGTCCAAGAACGTTCAGAGGTGACCTCATAGGGGTATGAGATCCCTGACCTCATCCGTGGGTGAATCTTCTGATGGGGGTGAGCTGGGGGGTAACTGAGGTGGGTGGGCTGTGTCTGGAGGAGGCGGGCATTGGGTGCATATTTTGTGTGTTGAGCTCAGCGCTCTCTGTCTCCTGGTGCCATGTCCTCCACCCCACTCTTCCACCATGGTGTTCTGCCTGACTTCGAGCCCTGAGGAATGGAGCCAGCTGTCCATGAACTGAGACCTCTGAAACCATGATCCCCAAAGTGAACTTTTTCTCCTAAAATTATTCTTGTGAGGTCTTTTGGTTGTAGCAATGAACTAGCTGACTAAACCACTGGCCCCAGCCACAGATGCCATCTTCATTACCCTGGGGCGTTCTCCTGTGTTATGTCACATCCATGCTTGCTATTTAAAGGTCAGAATAAATTCAAATTATTCTGAGTGTCTCTGCCTTTTTCTGTTACCTGGAGGGTCCACTGGCTAGCAGACATATCAAAAAATGGCACCCCTGGACTTTAGAGACTAAGCTTCCTCCCTTGACCATCCTGAGGGAGACTGTCTCAGGATAACCTGGAGGGTCTCACCCCATATTTGTTCCTGGAAGGTGCCTTGGCACCGTCCACTCACCATGAGCACTAACACACAAGGTCATTTCCACTGGCTGTGGAGAATCACCCACCTGAGCAAGTTCTCGTTCCTTCCTGACGTTACTGTGCTGACATCCTCCACTCCTGGATTCCACCCACAGTGTTTGGGGCCCGAGGTCTCATGCTGTGAAGTCCTGGCTATTACATCCTCAGGGTGTTCCGCCAAGGGCCACCCCTGCATGGCCTTACCTGCAAGGCCCCGTCATACTTCATAAGCACAGACCAGTTCGTTGTGGAGAGCGTGACCTGGTGCTTCTGTAAGAAATGAGCAGGGGACCTCTGCAGCTCCGTCCATCCTTTTCATTTCCCCCATGTGCACAGATGCCCATTGCAATCCTCAGATCCCCAAAGACGCGCCCAGAGTGTGATTTGCATAATTATTAGCAAGATGCTTCCTTTCAACTGTCTCTTTAGGTCTTTTTCCTGTCTCAGGGCACCTACCTGCCTGCCAAGATGGGGAAATGAGCTCCCCTGGAATTCTAATGTTTTATGGATTATTTGGTGGATCAGCCCAAAATGGGAACTGTAGAGATTCAGTTAGACACGCTTTTGCTGTAAGGTTTTGTGCTTCAAAGAGGCATGGTCAGGAGGCACTCCTTCTGCTCTCCCTGTCCCCTCAAGCCACCTGCCACTTTAAACAGAATCCCCGAAACCCTGAGGTGCCTGAACTTTGAGGTCTCTTTCTAGACTGTGCAGCAATTGACCCTGCTTCCCGCAGAGCCCTTCCCAGGTCCTAACTAGTCACAGGGTTCTCCTGTGTTAAGGCAATAAAGACCTTGGCAGGGAGAAATACCACCTGAGAAATGGCCCCAGGGACCAGAGAAGGATGAGGGTTTTCCTTGTGTCATATATGGAGTAACACGCTATTATCACTGATTGTTTAATAAAGGAGCCACAAGAACAGCTCCCGTCATCATGCGGGAATGTCTTGGAGCTGAAATGGAGCTGTACCCGCCCCTCATTGGGTGGGTGGAAGCTGAAGTTGCACTACCCTAAGGACTCACCTCGGGCTTTGCTGCCCTCTGATTGGAGGGCGATCTGGAGAGGTGGATTTCGGCACCTGTGGGTAGCCATACCAAGAATCAGACGGGATTTCAAGCTTCTCGTTGCTTGTGGACACCATCAGTTTCTCTCGTGGGCACAGGTGCGAGCAGGACTGTGAGACCAGAAGTGATTTTCAGGTTCTTTTTGACTGGAACACGTGTGATGTGGCCGGCAGCTGCCCCTTGGCTTCAATCACGAGGTGTTGAAGGAACAAGTCCTGCCGCCCAGACAACTTGATTTTCAATCTGTGTCCAGGGAGAACAGGAGCACCCCCCCCCCCACCACACAGACACACTACTCACTTGTGGTGGTATGTACCACGTCACCCAGTCTCAGAACACTAAGGTCGGCTGGTCCAATGCAGAGCTAAGAGTGAACCCCCCAACACCAGGACAAAGGACTGAGGAGATGGCCTCAAACCCACGAACTCGACAGCCCAGAAGGTGCGGTGATGGCTCCTGTGTGCACAACCTCAGAACACACTTTGAGAAGCATCCAACCTTTGCAGTGAGAAGGACATTCAATTCAGGAAGACCTGTGGGCACTTTGCATGTTATGTGTTTTTCTAAGTGCTAGAAATCAAGCATTAATTTAAAATAAGTTTGGGAGTGAACGCCAGTCAGTCTGCTCAAAGAGAAAACAATCAGAAACAGAGACCGGTTGATTAAGTTCAGGACGACCTGAGGTGACGTTTGTGTAGATGCTGGCTTGCACTATTAGGTAGGTGTCAGCTATGAAAACGATGAAGATGTCAAAACCAGGAAATGCTTGAAGCAATACTAACCCCCAGCTTAGCACTTGAGGCAGCTCAGAGGTAACTTATTTATTGGGGCGCATTTCTAGTGCACATCATGGTGCCACGTTTATTGTGTATTGAATGAGTGAATGATGGGAAAATATTTACATGCCGGTATGTGAGCGTATCTGCCTAGGAGGACCAACGGAGCTAGAATATTTACACACAATACGATGCACCGTCTTGTGCCTCATTAATGTCTTATCTAAACGCTGACTTACAGAGATACAGTCTGACCTTAAGAGAATAGCTCTCTGTGTCTATTATGGGATTTCTAAATTGGAAACCTCAAGCGTTACTCTAAGGACACTTGGCACACGGGCTTCGGGGAGGGAGGGGAATGGTGTGAGCGAAGCCTTCGTGGGCGAGACCGATGCTGCTTCTCGCGGCCTCGAGGTACAAAGGCGGCTTTGGCCCTGTGTGTTTTGGGTTGATATTTGCTTTTTGAAGAATCATTTTTCTCTGTGCTTCATTTTGCAGCTTATTCTTTAGGTAGAGGCAGGTGATTTTTGATTATTGAAGAAAAATAATGTGTTCCTCTGCAGCGTCCTATATTTAGCTTCTAGATGTGATTGAAGTCCAAACAGGAGAGGAGAAAAGCGAGAATTCAAACACAACTACAGAAATAAGGGCTGAAAAGTTCCAGATTTTATGAAAAGTGTGAAGCACAAATTTAAAAAGAAGACACAGAAAGAGAAGTATTTGGGATCCAGCACAATAAAATTTGTTAAAACAAGTGATATCTTGAAAGGGTGTGTGAGTGTGTGTGTATGAGAGGGTGCATGAGTGTGGGTGTTTGTGGGGGTCATGTGAGTGTGTATGAGTGTGTCTGGGTGTTTATAGGTGTGCATGTTAGTTTGATTGTGTGTTCTTGAGGTGTGTGTGAGTGTAAGTATTTGTGAGTATGTGTGTGAATGTGTATTTGAGTGTGCATAGAATGTGTGTTATTATGTGTGTGTGTGTGTGTGTGTGTGTCTGTGTGTGAGAGGGTATGAGAACATTTTGGGGTGTGTGTGTTTTATGTAGGGAAAGAGAGAAAACTAGAAAACAAAATGAAGGAAGACTTTCATTGGAAACCACACAGTGGAATCATATAGAATAAGATCTTCAAAGTGCTGAGACGTTGGGAAAGAGTCCCGGGGATGGTGACACAGCCCAGATGTGTTAGTAAAAGAACAGGCAAAACCACCCTGTGTGGCCGAAGCCTGGGAGCTGGGCCACGGCAGAGTGCCTTGCTCTACGGGAATATGAAGCGGGAGGGCTCTCTGAGAACAGAACCATCCTAGGCCTTTACCACATTGGCAAGCGCACGGGAAAGCATTCTCTGATTTTTCAATAAATACGAACATTAATTGCAATCTTAAAGGATAGTAAGATTAATGAACTCTGGGACTTAGGCATGGAGGTAAAATATGTGACAAAATTGGCAGGAAGAACAAGAGGGGAGATGCGGAAGTGGGGTCTTGGTGAGAGAGTCACGTGGCCACTGGAGACAGAGTGACCGGGCAGGTTCACAGCCCCTGGTCTCCCTTCTCACACTCACTCTGTTGCTCTGTTTCCACGTAAGTTCTAGAACTGGCTTGACGATCCTACAAAGAGCAGCTTCTGAAACCTTGGCTGGGATTTCACAGAAGCTCTCGGTCACTTTAGGGGTCATTTTAGGAGATTTCCCAACCAGAGGCCGGGGGTCCTGAGCCTGGCCTGGAACCTCTGCACTCAGTCCTTTCATTTCTCTCAACAGTTATTTTTTTCCAAGGTCTCCGACACTGGTCCTTCACAAGGGCTGTCACTGACGTGCTCAATGTTTGGGACGTTATTTGAAATGCTGTGGTTTTCTTAGGTATTAAATTCAGATTGCTAATTGATGTGAATACTATGTATAAACTGTGCTAACCAGCAACGTACAGGGTGTGTGTGTGTGTGTGTGTGTGTGTGTGTGTGTGTGTGCATGTGCCCATGGTCAGAGGAATGGTCAGGAAGTGGAACAGAGGACGTACATGCACGCTGACATGTTCATAGCTTTAATAAGCCTGACAATGTGACTCGATAGGGGATACAGCCTAGCACAACTGGGTGTCCATGTACAAAATAAATAAAACCCAACAGTTACCCCCATCAGATTCCAAGGTTAACTCTGGATGGGAAAGGTGATGTTATTTTATAGTTCAACTGAAATAGATACAAATACATGGCCCCGGGCAGGCCACAATTGCATAAGCAGGTCACAGAGGCAAGAAGTGCAAAGGAAAGTGGGATTCATTTGCCTTTGTCAAGATGTAAAATGCCTGTGCTCCTGGTTTCAAGATGTCATCATGTAAATTAAATGCAGGCCGCAAACTGGGACAAGTCACAGCGCACACCCTTGACTCACATCAGAAAATGCAAAAAAGTCCTAAGTCTCAGGGAGCAGACAAACACCTGCAGAGACCAACACCAGGAAAAGCATCGCGACAACCAGGGAGCCAGGGGACCCCAAACCCCACTGTCAGGAAAACGGAACCCGCACAGCGGGGTACCATGACTCCCCATTAGGATTTAAAAAATCAACAACACAAATTGCTAGCAAGGGTATCAAGCGATTTGAACACTACTGTGTTGTTCATGGGGATGTGAAAAATAGGCTACGACTCTTTGGAAAGTCATTTCTAAGCAGTTAGCCATGTTCTTAGCTCGCCACCACTTTTAGTTATACCCTCAGGAGAAATGAAAGCACATGCCCACATGGAGACGGCCAAGAACTGGACTCCACCCAAAGGTCCGTGAGTCAATGAATCCATCAGTGAATGGTGTATGTTCACACAATGGAATACTACACAGCAAGGAAAAGAAACACATGGCTGACAAACATCATGAGAGAATCTCAGAAAGGTAAAGCTGAGAGAAGAAAGCCAGCCCAAGCGTTGTTTTGAGACCTCCAAGAAGCAGACAGTAAAATGGGATGAGAATGTGCTACTAAAGGTGAACTGGGGGAAAGTCCTTAAAACAGGGGTTAGAGCAGAAATCAGCAGTTGGCTGCAATGTGATGAGGCCTGTTGCTTGAGATGGGAGAGGGAGAGGGGGTGGTATTTTGAGGAAGAGCCTTAGACTGACGACAACATCATTCTAAGTAATTTTTGTCTTGAGGGATGGACCCACAGCATCACTGGGGCTGAGCTCTGGGCTGGGTTACGTGCTGGGGAGGCTGGAGAAGGGTGGCCTCAGCCAGCAGTGAGCCAGGAGGGATGATAGCTGGGACTGTCAGCCTCTGCTGCTCCCGCAGCTGGAGGGCGAGTGCCACCGAGTGATGTCTGCCACAAGCACATGTCATGGGACCCCACTCCTGTGACACTCCAGGACCAAGCTTGACCTTTAGTGGAATAAGCAGGTCAGAGCAGGGGAGTGGGGCACCGGGAAGAGGCTCTGTTAGGCCCTGGGACAGCAATCCCTGCGGGTCTGGGTGGTGTGGGGCTCATGTGCACCTTCGCAGGAACTCACTGCCACACTCAACACTGATGCTGGTGAACCGCACCTCGGCCAAGCTGATTGTGACAGAGCTGGGCTGCAGAGGAGCAGTGGGTTCCTAGGCCAAACTGCCGGTGGGTTCCACCCTGAGGCAAGCCAGCGGCAAGCTCAGTACGGCATCACGTGCAGGTGAGGAGGTGGATTTCAGCTCTTCTGCCTCAATTCACTCAGTTCCACTGTGTACGGAGTATCTACTCGTACCTGGGGCAGCAAGGTCACTCCCGGATGCAGCTCCGTCCTCCCAGCAGGGACGGGGGCAGAGGAGGGGCTATGGGGTGCGGCCGGGAGGTGAGGCCTTCGGGGCTGCTCTGCAGGCCACAGTGCTCAGGGATGGCTTACCTACCTGCCAGAGCGGTGGCCTGGGTCCCAGGGGACAGGAAGCTGGTGAGACAACCTGGCAGGCTCCGGGAGCAGAGGGAGGCCCCTGTGCCCAGGACCCGGGCAAGAAGGAGCCTGGGAGTCTGGGACCAAGGGGGCCCACAGGGCAGACGGAGTGAGGGAGGCCCAGACCCAGGCTGCATCCTGGGAGTCCCAGGAGTGGGAGGGACAGGCTGGTGGCCACCAAGGCACCAGATGTCCTGGCAGCTCTGGTGTGACCTCCGTCCTGTCCAAGCCCTTGTGCTGGCTGTGTGGAGCTCTGCTGAATGGCAACGCCTGGTGTCTTCTCTGTCCCTGGGTCAGCTCCCCTATGACGTGACCAGGCTGGGAGCCAGCCCTGCCCAGCATGAGGGGGCCATGTGGTCCCCTTTCTGTCTTCCCCTCTTGCCTTGCTCCTTCTCCTGGTCCCTGCTCATCCTCTCCACAGCTGCTCTCTGGCTGCCTTCAGGTCCTCACCAAGGGGACAGGTGCCCTGGGTTTGCTGGCAGCTGATCACACAAAGAACCCAAGCGGACACAGAATGGGTGCAGCCAGGGGACCTGTGGCTCCCTGACAGGCGTCTCACCCTCCATCACGCTGGGGAAGTGGTCCAGCCACTCACTGAAAGTGCAATTGGAAAACTGTTACCAACACACACATGCACACACACACACCCTTACACACACAGAGCAACATATCCACTGATGGATATGTTCCACATGAATTTTAAAATAAATCACCATTTCTGTTTGCCCAGCCAAACCTCAGCATTTGGGCAGGGGACAGGCGGGGCCCATGGTGGTCAGAACAGTCAATCCTGACAGCCAGAGGTGAACGTCCTCCACATTGACGCCAAGACCACACGAGGCACCAGTACTGCCCATACCTCTCAAGCCAACGTCCCCTCGGACCATATGACCCCAACAGCAGAACGAGAGAGAGCCCTGCTCTTGGCTTGGTAGCTTCCGTGCATCTACTGCATGACTGATGTGCTTTGAAACCCCCGTAGTCATCTCAAATCGTCCCAAACTGGACACCTGACTTTCTTCGTCACTGCTCCTCTCCTGTCTTGCCAACAGTAAGTCGCAGGCAGGATGGGTGCCCACTTGCACAGGCCCAGAAATCCAGATCAGGGACCCAGCTGCTCATGAGCATTAGAGGCTCTGTTGGTGCAGAAGGCAGGAGATGGGGACTCCTCAGGCTTCCATTCCCTCTGGGGTGGGAGAGCTCGCTCTTCTTACGAGTTCTCATGTCGTGCGTGGGGTCAAGAGGAAGTGCCTCAGAGTCTTGTACTCACATGAACCTCAGCCTGCTCTATGGTCTCTGGGTCTTGCCTGTCTCGCCCTGTGGCTGCTGCAATGGTGGCCAGTCACCCCAGTGCAGGAGGGGCACCTGACAGTCCCTGGCTGTTGCTTTTGCATCTCCCTTTTATTCCCTACAGCAGCCACAGGGCTGCTTCCTAAATGCCATACAAACAGCCTCACTCCTCTGCTCCAGACCCTCCAATACCTTAAACCCACCCAGAACCAAGCCCAGAGCCCTCATCATGTCCTACAGCCCACGGGTTGGAAGCTGAGAAGGAAATGGGGTGCCCAGGCTCCCCAACTTGTTTTCCTGGGGCTGTCAACAGAGCAGGGATCCAGACCTCGTCCTCTGGTGCTGCCCTGGTGGTGGGTGAGGCTCTGCCCTCAGGCACTGTCCCCAGAGTTCACCCTCCTTCCCAGCAGAACAGAAGTCCGGAAGCCTGGAACTGGTCTCCTTCCTGGTTCATTCAGTGACCGACTGGCTAGCTGGAGGACTGGCCACATGTCGCACACAGACCAGTGACTGTTGAGTGTGCCTCCTTCCTGCCCAGCAAGCCTAGGGCCTCACCAGGAGCAGAGCCATGCAGGGCCAGCTCTGCAGAGTGTTTAGGAGGCAGCCGAGTCTTGGTAGGAGGGGAAATTGTTCCCTTCCGCTCTCTTTCCCAAGTTGAGTTGGTATCTGAAAGATGAGCTTCCACATTAAAAGGAGGAGATAGAGGGCCATCGCGGTGGTTACCGCAGCATCGATGTCCACACCCACCATGTCCACACCCACCATGTCCATGTGGTGGCGGCTTCTATCTGAAGTTGTGCCTGCAGGTCCTGAATAATAAGAGAGAAGAGGCTGAGACTCGGTTCCAAATGAATTTAAAATAAACAATCACTTCTGTTTGCCCCAGTGCCGTTGGCCGGTCGCCAGTGCCTCACTATGGAAAGTGTGTTGCTTTTCTACCTTACAGTTGGTTTTGTGAGAGACAAAGTCACCTGGAGGCCCCTGTCCACCTACCTGGCCATTTTCTTCTGAAAGGTCGCTGCTCCCCTACTTCCACCTCCTGGGGGCTTCCCCATCTTCACTGTTCTTACGGGAGTTGCTCTGCGAGGAGGAGAAGGGCGCTGTCCTCAGCCCCGGGTTCCAGATCTTTGAACGGGAAATTCCAGGGGTTTGCTGTGCCACGTCGCTGTTTCAAATCCCTGTGGCTTCCCTCGTTCACATCATCTTTCTGGCTCCTCTGGGTACTAGGATAGTGGGCTTCGCCCCCAGGTTTCAGCCACCTGCCTCTGGACTCTGCCTGAGCTGCTTCCCGGCCCCATAGGCTGGGTCTCAGTTTGGAAGACAATAGAAGGAGGGAAAGGAGTTTTTCACATGCTCCTAGCCCAGATAGTCAGGCTTCAAATGTCAAAGAAAACACAAAACCACAGATTCGTGCTTTTCTTACCTATCTCCATCAGCATTGTGGATGAGGGGGGTTCTGTGCAGATCTGAAAGCTAGGTGGTCCATCTTTCCAGGACCTTTCTTGGAGAAAATCCAGGTCTGTGGATTTGTTACAGTGAGTATTTCAGGGGAAGTAGGAGAGGCTTGCGGGACACAGACGGCCTGACACTGTCATGAAGGGGAGCAGAGCTGAGCCCTGAGCTCCAACCGGCCTCTGCCCTCTAGTCCCCTGGGCTTAACCGGGTTAAGTCTGGTGACGTTGGGCAAGTTACTTACTCCCTGTTATCTTCAATTTCCTTATCTTCAAAATGGAGTTAACTATCACTTACCCAATCTGCTTACTAAGAGGATTGGTTGGATTGATAATCACAATGTACTTACATGTCAGTATTTGAACAATCATTAGTATGATAATGGACGTAAATCTTGGCTCATAGAAAGACAATTCTTTGAAGCAAGAAAAAGCCTGTATTGGGGGTCGGGCATCATTGGCATGGGCTGTCCCTGTGTTCCCAGCCACCTGATGCATGAAGGTGAGTGACTTAAAGTGGTCCATGGATGTGCAATGATGCAGGCTCGGGAAGCCAGAGAAATCCAAGGCACAGGAGAGCAAGAACATGGCCACGGCTGTTGGGTATGGAGGACAGATGAGGCTGGGCCCGTGAGGGAGTTTCAGGAAGAAGGTTTATTGTCTGCAGGGTCAGAGGGGCTCTTGCCTAAAACTCTCTGGCCACACGTCTACATTTTTGCGAGAGTCTGAGTAATTTTTTTTCTTTGAGTTCTCAGAAAGTAAGTTTTGTCTCATTTTTTTTTTTTTGGAATCTTTAGAGGTCTTACATGTATTACCAGAAAAGCAGAAGTAACACTACCAACACCACCAAGTCCATGGTTAAACTAAGCTTTTTGTAAGACAGAGAAACAGGAAATGGGAAGTTCTAAACCCATGGAGCTCTTCTGCAGAAATCTTTCCTGGTATCCTGTTAACAAGAACAAGTACAGTGAGGGTCTTGTAGAAGCTTAATTAAGATGCTTTGGCAGAGGAGGGGGCTCCACTACAGGGCAGCAGTGAGGTCCCCCAAGAGGTGACTGGGTCCATAGGACTATGGAACATGACAGGAAGGCTCATGGCTAACCGTCAATGAAGAGGTGTCAGTGGTCACTCAAGGAAAGGGAGATTGGGGTCCTTCTGCTGGTGGAATGGACACAGCAGGGATGCCCTGGTTATGGGTACTTCCATCTCCAGGTGAAGCCTGGAGCCTGGTGTATCATGGGCCCTCCAGCTGCATCTGATCAGGCTGCATGGGGACATGGAACCACCCCTCGCCTGCATCACCTCATCTGTAAAATGAGGAGGTAAAGGCCAGCTAGTCATGCCCACCGAGGACCTAAGCAGCGGTTGTCCATCACCTCTGGTTTCAACACTGGCCTGTGTGGTCAGGATGGACCATGCTGTAACACCACCAGTCTTTGTTCCCTTTGGTCCTCGTGGTGCCTCAACCAAGCACCACATTAAGCACGTCTGCAGGGTGCTCAGTTGGTGGCTGTGTGATAATTGATAATTCTGGGAGAAATGTATTACTTTGGGGGATATTTATTCCATTTTCCAAATGAAGTGTGTTTCGTGACCACCTTCAAGTCTTGGGATTTATTAGAAGGACTCACAAGACCAATTCACCATGATTTGCTAGAAGGACACAAAGTCACTGTCCTGGCTAAGTTTCATGCCTGCAAGTGGACAGGAGGGACAGCAAGAGGTATACCAAACACAGAGGAGCCAGACAAGACCTCCAGAGCCCTTCCTCAGGGAATCACGTGGGAAGTGGTTTTCTCATCTAGCCATGATCTTCAGCAATCCATAAGAAATGTTTCCACCCAGGGAAGCCCACCCAGGTCTTCAAGTCTGAGGCTTTCACCAGGGGCTATGACACAGGTTCCACATTGGCAGAGGACCACAGTACAGTTGGGCAGGTTTCCCACTTTACAACTCTGAGGGGCGGTCATTCATATTGATAGTTCATGCAACATTCAACATGAATCATGTGATTTACTTGCAGATTACTGCTAAGTATCTTACCAAAGAGGCAGATTTTTCTAATTCATAATTCAGTGTACCATTTGGAATTGTAATGGAGCTGGAAATAATGAGTCAAGTGGTATATATTTAATAATAAATATTAACAAAATGCTTATGTAATTTAAAATGTATATGCTCTAAGGACCAAATGGTTTTGGCTGATCAAGAGAAAATCTGTAGAATACTTTCTAAGTGATGGATATTGGTTGCCCTTGGTAGTGGATAGAGAGTTGGTCCGTGAATAATTTTTATTTCATATATTTACTATGAAACATGTATTTATAATAAAAAAACTTAAGACCCATAAGCTTGAACCATACTGACTTGAGTGGTTTGCATTATGAGCATGCTACTGACCTTCCAACCAGTGAGGCATGCTGGAGCTTGACCTTGCAGGACCAGATCATGGTTCCAAGGTGATTTCCAGGAGCTGCCGCACCTTGGCACCTCTCCAGGCCTGGAGCAGGCTCACTCTGACTTGCCTGTGTAAATCCAAGTTCAGAATTCTCAACTTCATAATTGACTTAGAGGCTTCTTGTCCCTGGATGCCGAGGAGACGCCACTTCCCCCTTTCCTGTGTCCAGCAATGATGGCTGCAAGGCTGACTCTAGGTCTTTGTGGCTTTATCCAGGGATATACCGAAGATTAACTGAAAGTAGTGTAATGATGAATGCCAACCATGCTTCACACCCGTGACTTCCCAGGAATTGGCTTTTATTAGCTGCAAAAAGAAAACCCCCAGTCTATCAAGCCCCTGCTCGGATCTGCCATTAGTATCTAACAAGTGAAATTCAGTGAAATCGCGTGTCACCAGGGTTCTTGCAAAAAAAAACTTGAAGCTGAATTTTGCAATTGATTTCCCAGACCCTTCCAGAACCCACCATGAGAGAAAGATAATGGAAATGGATTGTTTCAAGCCCGACTTCAGAAGTGTAATTAGGGATGGCCTTGGGCAGCCATGGCTTCTTAGGCATTCGGACAGAGTTTGGAATTTCTTGCCAAATTTGTGAAGTCATTTAAATTTGTTTTTGTAAAGAGCTCTTTTGTTCAGATTCTCTGCCTTTTAAGAAGGTGGGCTTAGCGCTCATCAGCCAGGGAATAGGGTTGTTGCTTTCTGACAGTGCTCCCGTGGTCTGTTCTGTTCTTCCACTCACAGCTCCTGCTCTCAGGGCTCCCAAATAACAGGTGCCGAGAAGCAGCCCCCTCCACCAGGCAGCCAGGGGGGTTGGTGGCAGTTTCAATGGTGTGGGGAGCTTCTGTCTGCATCCTTTTTTCCCCCAGAGAAAAACACAGAGAAGAAAAGTATCTTCATTCAACGAAGCAAATGTTCCCCAAGGTACCATTGACCACCATCTCAGGTTCCACCTGCCAGGTGTGGCCAAGAGGCCATCTTGACAAAGCCACCCCATGCTGCAAAGTGTGATTGACAACCTCCAGGAGAGGAGGGCACTGCACGTGCTACTCAGGTGGTAAACAGGCGAAGCATCAATCCCTGTTTTTATGGCCTTCCAGGGAATTCTGAAGCGGATCTTGCTGAGGAACAAGAATGCATGGGAGGGGCAGCCTGATCCTTGGGCTTCAAAGAACATAATGTGTCACATACATCAACAGGCCCTCCTGAGGGATTCCTGAAGGTGGAGCTAGACCTCAGGAAGGGGGAGGGACAAGACTGGCCAGCTCTGAAGATCAGACCCCACAAGCTCAGGCACTCATCTGCCCACCCCGGGGCAACAGCAGCACAATCGATGGAGGGATCAGACAGTGGCAGGGATATTGGGAACATGGGACATCTGATGTCTGTCAGGCCTGGAACCCAGGGTCATGGGAACAAGAGACCTTCTAGAACATTCTCAGAGAAGGCTCAGGCCCCACTGTCTCTATTCCATGCCGCTCCTCTCGAGGGCCTGGGCCTTACAGGCTTTGTCTCCATTCCCAGTGCTTTCCGTTCCCCTGTAAACCTTGTGTGTCTTCATTGGCCACCAAACCTATCTCCCTCCTAACCGGCCCTTGGCCTCTGCACGTGCCTCTGTGCGTGGCTTCTGGCTACAGGGGAGAGGATGCCCCGAGCTCCAGCCCAGCATCTACTTCCCCAGCGCCTCCTCGCCCTGATCCTCCTTCCAGCCCCTAGGACTGGGGAGCTCTGGGGAGAACCCGTCCTTCTCAGACATCGGTTTTCATATGTAGCAGTAACATGCCTAGTACTAAAAATCCTAAGCTTGTTACCCTCGCGTCACTTTCCTCTAAGCTGGATTATTTTTTCCAATTACATTTATCTGCCTATTCCGTTCTTTTATGAATCCGCATCAGGGCCAAACAGGGGTTGAAAGGACAACTATCCTAAGAAGAATCCTTGCAGGAGGACAGGAAAGCCCAATCATGAAGAAATTTCGCCACAAAGACAAGGACTTGAATTGGGTCTGCAAATCCCTGTCCCTGTGCCCTGTTGATAAGGTGACCTACAGTCCCCTCTGCCCAGGACTCAGGGCTTCCCTGGGATAAGAATATTTGAGTGGTAAAGCCAGAAATGTCCCAGACAATCTGGGGCCAGGTGAGCATACTTATGCATTCAAAGCTATGGGGATGGCAGAACAGTGGGGTAGAGGAGAGTGGATTCTGCGTGAACCTGAAGGCTGTGTTTAAAGTCCAGTTTTCCTACCGCTTAGTGACTTTGCTTCTCTAAGACTAAAACTGCTGCAGCTTCAACATGATACGGTCGCTCCCTTCCTGCTAGGTACCATGGCGAGGAGTAAATGGACCTTGAAAAGGGCCTGGCCTAGCATCAGCCCTGGGCAGCTTCTCCCTGACCCTCAGATCAGACGCTGGGACTGGCAAGAAAACTTGGGCTTTCCTTGAGACACAGTCGTGAAGGGGTGCCACAGACACCAGCAATCAAGCTCCAGGTCATTATAATGAATGCAGGAAAAAAAAATCCATGATGGACAAAATGTCAAAATGTCAAATAAGGACAAGGTGAGGTTCCCTGTGGGTCGTACTGAAGACCGAGTTGGAAGGGACGGTGTATGTCTCTGTGTGTGTGCTCCACAGATGTCTCAGTGACCAACAGCTTTAACAAAATTGATTTTGATGAGTCAAGAGGTCAAGAAAGCAGTTATAATAACATCTGTGCAGGGTATAAATGAAGTATTTGAATTTAAAAATATTATTATGACTTTTAAGACACCTACTTTTTAAATTTTTTGATTTATTTTTTCAATTAATAGAATGTTTTGGGGAAAACTGTGAAAAAAAAGTCATGGAAATGTCCACCTTCATGTCTAGCTTCTTAAGCTAGCTGGGTGTTCTGAGGTTTGTCCATTCCATAGCATAGGCCTGAATTTCCTTCCTTTCCAGGGCTGGAGGACACTCTGTGGTGTGGACAACTACCCTTTCCTTAACCATTCTTCGGCTGAGGAACTTTGGGAAGGTTTAGTTCATGGTGACCAGCGCGCCTGTGAACGTCTCTGCCTTGTGAGCCCCTATTTCTGACTCTGCCTGTGTAAAATGTCCAGCATACGTGAACCCAGAGGGGAAGAAAACAGACCAGTGTGGGTCAGGAGCTGGGAAAGAGGGAAATGCACAGAGGTGCTGGCTTCCTGCTGAGTGACAGGTCCGTCATTTGGACTTGAATCCTGGTTTGGTTTCATTGGGCTGATTTTTCTTTTCTGAGGCCTCAGCCATCTGCAGGATGAGCTGCTCCCATTGCTGAGTCCTTTGGAAAAACATCTAAGCCACCCTCCAAACAAGGCAGTGTGTGTGTGGCTGAGGGCCGCATCTTACATCTCCAGACCGTATTGGTCACTGGTCATCATGTGGCTGTGCTAGGTGTGAGCACAGTATGAGCCTTTCTGACCACAGTGATGACCTAGCCATTTAGCACTAGCACGGTCCACTCCTGGGCGAGGCTCAACCTCTGTCCAACTTCAGGATTGCTGGTGCAGGAAGCGGGTGGAGATTTCCTCTGCTCTCTGGAGTTGGTTGCCATGGAAACAAATGGACCATCCCTGCACAGTCCTGGAAGAACTGGGGCAGAGGAATCAGGAGGCCCCACAACACCCCAAATTTCACTGTGCTTCGAGGTCTGACAAACCTGTTTGCCTCCCTTTGTTTTGCCATCCTGGAAAGGAGCCCGGGGCCCGTGCAGGCCTCCCTGCCCTCTGATGGACAGCAGGTGGGGAGTAGGCCGAGAGCCACTCAGCTGCAACCAGGCAGGTGGACATGCTGGGCTCATCAGAGCCCTCAGGGAGCCTGGGACTGCAGCCGCGGGTCCGAGGAGGTGGAGAAGAACAGGGAGGCGGGCCAGTCATTGCCAAGCGCGGTGTGCTTGTGCGCCTGAGAGCAGAGAGAATTCCCAGGGACGTGTGGGCATGTGCTTTGCTTCTCACTTCAGATCGTTTTCTTGTGAACATGAAATAAGAATTTAAGTAACTGCAGGGCGAACGTGCTTATGGCCCTTGCCGAGTTTCTCCAACTGAGAACACCTTGTTGTATTTGCTTCTAAGCCTCCTTTTTAATCCTTCTTTGTATTCTAGTATTCTAATTGTAGGTTGAGGGGGAAGTATTATTAGTGCATCAAATGCATCTTTTCATGGGACAAACCATGAGTAAATATTTAAGTCAAGAAAACAAGTCAACTAAATTAAACATAAAATTGCAGATGGCTCCTTACCAAGGAGCACAAGGCCACCAGGGCATCCTGACTGATTCTGCAGGACACCTGGGGTCACTTGGGCCATAGGCCAAAGGCTTTAGCTCTTGCTGTGAGTGTTCTCCAAAGTCTGTGGGAAACTGTTCTCCGAGGTGCCCAGCCCTACAATGCATATCAGAAAGCATGAAAATCATTCCTTCCAAAGGAACAACATGCGATGTAATGAGCCAGCTGTGATGTAAGGGGCCAGGATGCGAAGGTGGCCTGCCATCCCCACTAGGCACCCTGCATTGGTCCTGGTCTCTCCTCTTCTCCCTGCCTGTTCTCTGTCATACTCACCTGAGCAGGTGAATGTCAGTAGCACGAAATTCATGCTGTTCTACCCTGGAAGCAGGGCTCAAGCAGGCCTCTGTGTCCTCGACACCTGGGAAGGACCAGGTGAGCCCCTGGGGCCAGGGACTTGGGCGCCTGTTCCCATGCTAACAAGGGATCTAGAACATGGGTGGAACAAGCCTTGTCCTTGAGGAAGCTGACCAGGCTCCAGCTCAGGATGGCCTGCAACTTGTTCCCAAGGTCCTGCAGTGACACCCTGAGAGACGTGTGCAGGGCTGCTGTCAGGGGCTCTGCAGCCTCCACTGTGACTACAGGGGCAAGAAGCTGGGTGCTTCCAACCACCTGATTGACTGTAGAAGCAGACACAGAAAACTCAAACCCACATCATCAAGGTCCAGAGCAAACGTGAAGGACCTTCCAGAGTCCCCTCCCAGCAGGGTCTCACGGGATGAGCCTTGTTCCTCCAGCAAGGAGCTGTGACCATGCGTGTGCAAATTGCCTGCTGGGCTGCGCTTCAGAGGCTCAAGGCCCAGGGCTGTCCTGGGCATGGATCACTCAGGCACCTCTGGAAGCAGGTGCTCAGTGTGAACCACACTGTCGGTGATAGCAGTCGGGGTGGACTACACCATCCTGGACAGAAGGGGTGCCACCCTCCAGGGATCTAAGTCCCACACATCCTGAAAGCCTCTTTCGGAGGGTGGCAGCCCCAGGCCTGCTCTATTAACTCCTGCACAGGATCCAGTGCAGGTAAGTAAGTCACCAGGTCCAGTAAAGCCTGGAGGACCTTGAGGACAAGGTGACTTGGGAGTTGGAGCAACAGCAGGCCTCGAAGCCACCCTGGGGTGGGGAGCGTTGTGAGGCTGGGTGGTTCTCGGGGACGATGTGTGCTGAAATGAGCCAGCGGTTCTGTTGCGGGGCCAGGACAGCAAGGACAGCAACCTCAGCCCCTGCTGGGCAGCCCTGCCGGGCCCCCACAGCAGCCTGCTCTGGTCCTGGCATGTGAAAAGCTCAGGGTCCTTTGCTTCAGAACTGACCGTGGTTCCTCTCAACTCTTCTCCCCCTCCAGCCTCCTCCAGGGAGGAAGCCACACCCCACAGCGGGCCAGGGAGGTCAGGTTGGACGCTCAGTGGGCACACCTTGCCCCCTGAGGCTGAGGGCAGCAACTCCAGCCTGCCTTGCTCTGGGCAGCAGTCTCCTCCTTAATTATGGGATTCCTGCCAGGAAGGTCTGACAACACCCACTTCCATTCTCAGATGGCACCACTGGACTGGAGACAGGGGGTCAGCAATGTAAGGTGGCCATTAAGAGATGACTATTATTTAAGATCGACTTGGTCAAGTGTGTCAATCATTTGGAAGGTTCTAAACGAAGGAATGTTTGGGATTAGCTATCAAAATCTAAAGTTGGGGGCTGGGGCTGGGGCTCAGTGGTAGAGCATTCATCTGGCACATGGGAGGCACTGGGTTGGATCCTCAGCACCACATAAAATTAAATAAATAAAATAAAGGTATTGTGTCCATCTACAACTTAAAAAAAATTAAGAATATAAATTGGGGGATCCTCATGGAAAGACCAAATTTCCAGATCCTCTGTGGCTATCCCGCCCCCAGCTGCCATTTCAGGATGGTGGCAGGCCCACTTTGGGGGCACCTGATTGGCCTGTTCTCCCCCAGTCCCTGCTTCCCCAGCTCTAAAGCCCCCTCAAGAGGGAAATGTGGGAGGTGCATTGCTGACCCCTGCTCTTTGGGCCCTCCAGTCCCAGCCTGGGCTGCTGACCCGGCCCTGTGTCACCAGGCTCTCCTTGAGTTTCACGAACCTGCCCCATACTTGCCTTAGCATCAGGGAGCCAGCAGATGATGTCTGCTGAGACCTCTCCTGTCGACCCACACCCATTTCCTTATTAACCACCCTCCCTTGGGCTAGGGGAGTCGGGCTAATGTGATTTCTTGAACATCCGTCACATTAATCCACTGGCTGTCGCCTTGTTTTTTGAGCCAAATGAAAAACATAAACTAATCTTTAATTTATAACAAACCAGCAACACCTGAATTTCATTAAACCACGTGGGACTAAGGATACCTTTGCCTTCATTTCAACACACATGGGGGCAGGCCCACCGGGTACCATGTTTCCTTAGCAGGTGGGGTGAAGAAGACTGGCCAAGCTGCTGCCACCAAGGGTGGGATGTTGGTCGCACCCTCTAAAATCTCTCATCTACTCCAGCTTTTATTTGAGTTTTATAAAGAGAAAATTTTTCTTGTTTGGGAAAGAAATACCCCAGTACCCTTGGCTCTGGAAATACTGTGACAGCCCCCTGGGAACACCTTTCATCACTAAGTCATCTCTGCCCCTCCTGCTTCCATGAGTTATTTCATCCGACTCAGGCAGGGTACTAAGAGCCATAGTAAAGCTGCTCACCCACCTGGAGCTCAGGTTGTGCATAGCCACTGCCACAGCTGGCCCGTGCTGGCAGGTTCAACCCAGGGCAGAGCCAAAACATTCCAAAAACTTCTGCACCCAAATGCACTTTTGACTTTTTGTCTTGTCATTTTTCCCTAAACAACTCATTTATGAAACACATGCATCGTAGTAGGTATTATAAATAATCTGATGGTTTGAAGCCCACGGGAGGATGTACACAGGTCCTGTGCAAATACATGGCCACTTTACATAAGGAACTTGAGCAGCCAGACATTTGGCTTTCTGAGGGATCCGGAATGTGTCTCCTGCAGACACCAGGAGGGGAATGGGGAAAGATGAAGCTCATCTACCCTGTGTCTGTCACTGCACATCACACACACTGGCCTGCATGGCCACAGCTGGGAGGAGCATGTCTCTGAAAACTCCTGGGCTACTAGAGCTCCATGTCCCCCCAGGTGCAGGTAGATAGAGGGCCTAGAGGGGACATCACCTTGAAAAGGGGAGAGGCTCATCAATTCAGCTGTGACAGTCACTCCAAGCCCGTCTGCCAGGTGATGGGGACCAGAATGTCCCAGGCTGGTGCTGAGAACAGGTGAGCAGTGGGCACAGCCCAAGGGAGATGGGGACAGCAACACTGGACAGATGCTGACCCAGGCCATTGAGCAGCTACAGTTGTGTGGCCTCCAGCTAGATCCCCAGAGGCATGGCCTGTCTTCCTGCCTGCTGCAGTCACTCAGTGGATCATAGTGTGATGCTACCTGTATACACATGCACAGGACCACCCCTCTGTGTCTGCAGGGCCCCTGAGACGTCAGTGACTATGAGCTAATCTTATTCTGGGTCCTGAGGCACCTTCACCAGCCATCGCAGCTACCATTGTAGTTTCCAATCTGGTGAAGGGAGAAGAAAGACTCCGGGGGGCGGGGGGTAGGTAGCAGAGGGCAGAGGGCTCTTGTCATCAAGGACCCTTTGAAATAGCCATTTGTCAGGGCTATAGCAGTCCAGAGGGGGACAGAAGTGTGACTTTAATGCCACTGTCCAGGGCAGGAGTGCCACAGAAGGCCAATCCAGTTCACAGGCCAAGAGGGGCCTCTTCACCAAAAAATCACAGAAACCAGCCCAGTGAAATAACCACTTGTGTGGTTTGTTTCTAAAATTGTAGCTTCTAATAAAGTGACTGTCTCTGTGGAAAAGAGGCAACCACCCAGTGAACAATCCACTCTAAATTGACTCATTTTGTGAAGAAGTTGCTCTTTTTATGAAGAATGGTCTCTGAAAGCAGAATTATAGAAAATGATTTGAACATTTTAATCAGTGTTTCTCTGCTCTTCAGGAAAGAGCCACATAAAGCCTATGACCGTCCCCACAGGGCCCATTGCTTCCAGCCAGTTAACTGGGGTGTGGTGTGCCTTCCCCAGGGCAGCTGGTCTCTGCCAAGGGTGGTTTGAAGCTGGTTCTCAGGAGTGGACATGTGCAGAGAAGACAGCTCATCTAGTCAGTGGCCTTTTGATATTTTGATATCACAGCTCAAAATCCTTCATGCAGAAGGTGGAGGTCCACCCCATAGGAGGTGTGGCCCGTGAAGGGGCAGTGGCCGAGTGCCCCTGCCCAGGGGACCCCTCAACTCCCTCCTCACACCCAGGCAACAGGCAGCTCCTTCTTCCTCTCTTTCGCCAAGTCCCTCAGACCCACCCATCAAAGAGGCAGAGCTGGGCCTCCAGTCCTGGCCTCCTTGATGGTCAGGTGTGCAACAGTGCTTTCTTCTTTTAAGACCTGGGCCTGTAGCCTTGGCCTCCTCCTGGAGGGGCAGAGAGCCTTCCTGGGAGTCAGTGTCCAGCTCCTCTCCTGAGATCCTCTCTCTCCTCTAGCCACACTTTCCACTGCTCCTGAACCCGTTTTATTTTTTCCTAGACTCCTCCCTCTCACTCACTTGAAAACTCCAGCCCCCTTCCCTGTTCTCCTTGGTGAGAGTCTGGGGCCTCGCTATCAAGAATCTGATGGAAGAGGAACAGGACTGATCCAGGGTTTCTTTCCCTCTAAAGCAAGCAACCACTGTAGTGGAGGCCCTGCCCCATGTGGTCTCACTGTGTGTCTAGAGGACCTCTCCTCCTCAGTGACTGAGCGGGCCTCATGTCGGAACCAGCAGGAGCCTCACAGGGTCACCCAAATCGTCCTCTCTCTCCTCTGTCAGGCTGGGGGTGCTAAACAGGAAACAAATGGCCCCCCAATTCCAGTGCTTTTCAGCAAAAGTGACTTATTTCTTGTTCTGCAGAATCCAAAGGAGGTATGGGGAAAATTCTGCTCCAGGTGGTATTTCAGGGGCCCATTGTCACCTTGTTATGCACCCTCCATGGTACATGCCATACCACATCCCACGCCCTGGAACAGGCAGAGGGACTGGAGCACCCGCCCAGCGCCCAGCGCAACTCTCAGGGCCCTTTAACCAGAACCCTGGACAGCGCCTACTCCCCAGGGAGGCTGGGTAACCCAGCCACATCTCCCTGACCTGTCCCACCCACACTGGCCAAGTGGCCAAGAGGAATGTGAAGGGACTGGCCATGGTGTTGCTTCTGCCACACCTCAGACCACAGCTTGAGCTGGCCGTGCCTCCTCTCTAGCCAGCGGTCATGAGGCCCCTTCCCAGTTCCAGGTCTTCAGAGCCCCCTCCTGGCAAAGGTCCCCAGAGACAGCAGCCCGTCTCACCTGGAGGCAGAGGGAGGTTATGTCTGTTGGCTGCACCTCACCCTGGAGGGAAGTCAAAGCTGTCAGAGCATCAAAATAGAAGACGCTCCCGAGACCTCCCTTCATCAGACCCTGGCACCCCTTAACAGTGGGCTGCAGTGAGCATGGGACCAGGTCCAGGAACGAATTGCAAAGGCCGACGACGGGAAGCTGGGTCCTGCCTTCAGCTTTAGGCCTCTCCTCGAAAATCACTCTCCGAAACGCAGTAACCGTCTCAGAACAGAAAAGTCCATCTTGCCTGTGACCTCATCTGGAAGAGACCCACCTCCAGTTGGCACTCCTTCTGGGCATTCGTCACTCGCAGGTGACACACGGGAGAAGCAGAAGGTAGCTACCTCTAGGTCACAGGTGCCTGTGGCTTAGGCAGCCTCCTTTGAGCTGGACCATCCCGAGGGCTTGTGTTCTGAGTCTTTTGCCAGTAGGAAAGCCGTCCCCAAAGCCCTGGGTGAAAAGCACAAATGAGACCTATGCATCTGGGAAGTGGCTGTCATTTTGCTCATCCTGTCCTAAAGTCAAGTATCAGAGGGCCCAGATAAGGGATAGTGCATTTTAGTTATTAAAAGAAATAAAAGTTTGTTACTCTAATAACAATATCTGAACACCCTTGACCCCAGATCTCCTTGCGACTTGCTCTCTTTAAACCCAGGAACACACCCAGAAAGCTCCCTCCAGCATCTCCACTCTGCCAGTCCCCAGGGCTCTTCCTCCCTGACCTGTCCCACCCACACAGTTGCTGGCCCCAATTTCTCAGTTCCCCGAGGGCTGACATCTTAGGGTGTCTTCCCAACAGAAAGGACTCCATGGGGTGACGTTTTTTTTTTTTTAATACTCCAACATATTAAAATAAACATTACCCAAACTGTTTTCTTACCAAAGACTTCAAGTCCAACTGAAAAATCGTAATACTCTATTCATAAATCTATTATTTTAATGCAATTATCAGAGGAAGTTTTAATAAGTTAGTGAATTATATTCTTTTAAATATTTCAAAATATGTTCATAAATTTAACATATCCCTGTCCTTTTAAGGCAATGTATATTCCTAATTAACTTGGAAAGTGTTCTCAAATGTTTAAGGAACTCTAGTAAATCTCACAAGCGAAACTTACCATAACCCGCAAGTTTCCTTCAACATTCCAATTTTGTTGAAACTTAGGTAAATTCTCTTAAACTTTTCAACTTAAAATCGCAAGTCTAAAATGAATGTCTCACTACCCTGGTTTAGGTGAAATCACAAGGCTTATTGACAACCTAATGGGGTCGATTATCTTAAATACTATAAATACTTTGCAGACATGACATTGTCCAATAAATACTATGCTTACCATACACACACACAAAAAATAAGAAACAGACCTTATTTATTTTTATTATAACTATTTCTATTTATTGCTCTTTATGGATTCTAGACTCATTAAGGAAAAAAATTTAGTCTTTCCAGAAAATGCAAGTTACACTCTAGCAAATTGGGACCCATCAGACCTTGATCATTGAGCTTCTCTCCTCAGTGGGCTGGTGGCTGGACGACCAAACACAGCACCTCAATGGCGCTCACCCTCCTCAGTCTGATAGCCTCCTTAGGGCTTGTTCTAGAGCCTCTGGGAGCAAGCTCTGCATCCTCCGAGAGTTCTCCTGAACACTCCTGCCATGGGCCTGAGTCCCACCTCTGGTAATTCCAACATGTGGCACCCTGCTTCACCCTGACCCCTTGCACCGCCCCACTCTGGACCTCCTACGTTCCCCACTTCAGCTAGTGCCAGCCAGGATGTGTGGACTCCTCTGCCCTCTTCTCTCCAGCTTGCTCCCCAAGCATCTCGGTCATCCCAGAGGCACCTGCTTGTAGGCCTCTCCCAAGGCCTCCAAGACCTGAGGTCCTCTTATGGCTATCACCCAGGCCTTCTTGATGAAAGTCAAGGACACACATATCAGCAGGTGGACTGGCCATAGCTCTCTGCTCAAAACTGGCCTTCAGTTATGCCAATCTGTCTTTGCTCTCCTGACATTTCTGATCATTCCTCACTGTGGCTTAAGTTCAACTGTATTTACTCCTCTTTATGCTCAAACAGGGATTTGAGAAGACGTACTTCCATAGGGTACAGAGAGTTGTACTTGCTTAGGCCTCTGAATAATCATGTGGAGTGTCCACTAATGTCCTAAAACACTGAAAGTTAATTTTTTAAATTTATTATGCCTGGTTGTTTTTTTAATCCTACTAGATATTAAATAATATAATTATTTTAAAAATAATTATATTGATGGGCACGGTGGTGAAGACCTGCAATCCAAGATACTCCAGAGGCTGAGGCAGGAGGATCCTAGGTTTGAGGCCAGGCCAATTTAGCAAGTCCCTCTCTCAAAATAAAGGGGGTGTAGAGCTTGGGGATGTTACTGAGTGCTAGAGTACCCCAGAGTCTTAAAAAAAACAGTCTTATTCCTCCCTATGGAAAGAAGTCATCCCAATTTTCCAGGAACCAGGGGAAGCAAGCAATTCAGGAAAGAGGATTTTGAGTGCTGAATCCAGAAGCATCCCAGACAGAATCCCCTGCTCCTCCACAAGCCCAGGCTTACTGCAGAGCCTCAATCCAGTGAATGGACTCATCTCATAAGACATCCAGAGTACTTTCCATAAAGTATGTATTGATAGAAGAAATAAAATATCCATATACAAACACTCACTGTTTTGAAAAATATCACCATTTTCAGCCAAGATTGTCACTGGAGCAATCACTGGTGCTCTGAGCTGCCCAGTAAAAGGACCAATTTGTCTGAGACAGCCATATTGTGAGGAAGTCCAAGCTGCAAGGGCAGGCCTAGCTGAGGTCCCAGCAGGAGGTTAATGTCAATCACCTGACCTGGGAGTGATTCTGTACCTTCAATTCCAGTCCCCTGCTATTGACTCTCACCAGTAAAGTCCCTCCTGGGGCCTTTGCCTGCTGAAGTACTGACCTGTACAAACCATGTGTCTGGTAAAATGATTGTTTGCACCACTAAATTTTGGGGCAGATTTACCCAAGACTTAGAATCAGTCACCCCCCAGGACCCTCTAGGCTCCTGGAACTGAGTGTTAGGACCAGCACACAGGCACTAGGGGTGTGTTTCCTCAGTGTCTGGCAGAGGGGCAGCTGCTAATCTGGGGGCATTTTTGGAGGTGAAGCATGTTCACTTTTCGTATTTCACATTTAAAACCTAAGCTGCAGGACCCACAACACACAGCCAGGGCCTCCTCAACCATGTGACCCAGTTCCCCTCCCAGGCCACCCTGTTTCTCTGGCAGGTCCCCCTCAGCCCACCATGTATGTGTTGGGTTTTCTTGACATTTCCCCCTCCATTTACTTTTCTCTACAGTTTCTCTACTGGCTTTGGGCAATCTCACTCATTCCTAAGATTTTAGCCAGGGCTGTTGCTAAAATGTGCTGCAATTATATGATTTTTTTTTTCAGTTTTGGAGTGATTACGATTTACAGGATTGTCTGCCATGGCAGAGAAGTCACTTGTGACCTCTGCCAGTGGCTCCCCATGGTCCGTCCTGCATGTCTATAATACTATCGCAAAACAGGAGGTTGACATGCACCACAGACTGTACTTGGTCAGTGTTGTGTTAAATCTCACATCCTTGGAATACAGTTCACAGTCCTCCCTCTGGGGAAGTGTCATGCTTTGTGACTTGTTCTGTCCCCTCTCCCTGGAATTCCCACCGGCCCCATTGCCAGTCCCTGGCACCCTCTCCTTACTGCACCTGGCTCTGCAGGCTCCTAGATGAGGCTCTGCCAACCCTTGTGAGACTGGGTCTTCCCCAGGCTTCTGTGACACCCTGACCACTTCACCCCCCCTGTTCCATCTTCACCTATCTTGTGTCCCTGTGACATGGGGGCCTTGCAGGGGACAGCTGCTTGAGTCCTACCCTGATTCCCCATCTCCTTCCAATCCAATGCCTGCCATGGAGTCAGCTTCTGTTTCTAATTTGTTTTGAACAAACACATCTAGGGTCTTGGAGGAAACCATGCAAATCACAATGTTCTCCTTAACAGAGACAGAGAGTTCTCATTATCCAGAGGGGGAGCATGGGAGGGAAAGAACAGAACTCCCCAGGACAACCAAACTGTAGTCAGCTAAGGTTGTCGTGTCAAGGAAGACACCCAAAATAGAAAGCAATGCTATGCCTACCAGAGAGGAAAGAGGGGGTGGGGAGGGAGGAAGGAGGGAGGGAGGGAGGAAGGAGGGAGGGAGGAAAAAAGGAGGGATTGGAGGAAGTAGGGATGAGGGAGGGAGGAAGGAGGGAGGGAGGGAGGGAGGGAGGGAGGGAGGAAGGAGGGAGGGAGGAAGAGGAGGGAAGGAGGAAGGGGAGCAAGGGAGGAAGGGGAGCAAGGGAGGAAGGGGAGCGAGGGAGGGAAGGGAGGAAGGAGGGAGGGAGGGAGGGAAGGGAAGAAGGAGGGAGGGAGGAAGGAAGAGGAGGGAGGAAGGGAAGGAGGAGGGAGGAAGGGGAGTGAGGGAGGGAAGGGAGGGAGGGAAGGAAGGGAGGGAGTGGGGGGAGGGAGGGAGAGAAGGGAGGGAAGGAAGGAAGGGAGGGATTGGGGGGAGGGAGGGAGGGAAGGGAGGGAAGGAAGGAAGGGAGGGAATGAGGGGGGAAGGAGGGAGGGAGGTAAGGGAAGAAGGAGGGAGGGAGGAAGGAAGAGGAGGGAGGAAGGGAAGGAGGAGGGAGGAAGGGGAGTGAGGGAGGAAAGCTAGGGAGGGAAGGAAGAAAGGGAGGGATTGGGGGAGGGAGGGAGGGAAGGGAGGGAAGGAAGGAAGGGAGGAAATGAGGGGGGAAGGAGGGAGGGAGAGGAAATGAGTTCAAGCAGAGCCTTTCCGAATTCGAGATTGATTCTGCAAACCAGAAGGCCTCTCTTTCAAGAGGTGATTAGTTATTCACAGCAAGCGATGTTTATTTTTCTAGCTACCTGGATATTTAACATAAGATTTGACAACTAGGAAAAATACATTCTGTGCTTTATTTGAAAGTAGGCAAAACCAGGACTGTTTGTTTGCAGAACTCCAAGGGGCAGGCAGGGGAGGGTGAGAAGCAGGGACCTCAGCTGGCCCAGGAGCTTCTGTTCCTTGGTTGCTGTGGGAGCAAAGTGAAGAGGAAAGTGCCTTTAGAGAAGAGGAGGGAGGGAGGAAGGCAGGAAGGAGAAGGGAAAGCTCTGTGGATGAGCTGTCAAGGGAACATTGAGGACCTTTGACAGGGAACAAAAGAGAAAACCCAAGGATGATTTTCCCCTGAGTATAATATTTATATGACACCCATTGTCTTTAAAGCCTGTGCCATTAAAATTAGAAGTAGACGCAGAAGGAGTTTAGATAAAGGTATGGACAATTGCCAGGGAATTTAAATTACTTTAAATTAAATTACTCCAGAGGTGTTTCATAAAAGCTCATTTAGCACTCAGTGTCAAGGGGATGGTGCTGGAAACTCTGAGGTCACCTCCCTTGGGGTGGCTGCTCAGCTCTGCCCCCATACACCCTGGGACACCTGGAACCTCAGAAGGGACCTGGTTGGAGATCAGGATGCCCTTGTTGCTGGTGGTTAACACGAGGTCATTCTGGGAGGGGGTGACCCCATTGTGACTGGTGTCCTCATAAGAAGAGAGACACACAGAGACCCCAACCACAGGGAAGAGGCACGTGAAGATGAAGGTGGCACTGGGTGCCACAGCCATGGCCCAGGGAGGCAGGGGAGGAAGAGACCAGGGAGCACGTCCCCCGGGGCTTCAGAGGGAGGCCCTGCTGACCCTTGGATCCCCAGCTCCACAGCTGGTGTTTGTTTTAAGCCACTGCTGGATGGAATTATGTCCCTCCCCCAAATTTAAGTCATGTCCTGTCCCCAGAGTGGCTGTGTGGGAGATGGGGCCTCCTGGAGGTGACTGAGGGTGCAGGAGGACCAGGATTGGGGCCTTCCAGGAGGAGCAGGGCCTCTCTCCACCTCTCACCCAAGGGAGGACACACCTGGTGGGAGGGTGCCACCGGAAGTCAGGAGGGGCCCTGAACCCCCCTCGGGGGCTCTCTGATCTTGGACCCCAGGCCTTTCTGTTGTTTAAGCCCTGGGGCCTGCAGCGCCTTGTTATAACAGCCCCAGGTGACTGACAACCTGCCCAGCCGTGGCCACTGGTCATGGCAGCCGTGGGAAGCTAGTATAATCAGGTCACAGAAGGTTCTGGAGAGCCGAAGTCATGACCTGGACGTCCACAGTTCAGATGTTACATTCCAGTGTCTGCGGGCCCCGATATTCATCCATGGACACAGGGCAGGAGAAGAAGCCCTCTCCCCAGCCCTCCAGCAGCCTTGCCCTCCTCCTGCCCAAGAAGCCTGGCTCCCCAGCGCGTCTCCATTCTCAGCTCGCATGCACCTGGACCCTCTTCCCTGAGGCTCAGGACCTTGTCCTGGAGAGCAGAGTGGGCGGTGGGACCCGGGCTCCAAGGGCACCGCTTCCCTGGGCTCCAGCTGTGTGGGAAGCAGTGCTGGCCCAGTGGGTGTGGACCACAGGCCCCTGGGCTGGGGAGGGGAAGGGGGATGGGAGAGGCTTTTCTCTCACTGAAGCCATAGAAACAGACCAACCCTGTGGAGGAGGCGTGGTGTTAGGCTGCAGGGGCTGCTGGGGACACGCACCCCAAGCTGGCTTAGAAAACAGAAATGTGTCCTCGTATCATTTGGAGGCCAGAAGTGCCAGCCCAGGGGAAGGTGGGCGGCTGTCCTCCGAGGGTGGAGAGAGGACTGGGGGCCCCTCTCCAGCTCAGGCAGCTCCAGTCAGCAGCTGCGTAACCCCGGTCTTCACAGGGTGCTCGTCAGTTGTTCACCTGTCTTGGCTAAACTGCCCCTTGAAGGCCACCAAGTGGTCATCTTGGGTGGCCCCACCCTAAGGCTTCATCTTAACTTGGTCCCAGCTCTTAGTTCAGGCTGCTGTGACAAGGACAGCTGGGGGCCCAGACAGTGGACAGTCATTCCTCATGGTTCCCAAGGCTGGAGGCTAAGATCCAGGTGCTGGCTGATCTTGTTCCTGGAGAGAGCTCCCCATTTGGCACCTTCGTCCAGGGCAGGATCCCCTCACGAGGGCTGCACCTTCGTGGCCTAAGAACCTCGCAGAGGCCACCTCCAGATGGATCAGGTTGGTGCTGAAGCATCAAGGTCTGAACTGGGGGACACCCACCTTCATGCTGTCCTTAGGCACAGAACCTATTCCCAAGGGAGGCCACAGGTGCCTTCACCGTGAAGAGGCTGCACCATCTTTTCAAGAGCACATTTTAACCCCTGAAGACACCAAAGTCTGCCAGGTGTTCCCTGGCTGCAGAAATCTACCTCCATACAATCTGAAACCTAGAGTTTAGGGATGTCAAGTTGGGCTACTCAATAATTATGCTGATTGGCATTTTTTTTTTTAAGTTTGGAACACTCTGGAAACTCTAGATGGAATGAAATGAAGGACCGAGTCTGGTGGCTCCAGGAGTGAAAGCTCACTGGCCTCGGGTGACTCCAGCCGCCTGTCGGCACTGTCTGTTCCTTGCTTGCAAAATGAGACCTCGACACCGCTTCACAGTGTTGTTGGGAAGGTGAAATGGGGGCTACGTGCCTAAAACACCTGTGGCATGGAAAAGCTCATTAGGATAGTCCCACCACTTATGACAGAACGGGTGACATCTTCCAGTCATGATGACATCCCTCCCAGCTAGAGGAGCAGCACCCCCAGGAGTGCGGGTTGGTGAGGCTCCACCATGAAAGTGTCCATCGCCACCTGGTGGCCATGTGGGGACGCCTCAATTGTGGTTCTCCAAGGACAATCAACCCTGTGATGATGGCTTCCTCTCCAATCACAGGCAGAAGAAGTGAGAATCCATTAACTGTCTTGTGACTCATCAATTAAAACGATGACAGGGACGCCATGTGCTTGAGCCCAGGAGAACCCTGGAGCGGGAGTTTGCCTTATCTTTCCTTTAGCCATATATTTGTCCCTGCCCCTGTGGGTGAGAATGTATTTTTGGTTTGTTGCTTGTTGTTAAAGAGGAGGAAGATTCCCCCCCACACACACCTTGGCTTTCCAGGGATTCCCTGGGACCTGCTCAGTTGATTTTATTTCGATTTAAAATTGCAGGACTGTGAATATATTGAAGAACATGCAAGTCGATATAAACGCAGGTTTGGGCGATCAGAGCCACCCAGGACCTGCTGTGTAACTGTGTAACTGTTGTCTAGTGTGGGGACAGTGCAGCATGTGACAGCCTGCGTGTCCATGGGGCCCCTTTGGTAACATGTTAAATAAGTGAAGTGGGATGTTGAGCTTGGGCCAGCTGAGGCCAGCCTTCGAGACAGGCCTGATAACCTCAAGGTTTTGATTTTTTTTTTCCTGGTACCAGGGACTGAACCCAAAGGTGCTAAACCACTGAGCCACATCCTCAGCCATTTTTATTTTTTATATTGAGACAGGGTCTCACTAAGTTGCTTAGGGCCTCACAACATTGCTGAGGGTGGCATTGAACTCTCAGTCCTCCTGCCTCAGCCTCCTGAGTCACTGGGATGACAGGCGTGCGCCACTCCCCCAGCTCTCTACCACTGATTCTTATTTTTTCCTTAAAACTTGGCCAACCAGGATCCTGGTCCCCACCTGTCCACCCTCACCCTCCACCTGCTCCATGACACCCAGGCAACACCCAGCTGAATTTCCTCATACAGCCATCAGCTGAGTAGATTCTTTTCTTAGGTAAAACAGACAAAAATCTAAAGAAAACTTAAAACAGAAAACCAGGCTTCCTCTCTGCATGGGGAGCAGAGCTCTGCATGGAGTTCGCTGGCTCTGTGGGGTCAGCCCCTCACTCCTGTGCAGCACTGAGGTTCCTGGAGGCACCCACGCCCATCTCCTGGGTCTTCCAGGCCCCAAAGGTGCCCCTGAATCTGCACAAATCAGTGACATCATTAAAAAACACTCAATGGGTCACCACTTTGACCAATTTCCTCAATCACAGACTGAGCCTGTGCACCTTCTGGAGCTGCCCCTTTCAAAGCGCAGACCAGGAAGGTCAGGGATCCTCTCACTGCCTGTTACCTTATCTCTTGGCTGAACTGAACTTGAACCTGGGGAGCTGCTTCCTACAAAACCCAGACTCAAAAGAACCCTTAGTGACTCATGGCTTTATTTTTATACTTTCTTTTCCTTAAGAATAAAAAAGGCAACAATTCTGGCAACCTCTGTTGGTCATGGCCATTTGCACCCTAGATGCCAAGAGCCTGGGTGGACACATGTCCCCCTGACTTCGGAGGGAAATGGGAATGGCTAGCGCTTTCCTTGTGGCTGCTCCTTTGCTGTCCCCTGCACCAATCTTCTCCTACAGTGCCCTGTAAATTAATTTGTGAGCAAATCAAGAAACCATCAGAAGACCTGTGAGCCATTTCATAGAGAACACAGCTGGCTCAGAGGCTTCAGTGTCTGTGACGCCACTTTGCTAAGACCTGTGTGTGTGCATGTGTGTGTGTGTGTGTGTGTGACAGTCAGGGAGGACTGTGTTTTGCTGCATCAACAAGCAAACCCAAAGTCTTGGGAGTGTGTGCAGTGGCTATATTTCTTTCTTTCATGACATGCCCACCATGGACTTGAGGGGCCCTGTATTCTGTCTAGGACTGAGCACAACAGAGCCCCTCTCAAGGCATCAGCCATAATCACCACGAGGGAAGGGGAACAGGTCCCTTTACTGGGGCTATTGTGAGTTTCCTTGCTTCTTCTAGCCTCTGAGATGTAAGATATTTTATTTTTTAAATTTTGCACTCCTGAGGCCTAATCATCTCCTCAAGCTCCTTCCTGATGTGACTGGAGACTTGAAGCCATTTCACAGATCTAGCATGTTCATGGGGGTCTTTCTGACCTTGGAGCACATCTGGGGCAGCAGGGACAAGGACAGACACAAGAGAAGAAGGTGCTAAATGTTGTTCTGAAGGCGTGCAACTGAAGTGAGAAAGCACAGGCAAACTGGACCGCTGAGCACCCAGGAAACCTACCAGCTCTGGCTCCCACCATCCACTCAGCAGCTGTGGACGGACCCTTGGTGAGGAAGTCATCAAAACTGAGGCTCCTCTGTCCATCCAGGAGCAGAGGGAGGATCAGATGAGGGCTGGACAGGTATTAAGTCAGACATGGATGCAGCAGAGATGTTGGGACATCAGGGAGGAAACTCGCCCTGTCGTGTCTCCAGGCAAATCGCCGCCTTTGGGTTCTTTGCCTCTATCCCAAGGGAAAAGAAAATTTCTCCTACCTTTGCCCCCAGCAGGAAGTCACCTGGAGGCCAGGCAGCAAGGTCAGTGCTCAGAGACACCTGCCGGAGGGTGTGCTCACCCACAGAGAGGGAGGGCGCCCAGGCAAGGAGGGAGACGCTCCTGGACACCAAGCTGGCAAGAGACGCATGCGGCTTTGAAGAGGATTGGCATGAGTCCCCAATGCACAGAGGGTCACACACCCTGCCTCTCTGGACCCAAGAAGGGGTCCTCCTTGCCTTCAGACACCGGGGAACCATCATGTCACCATTATGGCTTTTGAGTCTACCCTCCCATTGAGGAATGCGCACCTTCCTGGAAAGCGTCTCCGTGGTGAAGGACACAGTCTGGGAAAGCTTAGGTGACATGGAGTTAGCTGGCGTCAGCCAACCCAGGCAGGTGGGCACCCACCGGGTGAGGAGGCTCCTCTGCAAGCCCCGTCCTCCTGAGCTCAGGGCCTCAGGAACACAGCTGAAGAGGGCAGGCACTGGGGTCCTCCTCTG
This sequence comes from Ictidomys tridecemlineatus, assembly GCF_052094955.1. Taxonomy (NCBI): domain Eukaryota; kingdom Metazoa; phylum Chordata; class Mammalia; order Rodentia; family Sciuridae; genus Ictidomys; species Ictidomys tridecemlineatus. The sequence continues at coordinate 101,641,594 of NC_135478.1, forward strand.
CACCTGACCTTCCCACCTCCCCCTGTGGTCCACTCCCAGCAGAGTCCACCCTTTCCTCACATTGTCCTTCTTAGCCCACGTCTGGTGGCCATTTGTGCCATCTGATAGAAGATCTCAGCCCTCCAGGGAGCTTCACTGGATCAGTGTCCTGATTCCCCTGTAGCTGGGTGGTGCCCAGATCTGAAGGAACACACCCAACCCAAAAGGCTGCCAGGGAGATTCTACAGAAGAGCTTCAGACAACAAGGAAGCCAGTAGTCCCCACTCCCCACCATTTCTTTTCTGGCTGTGACTCCCATGTTGAGATGTGATGCTTGGAACCTCTCCAGCTCCTTTGTGACCATGAGGCAACCTTCATGAAGATGAAGAACCATCCAGGAGGGCTCACAGAGCAGAACTAGGGGAGACGCTGATCATGATGCAAGTGGGATTTTATTTATCTTTCCTTTTTTCTTTTTAACTAGACAAATAATTCCTGTTTATTGGTAAACCTTAGGAAACACTAAAAACAAAAGAGAGAGAAATAAAACCATCGTCCCCCGGGACCTCAGGCCATGTGTGCTTCTTGTTTCTCTCCTGGTGCTGTAGGTTGCTTATTATTAATCCTTAGCTCTCTGTCTCCCTGCCCTCTCTTCTCCAAACAGAGGCCGTCAGCTCTGGGTGACCTCCTGGGCTTGCTCCTAAACCCAGTCCTGAGGCTGCCTCCTGCAAGGGGCCTGTGTTACCAGCTTTCTGACCCCTGGACACATGCCCTAAGGTCATCAGCCTGGGAAAGATCCATCTTGGCTTGCAGTGTTGGAGGTCGCTGTCCCTGGCCGGCTAGCCTGCTGCTTTGGGACTGCAGTGAGGTGGCAGGTCACCCTGGAGAGTGTGTGGCCAAGCAAAGCAGCTGACCTCCAGGCCAGGGAGTGAAGGAGAGAGGAGGGGTGGAAGTCACGGGCGTCCTAGGAGGTGGCCCCAGACCGTAGTCACTGCAGAGTCAGGGCCTCTCCAGGGACCCATACTGGACACCAAAGGACACAAAGGACACAGGCTATGGGCTGAGAGGGCCTTGCCAGACTCACAGGGGGAGTGAGGGTCTCTCTGAGGACTCCAGCTGTTGTTATTTGATTTTCCTCAGGAATCAGCCGGGCTGAAGATACTGCTCTGCATGTACTAGAATAGATTTCCCCAAATGAATGCGTTGGCCCAAGAGATGATGAATTGCCTTTCTCCCCACTGTGAAAATCAGAAATGGAAATAGATGAAGCAAGTCCAGAGCAATGTTATGGCAGAGGGGGCTGGATTTCCGGAGGAGGCTCACTGTGGAGACGAAGAGTCGGCTGGGGTCAGGGGTGGCCCCTGCTCTGGGCACAGAGATAAGCAGGGACGAATCTCCAGTTACACAGCAGGCCCTGGGTGACTATGATCGCCCAAACCTGCATTTGTATTGACTTGCATGTTCTTCAATATATTCACAGTCCTGCAATTTTAAATGGAAATAAAATCAACTGAGCAGGTCCCAGGGAATCCCTGGAAAGCCGAGAGGGAGAAATCTTCCTCCTCTTTAACAACAAACCAAAAATACATTCTCAAAGCATTAGAAATTCCTGCAAAAGGTAGATGTCTGCCGGGTTTTGATGAGCACAGTATTGTATAAATGTCTACCTAATCCCAGCCAAGAGCCAAGGCCTGCTGATCCAAACAAATGGAGGAGTCCCCTCCAGACAGAGTCCAGCTCATGTCCCACAACACCTGGCTATCCAAGGCCTCAGGGAGGGGGAGTTGTTAGAATGTTGGCCGTGGTCACAACATCCCTTAGAGATATGAAGCCTTCTCTTTCACAGCTAGTTTCTTGGAACTGATAGGAGAAAATGTCAGGAAGAGGTAGGTGAACTGGCCTAAGGCTGTGTCAGCAACTGGACACAAAGGTTCTTCCTGGCTTAGGGGCCAAAGCTTGTTTCCATTTGCTCTGCTTTTGGTCTTTAGAATAATGAGGGTAAGACTACCTGCTATAACGAGCAAGCCCTCCAACATACAATGGTTCAAAGAGGATCACTATGAATTCCAGAGCCAATGCTTCTAACTAGTGAGCAGCTCTCCTGTGGGGCATGATCCAAGGCCTACCTTCTGCACCTTCCACCTGCAGCTTTGAGCTTGGGTGCAGCTGCGTGGGCATCCAGCAGGAGAAACCTCTGTAGAGGGTGCAGGGTTGGTTATGAGAGGTTAGCACAGGTGGGGATGGGAGGACGGGACTCCCCAGCTGCTCACCTGCTATTGGCTAGGAGTGGATCACATGGCCTCAGCAACTATAGGGAGGCTGGGAATAAAATATGACCCAACAGGGAGAGGAAGCTGGCCCAGCCACTGAGGATCCAGTCTCCCTTGAGGCTTTAAGAACCCACTCAGGACAAGAGTTGACAAATACCCAGGAGCCAGGGGGAAGCACAAAGTCCCACTGCCTGGTTCTCACAAAAGAAAGTGATTTGAAGACATAGTAGAAAGACTTCATTCATTCGTAATTTTCAAAATGAAATGCTCCAAGTGACAGAAGACCTAAATGACACAAAGTGAGTATCAATATAAGACTTAAAATAACTTCTCTTCTCCCCAAGGTGGAAGAGAAATATATAGAGTATTTGTACACACACAGAAAAAAAAATAGCCTATTATAATCGGCAATGGGTTATTCCAGAGGGAACTTTTTATTTGTATTTCCTAAGCATGGACATGAGCAGACCCAGCTGGCTAATCCACACAAAGCCCTTTGCTCCCCTATAGGCCCAGAAGAGTGTCGAGAAAGCAAGAGCTAGGTGTCTGGCTCGTGCATGGGGAGCCACAGAAGTATTTGCCAGGCCAGGCGACTAACATGTAAGAGAGCAGAGCAGGGAGCACGCTGGGCTGGGCTCAGCCTTCACTCCACCTGCAGCAACCCTGCAGCGACCCACCTGCAGCAAGCCTAAGGCTGAGCTATGGTTTACTCCTGCCTGGAAGATTAGGAAAGCAGTATCAGTGGTTGGAGATGTGATAGTTCTTCCTCACCAGGGAGAGGTTTTCATAAAATGCCCTCGGGCCCTGTGAGGGACTGGCTTGATGCTAAAGCTGTGAGAGGGAAGCAGGAACAATTCTCCTTCTTAGTCGAGCCTCAGGGGTCACAGAGGTAACAGCAGAGAAAGTTGAGGGACGACCTTGCCTGGGAACCTGTGTCCCAGCACTGGCCTGAGCTCCTTGCTCCCATGGTGAGGCTTCAGCAGACCAAGGGAAGCGTGAAGACAGGAGGAGCAGCAGGAGAAGGGGGCAGGCAGGGCTCCAGGGGCAAGAACCCTGGGGCAGGAGCCTGTGTGTCCTTAGACCACGGAGGCGCTGAGGCCCAGAGGGGGCGCCTCTCTTCAGGTGTTTGGGAGTCTCTCCTGGGATCCACCATTGTGTCCACCAGAGTCCAGAGATGCCACCTTCATGCCAGTAGAGGCTCTCACCAAATTTTGGAAGCTCAGGTTCAACCACCTTCCATCATGGACAATTCTCCATTCCCAAGACAGGATGCTGTGGGGGAGAGGGGCATGGAGAGCCTCTGTCTGGCTTCCTTGTACAGCTAGAGGGGCTCTGGATTCCAACAGATCCCCACTTACTCACCACGCAGCCTTGAGACAGCTATTTAGGATGCACCAATGAGCAACCCTGGAATAAACACTTAGATTTTTAGAATCAGCTTCATCCTTTGTAAAAGTGAAACAACAATATTGCTTCCCTCAAGGTCTGTGTGTGTGTGACGGTGTGTGTGCACGTGTGTATGACTTAGATATAATCATGGGCACGTTGCCCATCTGGGGCACAATGCCGGTGGCCTCCGGCAAACACTGACCCCTCCTTATTAACGAGGTTCCTGCTTGCCAGCAGATTGTCCTTCTCTTGACGTGCTTGCCTTCCTCGTGGCCTAAGCATCATGGGCTTGGAAATGGCTGACGTTTCTCCCTGTTTTAGGAAATATTGTCTCCTTGGCAATCTTCTTTTTGGACAAGCGGTAACAATGTCTCTGATTAGAATTGCCTACAATGCAAAACAAATAATGGTCTCCGCTTTATTTCCTAAAATCCATCCACATGTGCATGAGGGGCACTGAGTGCCCTCCTTGTGGTTTGTCCTGGCCACTGTCAGGTTTGCGCCCTCCTGCCACCCCTGTCTCTCCCCACCCCTCCCCCGCTCTACTGACTCTACATCACTTCACTCTCATGCCGCTCTTCCTAGTCTTCTCTTCCCAGCACGTAATAGGTGATCAGGCAGCCAATGGAAACATGCAACTCTTTGTATAAAACTCAGGAAGAAAAGTGAAGTCAAAAATAGCAAAACCTAAAGCTATTACCTTTAAAAATATATTACCTAGGAAAATCTGTCGTGTCATAATTTTATACAATACCATAGATAATACTTGATAATGTGATATCTGGACTGGTCATACATTTTTCTGGCTTGCTTTTATGAAAATTCATTATTAGATAATAAAAATTTATATTGTTTCATGTTTCCAATAGTTTCAAATGAAAACGATGTCAGTTGCTCTTGGCAAATGCAAATTAATTTTGATAGTTTTTAATTTTGAGAAGGATTTTTTTTGCTGATGCAACTATTACTGGAGGTATTTAGAGTATTATACAGGCTGCAACAAACTTGAGATAAATTTCTGGTATTGTGAAATGTGTGTCTTAGCACATTGTGAGGCGATGTATGTGCAGAATGACTTTTCCAAAAATATTAACTTTTCATACAAATCAGTTTTGTGTATATCTCAGTTTAATTGTAAATGTGAATTCACATGAAGGCATTTCAGCATCCTAAGCTCATTGAGGTCTTAGAAGAAATGCAAAGTGACTTCCTGCTTTGTTTATAATTCAAATATGTTCCACAGCTCTAACTTCAGTTTAGTTCTTAATTGTATTCTGGCTAATAATTGGTTTGTTAGAAGCATCATAAAAATAGCCTGATTTTTTCACTGAATGCAGAGAACTGTACATTTAAATTCTGCATCTGAACCTGTGGATATTTGCTTTGCAACATGGTGACAGTTTTCAAAACCTAAGACTGTAATTTAGAGGAAGGGCCTAGCTTCGAGATTATGTATTATTAAGTTGTCCACGTGAAGGTCTTTATTGGGTCGTAACTTGCTGACAAGTTTCAGTCTCTGTAAGGAAGTCACAGCCATGGGCCCCAGTGCCTCAGTGGCTATCTGGATCCCACCTTAGGGGTTCAGGGCCTCCCAGGACATCTGGAAAGGAGCAGGAGGAACACAAGGGCATGGGGTACTGGCCACAGTTGTGTTTATGGATATGTATAACACAGAAATGGACCTACTGGCTCTGCTTCTATAGTGGAATCACGTGGAAAATTTAAAAAAGACCCCTTACTGCTGTGTCTTTGGTTTTGTGTCATGAGTATCACGTACCGAGTTCCAATCCACAGGTGTGTGTGCACGTGGGTGTGAGTGTGTGCGTGTGTCTTCCTGAATGTGCACAGGTCAGGATTCCTAGTCTAGCCCACCTCTGTCTGACTATTGAAGGCGTCATCTCATGAGCGCTGGGGCTACCAGGCATTTCAGGCTGATTCCTGAGCTCCTCAGCCCCTCCCCTCCTCTCAGCAGACTAGATTATAACTTTCAGAGGCTTAAAAAGAACTGAGGTGGGAGGTTGCTAGCTCTCAGTGCCCTCTGCTCAGCTCTGGTGCCCACAAGATGGAGTGATCTGTCTGAACATCAGCCCTCCTGACCTCCCTAGAGCTGTTCACTTTGCCTTCTAGTCCCCAGCTCTGTCCCAGCCATAAGGTGACCCAGTCCTTGATCACCCTCTGAGACCAACCTGGTTGACCAGCTGTTCAGGGTATCTGTCATCCTCAGTCACAAAGAACAGTATGGCCGCCCCTCACAGGGGGAGAAGAGCAGGGTTTGTGTCCCCAGCCCCTTGCAGAAAACGTGCAGGACCCCATCTCCTCTTCAATGCCAGGGTGACACAGTGCCTGATGTACGTACAGCTAGACAGGCAGAGGGCTGGGTCTCCCGGTCTGGGATCTCAAATGCCGTCCCGTCCACCACCCCTAGAAGCAAATGGGCAAAGCCCACCTTCTTCTCCTTCTGAGATGACCCCCACTATCCCAAGCACACAGGATCTTTGTGGATTCTAGATTCTGAGTGAGCTTGGAAAAAAACCATTGCTTTTTACATATTGTTTAGATGAAAACTTGAAAGTTTGAAGAGGCTCACATTCTTACAGTTGATATCACTTTTTCTTTCAGGAGCTTTCTCTGTTGGAGTTTCAGCATTTGAGTTTAAATCTAATCTGAGCTGAGTCCTGGCTCACTTGCTTTGTGTTTGAATGATCACTGTGTGACAGTCCAGGGCAGTGAGCCCAAGTGCCCCCGCTGTTTGAGTTGGAGAAGGGCAATAAGTTGCAAGAAGGGACAGAACACAGCATACCCTCCTTGGTATTCTGCAGTGACCTCTGTGTCTGCACACAGACCACCAGCTCACCTGGGGCTTCCCTGCTTGCCCAGCAGGCCCAAGGGCAGTGCAGAGATCCCTGCTCTGTGCAGGGCTGGCTGATTGCAGTGTGACTCGCCCCTGGCAAAAGCAGAGAGATGAAGGGGTGAAATGTCAACCACCCAGGGGAGGCCAAGATGCTCCAGGGAATGGACCAGACAGAATTAAATAATCCTTTCCATATAATATCAATTTTCACATTTATTTCAAGCAAAGAAATTTAAGTAAATTTTCAGTGAAATTTTAATCAACTCATCAAAATACATGAAAGAAATAGAAATGGACAATTGGTGCCTCCCACAATCGGTTGATCTCTACATCCAGGACTGACGGGAAGCCAAGTCCCGCCTCGTGCCCTGGCTCTTGAGCCCACAGAGAGCCCTTTACGGTTTGAACCCAGTTTTCACGACTGTTAAAATAACGAAAGTTCCAGCGGTCAGCACAGCTGGGGAGCAGCCTCCAGTTAGGGAGAAGGCGGCTCTGGGAGCTGGGGTGCGGCCTCTCGCCAGCAGGGGGCAGTGTGGGGGCAGTGCGTCTTCAGCCCACGCCCAGGAGCACAGAGCTTCCCTGCAGGCTGCCCTCCCAGAGGGTGGCCCTGTCACAAGGCCTCCTGTGGGTTACTTGTTGTTTTACCCTCAGATTGCAGTTGTGGTGTCTTGTTTTCTAAAGTGCCATTTGCTCTGTGCTTTCTTGTGCTAAACTTCATGGCCGAAGAGGGAACATTGAATCCACCTGGTTGGAAGCAGATGAAATGCATGTGGTGAGAAGCCAGCTTTGGTCCTCGAGAGGCCTGGCTGATTTCCAAGGACCACGGCCCTTCCTCCTGAGCCTTGGCATCTCTGTTCTGCACCAGCCTCCTGCATAAGCTCAGAGGTGTCTCACAGCCAAGTTCTCCTCAGCAGCTCTGGAGAGAGATGGGCACTGGAGAGATTGACAGTAGATAAGCAGATAGATGAATAGGTAGATGGTGGATGATAAATGATAGATGATAGACAGATGGGTGATAGATGATAGTAAGATAGGTGGATGGTAGGGGATAGAGAGATGATTGATAGATGGTAGATAAGGTAGATGGTAGATGATAGATGATAGATAAGTGATAAATGATAGATAGTACGTGATAGATATAGATGGTAGATGAGAGATGGTAGATGATAGATAGTGGGCACAATTGGCTTAATCTACTCTAACTTGACATTTTATGTAATTGGTTAAGCTTGTCAATCCCTCAAATTATTTTTCACATTTAAATTTTTCTCAGATTTTCTTGCTTTTTTTAAGCATAAACATCTCATTACATACAAGTACCATATTACAAGTACCATATTAAAAACTAGAGTAATTAACACCCCCCTCATTGGAAGGCACCGTTGTTCATGGAGGGGAACCTTGCCTTGCGTAGTCCTAGTGAACGTTGGGCTCTCATGGTGCGCCCAGGGCCACAGCCCCACTGGGTCCTCATGAGTGGGCACCCTGGTTACCCTGGTTCACAGGTGAAGTCAGGGGATAGTGTCACCTTTAATTTCATTCCAAAGGAAATTTTGAAATTCTTCATCCTGATTCAATAAATAAGCTACTAGAATGGTACTGGGCTGCTTGAATGCGCGGTCAGTGCAGGGAGATGGGACTTCTCTGTGCTTTGCATCCGCCCAGGGGCAGTACACTGTCTCGATCCTCACAACAAAAACACTCAGGATCACTTCAGGGGAACTGGGCTGTGGGAAATAACCACACAAGAGGCAGAGATACCTTCTTCTTTGGGGGTCCTGTGATGGATCCTCTGACATTAAGGGTCCATAGAAAGAGAGAGAGCGAGAGCATGCGCTGAACCCTTTTATTGAGGAGAAGCCACTCAAATGAGACAAGGGGTCAGGTTTCAGGGGGCTGAGTCTAGCTTCATGATGTCTGCTGTCAGCAGGTTGACTGACATCTAGGTAGGCCATACCCAAGGGCAGACCAAGAGAAGGGGCGATTCCATGGAACATTCTATACCAAACAGGGCAAAGGGGTAGGATTACAAAGGAACAGGCGAGCATAGCTCTATCCATGGGGCTGCAGGAAGGGACACCTACGCATCAAGACACATTCTGCTACTTCGAGGACCGGAGCAGTGTCTAGGGCCACTACGAAGGTGACCAGACCACTATGAAAGTGACCAACAGAGCCTCTACTGATCACGAGAAGGAAACTGCTAGTCATTCAGCGTGACTGCCCCCACAATAAACATTGAGTGGTGGGCTTTTTGTGGGGTTGGTCACGTCACCAAGAAGATGGTCTCAATTCTTCACCTGGACTCTATAACAGAGTTCCACAGCTCCCTTCACCTGGCCCATGTGAGCACTTAATGTATCTTATCTATTTCTGCATATTGTATGATATGTGTTGCTATTGTCAAGGAAATCTTTTCCCCATTAAAAACTCCCAAGAAGCAAAATAAAAGATGTAAATATTGGTGAAGGACAAGAGACATTACTCTTTTGAAGACACCATAATCATTTACAGAAAAGCCCAGGAGAATCTACTAAAATATGATATTAAAAGAAATTAAGAATGAGAATAATATAAGAATATATAAAAATCACCACGTTCCTGTAAAATAATGAAGGAAGTTATCTATTTGTACCTAAATGCCTTCTATAAATCATTACATTTATGTTGAAAAATGTCCCTCTCTTTTCCAGTCACTATTTGAATCTATTGTTTTTATTGATTTATGGTGTTTTACTTATTAGGACCTTTTAAAGTGTAAGTTCTTAAATTATGTCATAACTAGAAAGTGGCAGTACCCTGCAGCAGGGTTCACCTGACCCATGTGACTTTCCTGAGTGGCTTGTCTCCGTTTTAGAGGCCTGGGAAGCTCAGGGGGATTCAAAATTACTGTGGTATTCGATGACTAAAGGCTGGTATTCTCAGTTCTAGAAGGATCTGGAGATTACCCATTTATTGCTCTACCCTTTGTTTATGTGTCCACTGCCAGAAATCTGTCTCCAGCGGCCTTGCCAGCTGGGCGTGTGCCACCTCTGACCCATTTCCTCACACGGGACCTGCTTTACTCTCTTCACTCTCTGGACCATCTCTGGGGATGCACCAGGGCTGGCTTCCTGGGCACACAGCCTGCCTGGTGACAAGGCACCCGGCTCAGCAGGGCTCAGTGCTCTGCGATTGCATCTGGTTGCACACATCACTGTGCCCAGTGCTTTGCAGTTGTGTCCTCATGTCCTATGGGGTCCCTGCTCAGGTCCCCCCAGTGGCTCAGCTAACTCCTGAGTCTTGGCCACCCCTCCCCTCTGATAAGTCGTGTTTGTTTGAGTCCAGAATCTGCCATTTACAGGCTGTGGGGTCAGCACCATATTATGTGACATCTCTTAATTTACTCGTGGGTGAAAGAGAGACCAGCGATACCCACTGCAGGGGAAGGAGGGCTGGCTCTGGCAGCGCCCCTCCTACTGACTCATCATATCGTCACCATCATGAGTCCTAACTGGAAATTTGGTCCTAGCAGGTGGCAGGCCAATTCCAAAGGGTTAGTGGCTGCTGTGCTCATCTGTGAAGCAGCTTCACTGGAACCAACGGGGATAGAAGGTCATTTGACCTGAAAGGGAAGCGCCGCAGGCTGCTGCGGTGTGAGCCCCAGGCAGGTTAACATCAGCTGACAGAGAACTTCTCCTGCAGGAGCCAGCCCAGAAATCCAGGCATGCATGGGTGTGCAGAGCAGGACAGAAAGCCCTCACAAATTTAGAGAGTGATTTCATTTTAGGAGTGTGCCTGTGTGTGGGCTTCTGTGTGCGGTTCATGCCCAGGTGAGTTTCTGCATCTGTGCATGAAAGTGTGCATGTGAATGTGTGTGGGCCACATGGTGTCTGTGTGTGAACACATGTGTGTGTGTGTGTGTGTGTGTGTGTACATGTGTGCGTGTGCTGTATCCTTGTGGGGAGTCTGTGTAGCATGCCTGTATGCGTGTGTGTTGAGTGTGTGTCTGTGTATTTATGTGTGGTGTGTATGGGTGTGAACACATATGCATGTTCATGCGGTACATGTACCCATTCGTGTGTGCAGGTGGTATGACATGGCAGGAGTCAGGTGGCTGGGGCTGCCATCCCAGTGCCTCAGCTGGCTCTACCTGTGAATGTGACAACAGTGACATTCCAGTGACTCTCCACCCTCATCCTTGAGAAGGACCGGTTGGTTCCCCCACTGGGTTTTGGCAAAATTGGACTAAGCCAGCAGAGCCAGGAGCAGAAGAGGTGCCCCCTGACGTGTGTTGTTGACTTTTCCAGGGGCCTGGGCCCCTTGCAGTCCACAGGGGCTTCCCATTCCCAAGATCCGAAGGTCTGGTATCAGGTGGGACACTTCAGCCTGGCCCAAAGCAATGCTTACAAGGAAGTGACACCTGATAGAGGGAGGGGAAGAGCTACTTGGAGATGGTCAGGCCTTCCTTCTATCAAGCCACCACCCCCAGACCTCAAATAGACTTTCACTCAGGGCCCGAGTTGAAAGAGTGCCCCAGGGTCCACATGCAAACCAAGCTCCAAGCCAGCTGCATTCTTTGGGCCCAGCTTGCCCTGGCAGATCTGCAGGTGGGTACCACGTGGCTCATACACAGTGGAGCAGGGGCAAGTGCCTCCTGATGGCACAACCCTGAGCCAGACCCCTGATGTCACCACATGTCATTTGAGTGCATCCAGGTACTCTGAGCATGGAGTTTCACTGTCCCACATCTGATGAGGGACCTGATGCTCATAGCCTGCTCAAGGTCACAGAGCGTTGAGTGGCAGGTGGATTCACAGCAGCAGGCTCCTCAGGGTGGAAAAGTCACTCTGAAAGCAACACCTTTCCTTAGACCCCTCCCCAGAACACAATCCAAGCTCCCTATGAGCAATGAGATCTTGGAGAAGGTCCCCTGTCCCTGAGGTTTGCTGTGTCCTCCAGTGGAAAGCCAAGGGAGTGGTGGGTCACAGAGTTGGGATTTGAGACTCTGTGTTGTAAATGATGACAATGCCCTTTAATAACCTTGACCTCAGGGAGAGAGAGCCAGAGCTCTGGGCTCTGAGGCTGAGAGAAGTCAGAGCAGAAGCCATATGTGATTCCTGAGCCCCTGCAGGACACCCAGGGCCCAGGCCTGGGCTGCTCTCCCTCTCACACCAATCTGACCTCCAGCTCCCCTCCCAGAAGACCAAGGTCAACTGAAGTGCTGCTCACCTGTGGCCCTTGAAGCCTGGTCTCTCCTGGTCGAGTTGGACCCGACCTTGACTGACACTCCTGCTCTGCACCCTGGTCACTCACCTTGCTCTGGGACACTACATACTCCCACCTTCCCCTTATAGTCTCTATTTCGTACTGTAAAACTAAAAAGGAACTCTGTTGCCATTGAGCTCTTTCAATTCTGCTACTCAGCATGATCTTAAATTTCTCTAATATTTTGAATCCATGACAGAAAAATACAAAACCAGTGACAGATAAAATGTAGGTCATGCCAACTTTTTTTTTTCTGGCCCAATAAAAGTGCAAGTCCTCTCAAAAAATCTTCCCCAGCAATCATAAATAGGGAGAAATAATGTAAAAGTGTGCTATTTGAGATAGGGCCATCGTAATCATTTTAAAGTGATTACAAGCACATTTCTGAGTAAATCTACCATCAGCTGCCTGGAGCTGGTGTTGTCAAATAAAATTCTGAGAAGCCCTTGGAGGGGAGAAGCGTTGGCTGCTAAGCAAGTCGTCAGCATGAGATGAGTTCAGTTGGAGATATTTACATGGATGATGCGGGTCTCAAGGAGTGAGGGAGAGGTGGGGCCTAGAGAGGGTGTCTTTTTTGATGATAAAACCCAACGTTCCAACATGTGATACCCAGTTCAAGCAGCAGTTAGATTTTATACTCAGCATCCATGTGGTCAAAGAAATTAGAACATTTAAACTGGGATCGAGGAAAAGACATTGCGCTTCTAGGTCAGTCCTTTGTTTAGCAAGAGCTACGCACCTTGGCATCCCAAGGTCAGCAACCTGAGAAATCCCAAGGCCCACAGCTGTGCCGGGTTCTGCCCGTGTCTTCTGTAAAGGGGCAGAGAGTAAATACCTGAGGATTTGCAAGCCAGGCACTTTCATGGCACCCAGCCTACCCTGCACAGCACAGGTGGTGGACGGTCCCCAAATGCTCTGCCCACCCAGCAGCTAGATGCTACCCCACCCAGGATTGAGGCCAACTGACCCCGAGGTAGGGAACAGCCATCCATTTTTATCTGTCAATTCAGCATCTCTTACAAATGCATCTAGGAAAGAGAAATGAATACCACCTCTCTTTGCTGCTCCCAGGGAGAGACGAGAGAACAATCAAATCACCTTAGCAATTTAGTAAGAACCTGCTGGGAGTCGTTTTCCAAACTCAGTCCTTATGGTCATCGGAGAGCATGGCTGAGCTGCAGGCAGAGGAGTTACCTCTGCTGCAGTCAGGAGCAGGGAACATTTCAACTCAGAGCCAGCATCACAACTCCAAGTGGGATTGCCAAAGGAGACCCCAAGGGGAGGTCTCCTCTGGGCAATGTGTGGCTTGCCACACAGAGGTGCTGGTGACCCTCCTGGGGTTCAGAAGGCTGGAGCTGGCCCAGGTCCTGCCAGCCAGGACAGAGACATCTACCAGGTGGTGCTCCTGGTCTGCAGCCCCATGGTTCCATGCTCTCCTCCACCCCCACAGGGCCCTCCTCTGTCTCTGAGTCTCTTCTCTTCATTTTTAGGTTCAATTAGCACATAATAATTCTACATACTTGTGGGTACAGTGTGACAATTCGGTGCCTTTATAGTCTACAATATGTAATGCAAATCAGTGAAGCTGGAATTTCCATCTCTTTAAATACTGACCATTTCTTAGTGTTGGCGGTTCTTTACAGAATACATCATAAATTACTGTCAACGGTGGTCACCCCACTGTGCTGTAACAGTGCGCAGTGACACCATTCCTCCTGTGTCCCCATTGTCCAAACCCCTCGACCCCTCTCTTGTCCTTATCTGTTCCTCTTCAGTCAGCTCTTCAGTTCCTCTTCAGTTCACTCTCGCACACGGGGGTGACAGCAAATAGCATCGTCTCTGTGCCAGGCTTATGTCACTTGACATAATGTCCTCTGGTTCCATCTGTGCCATCACAAAGAATAGGACTTCACTCTTTCTCATGGCCAAGTAATATTCCACGGAGCCATGAAGTGACCTCGAATATAAACTCACATGCTGGAGATGGCAAATAAAAGCTCAGAAACACAAATCCCTGAGCAAACTATGGGGTCACCTTATTTTTCATGGATTTCTCTTATCTCCAGCAGTTTTACACCTGGGAAAATAAATTTCCATCCAATTTACACCATTCTTATTTTGCAGTCTGTCAGCAATTAAAAAAAATCCTACTTGGTTCAAGGAAGAAGTATCCCAAGCACATGGACCATCTATGCTGTACTGCAGGTGGGGACACTGTTGTCAACAGGGGTTGTGGGCCGCACGAGCACAGGGGTGGTCAGCACCCAGAAGGCCCCAGCCACACACCGGAGAGAACAGAGATGGGGTTCTGCTTTTGTTTCTTTCTCTGGGCACCATCTGCCTGATGGGCTGAGCTCTGGGCCTGGAGCTGTGGGTGGCCCACCCTCCCTGCACCCAGAGAGCAACCACAGACCAGGACGCAGAGATGCACCCAGAGATACCCTGAGCCAATGTGGGCGTCTGTACCCCAACCCGAATCTAGGCCTCCAGAGCACAGGGCAGCCTTGGCTTTGCCACGTCCTACTATCCTGGGGCGGGGCGTACCCAAGAAAAAGTGATATGTGAGAATGAGAAAAATATTATCTATGTCAAAACAAACAGAACACCCTGGTGCCTTCCGGGACAGGTCATGTAACAGGTTGGAACAAAGCAGGAGAAATCCTGCTGCAGACCTACGTCATGACCTGGGACCAGAGCCCTCTGCCGCCACCCAGACCCTCTGCCTCCACCCAGAGCAGGGGTGAAGAGGAAAGCCACAGGATGGGCCCAGAGGAGGGGCCTTTGCTTGTCCAGGTAATTGGCTCGACTGAGAGAGAAGCACCGGTGGGGGGGGGGGCTTCATTTTAATAGATGATTTTCATTTTAGCTATTTTTTTCCCATTACTGATGGATGTTTCTAAATATTGGAACAATGATGAGCAAGAACCACACTGGTTACTTTTAAAGGCACATGCAGCCAAATGTGTCAAACCAATGGCCTTTATCCCAGATCCTGGGACATTAAAAGAAAAGAAGCTCTAAAGAAGGCTCCAAAGAATGGGACTGTTCAAATTGTTTACAGTTCACACTTGACTCTTGTAATAGAAAATAAAATGCTAAAATAACTAAAATCATATTAAAATATTTTTTAGCCAAAGTATCCGGGAAGTTATTTATTGCACACCCAGGCAGGGTTTGGATTCTGGTCTAAAGTTTACTGTGGAAGGGTTTCTGTCGGCTTCTGTTGAGCCCTCAGTGAGACAAAAGGCCACCTACCCTGTGTCACATCTCCTGGGCCATGTCTCCAGGCATCTACCAGTGAGGGCCCCAGGGAAACGTCTCTTTCTCCTGTCTTCACTGGGTGACAAACTGCAAGAGGAATGTCTTCCACTTCTTGCAAATCTGGAAGGGACTCAGGCATCCTGGGGCGGCTGGGGCTGCCAGGACAAAGCACCCCAGACTGGGGCTCAGACGTCAGCAACTTGTTCCCTCGGTTCAGAAAGCCCTGCGGCCAAGGCCCAGGTTCTTCTGGGGGTGGCGTCTGTGGAGGGTGCCCCTTCTGGCTTGTGGAGGACTCATTCTCCCTGCTCCCTCTGGGGAGAGCACCTGGTGACTCTGCCCCTTCTCCTAGGGCCCCAGAGCCCACCCGTGGCCTCACTTCCCTTAATTACTTCATGACATTCCTTCTTCTAGATACAGTCACATTGAGGGTGAGAGCTTTGTCATACAAACTAGGGGGTGGGACAACATTCAGTGCATAACAGATTACATTTTTAAACTTCTGGTTTCCTTCGACTTTAAGGTAGACAGCAGGTGGGACAAGCTTTAGGCCTCCTTGCTTGGCACTCTGAGGATGAGCAGAATTCAGGTAGAGGCTACGTGTTAAAGCAAAGTGAGAAGGTGGGCTGGGCAGTGCAGGTGCTGGGCAGGCACACCCTGAGCAGCCTGCTAGGTGACCATCACGCGTGAACGGTCAGACACCTGTCAGTCACAGTCTGAAATGCCTGCTGTGTCCCCCTAGTCAATACAGTACCCCAGCACTAAGCTCTGGGAAGACAGAAACAGATGCCACAGAGCCCTCCCTTGAAACCATCTTACCTTGGGGCAGGACGTGGCTCAGGGGTGGAGATACTGCCTCTCATGCAGGAGGCCCTGGGTTCAACCCCCAGCACAGCAATAATAATCCTAGTAATAATAATAATCTTGCCTTACTCACTTTATATTTTATATTTTTTAATTTATATCATTCTATCATCTTTTGTCTTTAATCACCAGATAGAAAACTAAGTCAGAAATCTTTGTGATCTTCAGCTCAGCAAATATTCCATAGGTAAGTTACCAAAGCATGATTCCTTAAAAGCAAAAAAATGATTTGCTTTAAGAAGAACACTTTTAAGAGAAGGAAAAGACAAGCCACAGACTAGAAGAAAATATTTACCAAAAAGATTGGAATAATAATACTCTAAGAACATTTAAAACTGAATAATAAGAAAAAAATTCTACCCAAAATGTCTGGGTAATATGGTGCACACCTGTAATCCCAGTTTTGGGAGGCTGAGGCAGAAGGATTGTGTGTTCAAGGCCAGCCTCAGCAACTTAGCAAGGCCCTAAGGGGCTTAGCAAGACCCTGTCTCAAAATCAAAGCTAATAAACAAAAAAAAGTAAAAAGGGCTGGTGATGTGGATCAGTGGGATTAAGTGCCCCTGGGTTCAATCCCTGTTACCCCTGTATTCTTCCCAAAAAAGACTTGTAACAAAAATATGGACCAAATATTTCGATACTCTAATAAGAAGATGCAATTCTAAAATGAAAAAGATGCTCGTCACCATTTAGGAAAAGCAAATTCAAAGCACAGAAGTGCTGCAGAAGCTCCTTTAAAATGTGGCTGTGACAGCAATGCCAAGTGCTGGGGTGACTAGGTGGTGGAGACCAGGGTCCTGTGAGTGAGCGAGAAAGCTGTGGGCACCCAGGGGACAGCTGACATTCCCCACCGAGCTCACAGGCTCCGCCCTCTAACCCGGCAGTTCTACTGTAGACACTCACGAAGACAAATGAAAACACGTGTTCCCACAAAAACCATCGGTGGATGTCTACTGTGGCTCTGTTCCTGGGAACTCCACAAGAGTTCTCTGTCTGCTGATCGACCAGTGGCAGTTTGTACAGATGATGGAACAGGACTCGGTAACCAGGAGTACCAAGGTCACTTAAGAACATAGCTCAAGGTGCATTTAGACATAAGAAGAAAGTTAGAATAAAAAGGCCAGGGCCCATGACCCCCTTGTATAACTTTCTGGAAAAGGTGCTGCTATAGGAAAGAGAAACTCAGTGGCTGCAGGGTCCAGGCAGTGGGCCAGAGGTGAGCAGGAATGGGTGGGGGAGGGGAGGGGAGCAATGGCTCTTACACCTTGGTGGCAGTGACCTCACACCTACTCACACTGGCCAAAACCCAGAACTAGTGTGAACTAGACCGCAAAAATAAAGTCACCGTCACCTGCAAGACAGAGCCAATAACAGAGGCCAGGCTACAGAGGGGGTCACTTTTGTGTTGGTCTCATTGTCCCAAGGGCAGCTTAGCCAGTCTCCCCAGAGCCCTTCCTGTCCCACACACAGGTCACTCATGGATGCAAAGCAAAGGGTCATGGCGCATGCTTGGGGCTGGTCTTGTTTCTGTCCTAATGCATGTCGGGACAACGGTGCATCCTCCTTAAGACCTTCCCTGGGGAATCCACCCTCTTTCTCTACAGCTAGATTCCGGGCACCTCTTGGTTGGGGACTCACCATCTCCCTCTTGGGTATCCTCAGTGCAACCTGGTAGCCCCCTGGACCTTGCAGCTGCTCTGTTCCACATTCCGGCTGGCTCTCCCGCCCGTGCTGTTTGATCAGGCTGCTCTTCCAGGGGAAGGGGCTCAATTCAACCCAAATTCCCAGGGTACAAAGAAAATGGAACCAGGAGAAGCCACCAAGTGACATTTTACCTACTAAGCCTATGGTCATAAATATCTTTCAAATATTGAAATATTCTTCCTCATTTCTAGTCTTCCCAGAAAAACCAAGAACTTAGGATTCACATATAATCCCTGCTGTGTATAAAGCTTGGTTTAATGCAATTATTTCTGCAGTTCTTGGATGATCCATAGCAGAGTCAACACATTCCCCTTCCTTAAGATGTTGCCAGGTTGTGATTCCATTTACCAAGTCATATTCCACATCAAATATTCACCTTTAGAAATCAGGGAACAAAAAGAACTGAATTTTCCAAACTCATTAACCAATGCCAGTCTTCAGGAATACTACTTGTGAATCCAGGGAGGAGACGACCCTTTGAATGGAAGGAGAGTAAATTTTGCATTCTCTGACATTTAAAAGAATAGTCACAGTATTTATGTCCACAATGTGCTTCAAATCAGAATGCTTTTTGAGGATAACTCAGAAATGACATTTGCTTATTTGTACTTTTAGGTTTTGTGGCTTACATGGGTGATGCATAATTCATGGCAGAAATCATTTGGCTCCACAGAAAGTTAGTTTATCCCTTCCAACGTCACTTCCAGCACATGTGTGGCCAGCTGTGTGGAACAGGGCTGTGTGAGGATGTGTGTAGAGCACAGAAAAGTGGGACGGGACCTCAATATGATGCTCTTTGAGTGTTTCCATTAATCATTTTGCTCATTGTGGGAGATTCCTGATTCATATGCTCCAGATGACACTCGTTAGTCACAAGCAAATTGAGACACTGACATCACTGGCCACAGGAGAAAGGGGATCAGGATGTCTTTCTCACACTGAAATCTTCATGCTGGTCATAGCGTAAACTGTGGAGTACGTGGTGACCTCTTACCCAAGTGGCAGCTCTTGGAACTGTACTTCAGGTCTCCTGGAGTCAGTCACAGACAGGGAAACCTGCATCTCCAAAGCTGCAGCCTGATGGACAGCCCTCTGGGTCCAGCAGTGCCCAGCATGTGGACAGAGCTCAACACCCAAATGTTTAACAAGATCACACTTTGGAAGACTCCCAGACATGCTGACATGTGTCCCTGGCCCCAAATGACCCTCCCAAGAAGCCCAGTCTGTCAAACCCCACTGGCCATAGTCACTGAGTTTACTGCTTAGAGAGGGGTGCCGATGGGTGGTGACGCAGGTTCGTGCTTTTTTCCTAGGATTGAAAGACCTGGCATTTGGTGACCAAGGTTTGTCTTTGCCTCCTAATTCTTGCTGCTATCTGGTAGGGAAAGTTATTTCTCAGGAGAATGGCAGAGAAACGGGTTTGATTGGGGACAGAAGAGGAGAAATCAGTGCTGCAGGGTACAGCGTTAAGCAGCCCCTGCTCTGAGCACAGTAGGGCTCCACAAACCCTGGGCTAGGGCTGTCGGTGGGTGATCCTCAGCTCAGTGTCACCAGGGAAGGCCTTAAACTATCTGAAGCCAGGCTGGGGTGTGGCTCACTGGTAGAGCACTCACCTAGCTTGCACGCCCCGCCCCCCCCCCCAAATTATTTGAAGCCAGGGCCTTCCCTCCAGAGGGCCTCCATCATCCATCTGGGCCAGAAACAGAGCAGAGTGCCTATCACACTCCCCAAAATGGTCCACCCACAAGTATTTGCACTCCAAGTGCAACAGGTACCACATTTATTTTACTTCTCCAACACAACCCAGTCTGGCTCAGCATCACATCACCGGCTGGCAGGAAGTGCAGTCTGATTGTTGGGAGGGTCTCCTCCTCCCTACTGGAAGATTGCGATGGCCCTGGGGTCGAGAACAGCTTCTGAAAGAGGACACTCTGCATGCTCAGGTGACATGGTGGACAATTTAGCCACCAGTTCACTTAACAGCAGGGAGAGCGAGACATCATCTCAAGGCCCTCTCAGGAAGGAATGTGGACTGTGACTTTCTGTCAACTGTCCTGTCCTCTGGACCTAATTAAGAGACTGGTTTCTAAAGAAGCAAAGCTGGGTTTTCCCAGAGAGAAAGAGTCCTGGTGCCCAGCTGGGGAGAGGCCCGATTGTAAGGAAGATGGTTCTTAATGAGAACATCCAGGGAGAGCTGTTGACCTCCTATTATGAATTAGATAGAAGGTGTCCCCTAAATCGCCTTTGTAATGCAGGAGGTGAAATGGTTAGATTACAGGAGCTGTGACCTGATCAATGGATTAATCCATTTGATGGGGTAATGATTTGAATGGACTAACTGGGTGGTAGCTGTAGGCAGGTGGTGTTTTGCTGGAGGAAGTCAGGTCACTGGGTGTGTCTTTGGGCTTTATACCCACTGGGTGTGTCTTTGGGCTTTATACCCATGCTGTGCCTCTCTCCCTCTTTCCCTCCCTCTCCCTCCCTCTCATCCCTCCTGACTCCTGCTGCCATGAGCTGAGAGCTATCTTCTGCCATAGGCCCTTCCACTATGAAGTTCCGCCTCACCAGGTCCCACAACAAGAGAATCTGTCAACTATCCACTGAGCCTCTGAAACCATGAGCCCTTTTTCTCCTCTAAGTTGTTCTTCTCAGGTTATTTGATCACAGCAATGAAAAGCTAACCCATCCCGTGATGGGTTCCTTGACTGTGGTCTTAACAGGACAAGAGCTGATTGTCTGAGCAGATCCTCTCGCCCCATGACTGAGCAACTAGGAATGGCAGCCTTGGTGGACCGAGGACCAGAGGTGTCCTCAACCGTGGTGGACAGTGTGAGGCCAGGGTGCTTCAAGCCCACAGCACTAAGGGAAGATGGCCCTCCTAACCACCACGGTGAGACTTCCTGCCAACCAAGACCATGGGCTGGATGCCATTTAAAAATATAGGTAAACATGGCCTTTGTTGTCTGTTGAGTGTATGCTCAGGCATGGAGCTGGTGGGGCAGTGCCATGGGCAGACCGTTTCCCCGACACCGAACGTCCATTCCTTAATGCATCTAATGACAGGACCTTGTAGATGTAGTTGAGGGTACAGACCCGAGGTGGAGAGCTAAGCTTCAACTCCCCAAGGGGGATCAACCCAGTCACATGACCCTGGAAGGCAAAGGACTGTCTCCAGCTGGAGGCAGAACATGTCTAGGAGAGGTCACATCCAAAGCACCATGGAGGCTCCCCGTGTCACCCAGATGCGTGATGAAGAGACAGGAAATGTGGGTGGCTGGGTAAGCTGAGCGGCTTCCCACGGACACCCCTAGGGAAGCAGAGATCTCAGCCCTCCAGCTCCAAAGATCCAGATTCTGCTAATATCCTGAGAGGCTGAGAAGTCAGCTCCCTCCAGGAGTGTCCAGAGGCAGCGAGCTCAGAGGAAGGAGGGGGCCCCTGGACTCCCAACCTGAGGGAATAGCCAGACAATAACCTGTGTTGCTTGATGTCACTCCATTGTCAGCAGAGATAGAAGAGCAACGTAGGGAGGGACACTGAGCCTTAGAACCACCTGCAGGCAGCACAGGAGGGGTGGGCTGCACCTCCTGCTCGCCTCAAGTTCCTTCATTCCTTAGGGCATGTGGGCTGGGCTCTCCAAGCCCTGGAGAGTCATCCTGTAGGAGGCGGAGGGACACCAGCTCAGGAGGTCCCCACCTAGATGATTGGCCTCTGATTCAGAGGAGCGGAGGGGACAGTGGATACAAGTCCAAATCCTGAAATCCAGGGCAGAGGAGGCAAGCACCTTGCGGGGGTCTCCTTGTCTAGCACTTAGAAACAAAGGTTTCCCTTGGTTCCACCTGTGTCATGCAGGTATTTCTTCTTCTTCTTCTTCTTTTTTATTTTTTAAAGAGAGAGAGAGAGAAGAGAGAGAATTTTAATATTTATTTTTTAGTTATTGGCGGACACAACATCTTTGTTTGTATGTGGTGCTGAGTATCGAACCCGGGCCGCACGCATGCCAGGCGAGCCCGCTACCGCTTGAGCCACATCCCCAAGCCCCAGGTATTTCTTCAGAAAAAAATTCATTTTTATTGTTTAAATTGGAAGTTAAAAAATCAATTACATGACAAGGACATTTTAAAAGGCTAATTTAGTGAAAATTATATGAAAAAATGTAGAAAATCATTTTTTTCCCTAGCAGTGTAGATTTGAGTTTTCTATTTATATGCAAATATTGGATGTCTGAGCCTATTTTATGTTTTACAGTTTTGAAATATTACCTATTTCATAAATCTCTGATTAATGAAGTCCTGATAGGACAGTGAGGCTTTTGGAAAACAGTTTTAGGAGAAACATTCCTGAATGTAAATTTTTTAACAGATATTTCTTCACTCTGCAAACAGCCACAATGAACATTTTAATTTTTAGCTCTAATGTATTCTGGGTATTTTTTCCCTTACATTACTCTAAAGATAGTTTGATCCTTTTTTTTTTTAAGAAAAACAATTAAATTTTAAATAAGAATAAAAAAAGTAACTCCAGTCACTTGGAAGCCAACATTCCAACTTTGTCTGGATAATCTATCAACTTCTACCCATGTAATGACCTTGGGTTTCGGAAGACTTTTACAGCCCTTCAGTATTTCCCTGTGTTTTATTGGATTGGCTGCATTTTAACTGTATTTAATGGCTCCTTAGAAAAAAAGTGTATAACTCAGATTCTTCTTAATTTCCAGCTAATTGGCTGCTTTGGAGTGAGAAATGGCAAACCACTTGGGCTGGTGTGGAGAGAAGCCCCAGGGCAGCTGCTGTTTGCAGAAAGTTCTCCTGTCCTTTCCCACCTTGCTGAGGGGACACCCCAGCTGGACATGGCCTAGCTTCTGGGGCTGTCAGGCTAGGCGGAGAGAACGGACACAGAGACGTCGCCTCTAGTTCCTCACATGTTTTCAAGTTGCAGCCAAAACCTCAGGACAGCCCTGCTGCCAAGACTGGACACAAGGACAGGCCACTGTGGCCAGTTAAAAGTATGATTCTGCAGCCTCTCCAGACGGGGCCCTGCTGGATTGAACTTGCTTCTTAGAAAGGTACTAGCACACGTGGTGAGTTCTGATCTGTTAATTGTTCAATATCCAGAGAAAAAATGTCACCATTACTCCCTGGGCCCACGCACAGCCCTCCCAGGCCACCAGGGTCTCCACAGGCCCTCTGCTGAGTTTGCCTGATGTGCTACCTGCTCAGATCTCTCCCAGTCCTTTCTATACCTTCAGGCTCAGTGACACTTTGTGCTGGGACATTCCTGTGTGAGATGGAACAGAGAAGAGCCTTGGATAGACCTGGGTACCTGGATCAGACTTCAGCTGGTCTTTGCAGGAGGACGTTCCCTGGCCACCTCTAGGGACACCTACTCCTCTAACCATCCCAGCTTGTCTCCCAGGTCCCTTCTCCTTGCACCTTATAAGAAGCAGATCTGGGTCTCACCAGCCATGGGTCAGAGGATGCAAACAGTGGGGTTGGAGTGATGCCTGCCCTGGGTCCCCCTGTCCCCTCAGGGTCTGCCTCAGATAGGTCACAGTGTATTCCAGGCTGACCTTCCTGGGGCTGTGCTTCCCTGGCACTGGTCCCCACGTTGTCCCTCAGGACTGCCCATGCTGTCCTCAGGGTGCCACCTGTCTCCTAGGTGTCCTCCAGCCTGATGGGTCTTTTAACAGGGTCCCCTCCTTGAGCTCCGGTCTGTCACATGGGACCTACTATGCAGATGGGTCCTGTTTTGTCTCCTGTGAGTTTCTCTGGGGCCCTCAGCATTTGGCCCTCGGTTTCCTCTTACCCTGACCTGGAGGCCAGTCTTGGACAAGGGCTCTTTCTCCATTAGCACTTCCCTCCAGGGTCACAGGGAAGCAGCTGCTTGGGAGGGGGCTGTGCCACGTGGGCTGGGTCCTTGCACCCCAGGCTAAGGGGAGAGCCTTCTCTGGTGGTCATCAAGCTGGTCATACCAAGCTGGTCATCACAGTAGCCCCTGTGCAAAACTGTGCCTGTCCTGGGACATCTGCACGTCCTTAAGGATCAGCACAAGCAACTGTGCATGTGTGGAAACTGACCAGGCCAAGCACCTATGACGGGGAGTGTGGGGACCTGCCGAGCCAGCCCTGCTGTGTTGCTTGTGGCAACACACATGGCCTGCAGTGGCCTGCTCAGACTGTGGGTCAGAAGCTGGAAAAGGCAAGAAGCTTGTGGGTCACTAGGAACACACGTCCCCCTGGGCAGTAAAGGGGGATTCTCAGTGCACAGACTGTCCAGCAAAGCAGGGCTTCCAGAGGTCAGCAGGCTGCATGTGCCTGGAGGAGACGCCATTGAGGGTCACGTTGCTCACCTGGGGTGATCTCTCAGGAGGTGCTGTCACTCAGCCTTCCAGAGTCAGCCTGCTCACTGGTTCCGTGGAAGCCACTGTCACTTGTCACAGTAAGTCTACCTGGATGGACTGGTGACAGTGAGGTCCATGGAAAGTACTCACGGGCACGGCAGAAGCTGTCCCGCACCGGCTGCTTCTTCCTCTCACTCCCGGCTCCCCCTGCGACTCTCCCAGTGTTGCTGGGAGGAGCAGCGTACAGCGGCCACAGTTGCCTTCACCACGTTTCCTGTGCTCCCTGAGGCCCGGCTGTCCCTGTGGTTGAGTAGTGGCCATGCAACCCCTTCCACAGGTGGGTTTCGACTGAAGCCATGTGAGTGGGGTCAGTGCCTCATCAGTTACAGGCCCCCTGGGCTCCTTATCCTCTTCTTTGTGACTGGTGATATCAAGGTGGCATCTGCTCCATTGGTCTACACAGGGAAAAGGGGACACCAGGCAAAGTCCCTGCTGACCTACAGTGATGTGAGTTCTGATGAGAACATAAACTGTTGAGTTTGGGGTGGAGGGAGATGTTTGCTACACAGCCAGCATAGCTCCTGACTGATGCATATCTTGGGCAACAAAACTAGACCAACGGAATGCAAGTCTCCACAGCCTACTTGGTTTATTTATCAGCAATAATGGAGAAAGATTAGGACCCAGGATGAAGCAACTGCAGTAATGAGGAAACAAGTGTATCCAAGGCGAAGTGTTTAGAAAAGCATTCAGCCTACAAAGAGTTGCTGGCTTGCCAATGGCTTTCTTCTTCTTTCCAGGCTTTGACAGAAGGTGACCCCCAGCCCAGAGCAACCCCGTCCTCCCCACTTAACCTCACTAAGGAGACCTACCAGAAGTGGTCCTCTCTAGAGGAGGGCAGTAAAACAAGCCAGTCAGTTTGTCCTACATTTTTAGTTATTCCTTAGCCTTTCCAGCAGGGTCTGCTTGTCCTCTGAACAGCAATGATAGGGAGAAGAGGAGGAAGAGGCTCAGTGGCCACACCTCCAGGGCCCGGGCAGGGCAATGGCCAACAGGTTCAGGCTCTGGGCACAGCATACCCATTTTGGCCACCTGGGTGTTTCTGTGTATCCACCAACACCTTTGAAGTTCTTGGAGGTGCCAGGGTTCAAGAGTAAGGGACAACACAGACCCTGGATTTTAGAGCTATAACAGTTAATCAGGGGCTGGGGTGTAGCTCGGTGGCAAGTGTGGAAGATGCCCTAGAAGAGAAGATGGGCTTCATTGTGTCTACCCAGGAGAGGGGTGCATCCCTGCTTGTCCTTTTGGCTAGGTCAGTTTGGATGGGAGGATCAAGACACCCCTTGTGTCTCTGGGCGCTGGGTGCACATGGGACGTGGTGCCAGTTCCAAGCACAGTCCAGAAGCTGGCCAGTGGCTGATGTCTGGGCACGTGGTCCTGAGACAACTTCTCAGAACTTTCCAGAGCATGGTGGGGCATCAGCTGGCCCAGGCAGGCACCTGAGTGGCTTGGACAGTCTCATGGAGCTTTCCAAATGACGCTAACTTCCAAGAATTCAAGAAAAAAACCAAAGGTACAAGAGAGTCACTCAACCTGAGTGACATGGCAATCAAGGACATGATGGGACAGGCTCTCAGAGAAGGCTGTGATAGACAGGTGGGGACAGAGGACATGCACACACCTCCTACCACTATGTGAATATCTGAGAACTAAGATACAACCTCACGTTTATAGAAGGTATAGTCCAGCCTACTGTGACCAAGGTTTAGTTTTCCTGCCTCCCTAGAGAAGAGTAGCTTAAAACACCTGCTGAATGGCCTGAAAATAAGGAAGGCTGCCTGCCTCTGTGGGCGGAGTTAAGGAAGCTTCAGGACCCCAGGAGCAGCCTCCAGGGGAGGCCGGTCTCCACCCTCCTGCTGGCAGAGGGTGGAGGCACCAAGTGAAGATCCAGCCCCCCTGGGCTGGGTGGGTAGCTCTACCTCCTCCTGCTGGTGGGAAAAGACAGTTTTAAACTGTGTGTTTGTCACCTCCCTATTCTGCAATCCTGTACAGCATGATGACACTCGTTAACGCTGTGTCAATGAAGCTCACCCAGCAGCCATGGGCTCCACACACAGCCACCACCTCAGCTGACCCTGGGAGGCTATGGAATGGCCGCCTTGCTCTGTTCATTGAAATGTCATTTAATATTTTTTCTGCTCCAAGATTCAAGCTCTGGGCAAAGCATCAAAGCTGTGGTTGTGTTTATACAAGGAATGTAAATATTTTTTTTAAAGAGGGAGAGAGAGAAAGAGAAATTTTTTAATATTTATATTTTAGTTTTCGGCGGACACAACATCTTTGTTTGTATGTGGTGTTGAGGATCGAACCGGGGCCGCACACATGCCAGGCGAGCGTGCTACCACTTGAGCCACATGCCCAGCCCCGGAATGTAAACATTAATAAGCCAGAAAGAGAAGGTGGCCAGCGGCAGGTGGGAGGGAGCCCAGGTGCACAGGAAAGAGCAGGGATGTCAGCACCTTGCAGTCACCAGTGGGTGAGAGTGCTGTGGGACAAGACGTGGCTGGAAGCCTGGCGTTTTAGGAGGACAGGAAAGGCCCATTAGAAGGGTCAGTGGAAGTGATCTTGCCCCCAGCGCCCTTGCAGAGCTGGTGGAAACTGGAGATACCCCAGAGGGGGACAACCTCATCCTTCCCGGGAGAGTGGGGGAACATCTTAGGACGTCCACAAATGTGGAAGTGGCATCCTCAGCTCATCATTCCACCCAGAGGAGAGCCCCGGGGAACTGAGAGCTTCCGAGTTTCAACACCCAGGCTCCAGAAGCAGGAGGTGGGTCCGCAGAGGCGTGAACTGGAGCCTAATTTCCTGCGGGCCTCGAGGAGTTGCTGTGAGCACTGGACCAACTCAGATGTGTTCGTCCTAAGTAGGGAAGTGGGGGCGGGGGGCTGCAGTCCTGCTCAGCTTGACAGGATCTGCGTTCTTGGAAGCCAAATATGTGTTATTTTTAAAAATATAAAATATTTTAACATTTCTAAACTATGAAATATCATAAACATTATAGAACCATTGCCTGCTCTCTGTTTCTACCTCTCCTGCTTCTCGTGTGTGTATTTATTTTGGGTGCTATGGACCCGCACCCCAAATGTACTCACTTTCCATGGAGGAAAAGCTATATCTTCCATTGTACTTTTCTTTCTTACACTACAGTGTCAATTTGAGGGTCTGATTTGAAACGATCGTCTCCTTCCTGGACGGTGACAATTGGTGCCCTGAGGAGGCCCCAGCACGTACCCCTCAGGTCTGTGCTCAGGGCAACCTGGAGTGACAAGATAGATTTCCAGGCCCTGAGTGTGACTTAGGTCTCTGCGGGTTCCTAGTTTTGCTGTGAATGTTGGGCAAGATTCCTCCCTAAGCACTGTGCATCCTTAGATCCCATGAAGAGAGGTGTTTTGATGCACGCAGACCTCCATGCTCACTGCTGGGGCGTAGGAGCTCCTGGTTTAGCCTGTCCCCTAACACGCTGTGCCCTGGGGTTGGCATTTGTGTGTTGTGTATGGGATGAGTTCCGCCATGGTCTCGCCTGCGTCTCCCTGGCCTGGTGAGCAAGCACCGCTCCTCCTCCTGCTTGTCCACTTCTTGGATGAAGTGTCCACTCAGGCTTTTTCTCATCATTTTCTTTTGCTTCTGCATGATGGGTATTTTTAATCTATTTGTTTTTTTTTATGTCAGTGTGTTTGAAAACAATTATATATTATGATTAATGTAAGTAATAGTTTTTTGTGATACACAAGGTCGGATTCCTTCTTCCATGTCTCTTGGCCACTTGTGTGTCATCATATAAAACTTGACATCTGTGTCCTCTGTCTCTGTGCCTGTAGAGGTGGACATGGCAGATGCAGTGGACACAGTGGTGCAGGGCTATAGGTGGCGTGTGGCTTCATTTTGTAATATCCTTGCACCCTTTTCCTAAAGAACTCGGTAAGATGCCAGCAGCTCCAACTCTGTGCAAAGTGCTTTGACGATTTTCTCATGTACCATCCCTTCACCTGTTGTGACACTGTACTTCTCCTCATTGATTTACAAGTGTGTGCTGTGTACAGGGAATGTCAGCCCTTTGTCTCGTCATTCTGGGGAGTGTCCCCTGGGGACTCAGGACTGGGCTCTGTCTTTGGGGTCTGCTTGCTTGGATGCTCCTTAATGAACACAGTGCAACTCAGGTGGGGCCTGAGGCCCACGTGGGGTCCGAGACGTCATCCTGGCCACTCCTGCACTGGCGGGTCCCCAATAGCTATGTTTTCCTGGTGAACAATAATAACCTCATCCAACATCTGAAATGGAAATACAAGTGAACAGGACTTCACGGGGCTGTTTACATAATAGAAGACACCGGAGACCCAAATGAAGAAAGTACAGATCCCCTGGGTCTAGGCTGCTGACCCTCGTTGAAGTGTGTGCATAAATATGAGAGAAGGAAGTGCGAAGTTGGACATGCAAATAGATATCGAGCACAAGGTAGCCCTCTATCCAGGCTGCTAAACAATCTAAACATTTCTGCATAATATTATCAAACGTTGGCAGGAGGGAGCAAGAGGGTCTCCCCACCTCTTCCTGCCAGCCCAGGCCTCTGTGCCTGCCACCTGCATCCAAGAGCTCCAAGTACAGGAGTGGCTGCCTGAGGGGGACTGCAGACCCCGAGGTCGGGAGGCCCAACCCAGGCCGGAAGATAAGCCTGGCACATGTGTCTGCAGGGGCGGGCCCAGGACGGGTCCTTCACACATGTGGACCCAGGCAATCCTATAGCGTGGGCTCCAGGCAGACTGGACCTTCTCTGAGCCTGACTTCCTCATCTGTGAAGCTGGGAAGGATGCCGGCAGAGGTAGAGTGCCCCTTGTCTGAAACGCTTGGGACCAGAAGTGTTTCTCTTTGGATCTTGGAGGATTTGGGGATTGTTGGAATAGTTACATAGACTTTATGGCTGAGCATCCCTAATCCACAGATCCACAATTAGAAATGCTCATGGCGTCCACCCCAGAAGGGTAACCAGCAGATGATGGAAGGGGATCCCAGGATGGGGAAGAATGAGGGAGAGACAGGAAAAGCCTGTGTCACCTGGCTGTGATTGACAACGGGTCCTTGCTGGTCCTTGCAATGATGAATGCTTTGCACCAATGGGTGACATTAACAATGGTTCAACTAAATGAGAGTGCATGGAACTTTCTAGTGTTCTCACAAATTTTCTATAAATAACACTGTAAAATTATTATGAAATAATTTAAATCATGTAAGTAACCCAGGAGGCTTTTTTAATGTTGTTTTTAAGACTTTAATTACATTATTGGATCATGATTTTTTGTAATGGTTTTAATAATGCACAAATTTAAGCCTGGATATTACCCTCTGAAGACCTTCTTGGATACACCCCACACGTTTGATAGAAGTTGTTATCATTCATGTTATATTATAAAGAGTGCGTGGTGGAAAACACTGCTAGTTAAACAGGAGGTGCTCAGCTCAGGCATTCACTGAAAAAAATTAAAACCAGCACAGAAAATTAGCAACATGGAAATGTGAAAAAACATAACTTTATCTTATCCCCACGGCTACTTTAAATTGGGAGAACCAGTCTTTCTGCAATCTTTGACACCTCTGCCTCCAGAATGCATGTCCCTAAGTATAAATGTCACCTGCTGCCTGGCTGGGTGATGTGGAAGCCCTAGGGGGAGGGGAGGAGGCCAGCTCCTCCCTGCAGGGGGCAGGCCTGGACACAGTCCTGGTGCCTGTAGATCCCTGGACCACACTGCAAAAGCTGAGTAGGCATCTACCACCTCCAGGCACCAGGTGAGAGGCTGAGAGAAAGCAAAAGTGAGCCACCAACACTCTGCTCTCCTTGCACAAAAATACAAACAGTTCATAGGAAATTGGTATTTCTAGCAAACATAAAAGTGCAGAAGAGACGCCATGCCCGGGCACCACGGTTTCTACCCAGTACCTAGTTCCTTGATGTCCCTTCTACTGTTCTTTGGGGACCCACCCCTCCCCACACTTAATTCTTGTGGCCTTAGCAGGCTTGTGACAGAGGTCTTCTAACCCTGAGGCCACAGTGATTGGATTCAGAGATGGGACTGTGACTCCAGATGGCCAGGAAGCTCCATTTCTGGATTTTGTCTGCAGTTATGCAGAAATAGGATGTTCTTTCCGCTTGGTTTGCAAAGTCAGTGGGAGATAACCCTGACCAGCCTGGAGTTGTCAGAAGCCAGCATTTGGAGAGAACTTGGAAATAAACCAACAGAGAGACAAGCAGGTCCCAGAGATGGAGCAGATGAGAGAGAAAGAGAGAGGGAGAGAGAGCGCGCGCACCCTGTTTTCATTGAGCTTCTGGACCCAGCCATTCCTGCAACCAGCTAGGACTTTATAAGCCAGCAGCATCAGCTTGCAAATGCTGGTGTGACCGGCAAGCACAACCTCACAGCTTCAAACCACATGGACATGGCTTGAGCTTCTGGGGGCCAGAAGTAAGGTCAGTTTGGGGCTCAAGTCTGGACAGCGCAGGCTGCTTCCCCTCAGCAGCCAAAGGGGAGCATCCGTGTCCTGGCCCTTCTCCTGCTTCCAAAGGCCTCTCCCACACCTTCAGAGCACTTCACTCTGGCCTCAGCTTGCACCCAGGCCTCTCCTTTCCTTTGTATTTTGAGTGGACACTCCTGTCTCCTCCCATCAGGACCCTGTGGTTGCACTGGGTCCACCCAGATCTTCCAAGCCAGCTTCCCCCTGCTGAGAGATTTAACTTGATCCTATCTGCACAGTCTTCCTGGCATCCTCTCAGATCCCAGGAAGTGGGCTGTGAACATATTTGGGCAGCCTTGACTCTGACTGTCCCACTATTCATGCCTCCCCTTTTATTCCTTCTGATATGAAGCTGGTTGAGTTTGGTTTCCTCGTGCACGACCAAAAAAAATAGTGACACATGTTTTAGAGAAAGAAATCGCTGAAACCACGCTGAGCCAGGAAGATCTTTATAGAAGAGCTGGCCCTGAGCATTCAGCAAAGGAAGAGCATGGACACGTGAGGTAGAATGTGGCGGCAGAAGCTCCACTTAGATAGGATCTACACCTATCCTGGGGTTCACTGGACTTCGCACCTCCTCGAAGCCTATGTATGGATGGTGCTCGTCTTCCACTCACATCTACCCTGCTCCAAACACTAATTTAAGCCAGCACTCTTTGCTTGGGGGCCTCTGAAAGAGCCCTACTCCTTACTCCCTCATTCCCAGGCGTTCTGACTACACAGCTTTGCTTCCGGCTATCGGTCCTTCAAAGCCTCTGACTCCTCCGTGCTGGAATCCTCCAGAGCCATCCTCCAGGTGGCCAGGAGTGAACAGGGTGACGCACAGCTGAACCTGTCTTGCTGTCAACACCAGCATGAGGGATAAGGTTGAGGATGGAGGGGAGGACTCGGGCCTCTGTGGACAAATGGCTGTCAATAAATGTCAGGGATCTAAACTCAGTCCCAAGGCACACAGCAGAATGGTCTGCTTAACATTCTGAAAGAGCCGCCCATTCAGGAGGTTCTGGGAAAAACCTTCTCTTACAAATGCATAATTATCACAGGCCCCTTCAAAGCAAGGATAGAAGAGATTCATCCACTGATGGACAGTGGAGTACCAGACAGCAATGAGCCCCAAACAGAGCACATCACAGAGACCAGGGTCAGCATTGGGGGGCATCTGGTGCTCTAAACTAGGTCTTTGCTCACCTTGAGTGTGTGTGTGTGTGCATGCGTGTGTGCACGCATGTGTAGACTCATGCTCACTCATTTGATACCACTTGTGTGTGCCTGTCATTCCATGCTGATGTCATTTTCTTCTGAAGGAAATACAGGATAAATTGACAAGGAACACTTCCTACTCGAAAGACAGAGCTTGTTTCAGGGTTTAATGTCTCCTGGGTATTTCCAGAAAGTGGGTCCTTAACACAAAATGCTCTTGAAGAGACAGTCTGTCACTTGCTAAAGTTACATTCTTTTTGCCTTGTGTTCCTTCCAGGGGTTTGAAAACAAAGCTGGATTTCCCACAGGAATCTGCTCCAACCTTACTTAAAATTCCAATGCCTCCCTTGGAGGGGGGTTCACAAGATACGTGCCTGGCTAATCAGCAGGAGCCATGCCATTGGCCACAGTGACTGGCTGGAATGCTCATGAGACCTGGTCACGTGCCCCAGTGCTAAGTTCTTCCGGGGGGGGGGGGGGGGGGGTTATGCACAGGAGATGCCGTGTGTCCCTTGCTGCAGCCTGCACAGGCTTGTTGACGAGCTTGCCCTCTCCCACACAGGACTTCCCAGAGCCTCCAGGTGCACAGAGGAGGCACCCAAAGTGACCATATGCACATCTGAAGCAGGTATGCTGGGCTCCCGGGATGGTGGGAGCTGGACTGGGCCAGATGGGCAGGGAGCACCAACGCGATGGCACCTCTGCCACTTCCTCTAAGGACCCTGTACACTCCACTCCTGCCTCAGGCCTTGAGTGTCCCATCGAGTTACAGCCCTGACTTGACCAATTCTCACAAGCAGACCTGGCCTGCAAGGCAGGCTCACAAGGTAGTGTCAACGTGTGGGCAGTCACCCACTGGCCCAGACACACGGCCACCTGAGCTACTCAATCTATTAGAGATTGGGAGTCAGAAAGGCTCACAGACTAAATTAAGATGCTCAGATTGTGTGTCTTGTCAAAAACCTGTAGCAAGAGGCAAGGAGAGCACCACAGGGTCACTTGAATGTCCCTACAGCCTTGTTCAATTCAGGAGCAGACACCCAGGTGCCCATCACCTCAAGAATCAGGACTCAGGGATGATTGTGACCATGTGACAGAGTGACATTCAGCAGTCCAGGAAGGCAGCACTGGCAAGCTCCCGCAGGGGTGAGCTACATGTCCCCAAGGCTGTGACAGAAGCCACTCAGGGTGACCAACTGAGAGGAGATGCTCAGAGCCGCCAAATTCATAAATATAGAAGATAGAACAGCAGTGTCCAGGATGGAAGGATTGTGGGACATGAGAGTGACTCACATGGGGAGTGACCAGTGTGCCTTATAGTCACATGATGGTGCTGCTCGCTGTTCTGTGAACGTGCCAAATCCCTGGATCCTGCATGGCCAGTGGCCACTACTGTGGAACCAGAGGGTACATCCACAAGGATGCCCTTATAAGAAAGCAAGAAAAAGAGAAGGTTGACATGCTGATGACAGGTTGCAAGGGAGAGCCTACCTACCTTGGTGTTGAGCCAAGGGCACAGCAGAGGAAAGGGTTCAGGTGAGGGGACACGTGAGCTAGTGCATGGCCGTGTCCTCTTATGTCCTAGGAGTTTCATAGATGGACATGTTTTTTCTTGGGTATTTGGCAGTGTGCATTTTGGTTGTCTATTCAGAGTGTCACAAATGCCTGCATCAATTGTGCCCCTGAGGGTTTAGCCTCTGCTCTCCACCACCATCTGTCCTGCGTGCATGGTGGTCACCTGTGCTGCCTGTGGGACACTCCCACCCCACTTCCCTCCCTCCTCCTCTTCTGTTCCCCTCTCTCATTTTCCACATCAGAGTTGAAAAGTCTCACACAGCACAGCCAACACAAGATGCCACTGCTTCTTCCTGAGCCGCAGGTGGGTCTTCAGTGTCTCTCTGATGGAGGGACATTCTGCAACCTGGAAGAGAAGATGACCCCTGCCCTGTCCCTTCTGTTGAAGAAGCCTCAAATATCCTTCATCCCTCTGTTGATTCTCCCTAAAACTGGAGTGTGGCCAGTGGCCTGAGGGAAACTATGTCCTTCAAATGACACCTGCCAAATGTGACTTCTTCATTGAAGGAGGCCCCACAGATTTCAAAGAGCTTCCTACGAGATCAGGGTCTGGCCATGTGGGCATCTTCTGGCTGGTTCTCTGACCTTGCTGGGTGTCCCTTAGCTTCCGACATGAGACACCAGGCTCTGAGGTGACTGAGGGTCCAGTTAATGAGGTAGGCTTTAATGGAGATGGGTTAGCTAAAAAGTGTTGAGCCCACCCTGGGTCCAAGAGGGCCATCGTGACACTCAGAGGAATGTCCTTCTGAAGTCCTGACCAGGGAAGAGGCCTGTGACTCCACCTCTGCTCACTTCCCTGGGAACTGGCACAGACCAGGAAGGCTCACAATGGAAAGGAGCCCACCACGGATGCCTCACAGTGACACCAGATAAGGAGGTGGCATAAGTGACAACTAGACTTGGTCACTATGGGGTGGCCATGGAAGGCAAGGTTGTCCAGTGAGCCAAGAACTGCATTGTCCAACCACAGGCCACTCAGCTCCTTCTTGGAGGGTCGCTTTCACACACTGTGGAGGGCACCTGAGATGTTGGCTTGCCCCTAAGAACTAGAAATAAGGCTCAGTCTGCGGTCTTCCCGTGGTGGAGACTGTGGAGGAGCATGGAGGACAGGCACAGCGTGGCCCTCTAGGACCATGGAGTGTGTAGACAAGATCATCTGTGACCCCTCCCCCTGCCCACTCTCCTGCTGACCTGCCCTCATCCCCTGGTCTCACCTGGGTCCATGCAGGGAGGGGCTCCAGCAGGAAACAGAGAGCAGGAGGCTCATCCCTCTGGAGCCAACCCAAGGCGTTCCTGTCCCCTGGGCATGAGTGACAGGGCCTTCCTGACCACACCAAGCCTGGGTGCAGTGACACCTGCTCCCAACATCTTGACACTCAGAGTCCTTTGGGAAAGAATCGCACACTCCCCTCTCACCTACAAGGACCCTGTCTGACAGAGACCAGAGAAGAGGGGGGTAACCAGGACTGCAGCTTCGAGAGGCATCTAGATCATTGCTAAGCAGATTTCTTTTCTTGAATTTCCTTGCTGATTCATTTTATTTTTTATTGCAGTGAAATTCATATGACATAAAATTACCCAATATAAAATCGACCACTCGATGGCATTTAGTGTCAGCATGACGTCCTAAAAACCACCCCTGGTCTCTAGTTTCAGAACACTTTCATCCCCCTGAGTAACTCTGTACCCAGGAAGCCATGACTTCCCAAGCCTTGACAGCCACCTGCTTGATTCCTGTCCCTGGGGCTGTCCATCTCCTGGAGGCTTCCTCTGAATGGCACCCATGGGATTGGACCTCTGTGTGTGCCTTCTCTCCCTGAGCATGACATTCCAGAGTGCACCTGTTGGAGCCTGAGTCGGAACTTCCTTCCTTTCAGTGGCTGAATAACATGGACATCCCACGGTGCTTGTCCACTCACCCACTGGTGGAGGTCTGGGCACCTAGAACTCGCGCTACCATGAGCAGCCTACCCAGGTCTCCAGGGCGTCACTGTTGCCCCGGAGTTCTCAAACCCCAGGGCGCCTCTTTTCCCTGGTGGGCAGGAGCCTTTCTGAATGGGAGTGGGTCTAACAGAAGAGTGTCCCGGTGGGAGGGGTGCTCCCTTGAGCTGGACACCCCTCCCCTGTCACCAGTGATTAGCGTTACCCTGCCTTGAGGCTGCCCGTTTCTCATGGCTGGTCTCTATGGTCACTATGTGACCTCAAGTCCTGGGGTAGCTGCTTCCCAAAGGTCATAGAGGGGATACTGGGTTGGCCTGAATGTCTCAGGCCTCCAGAGCTCTGCTCCACACGTGAACACACGTTCACACACACGCAGGTGGGCACACTGTAGGCACGGCCTCAACACCCAGCCAAGGTCAGGCTGAAGCTGAAATTTAGGTTACCCTGGCTTCTTTACCGCCCGTGGAAGAAGCCCCCTGCCTTTCCCACAAATATCTGCAAGTGCCTAGAGAGAGAAATTCAGTCTTAATATTTAACAACTCATTCATTCATCTGTCCATCAGATAGCTACAAGTTCAGCTTCTCTGAGCCACACTGGGGACAGGGAGGGAAAGGCAGCAGGTTGGACCTCCTGGGACTGCACCTTCCAGCAGCTGTCCCTGCGGGCCCCATGCAACCCTTGCTCCTGGACACCCAGATGACAGCACAATTAGCGGTGAGCTCAAGTGTTGACTGAACAGTCCAGATTCAAATTTCTTGACACCACACCCTCAGTTCAAAGAAAAATGGAATTTCTATCAATTCTCAAATCCTACTCACTTGGGTTAGAATTTTTTTTTCAAGCTGCTTATCATTCTACAGGCAGTCAGAGAAACAATAGTTTTTACTGCATGCATGAGTGTGACTGGGATCCTTTATTTCTGCCCTGTATGTTTTTATTGATTTTTACTGAAATATTGATCTGACTGCACATACTTGGCAAGCTGGGAGGGAATTCAGTCAAGTGCGGGGGGATTTTTGTTGTTATTATTGTTGCCTGATTTGCTTTGCCTATAAATTGAGTAAAGGAACTGATTCTAACTTCATTTATTTCCTACTGCTGCTGGCTCTTTAGTCCCCAATACTCTCTGCGCTACAGAAAGGGCATTCGCTCTGACAATAAAACATCAAGTCCCGCATGCCATTTACCGGATGTGATATTTCTTCTCCAGGCACCATGGTTTGTAGTTGCTAACATATTTCTTTGGCTATATAATTTTATAATTTACTTCCAAGGTTGAGAGGCTATTATTTTATATCCCAAACTGTTCCCAATAACGTCCGAATACAGAGTATGTTTGATTTATGGGACTAAAAATCTATATGTTTTCTTGCGACTCACTTTAAAATCACTACCAATGACTGTATGATGAAAAATATTTAGGTTTTTCAATTTCTCTGTGAAAGTGAACATACTTCATGTTCAGGCATATTTTCTATGTTAGCAAAAAGGGCCTCAGGCCTCATCAGCATGAAACTGAGGCTCTGAGGCTGATTACTGGTCATCTTTGTTTTGGTTTTATGTGGACGCATTGGTGACATCCTGCAGAGCAGGTGTGTAGTCGCTCTCCTTGGACATGGCTGACCTGAACCCTCTGGACCGAGGCTCACTGCCTTCCGGGCATTCACGGGCTTCTCCACACACATGAATTTGCACTGGAAAACCTAGACCTTCCCATCATTCCCCACGTTCAGGATGGACTTCCCTCCAGGTCAGCCCCACCAAGGGACATCAGCCCACATCTCAGCCGGTCACCTCAGTCTGTTCCCCAGCCATCAGCAGGGTTCTTCTGGGATTTTGACTTTCAGTCTTGACTCCAAGATTCAAACCTCAGTCGGCTGGAGCTGCAGCCATGCTGGCAGCCCTCGCAGGGCTGGGGAGTCAAGTGGACGTTCCTTTCCTTAGTCCTTCTTTATTGCCCTCAATCCCAGTGATTTGAGGGGGAGAAAGTCCATTTTACAGAATAGTGGGGTGAGGGTTTGAAATTCCAAAATGGAGATTTAGGGGCTTAAATTGTAAAATTAGGCCATCTTTTTTTTTTTTCTGTTTATACCTGAGAACTATAACAGAATATAGAGTTAGCTTCGCTTCGTAGGCGCTGAAACGCTTGGCTTATAAATTGGAGTCACAGGGAGTTATTGGTGTCCACTGTGTGTGATCTTGGCCCTCAGCTCTTAACTGTCTCCATCTGTGAGGTTGACTTTATAGTGAGGATTATGCAAGGTGTAGACAGGGCTGGAGGCTTTGCAGGACTCGAGGTTTTGCAGGGCTTGGTCAAAGAGCCAGAGCGGGAAGAGCTGAGCTTACAGGGCGGAGGTGGTCCTGGTCCAAGAGCTCTTGGAGGCCTGGTCATGTCTTCCCTGGGGCAGGCCTGTGTTTATACCTGCCGTCCTTCCAAAAAGAAGCCCACTTTATGTCATCAGTAAATCTTTGTTCCATTAACATATATTTGTCAGTACAGTTTTCTTTCCTCTTCTAACTGCCAAGGCTAAATTGTAACTCTACCTTTCTCATGTCTGCCCAGCTCTGCCTTTTAACTGCATCCAACCCAAATGTAATGAATGAACCTTGAGCCAGACTTTCAGAGCTCCTGACCTATAAGCAACAATACAGCTGTGCATTAGAAGAGGTGATATTTAACGAAAGGGAAGAATCTTGCTTAAATGCGACTGGCCAGCACAGAATGTATTAATTTTCCAAGTGCAGGACTTGTAATCTTCTGACACCCAGGTTTGGCTGATATGTGATTCTTCGCCTGGCAGACAGACTGGCCACAAGCTGGACCCATGTCCCAGGCCCCAGGTAATTACTGTTGGAAGCTGTGTGCTGAGTGGCTTGCCACGAAGTGCTGAATCCAATGTGGGAAGGCACACCCAGTGCCTTTCTGAGCTGACAACAGGAGTTTCCTGAAAAAAATAAAAATA
Source organism: Ictidomys tridecemlineatus (assembly GCF_052094955.1). Classification (NCBI taxonomy): domain Eukaryota; kingdom Metazoa; phylum Chordata; class Mammalia; order Rodentia; family Sciuridae; genus Ictidomys; species Ictidomys tridecemlineatus. The sequence goes on from NC_135478.1 coordinate 101,679,730, forward strand.
AAAAATAATAGTAATAATAAAATAAAACTGGTGGTGACGTGGAATCTCGCACTTGTGAGAAACGTCTGAAGATTTCTATCCAGGCTGCTCTCCCCTCTTCTGCTGGTTCCATTATTAGAGGTGTCTCTCTCATTGATCATGGCTGAAGGACCACAGTCCCCTAGGGACACACACAGCCAATTTTCAGTGATCTTGTTAAATCTCCTTCCCATTTAAAGATCTGTAGATAAAAAACGTTTTATGGCCAAGCAGTGGTTTATCACAGTCTCCTGAGTTAGTGTCTGTTTTCTAAAACCCCAGGTGGCTCCTCTGGATAAAACAGCAGGTAGAGGCAGAGGCTGAGGTGGAGGCTGAGGCTGCTGTAGCTAAGACGGGCTTCACTCCGCCAAGAATCAAACCCTCTAGCTCATGGGGCTCCTGTAAGAGCAGGGAGAAAACACCTGTGTTTCGGAAGCCCTTACGGTGTTTCTGAGCATCTGTCAAAGGATGCTTTCAAATGCTCTGGAAAAACACTCCTCTTATAAAAGATGGAGCTGAAAACACGGAAGCGCATATGGCTGCTCCCCAGCCTCGTTCAACGTGGTGGACGAATGAGGAATCCGACTCTCAGGTGTTCACGGGGGCCACCAACCATCCGCTACCTGCAGATGCTCCTGGTGCCTGAACCCGAGCCTAGGGAGCCCCCAAATCCTAACAGCAAAGGAGGGGCTGGTCGTGGGGATGACCTCCAAATGCCTGCCCTGCACCCACTCTTTCAAACGTTGCGTTCTCACATGGGCAGAGGGTACCAACGACCCAAAAAGTCCACCCCAGCCCTGGGAGCAAAGGAGCCCATCCTTCCCCAGCTCCCAGGAAATCCAGATTAGCTCAACCCAACCAGTCCCTTTCTCTGCTGGGATTGGCTTAGGGCTAAGCACGTGACCCACTGCCAACCAATAAGATGTGAGAGAAAATGAGCTGAGCAGTCCCTGGAAAAGGGATCCTGGTGCTGGGAAGGAGACCCGCAGTGCTGTTGGACCTAGGGACCCCCTGGAGCCAAAGCAGCCATCCTCCAAGGGCCAGGGACCCAGCTGATGGGCTGAGGCTGAAGAAGCAGAAAGGGGGAGGGGAAGCTTATTTACAGCTGCACAGTAACCTTTGCCGGGGTCCCCACACCTGAAGACATTCTGAGACGTGAGATGCTGAGGTTTCCTTCTCATTGGGCTCTTTGGGTGGGTTCTTCTGTTATCTGCCACTTGAAGGATATTTGTAAGGCTCTGCATTCTCTTTAACTAGAAAGACTCCTGGGTGACCACAAGAGGCCCTTCTTTGTCCCCCAGTGCTAAGCTCTTTCTGAGTCAATGCAGAAGGAGGAAGTCTATCAGTTGACAAACCCCCAGCCCCATCCTTCTCTGAGCAGACACTGTCCTGAGGAATCTGCCCTCTTAGGATCCCTCTGAGCGGTTGTCTATGCTGCATCAGCCACCAGGCATGGTCCAGCAGCTGCAGGAATCTTCTATGGCACTGGAGTTGAGGAGCCAGAGTGTGGGGCATTGCCAGGGGATGAAGGGGGAAGGTTGATCCTACTTCAGGAACCCACATAAAGGCATGGAAGGTTCTGGGCTGCGAGAACCTCAGAATATCCATGCACTTTTCCTGCCTGCAGGAACTCCGCAGGATCTGCGAGGGATGCTTGAGGGACACTGCATCCTGGCCAGAACTCCATGCCCCACCCTCTCTGCCGGCCCTTTCTGGGCTTCCAAGGCTGCCTCCCCATCAAACCTTGACCATGACTTTGCAGAGATCCACATGGGAAGAATCAGCATTCTTCTTTCCTTTGGAAGCCCAGGCACGACTCTCCCAGTTGGAACACTTGCTGGTCCCTCCTGGTGAACAGGGCTGGGGGACATTTAGGCTGATGGTAACTTTCCAGTAGATTCTAAAGACTGGAATTTTCCCAGTGGGTTCTGGGGTGAGGGTGAGAGTAGGTTGACATTCAGGTCTGGCCTTCGAATTTGGACTTCTGAGCTCAGAGAATTTAGTTCATACACCAAGGAAAAGCCACAAAGTCTTAGGAATTGTAAGGAAAGGGAAGGTGACAGGAAAGAAAGGGAGGAAGAGGAGAAAGAGGAGAATAAGGAAGGAAGAGAGGAAGGGAAGGCCTTTGATGGGACTGCAGTGTTCTCGCCCTGGACTCCTTGTCCTCCGCTCCCATCAGCCTCTTTCCCTGTTCTCCCTTCTCAGAACCTCATGGACTGTGAGCAGGACACTCTGGGCCCAGCTAGCAGACTGTGTCAGCTGTGACACAGGGTCCATGGCTCTGTCTGTGGATGGTGGAAAAGCTGATTCTGGGACTATAAAGATATTTTTTTTTTGTTGTACCTGGGATTGAACCGAGGAGGACTTCACCACTGAGCCCCATCGGTAGCACCTTTTATTTTTTACTTTGAGACAGGGTGTCACTAAGTTGCCTAGTGCCTCAGTAAATTTCTGAGGCTAGCTTTGAACTTGAGATCCTCCTGCCTCAGGACCCATTTTGGTTTGGTGGCATTGCCTTTGTAGGTCCAGCCTCTGCCCTTCAAAGGAAGCTTGTGAGAGCCCTGAGCTTGTACAGCTTTTGTCCTTATGTGAAAGAACTCCTGACCTCCAGAACCAAAAGATAATTAAGTCTTGTTGGTTTAAGACACCAGGAGCGTGGCAGTCTGCTACAAATAATAACAGGAGTTGAGCCGCACAGCACCTCAGTGACTTGCCTAAAGCCACTCCATGGAGCCTCCTCAGAACCAGGTGGAAAGCCCTGCTCCAGAGGCCTCCCTCTGCACCCGCCCTCTCTGCTCGCACTTGCTACCTGCAGACTTCCGGTGCTAGAGACAAGCACCGGGTATAAGGAGCCCCTGGCTGGCTGGCATTCACCTAACCTGCCTTTGCACTTCCCGATAGGACCACCTACACTTGCCAGATGTGCACCTGACCTTCCCAAGCCCACCAGCTGCCCCAACGCTGCTGAAACCTCTGCTTAGGGTGGAATCTTGATCACCAGGCTGCAACTATGACGGGCACCCAGAGACTCTGGCTTTCCCACTCCAAGTTTGAAGTCTTAAGCTGATAGTGGTCAACATGAAGTGCCTCGTAGCTTCATTTTAAGTATAGAGCACGGCATCTCTAATATCCAAGTAGGACGTTAGCCTAGTTCCTGATGCAGATGTTCAAACATGTGAGACTGGTTAAATGTACAGTGGCCTTGAAGGAGCTCTGGTGCAGGGCGGGGTAAGGGAGTGGCCATCTCAGGATGGACAGATCACAGCAGGGCTTGACACACATTGTAGACTTTTATTGAACAATGTCAGTATATGAACAATGTCATGGCAAAACTGCATGACAGCTTGCACGTACTGGGTTTCTTTGGGGTGAGTAGGGGAGGGTGAAGGGGCTTCCCATCACCCACCTATGTTTTTGGTGGGCAATGAATTAAATTGACATAAAGCAGGGTTGAAGCTTTATGATATCCTGAGCCACAGAAAGGAATAGGGATCAGGGCTTCTGAAGGGGGTGGAGACAAGTTCTCGAGGGTGAGAGAAGTGTATGGTGAATACAGTTTGCCCTGTTGTACAGCTAAGACCTCTCAGGTGACAAGCTTTCTCAGGGAAGCCCCTGCCCGACACAGGTATTTGGGCTAATGTAGATTTTCTTCCTAGACATAATTTTTTTCTTTACCAAAAGGTAAAATTCTCAGAGTTACTCCTATGTCTTTAGTTTCTCAAAAGAATTATCTCAAAATAAGCAAAGACCTGCCTATGTGGCAGCATGTCCTATCTGCAGCCATGTAGGAGGGGCAGTGCATCCTGCATCTCACCTTGAGTAAGGAGGAAGCTCTGGAACCAGGCAGTGGTCACGGTCACACCACACTGACCGTGTCCTTTATGCCTTTGAGTTGCTCACTTTAAAATGGTTAAATCAGGAAATTCTACATCATGTGTAATTTACCATGATCAAAATAAACCCAAGAAACCTCAGGTTCTAAACAGAGTGGCAGCCTCTTTTGACTCAGACGATAGGTCTTTCTCCCATCCTGGGTCCCTCACTGTGCACCTGCTACAGGCCAGCTAGTTAGAGACATCTGGGGTACAGAGCAGGGCAGGTCTCTGTTGGGGAGTCCTTCACACCCCAGTGGAGGAGAGAGACCAATTCTAGTGGCCACAGAAATGGAGACTTCAGAGATCCAGTGTTGGAATGACCATAAAACCAGGTGCGTGAGGTAAGTGTGAGGCAGACAGCGAGGCTTTAGGGCAGAAGGAGAGTGATGGTCCTCCTAGAGACACAGGTGTCCAGCCTCTCCCAGCCACTGCCCCAGCCCGGGGAAGCTGCAGGTGGGGAGCTGAATTCTCCCTGGAGCCCCAAGAGGGAGGACTTCAGGTCCAGAAGTAGGGAGAAGGCCAGGTTGGCGGGGTGATGTGGAACGGAGCTGGAGAGTGGCTAGTCAGGGGTGTCCGGTCCAGGGGTCTTCCCTCTTTCCCTCTGAACAAGTCTGTCTGCATGAGCCCCTTTGGATAATGCACTTAACCCCAAAGAGTGAGTCTCCTCCAGGGAACTTGAGGCTCAGTGACACCCAGTAAAGGGGAGGCTGGGAGGGGAGTGCAGATGTCCCCAAACAAGAGTAATTCATTAGTGGCACCAGCAACTATGGAAAGAAGGGCTCCTTGTACTGGGTTGATGTAGACCCAGGTGTCAAGGAGTGGCAGTCGGAACTGGCTTGTGGGTCAGCCATTCCCCAGTTGCAGGCCTCAGGAAGGAGCAGAATCCAGCAGTGCTCTCCATGCGTGGGAGTGTGTGACTTTGCCCTGTCCTGCCTTCTGAGGCACCAGGCATCTGTCCGAAGTGCTCCCTGCAGTGTGCATCAGGGGCTCTGGGGGACCCCATCAGGCCTCAGAGGCTCTCATTGTCTCCACTTCACAGCGGGGGACACAGGCTCAGGGAAACCCAGTTGCTTGCAAAGTCCAGGCAGCAGACTAGGCCTTGTTCCCAGGCAGGGTGGCCGAGGAACCCATGGCCTGGGTCTCTGGGTGATGCAACATCGTTCTTGTTGCTCCCTGGACTCCTTGAAACACAGGCCAGATGCCAGGGATGGAGTGGTGTCTCTGTCTGAGCTGCTTCGACAAAGTTCTGGGGTTCTAGGGGCTAGAAGTCCAAAGCAGTGGCACCTCCAGATTTGGGGACCAGAGAGGCCCTAATTCCCAGTTCACAGGCCCGCCCTCTCACTGTGTCCTCATTGGTGGAAGGGCAAGGGAGCTCCATGGGGCCCCTTTTAAAAGGACACTAATTTCATCATGAGTACTCTGTCCATGTGACCCCATCACCCCATGAAGGCCTTACCTCCACATGTCCTCACGCAGGGCCTCCACAGGTGGATTCAGGGGGCACAGACCCTCAGGGCACAGTGGGTGGGCCCCTAGATCACCAGACTTAGGTGCTTCCCAATGGGATCAAGGGAATCTATCAAAAGTCACATTTCTTGCTTACTGAACTAGGAATGAAACACCTTTATGTTTCCAAATGCGAATCACTGGGAAGCTGGGAAGGGGATCAGCAGCCAAGTACCTAGCCACTACACCTTCCTGCTGGACCTCCTCCTCCTGTTCTTTCCTCTCCACTCCTCCCTCCACCCAGTGGTGGCCATGGTCTAATGACCACTCAGGGACTCTCCGAGAGTCCGTAAATCCTCTGCATAGGGTTGAGGGCAGAATTCTCACCTCCTCCATTCCAGAGGCGATTACTGAGGGCGAGAGTTGAATGGAACCTGCTCACCTTTTCCAAGGTCAGTCAGTGGCCATGGTGGCCCTCAGCCCCCACTGGTCTCCCTTTTCCCCCACTCTGAACAATTCTGGATATTCTTGTTTTATCATAAGGAGAGATGAGGATTGGTTAGGGAAAGAAAAGGCGGCTACAAGGAGGAGGGAGGCGAAAATCACTCCTCGTTAGCTGATTACAGTCTTCTGGATGTCCTGCAGCTGTGCTTCTGTACACAGCAGCTCCAGATTGCACATGGTGAGAGGAAAGTTTAACAATAATCATAGAAAATCTATTTATTCCCGGCTGTCAGTGCGGACACAACCCGCGCTCCTCATATCTGCTTAAGGGCAAGTACTGGGAGGACAGAGCTGCTCTCAGCAGAGGCTCGGAGGCTGTGACCCAGCTGTCCTGCTCCAGGGGTTGCCTGGTGTCTCTCAGGGTCCCCAACTCACTTCTGAGAAGCTGACGCTGGGATGGGAAATGCGCTGTTGGAGATGACTCTTGCCTCTCAGGACGTGGCGGACACCTGCTGGTTTTGTCCCTCTGCCATTTTCCTTGAAGATGACCCCCTCTGCTGTGGTCAGTCCACAAGGGCCAGGAGGCTGACCCAGCATAGCTCCAGGGAAGGAGAAGATCCAGGACCCACAGCCCCCGCCAAGAAATGGATTCAGCAGCAGCAAACACTCAAAGGAGGCCCTTTGTCCTCCAGCTGCCCGGCTGCTGGGCCATCGGGCTGTGAGCCCATGGGTGAGATTTGCATCCTTCACCGAAAGTCTGCTCTCACAGGCCCAGCAGCTAAGCAGGTGTGGGCAAGTAGTGGCTAAGGTCATCATTTCTCTATGGTGGCACCTACAACTCGTCCTTTTGCCTTCTGTGTAAAAGCCAAGCCTCCTGCAAAGTCTTGTCCTCTTGGAGAGCTGTCCCTCACACCCCTTCTCTTTCTTTTTCTATTAACCTGTTTCCCCCTCCCTGAGAGCAGCCTGGGGTTGCCGTGTACCCAGCAGTGCACAGGTGGAAGTGAGGTGTTCTTCAGACCACTCACCCCTGACTCTCACCCCACTCAGTTAGTGTCTGGTGCCAATGTCCAGGTGAGCTTGGGTCTACATGTGCAAATGGCAGAGGCTACATCAACCTGAGTCCCTGAGTGACTGCCTGGAGCCAAGTCCCTGTCCTCTACCCCACACTCCTACACCAACCAGACTTGACCAAAAAAAATTATAGACATTGGGGAGACAACTGAAAGGACATTTCAAATGCTACACCCCAGGGGTTGTAAAGAGCCGGGGAGTGTGTTCAGCTTTGCTCTGTCATGACCGTCTGTGATAACTGCTGAACTCTGCCATTACAGGAAAACTGCACCAGCAAAGCACAGACCAATGGGCATGGCTGTGTGCCAATAAAACTTTATTTACAGAGTCAGGCCAAGGGCTGCATTTTGCCCAGGAGTGCTGTTTGCCCATCCTTGCATGTGATCCTCTGCTTTTCCCTCAACAGGGAGGCTGCTCACTCTTCCCAGGTCCTGTTCCTGCATGAGGATGGGGGCTTCCTTCTCAGGTCACACAGCCAGTGGACAGGGCAGGCAGCTGCCTCCTGACCTCCCTGCCTCCTGCCTGGGGAGGAGGAATCTATCTGGTAGGTGCAATTGCCATTCAGAGCACCCCCCATCCCACCTCCTGCCTCCCCTCTGCTCTACTCTGAGCCCTGTAAGGAGAGCTGTGATCTGGGCAGGGGTTTCTTCCAGAGGGGATGAGAGCCCCTAATTTGCCCACAGATAGGGCCATGCCCTTTGTTCCAACTTATCTCATGAGAAAGCAGATGGCCTTTCCTCACCCTGTCCGGCTCCTTTATCCATCTTTCATTTGGTGCCCATGAGGAAGGCAGGGCAGGGGTCTTCTGCTCTCTTTGCTCCACCTGGGTTTGGCTAACCAGAGTCACCAGTGGGAACAGGGTGTGAGAAGAGGGTAGGCTGGGCTTTCTGCCTTGTGACAGCATTTGCCCAATGAAGGCCACAACCCCTTCCTGATGGCTCTGTCCTAGTGACCACTTGTCCCTGTTCCAAGAGCTCCCCTTGTCCTCCGCACTGTTTATTTATTTTCTTAAACCCTGACCCCACCTGTGTAAGTGTCCCTTTGCATAACTGCCTCTGGAGTACCTGGCCACTGTGCATTTCTTGTCTGCTGAGAGGAGAAAGGGGACAGAGCATCCTCTCTAATGCCTGCCCCAGTCCTGCCTCTGGATCCTGTGGTGGGTTGAATGGTGGTCTCCAAAGGGTGTGTCCACCAGAACTTCAAAGTGTGGCTTTATATGGAAAGACGGTCTTTTTTGCAAGTGTGATTCAGGGAGGAATGGAGATGAGGTGTCCTGGGTTAGGAGGGGCCCTTCAGCCAGCGAGTGTCCCTGTGAGTAACTAAAAGGCACAGAGATCTGGGGACAGGCTGTGTGAAGACAGATACCGAGGTGGAAGCATGCAGTCACAGGCCAGGCACATGGGGGCCTCCAGGAGCTAGAAGGGGCAGGACAGGCCCCTCTTGAGACTTTGGAGGGAGCTCAGCCCTCCAGGATCCCTGGCTCCAGAGCTGTGAGGGGGTGTGTTCTGTTTCAAGCCACTTGATTTGTGGAAGCTTGTTGTAGGAGTCCCCAAAATAGCACAGCTCCCAGCTGACTGGGGTCACCCGGTATCTTTGGGCAGAGTTTGGGTTTCTCACCTAAGGATGTCAGTGTCTTATCCATAGGTGACACTAATGAAGAAGGATCCTTTTCTTCAGGATACTTGAGCGTTGTGCTCCCAGGAAAGACTTCTATCCACATCAGCCCTGCCATCATCCAGCAGCTGCTGAGTGCCCGCCCGGTGCAGCCCAGCCCTGCAGAGAGGACAGCTCTGCTGACAGCAGCAACTTCGCATCTGCTCCAACACCCCAGTTGCCCTGCTCCTGTTCTCCCCTGGTTCCAAAGTGTCCTTTTGCTTGCTTTTCATTTATGGTGGCATCTCAGGCCGCCTTGCTTCCGTTCAGAGCCCAAACCAGGGCAAGTCCCATCACAGGATGCTTGTCAGCCACAGAGAAGAGCTTCTGAGAGTCCTTGAGTTTGGCCCTTTATGGTGTCAGGGAGTCTCTGGGCTGTATGTCCTTCCACATTAACAAGGACCCAAAGCTAAGAAAGAAGACTTGTAGCAAGTTTCCCAGGAGGAATTCTGTGGAAGAATATCTCCCCTAGGTTCCATGGGTTTAGGACAAAGACCACAACGTAGGAGCCAGGAAACCCACAGGCCCCAGATGATTTTAAAGCTTGTTTCATGTCTTACAGGAATTAGTAGCTCACATCTATGCATGGTCTATTTTACGTAAGAGTCAATTCATCTGTCCTGCCCTTCACCCCGAGAACAGTTGGCCCAAGTTGTCCTACTAACTGGGCTGGTGCATGCCCATGTGCCACTGTCCCCTCCTCTCCCTACTGTCTGACACCTGTTCTACTGGAAACAGTCACCAAGCCCAGGGGGCCTCTCTAGATTGGAGTCTCTGCTTCTCTAACACTTTATCCAGCAAATATATGCTGAGTATGTGAACCAGGTCATGTGCAGGGAATGGGGTGGTCAACCAGGCAGGCAGGGTCCCCGCCTCTGCCCTCGAGGGCTTATCACTGTGTAGGAAACAGGGTCCTCATATAATATGACAGGGGAAGGAACTTTAGCCTCTGGAATGCCATCTGGAAGACCCAGGATGGGCATTGTGTCCTTTTGTGTGTCCATTTTTATTCTCGGTGGCATGGATCAGGTCCAGTCTGCAGGAAGTTCCTGGCCCCACGTTAGCTGTGCTTGATGTTCTTAGTGTTAAATGTGAAATGACCCTCCTGAGCTCCCAGCATCCTCCCGACCTCCCGACCTCCCAAGCACTAGCTCAGGTTGTTCCTTCTGGAAACAGACCTCAGTTTTGGACTTGGTGTCTGTAGTTAAAATTCTCACCCAGCTGAAACCCTTCAGCAAGCCTCCAAGACCTGCAACCATAAAGTCTGTCCCCTGAGTCATCTGAAGGCTAAGGAAAGTCCTGTGATTTTAAAGTAATTAATTGTCTGATGTATTTGAAGAAGTAAATTGTCTTAAAGGAACTGAGAGAGCCTTTTAATTAGGGGAGAGCCTGTGTTCACCTACCACAGGGTGATGTTTGCAGAACCACCCTGTTATGTCTCGTGTCTGTTAGGGTAGAACAGCTTAGTTTTGAAGAGCACCTCAGCGGGAGGACTTAGACTTGGACATCATTCATCACCTGTGAATGCACTTTCCTCTCTTTTTCAGTGTTATCTTAAAGACAATTGTGGGAAATAGCCATCTCCACAGCTTTGGGGCAAGTAACATCTAGCCCAGGAGTTAGATGTGACAGTGAGGGGTGACCCCCTCACACACCCCACCCCCGTTCCAGTGTCAGGCAGAATCCCCACCATGGCCAGGAGGTGTAGGTGTAGTTTCCTCTTCTCATCCCCAAACCTCCAGAGCTGTGCCAGCTCTTTTCCTCTCCTCCTGGCCCTTGTCTGTTTGGAGACCAAAGGGTGGGAGACACCTGCGGGTGCCCGGGCCTTGGCACAGAGAGGCCACCCAAGCTGGATTCCGCAGTGAGTCTTCCCACACCCTCAGGGGACACATTTTGAGAGCCCACAGGAAAGGAAATACTCATAAGATGAACCTGCACATGGCCTGGTTCACATACTCAGAGATCTAACCTGCTGCACGCATAGGACCCCAACGGGTATAGTAGGTGTGCTTCTCAGAGGTGGGGACTCCATCAAGGGGCCGAAGGCTGGGAGACCAGGGCTGAGGGTAACAGGGGCCAAGGAAGCTCCCTAAGGTGAGGGAGGAGGAAACAGGAAATGAGGAAGATTCCCTCCAGGTTGTTACTAGGGAGACCACCTAGCCTCCTCTGCCATCTATCACTGTGCCAAAAATGACCACGAAGTGACCTCCTGGCTGCAAGTCACTCACTCAGGAGTCAAAGTCCCTCATAGCAGCCAAAAATGGCCCTACTGTCCATCAACTGGTGGATCAACAAGACATGGTCACCTGTAGCAGGGAGCTGCTCAGCCATGAAGAGAAAGAAGTGGGGCAGGAGGGTCACATGACAGATGATTCTTTTCATGTGAAAATCCAGAAGAGGCCAGTCTTTACAGATGCAAAGCAAATTAGTCCCCATCAGGGGCTGGGGCACTGGGGAGAAGGGAGGAGTGACTGGGGGTGAATGTCCCTGGGTTTCCTCGGGAACATTAGGAGTGTTCTGAAATCAGGCTAGGGAGGGTGCACACAGCTTTGAGAATCAACCTATAACCACAGAGTCAACAACTTAGAAAGGGTGAATTTGGTGGGTATGCAAATTATATCTCAACTTAAAAACAAATTCCAAGCCCCAGGGTTGTGGGTTTTGGCCCAACCCAGGTCACCTGCTGATCCATGGCTTGGTAAGTAGAGGAGACAACTCCAGGCATCAGAAGAACAAGGTGTCCAGGAGTTTCCATTTGAAGCTCAATATATTTTAACAGACTATGGAAGAGTTTTGAGGAGAGTTAAAAGCAATGTGCACCTGACTGTGAAGCTCCTGTAGTCACCTGACTTCTCGGCACCTGAGAAAGGTGGTTGACCACAGCTAGTCCTTGGTAAGTTGCAAGTGTCCCCTCCTCTGGGAATCTGCAAGATCTCTGATGAATCCTAAGTGACTCCAGTGGTTTCAGATGCTGCTCACGGTTGGCCAGAGCAACATAGACAAATTACATTGTAACAGTGCTATGTTGCGTCTTAGTGGTGGGTGAGTTTGAATTGAATTATTTCCTATTAAATATTCAAAATTTAGGTCTTATGAGCAATGACTGTAAAATTAAGAAAAAAATGAAACCAAAGGCCTGGGGTGGAGAGGGCCAGCTTTGTAGGATGGCTGAACCTCCTGCAGCTCAAGATGAAGATGTGGGAGTTAGTCTCAGAGGACTGTTTCTTTGGCTGGTGGTCATGAGGACCAACTGGGAGTAACTGTTCCTACTCCAATTTAGACACTGCCTTGTGGCTATCTATCTTTTCTGCCACAGAGACCCATCTCTATTAGCTCTCCCATGTTTTCACTGTGGATCTCACTCCCCAGAAGCCTGTGGTCAGACACCACTTCTTCAAAGGGATCACAGAGAATTTATCCAGCCTTGCTTTTCTGGATGCAGGGTATTTTGTAGGAAGCAATAAATGTGGATGCTTGGGCATTTCTGTGAGGATGGGTTACACCGTGGTACAGTAACGAGCAAGTCTGAAATCCCATTGGCTTAAAAGGTGTGCTCATCGACTCGCTCGAGAACCCTAGGTGACAAAGGAGCCACCACCTTGACTAAGGCCAGCTACTGCCCACTCTCTCCAAATATGGGGTTCACTGAGAGGCACACCTTAAATAGCCAGTGTTAACTATCTGCATGAAACACCCTGTTCGTGTTCTGGAAGGATGGAGCAAACCCTGAGTGCTCACAACTGCTTCCTCCTGAGAAGCAGGGAAGGCCTTGGGTAAGATGTTCAGATAATGGTAGTTTGGAGAATATTATGATGTATAAGTAGAAGAACAGGGCAATGGGTTAGGAGGCCATTACTCCAGGAATGATCACTGACTACAGCAGCAAAGTGCTCAAGGGCCCTACCCCATCTATGAGTCAGAATCAGTGTTTTAGCACACTCCCTAGGGAGTGGGTGCACACTGTAAGATCTGAGGATTGTTCAGCCAGAGTACGTGGGTGTGAACCCCAGCTCTGTGATTTCCAGCTCTGTGACCTTGGGCCACTGAGCTAAATTCTGAATCAATTATATGATCTTAAATGGGCTTAATGACAGCAGTAGTGCCACAGGATTGTGGTGAGGGTGAAATGAGTCATCACCTGGCCATGCCTTCTAAACGGTGTCTGTCACAGGATAGGGTTTTGCAAGTGTGAGATGGTGGTGGTGAGGAGGAGAAGGAGGAGGGGGTGGTGTTGGTAGTGATGGCACTACTGCTGCTACTGCTGATGACAATGATGGTGATGATGAGGGCGATGGGCAGAGCACTCCTCTGCTCCCTACCCAGGCCCATCATGGTGATGGTGTTGATGACAGTGAAGCTGGGGGAGATGATGTTGGTGAGATTATGACAATGGTGACAGTGGTGTTGGTGGAGAGGATGGTGGTGTGACTATGATCATGTCGATGATATGACAATGGAGGTGGCTATGTGCTGCGCCCCTCCCCTGACTCAGGCAATGGCAAGGCCCTACTGAGGTGGATGGCGCAAGGCGTCCATCCTCTGGAGGAGCGCAGTATGTTTCTGGGAATGGGCTGATTTGTTTTTGTATTCCTTTAATAAGTATAGTTTTGATTTCTCATATGACCATTAAGTATAAAGGAAAAATCATGACTTTCCCAATTAATGCAACTACTTCTAAAGCATAGATCTGTTTGCTCTAAATGCAATGATTCAGCTGTGGAGTGTAAATTGTTAATGTCTAAAGAAAAACTCCCTGTATTCCTGTCAAGGAAGTTTTTGAGAAATTAAATTAAAATCTAGAGAAGAAAAATTAATGTTAAGAAGATAGATTAGTGCTTAGTACTGGGCAACTTGTTCTTGTTCCTGTGCACAATGGTTTGTGCTCTTACTTCTGTTTGATTAAAAGTAATAACAAATCAACCCCTTGCCGTAACCATGGCACCGGTTCCAGTCAGTAAGTCAAGAAAGAATAGTCAAGGTATAGGCCAATAGTTTGGGACATTTGTAACTATTATTAAAAGTTAACTAAGCGGAAACTGCTCAAAGCAAAATGCGAACTGAAAGTACAAATGCTTGCTTATGCATAAGCCAAGATACATTCTTTTATTCTAATTGTAGCTACGTAATATTTTGTTTTGTTTGAATAATGATTCCTGTTTTGTAACCACAAAGTACTGTAAGCCTGCCAAAATGAAAAGTATATATGATCAACTTCACAAGTAAAGATTGGGATCAACACCTTCACTTTGGTGTCTGTGTTGTTTCTCCACCCCCTCTTTCGCCGACTCCTCACCATCCGTTCGTCTCCTGAGACCCCCTGTTGGAGCTGGTCTCCGACATCTGGCGCCCCCCGAACAGGGACGATCGGTAATCCGTAAGTCTGATGCATTCATTTCATTAAGAAGTTTTCGGGTGAGGATAGGATCTTACCTAGGGTACTGCAGACCCCTTAGCAAGGTGCTAAGTAAGTGAAGGGTAAGTAATCAGAGAACTTATTTTGAGAAGTCATGGGCCATAAAGAGTCTAAAGAAAGAGGACTCTTTATTGATATAGCTAAGCATATGCTCCATAAACGGGGCATTTCAGTTTCTTCTAAGCAGTTAAGACATTTTTTTAATTTTATTCAAGAATGCTCTCCTTGGTTCCCTGAGGAAGGAACCTTGAATTTAGAAACATGGAAAAAACTAGGTAAAGAGATGAAGGTTTATTATGATCATCATGGGCCAGAAAAGATTCCTGTAGATGCTTTTGCATTATGGAATGTTTTTAAAGATGCTTTGGATCCGACCCATGAGGCAGTTTGTTTGGCTCGTCAAGTGACTGAGTCTGAACAGACCCCCTTAATTGAGGCTGCTGCTACATCTAGATTTTATAAAACTACATCCCCTCAAAAACAGTCTCAATCTGATGATGAACAAGGGGATGAAGAGGAGGACGAACAACTTTCTCCTCAAGATCAGGAGGACTTAGAGGAGGCTACAGCTCGATATCATATCTCTGATTGGCCACCCAATTTGTTAGTTTCTGTGTCTCCAGAGCCTCCTTAGAGCTTTAAATAAAACTATGGAAACTATGGGAGCCTTACAACTGGGTCTCCCATCTCCTACTGCTATACCTAAAGATAGTAACATAGTGGTGAGACAGATTGCTTCTTGCAGTTCCTTTATCCAAACAGGATTGTAAAGGTTTTGCTTTTACTCTGCTTTCCCCAAATTTACAAAGACCTTATCAAAGATTTCAATGGAAAGTTTTGCCTCGGGGAATGAAAAATAGCCCCACCTTAAGTCAAAAGTTTGTTGATGCAGCCTTAGTCTCCACGAGAAATAAGTTTCCATCTGGATACATAATTCATTATATGGATGATATTTTATTAGCTCATGCTGATTATTTGATACTCCAACAAATGCTTAATTTTATGATTACAAGTTTACAAGACTGGGGATTAAAAATTGCTCCTGATAAAATTCAAACTCAGGCTCCTTTTTATTACCTTGGAAGATTGATTAATTCCAACAATATAACTTCTCAAAAAATACAGATTAGGGTTGATTCTTTGTGTACTTTAAATGATTTTCAAAAACTTCTTGGGGATATTAATTGGATAAGGCCTTACTTAAAATTAACCACTGCTGACCTTAAACCTTTATTTGAAATTTTACAGGGAGATTCAAATCCAAATTCACCTAGACAATTATCTCCTGAGGGAAAGAAGGCTTTATTTAAGGTGGAGAAGGCTATTTCAGATCATTATTTACAACAAATAGACTATAATAAGCCCTGGATGTTAATAATCTTACAGACTTCACACACTCCTACTGGATGCCTATGGCAAGATGATCCTTTAGAATGGATTCATTTGCCTTCTACTCCAAAAAAGATTAATATTTCATATCCCACCCAGGTGTCATCATTAATTTGTAAAGGTAGACTTCGAAGTAGAGAGCTCTTTGGACGAGATCCATCCTCCATTATTATTCCATATAAAAAGGAACAATTAGATTTCTTATTAAATGTTAATGATGAATGGCCTATAGCATTACAGGGATTCTATGGAGAAATATTGTTTCATTTGCCTAACCACCCATTACTACATTTTATAACTAAGGTAAATACTATTTTTCCTAAAAACTTTTCTCATGTGCCCCTCGATCAGGCTTCTCTAATTTTTACAGATGGATCTTCTAATGGAATAGCTGTTACTATTATAGATGACCAAGAGCCAATAGTCCAACAAACAACTGAAACCTCTGCTCAAAGGACGGAATTAATTGCTATTATAACTGCTTTTGAAAAGGTTACACAGCCTTTTAATCTTTATACTGATTCCCAATATATAGTTAATCTCTTTCCAGCCATAGAAACATCTTCTTTGTCCTCTCATTCATCAATTGTTAATATATTACAAAAGTTACAAAAATTAATATTACAGAGATCCTATAAATTTTTTATTGGACATATTAGAGGACATTCTAACTTACCTGGACCTTTAGTGGCAGGAAATGCTAAAGCTGACTTATTAACTAGGACTGTTTATAACGTTATTGAACAAGCTACTAAAGATCATCAATTACATCATCAAAATTCTGCTGCTCTTAGAGCACAGTTTCATATAACTAAAGAACAAGCTAGACAAATTGTTAAACAATGTCAAATCTGTCCTACTCACTTTCCTTCTCCACAGATGGGTGTCAACCCTAGGGGTTTATTACCCAACAAATTGTGGCAGATGGATGTTACTCATATTCAAGAGTTTGGAAAGTTATCTTTTGTTCATGTTTGTGTGGATACTTTCTCACATGTTATTTTTGCTACAGCCCGTACTGGAGAAGCTTATAAGGATATTGCCCAACATCTTTTTGCCTCCTTTGCATATATGGGATTACCTCTTCATATTAAGACAGACAATGCTCCTGCTTATATTTCAAAATCCTTTAAACACCTGTGTCAGACACTTAACATAGTTCATTCCACAGGCATCCCCTATAACCCACAAGGACAAGCCATAGTGGAAAGAGCTCATCAGACCTTAAAATCTCAAATTAATAAATTAAAAGAGGGGGAACTACATTATAGCTCTCCTCATCAAATTCTTCAACATGCTCTATTTGTCATTAACCATTTAAATGTAAATGATTCTAAATTAACTCCAATGCAACGTCATTGGTCTGAGCAAACAGTAACTCAAAAACCTTTAGTTAAATGGAAAGATCTTCTTACTGGACAGTGGAAAGGACCTGATATTCTCTTAACATCGGGGAGAGGATATGCTTGTGTGTTTCCACAGGACGCTACTTCACCTTTGTGGATTCCAGATCGACTCATCAGACATTATGACTCACCCATATCGCAGGCGGAGGTTCCTCCCCAAGCCATACCCAAGGATGCCATCGACCCAGGATGAAGAACTTGCCGAGGACACGACTAATCTTCACCTTCATTCCCCTCGACAGGCACGAACAACATTGACATCAAAATTACCTTCCTGGGGTCAAATCAAACATTTGACCAGTCAGGCACAAAACTTGGTTGTTAGCCAAGGTGCCTCTGCCTCTCCTGAAAAAGTGTTTCTTGCTATGCTAGCACTCTTATCCTGTCAGGTATCACTGATTTCTGCTAATCAATCTTATTGGGCTTATTTTCCTGATCCTCCTCTTTTAAGAGTTACTGATTGGGGAAAACTTAATATTAAGGTGTTTACTGATAATCCTGATTTGTTAGGAGGGATTTCTGATTCCCTTATTCCTCATAAGATGTCCTATAATATTAATTTCAAGGGTTTAATAGAAGAGACTCCTATTTGCTTTGCTACTGATAATAAATTCATCCCTCAAGGATGTATGCCTATTAATTATAGACAATATTTTACTGATTGCCCTCCTGGCTTCCCAAACATGGATAATAAAAAGAGGAGCCTTTGGCTCCTCAAAATGGTTTCTTTAGGATATTATATAGTTAATGAAACCTATGTTAATAAGACATTACCTGAAGCCATTGATCCATGTGAATTAAAGAATAACAAAAAAGATTTTTATTGGAATAATATGATTGATCCTTGGGAAGAATTTCCTCATTGGTTTCAATGTGGATTTATGCAAAGGGCACAAGTCTTTCAGCCTAAGTCTTCAGATGTTAAGATCTATGATTGGTCTGCTTCTGCCCCTCATTTTGATTATAAAAATTATTTTAAGACTAAGTTTCAAAAATTTAATCATACTGAAGGAATGTATACAAGTTTTCCTATTCATAGATGGTTCTCACCTGGTTGGGTCACTCCCATATTTCAGAGTGAGCTCCCTAATGGAAAAGTTTCATACTTCCCAGATCTCTTTAGATAAATTGCAGCTACTAATATGGGTCTTTTAACCAGACCTGGTAAAACTCCAGAACCTTTCAATATTCATGCTTGCATTAATGCTCCTCATGCTATTTTAGTAGGTAATAATAATACCTTGACAATTAATTGTAACAATAGTGTTTATTCTATTTCCTGTGATCAATGTATGTTAACTAATTGTATACATGCTAATCTTCCAAAAAACTATACTACTTTTATAATTATACATCAGCCTTCCTATGTAATGATTCCTGTCCTTCTTAATGATGATTGGTATGATGATGAAGGGTCACAAATTCTTAAAAAATTTAATGAATTAATTAGACCTAAGCGATTTGTTGCAACATTAATTTTAGGAATTACAGCATTAATAGGAATTATTACTTCTTTAGCTTTATCTACTACAGCTTTAGTTAAAGAAATTCATACTGCTCATCATGTTAATGATTTATCTCATAATGTTTCATTAGCATTGGCTATTCAAGAAAAAATAGATAAGAAATTGGAGGCCCGAATTAATGCCTTAGAGGAAGCTTTATTATATGTAGGAAACCAGATTCAAAATATAAAAACTCAAATGACAACCAAATGTCATGCTAATTTCAAATGGATCTGTGTTACTCCCTTAAAATATAATCAAACTAAATATGGATGGAATCAAGTACAAACTCATTTATTAGGGATTTGGAATAAAACTGAAATAGGCCCCAATATACAAGATCTACAACAACAAGTAAAATATATAAGTAAGGCTTATTTATCTACTGACTCTACAGCTGACCTTGCTGCAGACTTATACAAAAATGTACAAAAAACTATTTCCAATAGTACTTGGTGGTCATATATGATTAATATTGGTTTTGGCTTTTTATTCATTGTTCTTGTTTGTCTCATTCTTCCAGTCCTCTTCAGACTTGTCTGGAAATCAATCAGAAGCATCTCCGTCCAAATCGAACATCTCAAATTAAAAAAATAAAAAAGGGGGAAATGCTGCGCCCCTCCCCTGACTCAGGCAATGGCAAGGCCCTACTGAGGTGGATGGCGCAAGGCATCCATCCTCTGGAGGAGCGGCAGTATGTTTCTGGGAATGGGCTGATTTGTTTTTGTATTCCTTTAATAAGTATACTTTTGATTTCTCATATGACCATTAAGTATAAAGGAAAAATCATGACTTTCCCAATTAATGTAACTACTTCTAAAGCATAGATCTGTTTGCTCTAAATGCAATGATTCAGCTGTGGAGTGTAAATTGTTAATGTCTAAAGAAAAACTCCCTGTATTCCTGTCAAGGAAGTTTTTGAGAAATTAAATTAAAATCTAGAGAAGAAAAATTAATGTTAAGAAGATAGATTAGTGCTTAGTACTGGGCAACTTGTTCTTGTTCCTGTGCACAATGGTTTGTGCTCTTACTTCTGTTTGATTAAAAGTAATAACAAATCAACCCCTTGCCGTAACCATGGCACCGGTTCCAGTCAGTAAGTCAAGAAAGAATAGTCAAGGTATAGGCCAATAGTTTGGGACATTTGTAACTATTATTAAAAGTTAACTAAGCAGAAACTGCTCAAAGCAAAAAGGGAACTGAAAGTACAAATGCTTGCTTATGCATAAGCCAAGATACATTCTTCTATTCTAATTGTAGCTACGTAATATTTTGTTTTGTTTGAATAATGATTCCTGTTTTGTAACCACAAAGTACTGTAAGCCTGCCAAAATGAAAAGTATATATGATCAACTTCACAAGTAAAGATTGGGATCAACACCTTCACTTTGGTGTCTGTGTTGTTTCTCCACCCCCTCTTTCGCCGACTCCTCACCATCCGTTCGTCTCCTGAGACCCCCTGTTGGAGCTGGTCTCCGACAGCTATGGTTATGGTGGTGATGGTGATGATGATGGTGTTGGTGGTGATGGTGTGACTATGATGATGGTGGTGATAGGACAATGGTGGTGGCGATGATGGTGCTGATGCAGCAAATACAGTTAAGGCACTGTGAGTCGCAAGGCATAGGAAGGTGCCCTTTGCCAACCTTAAACCCTAACGGAAGAATGAAATCTATTTTGTGGGTCTTTACCATAACGATGAAAGGAGTTGGGCATCCACCAGTATTGCATGGGAAGTCGGATAAGGGCCAACTGTGGGCATTTGAACAATTGTCCTAAAGTTGTTCTCACAGGCCAGTAACTGACATTCTGTATCTTTCCTTGGGTAGCTGTGCCCATGTCCCTTCAGGGAATATTAAATTCTACACAGGCTGAGTTTAGGGAGGCGTAACAGAGCAGCATGAGGGGCTGGAGACCTTTCTGAAACATTAAGCAGCTATTACAAAAATGAGGTCTAAATAAGTTACTGAGACATCATCTAGTGTAGAAACCAGATACACTGAGCACATACAGGAACACAGTGAGGCTAGTGAGTGATCATCAATATGGACTTTGAGGCCAGTAGCCTGGGTGGAATCCCAGCTCTACCCCTTCCTCTCTGGGTGATCTTGAATGTGTCACTTCACCCCCTTTGACATCAGTTTTCTTGTCTGAAAACTGGATAGAAGAAGAGCACGTGTTCAGAGATGGTTAACAGAATTACTTCTTAATTAGCAAGTACCTAATAAATGCTAATTGTTACTGGCATCCTCACCATCACTATTAGACAAAATGAATAAAAGACAGAATGCATAAATCTCAGATTCCTCATTAGAAAATGGGTTAATTATGTAGGATTGGTGGTAATTATTCATTGGATAAGGGGCTGGGGATACAGAATGAAGCAGGTCAGACTTTGTTTTCCACCCAGCCCACATGAGATAGGAGAGTGAACAAGTAAAGGAATAAGAGTGAACAGTGACAGTCCCCACAAACAGTCCCTCACTGGTTTCTATTTTTGGATGGTGTGAACATTGGAACACCTACTGTGTACAGTGCAGGGGGAAGAAGGGTATGTCCTATATTAAACTCTCCTCCCCAGCCAGACCAAGGTCCTGGGGTCTGCTCAAAAAGAGAAAAGACATTGCTACAGTTCACACCATGCAAAACCCAGTTGGGTGCTGGGTTGGGTTGGTGGCCATGACCTGGTTGTGCTGTTTCTGAGGGCTGAATTTAGATGCTGTTGATGCCGCGTTCCACCAATAAACCACCTTGGTTTCCTGAATTATACCCATGCTCCCTGAGGCTGCTTACCATCCCAGCCTCCCCTGCCCATGAAGGGCACCCTCAGAGACGCATGGCTCAGTCCTATACTTCCTGTCCCAGGATCCTACTGACCATCAGCAAGCCCTGCAATTCCTGTGTCCTTCACCACTCTGCTCTCTACCCAGGTCCAAGCCCCAGGATTCCTGGATGCCCTTAGGAGTGCTTCCTCTGTCTCCTGCTACAGGCGATGTGCTTCAAGCAACCTTAGCAGACCTTCTGGGAGGAGAGCAAGGCCCTCCAGCTCCTGGCCCTGAGCCTTTGTCCTGCTGGTTCTCAGTGTGAGAAGCTCACCCTCCCTTCACCTGCAATTCCTAAAGATGCACCACAAATACACTCTCCCCTTAGCCTGATCCACATTATTCAGAACACATATCATTGTCTTTGGGGATGAATTGATTTATACATTTCTTGAGAGTCTATTTCCTCAACCAGAATGCAGGATCTATAAATGCAAGGCCTGTGTTTTTGTTCAAGCTGGAATCTGGGCTGACAAATATGTAGGAAAATGACAAATGCTTGTTGAATGAATGAATGAACTGTCAAAGGGCAAAACTAATGTTCCCGACTAGAGCTGCTACCAGGAGAAATGATAGTGTCCACAGCAATGCCAGCCCAAGAACTTAGAACTTCCTTTTGTGTTCCATTCTTTGCTTTTACATCTAGCAGGAAGCAGCAGTCAGACCTTGCTGTTGAATTTGTAGGATGACCAAAGCTGTTTTATGAGGCCAACATATAGCCCTCATTTCCATGTGTTCAGTAATTTATTATGTATAGGTCTTATTATGTGTAAGGAAATCCTGAGCCAAATTAGCAAGTTCTGTCTTTCATTTTATGCAATCTTAGCAATTTGGAATTTAAGCACAAACTAAAAAAAAAAAAAATCTGAAATTGCCTCTTTGAATTAGGAAGGACCCCAACACATGTGGAAGCAACAGGTTTCCTTTTTCCAATAACTCTCCTCTCCTATAAATCATGCTAATTGTCTCCATGTGCCCCCAGCCTGTGGGGAGCTTTGAATAGCCTTTGAGATTAGTGGTCTCTGATGATCCTTATGAAATTCAGAAAAGCATCTGGAAGTAATTTAAGTTAAGGAATTAATGATTTTGAGGTTAAATAATACACGATTTAAAAAAAAAATAAACACAGGAAACTCTAATAGCCCATGAACCTTTAGGTTCACACCACCATTTCTGTGGATTTACCTAACCAAGATAGATGACCATGTCATCCCTCAGATTTGTTGGATCTGTATTTTGTTTGATTGATTTTTAGAAGATATATTAAATGAGGTCCCACAGTTAGACTTGCAGAGGGGGAGTCCCTGTTTCCTAGGTCTACTTCTGCAGGGATGAGAAAGAAAACCTCTGGGATGCTGGGAGGCCTTGGCCAAGTGTGCAGGGCTTTGTTACAAAGCAGAATGGCCACACAGTCAGGTGGACTTACCAGATTAAAGTCATCTTCTCCTTTTTTAAAAATTTCCCCTTCATTTTGAGTGGCTACATATTGTGTTGTGGTGGGTTCAATTTCCTCTTGTTTTGTTTATTTGCAGGGTGGAGTCCTTAATCCAGGGACCACATCTGGCTTTGCACAAGAAGAGCAATGTTCTGTGCCAAAAGGAAAGTGCCAGGGCAGGGGAGGGGCAGCTGTTGGTCTGCAAGGGAGAACAGGGGAAGGGAGGCCCCAATCCAGGGCTTTTATTTTTTTGTTCCTATTATAGGATAGGAGGGAGAGAGGATGAAGCAGATTCCAATCTCTCCATCAGGAATAATGGGAGTTGTTGTATTTCTCCCTGATGGCGGGAGGCTACAAACATTTAAATGAAAAATATTTATTCTCCAATGACTTCCAGGTTTAAAAAGAAAAAGAAGAAGAGGAAGAAGAAAATGTTCCTTTCATTTTAGGAGCCCTATGTGTACTCCACGACTGCTCCCTACTAGCTGGGCACTGATTTGAGCAATTACCAGCATAATCCACTTAAAAAATTAAGTCGATACTCCCCAGGCCTATGGGAACTGACCTTTTGGACATGGCCGGCTCCCCAAGCTAAAAGAGAAACAATGAAGCATCATATGCTGCAGCCTGGGCCATAGAATCTCCAGCCTCACGCACCCCCCCTCCCAGCCCCCAGCAGGGAGAGGCTCCAGAGCTAGGGGTGCTCCAAAGACCTGGCTCCATCCCCGGTTTCTCCTTGTAGGAGACTCATATTTCCTTGAAGCTGAGTTGAGGGACCTTTTTCCTTTATCAATCAAGGACTTCTTTCTTTCATTTCCAAATTCTTTCCTCAGGAGTGGCCTAAACATAACCCAGTCGTTGTCCTTCCTTCTGAGGTTGGTCTGAGCTCACCTAGGGTGAGAGCCAGAAGCCCAGGGTAGGTGGGGACCACCAGGACTGGGGTGCTGTAGCTGGTGCAGGACTGGGCCAGGTTTCCAGTCTCAGAATCCATCCCTTTTGCCCCCAGACACCAGAGAGAGCTGTGGTCCCACCCTCTTGTTGCTTGCACCCTGGTGGAGGGGGAAGCCCCAGGGTCCATAACATGGCAGAGACTGCTCCAGGGTCCCGAGACATGCTTGAGGGGAGCGCTGGGAAAACCTGAGAGGATGGAGAACAGGTCAGGAAGCAGTGGCAAGGACAGCCCTTCCAGATCTGTATCTGCAGAGAAACTGCTCTTGCAGGACAAGCCTGGGGCACGCATGTGTGGTGGCGGTGAGCTGGATTTTGTTTTGTTCCCCCTCACCAGCAGTTAATAAAAAACACATGGGGCGCGACTTGCGGACCCTATGGCATGAAAGGATATGCAGTGAAAAATGAGTCTTTCTTTTTTTATGTTGATTTTTTTATTGGTTGTTCAAAACGTTACAATGCTCATGACATATCATCTTTCATACATTTGATTCAAGTGGGTTATGAACTCCCATTTTTACCCCAAATACAAGTTGCAGAATCACATCGGTTACACATCCACATTTTTACATAATGCCATATTAGTGACTGTTGTATTCTGCTACCTTTCCTATCCCCTACTATCTCCCCTCCCCTCCCCTCCCATCTTCCCTCTCTACCCCATCTGCTGTTATTCATTCTCTCCCTTGTTTTTTCTTCCCCCTTTCCCCCCTCACAATCTCTTATATGTAATTTTTTGTAACAATGAGGGTCTCCTTCTATTTCCATACAATTTCCCTTCTCTCTCCCTTTCCCTTCTACCACTCATCTCTGTTTAATGTTAGTCTTTTCCTCATGCTCTTCCTCCCTGCTCTGTTCTTAGTTGCTCTCCTTTTATCAAAGAAGACATCTGGCATTTGTTTTTTAACACTTGGCTAACTTCACTTAGCATAATCTGCTCTAATGCCATCCATTTCCCTGCAAATTCCATGATTTTGTCCTTTCTTTCGACCCTTTGTCCAGTCCCTTTGCTGAGACTGCTGGTGCCTTGGGTTCTCCATGCACCATGCTACACCTATGCGCATTTGTGTCCATCAGAGTTTCTGCCCTGCAGGTTGCTTTCGCCACTAAATAATGCTTCTGGGAGGTCCTCCTCAGCAGCCGCATGTGACTTTTAAATCCAGATGGCTCCAGATCTCAGAGCTAAAGCGGGGAATGGCTTGAAGTTGACACTGGGGTGTGATGACCACCAGCCCCGCTGTGAGCACAGGAGGCGGCGACAGGAAGGTCCAGCTCCATCCTGCGTGCAGGGTGCCTGGGCAGGACACTGCACAAAGGCCAGTGGCTGAGAACACGGTGTTTCGCGGTGCTTGCGTCGCCCCTTGCCCTCTTTTCCTCTCGCTTTCCCCGCCTCCAGGGTCCTCCCCAACCGCAGGTGCGCTCCTGGTCCCCGCCCCCCGCCCCCTCCATTCCTCACCGGTCGTGGGCGGGGTGTGTGTGTGGGGGGCCTGGTGGGCTGGGCCTGGGCGGGGTGGGGATGCCTGGTGGCGGGGCCTAGACAGGGTGGCGGGGTTGGAGGTGGGCGGGACGGGGGGGGGGGGGACGGGACCATCGGACATCGGCGGCGGCGGCGGCGGCGGCGGCGGCTGCGGCTGCTGGGGAAAAGTTGTCCCGGCCTGAGTGCCAGAAGCCGCGGAAGCCTGAGCGCCGCAGCGTAACCGCGGAGAAGCAGCCCAACAGACGCCGCGGCTGCCGGGGTGGCCCTGGGCATGGAGCGGCCGGCGGGGGCCGCGGGCGGGCGCTGCGCGAGAGCGGCCGGGTGCAGGATGCGCTCTGAAGGCGAGGCCCCCGTGCGGAGCGCTGAGCCTGGTGTTGAGCGCGCTGTTGGGCAAAGGTAAGGCCAGGCGAGAGTCGACCTCACGGGCTATCGCAAAGTTCCACGGAGCCCCTATGTAGGCCGGACGAGGGGAGCCTAAACTTGGGGGTGCAGTAGGGACATTGACAAGGGCACAGGTCCCATCAGGAGCCCTCCACGCTGCGCCGAGCAGCCCCTTCCCTAGAAGGGTGGATCCAATTGGGCGCCAGGGCTGGGACATGATAAGTGCAGAAGCTCCAAACCCAGTACCCTAGACCACCCCAGACCCAGTGCTGCCTCCGGGGTGAGGAGGGGGCGTGACGAGGGGTCACCTCCAGCGCATCCTCGATTCCTGAGTTCCGCGGGAACCAGCCTCTGGCTACAGCAGTCACATTGTTGAGCCTGGTTGCTTGAGAGAGGAGCCCAGTTCTTTGAGCCCCTTCCTCCCAGCCATGGGAGCCCCATCCCCAGGTCAGACAGAGGTACTGGGGATCCAGTCCCTCTCTGCAACCCCTCTCCGCAAACGCTGGGTCCCTAGAACCCACGATGGCTCACGAAAGGACTCATACTAATGGAGCAGCTCACCCAGACACCAGCTTGGCAGAAACCTGGGACTCTCTCCAGGCACCCCAAATTAGGCCTTGTATGGCTTGGGAGCATGTGTGGGGATGAGTGCGCTTCTCACCGGGGCTGGCTCCCCAGTAGCTCTCTCCCTGGAGGACTTTCACCTCTGCCCCCTCCTCCTCCTCCTTGGGGCTATAGGGTTGAGGACTGCCACAGGTCTTCGGAGATTTGTGCAAGTCAGCCGAGGTAGGGCTGCTGAAGGGCTCACAAAAGGTAGCTGTTGCTGTAATAACGACCATATTATTATACGCATGTGGGGACCATGGCCTTGCAGGGCGGTGAGAGATGGTCGAAGCCCAGCTGCAGGAGAAGCTGACCTCACGGGGACAGCGACTGCGCCCACAGCAGCTGAGGGGTCCTGGGGTGTGGTCTGGGAGTGAGGAGAGGATTCGGTGGACTTCTTGCCTCCCGTGCTCTGGTGAGGGTCTCCGGTCCATTTGGTTAGCTGTGGTGTGCACACACAAGTGTGTCCTTCGCCTTCGCCTCTTACACCATAGGTGTGGCTACAAGAATTGTCAATTAGAGATTATTTGTGCATAATTATAGAAAATGAAAATCATACTTACTTGGCTGGCACTTGTTTCTGAGTGAGTACTTCTGATATCCTTGGAATCATTTTCCCTGAGGATTTTATTCTCTCTCCTACCTGCATAGTGAGTTCTCTCATTTATGTACCCTAGGGATTGAGAAGTTGCTGCTTTCAAGGAGAGAAGGTGATGTCCACCTCAGCTGTCAGGGGAGTTAGCAAAGTCTCCAAGACAGTGAGTCCCAGCTACTCTCTGATGGGGTGATTTGTCCTCTTCTGTGCAGTTTTCTTCCCCCATGTAGGGAAGG
The DNA here is from genome assembly GCF_052094955.1 of Ictidomys tridecemlineatus. Classification (NCBI taxonomy): domain Eukaryota; kingdom Metazoa; phylum Chordata; class Mammalia; order Rodentia; family Sciuridae; genus Ictidomys; species Ictidomys tridecemlineatus. The sequence goes on from NC_135478.1 coordinate 101,706,447, forward strand.
GCTAGAGAATTCTGCGCTGAGAACTCAGATTTCTCACTGGAAGTCTGTAAAGTCAAAGGACAAAACTAGAAAATCTTCCCCGAGGCATAACTGACACCCATGAGGACCACGTTAGTTTTCCAGAGTCAGAAACCAGTCAAGGGAGGCTGGCCTGGGAGCACCCGGGTGGGAGGATGGAGCATCAGAGTCCTGGGCTTCTCTCTCACTGCAGGGCTGACATGAACTCAGGGTATGGTGAACCTCCTAACGTAGACTTTTGTAGCAGGGAAAATGGAGGCACACAGTCCAGGTGACAGAGAAAGCCTTTGTGCCATCTCCTAATGCAGACTTTATTCATCCACCTGACAAGGGGCTCTGCAAATGACTGAACTTACAGGGACGGTATTAGACGAGCCTCTTCCTCTGTACTACAGGGTGTCAGCGTTAAAGGCAAAGGGTGTTCGTTCTGAGGCATTTTAGATCAAGAAGACGAGTCTCATCAATTGATCTATTAATCAAGCTGTTGGTGGATACACCCACACACCCGCCCGGTTGCCCCCAGCACCCAAGGACCCTGCCCTTGTTCCAAGGCAGAGGGCCAATGGACCACACTGATGGTCCCTGCCCCTCAGCCTGCCAAGGGAGGGGCTATCAGGACAAATACACCTGTATTAATCTCAGACAAGGACACATGATTGGGGGAATAAAAGGTGGTGGAGTGTCGGGTTCTAGGAGAGGGTGCTGCGACTTTTATGTGATCAAATAAAGTGTTTGAGAAAACAGTCCCTTACCCAAGTGTACAGGTTAGTGGAGGGCCCAGGATTCCAGGTTGGAAAGTGGGGAGTTCTCAGAAAAGAGGGGGAAAGATCAGTGGAGCAGAGGAAGGGGGCTGAGGAGGGGAAGGAGGGATGGGAAAGGGAGGACTGTGGAATGACACAGGCCAAATGATGCTAAGCACATACGAGTGTCCCCTGTGGATCTCACTTTATCTATACAACAGAGATTAAGGAAAACACATGAAAGCCAGCGGAGGAAGGGGAAAGGAGGGACGAGGGGCAGGGACGAGGGGCAGAGACGAGGAGGCACTGGGGACTGAAGCACAGCAAGGACGTCAGGAGGACCCACCACTGTGCGTGGCTCCCACGCACTAACTTGAAGAGGGCCGCCCGGAGTCTCCCCGCCACACGGCATGGTGTGGGTGCTGTGACTGTGCACACAATCTTTCCAAGCTCTGCTTTAAATAAGTAATAAGAAAAATATCCCAGGAGGAATAAGCACCCAGAAGAGAGAAGAGGGGCTCTTGACTGGGCGGCTTCATCACCACTCTGTTCTCTCTGAGTCTCAGCCTCTTCCTCTGTGTGGTGGGGATGGCTGCACCTTCTTGCTGGCCCCCGGGGTGCCATGACTCTACTGTTGCAGCTGATGTGAGGAAGGGTGTGTGGGGGATGTGAGTCACAGCTGCCCTCAGGAGGGGAGGCATGCAGGTGCTGGACAAGCTGTCCGTGTAAATGGGTGTGGTGGCCTGCAGGCGTCCTTACCCACAGGAGGGCTGGCTGGTCTCTGATTGAGACTGACATCCTGTGTTGGTCGCCTGGAGCTACCTCAGCAAAGTATCACTGAGAAGGTGTCTGCACAGCAGGAACTTATTCCTCTCTATTACCAAGGCTGCAGTCCAAGGTCAAGGTGCTGGTGAGGGAGGTTTGGTCACAAGCCCTTCTTCAGGCTCCAGGACAGCTGCCGTCTGGCTGTGTGCTCTTGTGGCTTCTCCGTGGTCTCTTCTTATAAGGACACTAATATTGGCCCCACCTTTGTGACCTTAATCAAACTATTTTCTTCCTCAAAGGCCTCATCTCCAAAGTGTCCACAATTGAGGGTTAGAACTTCAACATTGGAATCGGGGGTGCAAATATCCACACTGATGGGGATTCCACTGAATTAGGCAGTGTTTGAGTGTGGCCCAGCCCTTATGCAGAGGGCTTCCAAGTCTACCTGGACATTTGAGAAGAGACGGGAGCAGATGGTCAGTTCCTTCTTAGGGGAGCTGTTGGGCCACCATCCTAACTTTAGAATGCAGCCCCACCAGGTTTCTAGGTTTCACCCTAAGTTAGACCAGCTGAGAGGGTCATGCTGGTGCCCCTCAGGGCTTTGGGTTAGGGTCCAGGTAGTCAGTAGGAGCTGCAGAAAGCCCCATCTTATTGGACCAGGTGGGGTCATGTGCTAGACCTTGAACCAATCACTGAGGCCAGAGGAATGCTGGATAATGGTTGGCTGTCAGCTGGTTCCCTGGAAGCACTTCTGCTGGAGGGGTGGGCTAAGGCCCAATCAGGAGAACATGGCCTGAGAGGGGTCAGGGGTCAAGTTCCCCAGTGCCCCAAGCAGATGAGGGGCCAGACTTTTCTTGTCCTTAGATATAGCTAGTGCCCATCTTCTTGAAATAATAGGCCACTCTGTCTTCTCTCTCGGGTTTTTTTTTTTTTTTGATCCTTCAGAAATGATTTCCAAAGTCTGTGATGACAAATCAATATACAAATTGGATAAACACTGGGCACCCGTGAACAGCACACTGTCTAATACGGGGTTTAGGATGTTTCTTTGCTGCTGTTCTGCTTCACCTGTGTTCCCAACAGCAAACACAGCTCCTTAATTTGCAGTATTCAGGGCATAGATTTTTTTTTTTTTGTCTAGTAACAGGATTAGCTCAAATCAAATATCCAAAATAGCTCATCTGTCCCCTCGCCTTCGAAAGGAGCTTATTTGAGGAGCAGCAACACAGAAGGAAATCATTGAACCACACTTGGCTTCCTGCTCTCATGGAGCCACAAACCCTCTCACCGTCGTCTTCAGGGGGAGGTAGGCAGAGCCACCAGCCACCCGGCATCCATACTGCTACCTGGCCCATGGGTGGTCTGAGCAGAGTGTCATCAAACAGCTGTCTCAAACCCCAGGGTCCAACAGGGGAATGTTTTAGAGACACATGTGCCATTGATGAGGTTGGACAGAGTAACTTCCTGGGGACAGCTATGTTAACACTCCTGTTTCCCAGAGACAGCCAACCCCTGTTTCCTGGGTTGATTCTTTGAAAACAAAAAGTGAGACCTGGGCAAGCTTTCAGGGTGTATGAATGACTGAAGCTTGTGATTTCATCCTCACATGAGGAGGTCCAGTCAATAGGCAGTTGCTTGTTTTGCAAACCGAATTTTGAATTTGATAGGAAAATATGCAAATGCCACACTAATTTCCCCAAAGTGTGGAGCAACTTTTTTTTTTTTTTAAAGAAAGAGAAAGATTGGACTTTCAATTCAGGAAGAGCCATGTGATTGTCACTGTTTTTGTCTTCCTAACAAGGTGAAGGTCAAGGTTTGTCATTTTTGTGCCTTGCTTTAAATACTCCAGAAAATCAAGCCCCCACAGTGGCTCCCCCAAAATGGTATGTCCAAAGGTATGTCCCCCTGGTACCTGCAAATGGGAACATACTTGGAAACCGAGGCTCTCAGTCAGGAACTCTGAGAAGATCCCATCCTGGACTTCTCCAGCAGTCACTGTCGTTAAGAGCAAAGGGACAGCTGGGATACCCAGAGGAGAAGCCCAGGCCACATGGAGATGAGGTGGGGATTGGCTATGTGCCCCCCCCCCCAGGCCAAGGCGCTCCGGAAGCCACCAACAAGAAGAGACTGAGCCTTTTTTTCCTGGGTGATTGTGGCCCAGCTGGTACCCTAGCCTTTCAAGATAGTTTCTGTCATTTTAAGTCACCAAGATTGTGGCCACTTGCTATGCCTCCCAGGGACACTGATAATATAAGCCCACTCATGTGCTTCAAGACTCGGATGAAGAAAGGATACGGTTGGGTTTGATATAATTCAGCTGTGGAGACAAAAATAGGTCTGCTGCCTGTGTTTCATGAACTTGAGTCCTGAAACCCTCTTCTCAATGCCGGGGCACACGGTAGACCACTTAGTTTGAATTATAATAATGTGGCAAACTGTTTATTTTAGATATTAATACTTAGGTCTAGTAAGGAAAAGGTGCTGCATGATTTATCAAATGGATTGGAAGGATGGCTTCAATACTGACACCGCACATTTGGTCTTGCCAGGATCAATGTGGGAAAAAAACATGGAGAAGAGCATGTAATTTTCATCGAGTTCTGCTTCTTGCTACCTTCTCTCAGCTCCTCTCAAGATAGAAATTCTAAAATGTGGTGAGTGGAAAAAGTGGGACAGTCTTCTGTCAGGTTCGCCCCTTAGGATCTGCAGCCTTCTCTGTTGACAGATAGATTGTTCACGACAGTTCTTAATTAGCCAGGCTCTTCTGAGGTGGCGCTTGGTTTTGAAGGGGGTTGGTGAGGCCCAAGAGGGAGGGCTGGGGAGATTTCTGTGGCCGGCCTTCCCCTCCCTCTCCCACTCAGACTCCGCGCTCTCACATTGTGGTGTTCATTAATTTGTTCAAACACTCTAAAGTTTACAGGCTTGTGCTAGGATCCAGGAAACCAAAAGTATACACAAAACCACACCCAAGACAGCCCGATGATGGGTGTCCCAGGAGGAAGCATTTATAAGGCACTCTGGGGACACAGTCAGTGGAGGAAGCAGCTTGTTTGCCTGGGAGAAATTGTCAGTCAGGAAGGCCACATGTGGAGGCCGGGCCTTCGAGAGTCTGGAAGGATGTGTGGAGAAAAGTCATGATGGGAGTCATGAAGCCAGCAACCCTTCGGAGCAGCTGCCCAGGGCCTGGCAGGTCCTGGGTCCTACCTGCATCACCCACATCAACACTCAGTCCACTTTAGAGGCCCGATGACCGACCACCTCTTATGGATAAGGAAACTGAGTCAGAGTAAGTCTGGGTAACGTTCCAAGTGGTAGAGCAGGACATGGACCAGGGCCATCCTGAGCCACTGTGCCACCTGCTGGCTCCTGCAGGAGGAGGAGCACTGTGGGGAAGGAGAGCTCAAGGCCCAGGCGTGCTCAGGAGAGGCCAGTCAGGGGTGATCCTCCCAGGGTCAGTATGGGACGTATGGGACGCTGGCCCCCAGGACCGCAGTGGCCCCTCCAGGTGGGGTGAGAGGTGGACCTGCCGTTGGCCAGTGAACCCGGTGGGTCCTCTTCCTTCCCCTCCCTCTTGTGTTTCCCTTGCTTCTGGTTCTTTCTTGCCTTCAGAACAAGTGTTCGCTGGGAGCAGATGCTGGGGTCCAGTGAGGAACCAGCAGGCAGTGAGTTGGAGTTTTTCATCACACAGTAAGATTCCTCACTTCTCTGGTTCCCTGTGCCTTATGGCCATTGGACCAATTCTGGTATTGGTCCATTGATGGAAGCGGAAGTTGTGAATCACTTTCAGTGAGACCCACAGGTCAGATAATTTCCATATTGTGGTAAAGCAGGTGACATGGAGAACTAACGGAGAGCGGGGTGGGCTGAGAAAGATCCTCTCGGAAGACTAACGAGATGCAGAGACTCGCCTCACACCTGGCTCCTCGTCTCTGGTTGCTCCAGGTGCTGGTGTGGGTTTTCTTAAGGAGCAGAACTGCCCTGGGGTGAGGCAACCCCGGGCTCTGGGCGCTGGTAGCAGGTGCAGCACTCAGTCTTCCTACCTTGGCTGAGATCCTTGAGCCTCTGCATTCACATCTGTAAAATCAGAGCTCTGGCTCCTCCCCACAGACTTGTTTGTGGATTATGTGCATAAAGCCTGGGAGACATAAGCGGCGCCCACGGTCCTCCGTATGCGTTCAAGTGCTCTGTCCTGATCTTTTGCACTCATGCACCAGGAAGCCCCCCAGTGTTTGCTCAACAGCTGGCTTTTTAGATCAGCTGCTTCCCACCAGGAGACCTTGGGACACAAAGTGTTGAGTCCTTACTGGACCTCCCCGGCTGAGGGGCACTCTGCCTGGTGTCCCCATGCTGTCAGGCGCTGCTCCATGCTGGGCGCTGCTCAGCCACGTCAGGCTAACCTCTGCAGGACACAGCGGTTAGTGGGCTGACCTGGACAGCTGGTCCACACACCCGCCTCTTGGCTTCTCTAGAGCAGAAGGCCTCTGGCTTGCGAGGTCTCAGTCTTCTGGTTCGCTCCTCCTTGGTGCCTCTGTCTTTCTGCCTGCAAGCCCGGTTGGTCTGCCTCCCCTGGTGGCTCTGCTAACTCTCTGGATTTGTCCCCTCCAGTTTGTCCAAGTCCCTTTGTCCTTTCCCATTTTGTCTCACTCCATCTCTCTCTCTGTCTTTTCCTCTCTCTCTTTAGGACCGTACTTGCTTGCCCATCTTCTCCCTCTACCTCCATCTTCCCTCCCTCCTTCCTCGTTCCTTCTTGCTCTACTCTTCCACCTCTCTCACCTCCCCTCTCTTTCTTTCCAAACCATGGATCCATCCACCCACCCACACACCCATCCAGTGGCCTGACTGAAGGATGGACAATGAGTGGAGCCTCCTTCCAGGGCTCTCCCTGCTCCCTGCAGTCACCAAGCCCCGGCCAGTTCACAGCACTATCAGGGAGTTCATTCATATTCAAGTAAGGCTATCCCTGCAAGCCCAGGTCTCAGCAGCACTAAGTGTCTCCTCACTGGTGCCCTCAGCCCACGTTTTAGGTTTCAATGGAGCAGATGCCATTTGCTTGTTAGCCTGGTGGCAACTGGGAGTTGTTTTAAATTTGAATTTAGCTCAAACTGGATGAGAGTTTTTTCAGACAAGAGAGAAATAGTCGACAGGTTACGCTGTCGTTAGTGGCCTGCCCATCGAGGGGAAGGAGAGAAGGCACAGGTGGCTGCTGTCAGTGTTGGAGCTGGTGTGGGCTGCACAAGGCTCATGGAGGTAGAGTGGAGAAGGAAGCAGGCTGGGAGCAGGGCAGAGCTGGCCTCCATGGTCTGCGCCTCTCTGGCTCCTGTGCCCCATCTCTGTGGCGGTCTTGGTCTCTGGGGCTCACGGTTCTCTCTCACCCTCCCTGTTCTGTCCAGCTTGGCTAATGGTGCCTGTGGGAGCCTCTGCTCTTCCGCTCTGGCCCAGGTTGGATGTTACTGTCCACTTTACAGAAGAGAGGATTGCTGGCCTGGGGCCACTAGGAAGTCTGTGGCGCAGACAGATCTCCTGGCTGTAAATCGAGGGCCATCCATGTCGACCCGGCCTGCTCTCCTGCCACGGGTGTGGGGCCTCCAAGGAAGGGTGCAGGATCCCATGTCCATCTCCAGCTGGTCAAGTGAAGCATTTGAGAAACTGAGGACAACGTGACTTTGGGGTCATTTTGGAAACTTGGAGCCTTGGGGTGCAGCTCCTCTGTCTCCCCCACCAGGACTCAGGGAGCAAAGGACACTGGCGTGGTTGAGCCCTTGGGGAAGGATGACTCTGGTGAGAGCAGAAATCAGGTAGGACCCGTGGAAGCTGCACTGTAGGTGAATTCTTGACAAGGACATGACATGTCCTGGAATCCGAAGGCTGCGAAGGGCCACCTGCCTGAGCTCTGCAGGAAGCCTGCTCCCTGCCAGTGTTTCACCCACCTCTCCACCTCCTGCCTTGGCCACTCTGCTGGGAGGAAATGCCCAGCAACTGCCCTTTAGTTAATGTCTTTCTTTCTGGAAAGGAGTCAGAGAGGCTGAGATCTCTTCATCCCCATTCCACATGCTTTATCTGGACCAATCAATGATGACTGGTGGGGGACAAGTCCATTTTGTATAAAATGGTGACTTGGCACCTCATCACCATTCCCAAGGTGATGGGAGTGAGGAGGAGGGAGGTTTCCAATGGATGGTCCCTGGGTCATGTTGGGCAGTTTCACCAGGGTTCAGTATTTGGCCTCTTGTTCTACCTCAGGTAGTGTGGGGGGGTAGTGGGAAGAAAGAAGTGTGGTCCCTGCTGCTGTAGTTCAGAGCTGTGGCTTTAAGGGTCCGGGGCCTGCCCCCTGCCCACCCCCTGCCAGTTCAGAGGCTGCAGGGACTGGGCTATTTATGATGGACTAGCAGCCGCCCTGCTGGTGACCTCTTCTCACACCAGCTAGGGAGACTCATGCCCTCCACCCGTAGCTACTGGGGTGGAAACGCCCACCTTGGACTCTGGTGAGCAGCTGGGAGCTCCTTTCAGGGCTGGGCCTTCCCTCCACAGCTGCTGGCTAGGGCCTAGGACAGCACATAAGAGCCCCTCCTGACCCTCTGTGCGCCGGCCTATTAGGAATACCTTTCTTTGTGTTATTCAAGAACTCATAAAGAGCTGAATTTTGCAATATCTTACTTCATTGTGGATAATAAATTATCCAAATCTAAAAATATCCCTTGCGGGTGTTGGGGAGGGGAGAAGGGCTGGTTTCAGAGTTACATAATGCACAACAGTGGGACTGAAATCCTTCATTTAAATTGAAGCCAGTGTCTTTGCTCCTCTCTGGGTGAAGTTCACATCGCCTTGCAGCTGTCAGAATGAGTCTGGGTGTCTGCCACCTGAGTGTGGTCAGATTAGATTCCTGCCTAAAGGCCAGTGTTCTTGGGCCAGGGACCTGGGTGTGCAGGTGGCCAGATCTCAGGGCTGTGGTCCAGAACCACAGGCTTGGGGAGGAACTAGGGGGAGCACATGAAAGCCACACAAGGCCATGGTAGGGGTCTCTGGGGACACTTGACTGCAACTAAAAAGTAAGGTTCACATGCATGTAACATCTTTGTAGAGGTTTTAAAATTTAAAATCTCTATAAATCTACCTTTGATCCTTCAAGCTTTCTTTTGAGTTAGGCAAAGGAGAGGATGGCAAGGTCCGTTGCACAGGCTAGGAGCTGAGCAGGCTCACAGGGTGGCCGGCCAGGTGGTGGCTTCTGTGGCAAATCACATGCGCTCCCATCTTAGCTCATTATTTAGCAGCAGTGTGATTCTGGTAAAATGAAGATACAACTAGTAACCCTTCAATAGCGGTGTTGTAATAGCGATGTTTGAGGATGAAGTAAGATATTAATAAGAACTGTTAAAATGTATCAGGCACTTAGAAGGTCCCAGGCAGTTTTTGGTGCTTTATCAGGTATTGATACATATCATTCTCTGTATCATAAACACACATTATTATGAACAGCAAGTGCATGTAAATCATTCGGCCTGTGCCTATCACTTATGTAAGGGTTTAAGAGAAATTAATTGTCATTAGTCATGTTTGTTAGGTGACTTATATTCTATATTATTATGCATTTGTTCACCAGTTCATCTTTAATTAGTTTTTTGTTTTGTTTTGGTGGTGCTGGGGATCAAACCTGGGGCCCTGCATGGGAGGCCAGCTCTCTACCACCTGAGCCACAGCCCAGCCCCATCAGTTCATCTTTGTTGCATTTTCTTTTGGTTCTTTTGATTGTATCTGTGGACCCGAAAATGGATTTCCCAAATACCTTTGCTAAAATCCCCCCAATATCAATATTCTCTCTCTCAACATAAACACCTAATATTATTTTAATGAAGTGTTCAAGAGTAAGTTACACATATGAGGTACTTTGTAAATATTTTGGTGTGAATTTCCCCAGAATCCTTAAAAAGGAAGAGTGAAATCTTAAAATCTGGAAATGAATGTCAACACAAAGAATTTTTCCATCCCTGGGCTTTATTCTTATTCTTGGCCCACTAGTGTCCATTGTACCAACCAACCAACTCCGGAATCGTGAGTTGTGTCTGTGCCCCTTGATCTGGAAGGGTTCCCTGGTCTCTGTCCTTAGACCAGGATGCACTGGAAGGTACCGAGCAGTCACTGTGCAGTCTGGGCTGGCCTGGCCCTTGTTCCTCACCAGCCTCACCTCTCCTCCTCTGCGAGACACAGGGTCTGTTCACATGTCACTAGTGATGTCACTGATGGCCTGGAGTGGCTGGTGTACAGCATCTGCACCACACAGCTGCTGTTTCTCCTCTTTGAAGTGAGTGCGTCTCCTGCACAGAGGTCCTTTGCACTGTGCAGATATTCTGTTCCTTGTACTTTCAATCACTACTCGAATCCACGTGTGACTGCCTGAACAGCTGTGGTAACAAATGGTGGCATCGGAGGTGGTGGTCTCCTTCTGCCGTTCCTTCCTCATTTACTGGTTGGAGTTCAACCCTAAGGACATAGCTTCTGCTTCCCAGTGGTGTTGATGTGGACTCATCCTAAGTTCATTGTCACCTTCTGGGACCACTTGCGGTGATGCTGAACTGTCCTGGTTCTGCAGCAGCACCTTCACCTGTCTCCTGTGTCCATTTTGACATTTTCTGAGCATACTGTTAGCTTCTGGGTGTTTTGGCTCATGACCTTGACAGTCCTCACCTCAGTCTGTGAATTGGCCGTTTCTTTTTCCTGGGGCATGGTGTTCAGAACTGCAGTCTGGGCTCTAGGTGTCCTGGCTGCTAAAGGGGTATTGTCCTTTTGGTCTGTGCCCCTACCCCGGACAGAACTGAGGAAAAGCCGCATGCATGCATACACCCATGGCCACACTCCACATGTGCACACATGGACATCCCACCTCAAGCTCTCTCTGGCCACCTGTGCCAGGTCATGTTTGCAGAGTTCACCCTGACTCTCTCTCCTCTCCACCTTGAAACACCTTCTTCCAGCAGCAAGAACCCTGGCGCTCGGTATCCAGCACGTCATTTGCTCAATCCTAGATACTAAAGGAGCTTCGGAGCTGCTGACCCATACTGCGGTGCAGAACGACCCAGCCAGAACTCAAGAAATGTTTACAGTTATTTTTGTCTTTGCTCTGAGAGTCCAAATAACCTTCCCCAAAGTTACTTGCAACCACTAGATTCTAATGGTTCAAAACGATGGAGGTTGATTTTGCCCACACCCTATGTCCAACACAGATCAACCTGGGGCTTTGCTCTGCATTATCCTTACTCTGGGACCCAGGGTAACAGGGTGGCCATCACCAGCACGGCAGAGAACAGAGGGCACAGGGACTTGCATTCTTGAATTCTCTGGTTCAAAGTGAGTGCGTCTGCTCATTCACCTTCTGTAGCCAGGTCCCCTCACCCGGCCACACCTACAAAGTGGGCAGAGAAGGCCAACCACTCTCTACAGCTAGTAGGCAAGTCAGTTATCTACTGTCTTCCTTATAAACCCCGGGAGAAAAAGTCTATTTTACACAGGAGGAAGCTGAAGCACTTGGGCTAGTCTTAACTAACACATGGAGGCAGTTCATCACGTTCTCTGCTGCATACTATTTCACATTGTGGGTATGTACTGTGCCCACTGAGCTGTGCCCTGCATGTGGACGTTTAGAAGGTTTCCACCTTCTCTATGGGACACAGTGCTCCAATGAGTACCCTTGAGCAGTGGCCTGGGTGGAATTGTTGAGCAGCGCGGCCTCAGTCAGAGACTCCTTATTGCCTTTTTTCTTCTTAATATAAGTAAATATAAAGCTAACTTCATTAATTTACTACAGGAATTGTATCAGGTACCACAAGAAGCCCTTCTTCCAATGCTGGGAACATAGCTGAGCTTTCCAATGTTACTGTTAGTGTTATTATTGTTGTTAATGGAGCTGGGGATGCAGTGGAGCTGTTACTGGTATGTGGCGCCAGGGCTGGAGTGTAGGCTCTGGCTCTCTCTGTCCCTTTGTGCACTCTGTGGGCCCTTCTCCTGATCCAATGGGGCTTTGGGTTCCCAGCATGGGAGCAATGGCTGCCACCTTCCCTTCTGAAAGGAAGTGCCTGGGGCCAGTGTGTCCTCCTCCCCTCCCTACCTCTGAGTCCTCTCCAGGGTTCACTGGGCCCTTGAGACCGGAGCTAACAGAGCTGCCGTTGAGAGACCCTGGCCATCTGAGTGACAAGAAGGGGGAAGAAGGACCATCTGGAGCACTCAGGGCCGCTGGGGCCTAGGCCTGAGGATTCCTCTGTGGCCACGACATGTGGAACCACCTCATCCTGAGAGAGCCCGCGCTGCTCACAAGGCATTGAGGCCTACGGGGCTCACTCTACTGACTATGTTCCCAATACTGCCAGGTCCTTTCCCACTGGCATGACTGTCACAGTGGCCACATCTACTTGGTACATAGCCCTGCACTCCTCCTAACCCTGGGCAAAGCACGAGCCTGTTCCCGGAACAGTATTGCCTCAGTGTTCAGAACATGCAGTGGGTTTCAGTGTGTGTACAAGGTTCTGCAACCATCAGTGCTAATTCTCGAATGTTCACGTCACTCCCACCACACAGACCCTACCGCCCAGTGACCCCTATGCCTTTCATCCTCCATTCCCTTCACATCCACTGATCCATGTCCCACCTGTTCCGGACATTTCACACACATGGAATCGGCAGATACGTGTCGGGGCTTCTTTCTCTAAACATAATGTTTTTAAGGCCCGTCCCTATTGTGATCTATCAGTTCATCCTTCTCATGACTCAATGGCATTCCATTGGACAGGCCAGCTTGCGGGCAGCCTGTGATGGGATCTCCTTAGGCACTTGGCACTTGCCTTCACTCTGGGCACATGCACAGCTCCTGGACGAGCATGGCCATACTTATGCATTCCCAGGAACATGCCACAGTCTTCCAAAGCTCTGTGGTTATCTCCTTGCCCATCTCTCTCCTTTAAGCTATTTGATGAGGTGCTCTTCAGGCCTCAGAGAGCTGTGCAGGTGAACAGTTGCCTGTAATTGCTTTTGACAAACATCTTCAGGGAGAAGATGAGCCCAGAGCCAGGCCACATACAGCCTTGCCAGTGGGGTGCTCCAGGGAACCCACAGACAAGGTGTGTACCGTGGGTGATTTGGGAATGCAGGTGGGAAAGGTCTCCGGTGGGGTTCTCCTCCCTGTGGTGCCCACACAGCTGGTTTTTACTGGGAAGGTGGCATGCTTCAAAGCTATTGCAGAGCTGGAGAGTGGGGGAGTGGCCTCAAGTTAAAGTGCCACCAAGGCCTCTGTGTTTGACCAGGACCTGGCCCTCTATTTCTTATATAAATGCTCTCCCAGCTGTAAAAGTGTTTGGAGCATCTCCAGAGCCCAGAAAACGTTATTTTGACAGTGTTTGCCAGTTTCCTTGTGACTTTTATGGAGAAGAGAGTTTTCCAATGGCCTCACTGTGACTTTGCCCTTGGTGTTGCCCTCATGGGACAAAAGGGCCTTCCACAGAGGAGTGTGGAGATGATCTATAGGCATCGGACCTGGGGCTTCTGCAGACAGAGCAGAAAAGACTTGTTCTTGTTCTGTGGTCGATGGTGGATGTTTAGCAGTTTCCCCGACCAGATCATTGTTTTGATGTAATATTAGATGTGGTAATTGCTCTCTTGGTGTGCCAAGGGTACATAGGGACCTGCTTTAGGATTTTAGAGAGGCTTAACTTACTTACATTATTTTGAAATTATCTTTTTAAGACCTCATCCCAAGCTGGGTGTGGTGGCCCACACCTGCAATCCCTGAGGCAGGAGGATCACAAGTTCAAAGCCAGCCTCAGCAATTTAATGAGACTGGAGGCAGCCTAGTAAAACTCTCTGTCTCAAAATAAAAAATAAAAAAAAGGGCTGGGGATGTGACTCAGTGGTTAAGCACCTCTGGGTATAATCCCTTGCACCAAAAAAAAAAAAAAAAAAAAAAAAACCTCACACCTAGAAAAGAACACATGTCAAAACAAGAAGATTGACTTACCACCCTGTTGGATTGGGCTGCCACCTTTCCCATGTGTTCCTTATAAATTTGATATTTTCTCTTGAAAATTAGCTATTATTTGCAGGTTTAATATCACTGCAAAGCAAATCATGTATAAAATGGTACTAAAACTCGAACTATCTTGGGAGGGTTGTTGGGGAAGCACAGAGGATGATTATTTGCATGCCAGTCATTTAGAACAACACCTGTCTCCTAGTAGCTCAGTCTCAGTGGCTGCTGTGGCTGTCATTCAAGGCCCGCCCCCTCTCTTGTCCCTCTCCTGGTTTGGAATGGAGAGTGGGGGGCCAACTGAGGACACGGAGTGTGGGACCTGCCTAGTGCATGGCCTGAAGCAGGGAATGAGGAGAGGAGTGATGGACGACGGCCTGTTGGACCCTCCTGGGGAGCTGAGCTGATGCTGTGGACTTCCATTGCTGAGCTCAGTTGTGCACCCGTGGCCGGCTGTCTGCTTGGCCTTCTTCTCCATCCTGGTGTGGAAGTAGCTTCTCCACCGTGGTCCCTGCGTGAGCCTTGAGGTGGCTCTTTAGCTCATTAATTGAGTGAACATTCTGAGCTCCACTGTAGCAGCTGCATGGAGGGCTGTGCTCACAGCACCTTCTGCCCTGAGGTGGGCACAGATGGCCTGTTCAATGTTCATAAGCTCCCTGTGGAGTAGGGGCTTGTTTGTCCCTGTTTGCAGACCAGGGACCCTCTGCATGGGAGCTAACGTGGGGAAGAAGCTGCCCAGACTGTGAGAAGGCTGGATTGTGTAGGGGACAGAAAGAAGGAGACAGGAGAAGGACCAGGTGGTGGGCAAGGCCCAGGTGACCCTCCTCAGTGAGTGGGATCCTACCTTAAGAACAGTGGGGCAATTTCCAGGAGTTTTGATCTGGCAGAGAGATAGTCTGGGTTGGAGTTCTTGAGCCCTGTGAAGAGAGACCCAGGGAGAACCCCTGGGCCAGCGTAGCTGACCAGGCCAGAGGTGCTGGGAGGGCAGGGGAGCTGTGAGAGGTGACAGCAGGAAGTTGACAGATGGAGATGAATTAGGAAAATAGAACCCACAAGCCCCCAGGGGTCATCAGGGTTTGCAGGGGAATCTCTGAGGTCCCGAGAGGTAAGGGAGGGGCCACAATGCCCAGCCCAGGTGTGCAGAGGTTTATGATGTGACAAGTTCTCCTTTGCTCTTTGTGCTCTTGTCTTTCTTCTTTTGAAACAAAAATGAAGCGTGTGCTCCTGTGTTACTAAGCCCAGAACAGGCAATCTGTACATAAAGGACCCTCAGACTGAGCCCTGAAGAATGCTGCGGAGAAATTCTGTGCCAGTGTGAGCCTGACAGATGCAGGAGGTGCAGGGTGTAGGAGGAGGTGAAGAAGGGAGCAGCTCCGTGCTCCCCGAGAGGCTGGGTGCCAGGAGAGGGTCTGGCTGCCGGTGTGGCCATCAGTCTGGCTGGACCCCACCCTCACATGGCTGCATCCCTGCAGGCTCTTAGGGCAGAGGCAGTGCTGGCCAGCCTCATCCCACTCCCTGGGATCCAAGCTCGCTCACTGGCATTTCTTCTCTCCTTCAGGACACGGAGGTTTTGAACACCGCCATTCTCACCGGAAAGCCCGTCTCGGTCCCTGTCAAAGTCATGGGGGTTCAAGAGTACAGTTCTGTGGTGGACGTGTCAGAGGCTGTGGAGTGCAGGTCGGCCGATGAGGACATTGTGAAGGTACGTGATGGCTTCATCTACCTGTCTCCCAAGTGCACGTGGCTTTCATGGCTCCCTGTGTACTAGTCTGGATATCTGGTGAGCACCCTATGCTCCTAGGGTTGCGGGCCAGAGTGACCTCACTAAGCAGCAAATGGCTGAATCAGAAACACCTGGGTCAGACAGCATCTGTGGGTGGCCGAGCTGCTCCCCTCTGCCAAGCTGAATCTCAAGGGCAAATCTGTGCCCACGCTCAGTTCCATCTCCTTCCCCCTCCTCCCTCTCTTTCTTCGTAGGGTGCTGTTCTCTTAGCATCAACAGTCCCCATATCATCTCAATTGATACCAACTCTCTGTGCCCAATCATTTTATTTACTGAATATATTTTCTTTAACTGCCTCGCTGTTTTGGAGTGGCTGGTTGGCCCCGCTGGTTGGCGTATGGTGTTAATAAATGCCTCCCTGTTTCAAACTTAAAAACAGATTTGGTCTCATTATAGGATAATAAAATTCATGAGCCTGATGTACTAACTTTTTGTTAGTAACATTAAAATAAGTGGCTATTAAATTTTTTAATAGCTCATCCTGTGCTACCTGCCTTAATTTGAATATAACCTGAGGCACATAGCTCAGTTGGGGAGTCTGTCCAAGGGACACTTTTACTGTGTGCTTCATTCTAATTAGCTACACTTCTGACTCCAAATTCGGCCGGGAAGCAGCCCATGTTTTTCAGTTTTCCATAGTCTTCACAGGGTTCTCCTTGAACTGCTAAATTGGGTGTTTCTGCCCATTTTTTCTAAGTACATTGGTTGCTGCTTCTTTTTGCAGCAAAGACCTGGGGAGAAGGGACTTCAGTCTTGAGGATGATCCTTCCTCCTCCTAGTGCCGAGAGAGGCCTGGGGTCCACTCTGTCCCCATGTTTTAGAAGAAGATGTCAATGCCCAGCCCTGCCCTTCCTCGCCTTCTCCCAGCTCTGCTTCAGATGTTCAGCAAAACTGTTCATGTCCAACAGGAAGGCCTTCCGAGGTTCTCCAGGAAGAAAGTGTCGCAAAGGGGTTTATTTCTCCTCAGTGCGACCTACAGGAGGCTGTGTCTTGGTCTAGAGACAGTTTAGTAAAGAAGAAATGGTGTATTTGTGAGATCTAGTGAAAAACAAGGAGTCCATAGGAACTCAAGCTTGGTGCCGGTGGTTTCCTGGGCTTGGAACGTTAATTCTCCATGAGAAGAAGGCTGGACCATCTTAAGACCTGGACACACGGCCCTGCCTGGTGCCTGGAGATGGAACAAGCCCAGGCCTTACCTTCTCAGCTCAGGGGACCAAGTGCTCGCAGGAGATCATGTGCATGGATGAAAACATGGACAATGTGCCTTTGGCCACACACACTCCTTACCCTCCCCCGCCTTCCAGAAAGCAGGAACAGACACTGGCAAATGGAGATGGCTCCCTGTGCTTATGCCATCATGGACCCAGACAAGTGACTCCCCTCAGTGGGTTCCTTAAGCCCTCAGTCCCCTCCTGAGAGTCTCCTGTGGAGCCCCACACAGGATCCTTGTTTTTCTGCCTGGAGAGCTCCACTAGAAGGAGGCCAGTTCAAGTTCAAGTTCATGGATCCCACCAAAAATATCCTCTGTCCTTCCTGATAGATACAGTTTTGGAAGAGGACAGATTTTGCCTATTGCAGCCTCATGAAAAAAGCAAGTTCTTTAGCAAATTATTGTTTGCTCTTCTAGGTGTTAAATGGAGCCCACAGATCACCAAGCTCAGCCCTGCAGTAGGACAGGTCCTCTGGCCGTCCCTGCTACCCATGTCAATTGGCCAGACTTAATTAGACAGCTGTGATGCACAGGCTGTGGCTTCACTCTTAATGTTCATAGTCAATTTTGCCATGACTCTAAGATGGATGGAGGTGTCCACAGAGCTCTGTGCTGGCCTCAGCCTCAATCCAGGGTCAGTCCTGGACATTGGCACAGTTGTTAGTACCCTCAGGAGAGCCCCTCCATCTGTGGGGCTGCTGCTCAGCCGCTCCTTCACAGCACAGGGAACACAATGGGGCCCTAAGGATGAGTTCGCTCGGTCCCCAAAGATCTTCATGCACTGGGGGTTCAGTGGCCTGAGTCTGGGATTGAGATGGCAAGGAAGTAGGAATCCAGAAAGATGCAAATTATGGCAGTGCATAAATTAGCTTCTTCAACCTGGGATGGAAAGACTTTCGAAGGACAGAATCTAAAGGCATAAATATTTTAAAAACCTGGAACCTGACCCTAATTGGGAAAGATTGGAGGGGATAAATGTCAAGTTTTAAATCAACAGTTACTCTGAAGTTAAAAAAAAAAAAGTAGGGGATGAAGCTTGAGAGTGTGTGTGTACGTGCATTGTGTACGTACACGTGGCTGGCTGGCTTTTATTCTTTAATCATTATGGTCATGTAAAAGTAGACAAGTTGGCACAGAAATTTGCATTTCCAGTTTCTAATGAAAAATCACGAGATCATGTGGTCCTGGGCCTTGGGCACACGTGGGCTGCACCTGGAGTTGAGTAGAGGAGAACCTTTGTGTAAGGCCTGCACCCCCCAGCTCACCACAGTCCCCACTACTCCCTCTTGTCTCCCCCAAGGAGATGGAGGGACATTTGCCACCTCAAGTCATACTTAGGAGGCTGGCTTTCCGATCTTAGATTTTAGATGAAAGTGAGTTTTTTTCTCATACTGTGGTCTCAAAAAAGAGAAAGGAGCAACAAATGATTTACTTCATTCTGTCATCCTTCAGGCCCTAAGAGGGCACCGGAAAATTGGATTATGTTCTGCCAAAGAATGTCTGGGTGGCCAAGGGTTCTTGAAATCAAATCACAGGAGGAAAGACTACAGCAAGGGTGAGTGTTTAGCCTGGTGATGAGAAGAAGAGCCCCCGGGATTAGGTGGTGACGGCACTTTTATGTCTTTCAAGGGCCATCATGTGGAAGAGGGAGAGTTATACTTTTTGTATTCCTAAAGTGGCAGTTACCAAGGACCATTTTCAGTTCAAAGTAAAGGAAGGACTGCAGAGGTGGTGAGTTCTTTGGTTAAGTGTTCAGACAGACAATGGGGTTCAGATCTTAACTCCACCTTCCTTACAACTGGACCTTGGGCAAATTGCTTAACTCCTGTGAACTCAGATCATTATCTACAAATGGGAATGATAACAATATGGTGGAAAGTTACCTTCTATAGAGATTTGTTCTAATGTCATTGTGTAAGTAGAATGAACCACAATCAAAATACTCCTGGAAAGCCCATTAGAGGAGACCTGGGCTTTTGGAAGTTCAAAAGACAGTTGATTAAAAAATGTTTTTCTTGCTTTAAGCCACAGGCATAGGGCAAGGGTTAGTTTAAAGGAAATGGTGTGGGGGGGTGTGTGCCCAAGTAAGCTGGCCTTGGGCAGCTGCCTTGTACTCTCTGTGTCTTCTGGTGGATGTTTCATCCGGTGGCAGCCCAGCATGTCTGAGCATGTCTAATTGGATTGCTATTTGTTAGATCTGTGTGATGAAGTCCCAGTGTGAATTTGGGGAATAATTGAATGAGAATGTACATCTAAAGGAAGTCACAAAGTGTTTGAGCCATCATATGTCAATGTTGCACTGATAGATGTACAAATTTAGATCCACGTGCATACGCATGTCCATGATCACATCTACAAATCTTAACCTCTACTTGGTTGTAGGGCCGCAGTATCTATGGCTGTGTCTATGCTGTTCCCAGCCCTGAGCACAGTGTCTGGAACAAGTAAATGTTGGTTGAATATTCAAACAAATGAATGCTAGGGATTCCTGGAGGTGGGAGGAGATACCAGTCATGAGTGGCTTTCTTGTCTTTGTGGGACATCTCCACTGAATTTCCTGTTACTGGAAATCTTCAAAGAGAGGTGGAGAGACTTAGGACTTGGTGATAGTGGATATGTGGGATTGGCCTGCGGTCCACCTTCTTCTGCCCCCTTGAGGATATTCCATTCTGTAACACATCTTGATCATCTGCTTGTGGAGGGCAGTGCATATAGAGCCCCAGGAGCTACCAAGGTGGAGTAAATGTGACATGTTCCCTTAGCAGTTTTCAACAGCACATGAGTATTAAAGAGGCACCCTGGTTGAGCATTTATTAAGTGCCAGATACTACCACAATAAGGACATTAGTACTGTTGACTCAATTCATTGTCACATGGACCTTTAAGCTAGGAACTAGCAGGACCTGGAGTTTGCACACGAGGAAACAGCAAGTAGAAGGGCAATGCCACTCCTTGCACTCTAGTGGATATGGGGGTTGGATCCCTTCTAGGACCCTCAGACCCATGCATCCTGAGTTTCACTCTAATGTCATGTACCACACTGTGTGGGTGAGGTGGCAGGGACAGTCAGGGAGTCACTTGATGGCTTACTCTGGATCTACAAAGGACCTGTTTCCACCCACAGCACCTGGAAGGTGTGTGGGTTAGTCCCTGTGGGTTGCTGTAGCAGGTCACCATGAACTTGATGGCTACCCATGGTTCTGGAGGTGGGAAGCCTGCGAGAGGCTGGTAGAGCCGTCTCCTCCTCCAGCTTCAGAGGCAGGCTATCTTCCCAGCTCGTGTCCCTCCTCCATCTCAAAGTCAGCAGTGTGACGCCTTCACCTCTCCCCGTGGCCCCTGATCCCATCACCACGTCCTCTTCTCTGACTGCAGCCCTCCTCTGCCACTCACGAAGACTTGCCCAACAACTTCCCCAGTCTAGGTCCTTAAAGGCATCTGTGACATTCCTTTACTACACATGTTGCATTCCTAGGGCTGGTGTCACAGGTTATACAAATGCGGTGACTTAACACATGGAAATTTTTCTCCTGGAGGCTGGGAGCCTGAATGAGGGCATTGGCAGCCCCGCTTCCTCCAGTGACTCTAGAGAGGGTCCGCCCTTGCCTTGCACAGCTTCTGGAGGCTCCAGGCATTCCTGGGATTATGGCCTCCTCACTTTAATCTCTGCTTCCCTTGTCACCTCTTACCTGTGTCTCTGAATGACCTTACTTTCTCATACTGGTGCTTGTCATTGAATTTGGGGTTACCTTAATTCAGGATGATTTCTTCTTGAGATCCTTAAAGTTTACCTCTGTAAACCCCTTGTTCCAAACAAGGTTGTGTTTTTCTGCACTTGTGATTGTATTGTATCAGTGGATTGTGGCTTCCAGAGCCACCGAGGCCAGTTGAGTTTCTCAGCAGGAGATGAACTTGTACATGCTCCCAGAGAAATAAATATAAGTTCATGCGGATCTCGAAATGGTGCCTCCAGCCTGTGGCTGCTATGAGTAAGTGCCTGGCCTTCAGGTATCAGCTGGACCAATAATAAGGAGATATTAAAGGGCCAATAACAGAGCACTAACACATGAGAGCCTTATCTGCCCAGGAAGAGTCTCGTCTCCACAAGTGACCTGGGAGGGGTCAGGTAAGTCAGCGGGTGTCAGAAAAAACAAAATCTGCTGCTGAGCAGCCTGTGGGCTGCTGGTCACCAGACAGCCTGGAGGGCCCGGTCAGCACCTTGGAGAGCAGCCTCACTCTGGGGATCACTATATCCCTATGAGGGCTGCGAGGAGTTTCTCCAAGAGGCTGGACTTTCAGACAGGACAGGCTGGACAATGGTGTGTTCTCAGGGGGGCCCTTACAGAGATGACTTCAATGACAGGCACCTCACCCTTCGGCTTCAGGTGTGAGGGGTGCTGGTCAAGAGGCAGTTCTTGGGCTCAGGCAGAGCTAAGCTGTACACCTGGGTTGGTGTGGATTGTTTCTGTTGTTGTTGCAGATAAAAGAAAGCCCAATCCAATGGCCCCCGGCTAATGCTAATTCTACTTGGAAGAACACAGAGAAAAATTCCAAAAGAGGTTGTAGGCCATCCTTTCTCCTTTAGCAATGCTTCACAAAAATTCCTCCCCAATCCACGGTTACCCTATTTCTGGCATGAATTTCCCTCCTTCACGTGCTGCCAGGAGCCATGCACCTCAGAAAAAGTTGTCAGGCAGTTTGGATGTTATTGCCTAATTTTGTCCTTCTTTATGCTGGTAATTTGGACTTTCATTGTTCCATTCTAATTGGAGATGTGTCATATATTTCCTGTTGGCTAGAGATAGGCACTGCTGCCTTCTCAATCTTTTGTTCCTGTCAGCTTCATTATGATTCCAATATTAATTAGATCATTTGTTCTTCTCTGTCTTTGGCATCTCTAATTAAGAACTAACATCCTGGAATTGTTTCTGCATAATTCAAGGAGATCTTGAACAATCCGGCATGAACCTGCACACCTCTGCCTTCACTTGCCCAGGATGCATGCCCGCGCCCCCTCCCCCTCCTGGGGACCCTCATCTGCTCTTCCCTGGCCAGGCCTGCTTGCTACACGGTTGGGGTTTGCTGGAGACGTGGGGCTGTGACTGTGCTACAGATTTCAGGCCTGATCAGGTACAATACCTAGTGTCTGGTGTCTCCTGGGGACATATTTATTCTGTGTTCAGTAGGAGGGAAGGGAGCCCTCCATTGTGCTTTGGTTCTTGATTCACAATTTAGACCCTCATCATGCAGCTTTGGAGGTAGGGAGGGTGTGTCGGCTTCACTGAGCTTCCAGGAGGAAACTCAGAGGAGCTAAACAAAGTTCGTAAATTAACTGGATCACAGAGCCGTGAGACCCAGACACAAGTAGGCATGGGTCCAGGCACAGAGGCCATGTGTTGAGGCTGCTGCCTCCCTCTGCCGTTTTCCTGTCTAACAGC
Source organism: Ictidomys tridecemlineatus (assembly GCF_052094955.1). Classification (NCBI taxonomy): domain Eukaryota; kingdom Metazoa; phylum Chordata; class Mammalia; order Rodentia; family Sciuridae; genus Ictidomys; species Ictidomys tridecemlineatus. The sequence continues at coordinate 101,728,402 of NC_135478.1, forward strand.
CTCATGACCACACAGCTGACACTCAATGAGCTGCCCATGTTTAAATGGAGAGTTTGGTACATTTTGATGGTTTTGTGGGTGCAAAATCACCACCCAAATTGGGGCAGTGATATTTTTAGCCTTTGATCTTCTTTTTTCTTCTTTATAATCCCTTCTCTCTCGCCTCTCTCCACGTGTCCCATGTAATCACTCCCTGATGGTTAATTTTCATTTTCTGGAGTTTCATATAAATGAAACAGTAAAGTATGTTTGTTATCTCTGTCTTCATTGCCCTTCTTATCTCTCTCTCTCTTCTTTCCCTCAGTGTAATTAACTTGAGATGTATCCTTGCTGGTATGTGTCTCCATAATTCTTCTTTAACTGCTGAGCTGTATTCCACTATGTGAATATATCACAGTTTGTCCCCGTGGATGGACATTTGGGTTGCTCCTGGTTGGGCTAATGCTGCTGGGAGCATTCATGGAAGCTTTTGTCTGTCATTTCTGTCACTTCAAGCTGTCATTTCCCTAGGAATGGAAGAGTCACACAATACACAGAAGCACTTGTTGAACTCCTTAGGAAGCTGCCAGATTGTTTCCTGAAGTGGGCGTGGCATTTGCTTTCCTGCCATGGGTGTCTGAGAGTCCAGTTACCTCCACAGTTGTGCCAGCACTTGGTGTCATCGTCCTGTTAATTTTTGCTATTCTGATGGGTTCAGAGAGGTGGGCCATATTGGTTTTAGTTTGCATTTCTGGAATGATTAGTGCTATGGAATGTCTTCCCACATGCTATTTGATACCTACAGATATTTGGTAGAGTGTTGCTCAAATTTTTTGCCCATTACAAATTTGAAAAAATGCTTGTGATTGACGTTATCAGGTATGATTTAAGAGACTTCATCCCGGACTTTGACCTGTCTTTCATGATCTTTCATCTTTTGAAGAGCACAAAATTTTCACTTGGTGACATCCAATGTATAATTTTTTCTTTTATTAATTAAGCTTTTGCTGTAGAACCTAAGAAATAATTGCCTCATCCACGTTCACAAGATTTTTCTCACATATTTTTTTAAATTTTCTAAATAGTTCACCTGGTACATTTAGGTCTGTGATCCATGTTTTGAGTTAATTTTCGTGAATGTGAGGTAAGGGTCTAAATTCTTCTGTTTAGCATGGATTTTCCAGTTGTCTCAGCACCATTTGTTCTCTGTTGTTGAAGACATTCTTTTTGTGTTGAATTATCCTGGAGTCCTTGTTCTCTGTAAAGAGAGCTTTATTTCTGCCTTTCTTGTCTGGGTGGCTTATTGTCTTGCTTAACCACCCTGCTAGGCCTGCCTGTAAAGAATCCCTCCCAAAGCCTTGACCAAGTGGCATGAGTGGGTGTCCTCCCTCAGCTCTGATCCTGGGGAGAGGACGCTCTCCTGGCTCCAGTAAGTTTAACTCTAGCTGTTTCTGTTGCTCTGCATATGACTTTCATCGAGTGTGAGGAATTTTCCTTCCAATCCTGTTTGTTTGTTTCTGTGTCTGTTGAGGTGACTGCATGAGTTTTGTCCTTTGTTCTATGTAGGAATATAAGGCTATTTCTTAGAGAAAAAAAAAACTTTGAAGTATTTCAAAATTTTTTTTTCTTGATAAAGTGGGAGTGACAGCACCCTGGGCCAGATCTTTTGGGTTGTGTTTTAATTTTTATATCTAAGTTAAAAATCTTGCTTGTTTGTTCTCTAATTCCATAGGAGGGTGGGGGTGTTGCACCAGTACTGTCTTTGATTATTTAACAACGCTTAGAAGGAAACGCTCTGGGAGCCAGTTCTTTAGTGAGCTGAGGAGCTCCGAATTCCCAGGGCAGCAGACTTATCCAGGTGTCACCCCCAGCTCCAGCTCTTCCCTGTCACCTGGGGAGCAAGCACAGCTGGGGGAGTGTGCAGATGGCACCATGGATGTGTAGAGGGAAGGCGCAGCAGGAGCTTGGTGTGGCCCTCTCCAGTAATGCAGGGCTCCCTGCGCGGCTCTCTCCCGTGGTTGGCTTCCAGTGGCCCTGCTGCTGGTGGACTGGCTGTGCCCTCCTCCTCTCAGCCTTCCAATGGGGCAGGACACTATCCGTCTGGCTCCTCAGTGCATCCTGGTCACCTGCCACTGAGCCTGGCACCAAGCAGCTGCTCCACAAACAGATGCTGAGTACAGCCTCTGGCCACTCCCTGGGGCCTGAAAAGGACAGCACTGCTGTGGAAGAGGGGGGCTGTGCAGTCAGGGATGCGGGTCTAGACCTACTCAGCCTTCACTCTCAGGGGATTGTGGGAAGGCTGCTCTTTTAAAAAATTGGTTCTTTTTAGTTAAACACAACAGCAGAATCCATTCTGCATAATTATACAAGCATGGAATATATCTTATTCTAGTTAGGAACCCCCTTCTTGTGGATGTGTGTGACAGTGGAGTCCACGGTGGTGATTTCATACATGAACACAGGAGAATCATGTCACACCCATACCACTGCCTTTCCTTTTCTGGCACCCCTCCCCTTCCCTCCACTCCCCTTTGTCTAATCTACAGACTTCTATTTTCCCTGCCCTTTATTGTGGTTTACCTTCCACATATCAGAAAAAAACTTTAAACCTGTTTTTTTGGGGGGGATTGGCTTATTTCACTTAGCATGATATTCTCCAGCTCCATCTATTTACTGGCAAATGCCATCATTTCATTCTTCTTTGTGGATAAGTAATACTCCATTGTGTGTATGTACCACACTTTGTTTATCCATTCATCCATTGATGGACACCTAGGTTGGTTCTATAGCTTAGCTATTGTGAATTGAGCTGCTCTAATCATTGATGTGACTGCATCACTGTAGTATGCTGATTTTAGGTCCTTTGGGTATAGATGGAGGAGTGGGTCAAATGGTGGTTCCATTCCAAGTTTTCTAAGGAATTTCCATACTGCTTTCCAGAGTGGTTGCACCAGTTTGCAGTCCCACCAGCTGTGTATGAGAGTACCTTTTCCCCCACATCCTTGCCAAAATTTATTGCTTGTGTTCTTGATAATCTCCATTCTGACTGGAGTGAAATCTCAGTGTGGCTTTAATTTGTGTTTCTCTACTTGCTAGAGGTGTTGAACATTTTAAGTGATCTTCGGAGCCTGACTCTATAAAGCCTCGTAGGTACTGGGCACCCACACATTTCTTGTGCATGAGTTCATGCGATACTGTGTTCACAGTACCTGAACCCCACAGTCAGTCACCCCACCTGAAGCAAGCACAGGGCGCCATCTTACCTCTGAGCAGGACTCTCTGGCTGCTTTCTTTGGTGCTCGTTGACTTCACCCTGAGCACGCCCTGCTGATCTCTGGGGTGGGCTCTTCTCTCCCCACTCTTAGACTGCACATTGGCCATTTTAAACATACCAAAGAGATTGTATGATTCTTACCTTCTGCAGATAAAGATGTGTCGTCTTTTTCTCTTAAATATCTCAAAGGTCTACAGAGAAATTCACTCATGTGGGGAACTAACAAACCTAAAAAGAATGAAAGACTGGAACTCCTTTTGCAGCCAAGGTCCTGGCACCAAGGAGATGCGAGGAACATAGATGAGAGATTCTGAGACTCTCACATGCTTTCCCCAAATACTCATGAAGTTTAGCTCGAGCAATTAATTAGTGCTTTATTGATGTTTATCACTAGACTGTTACAGACTCTTGGAAGTGATTGCTGGCCATTCAGCTGGTGAAATATGACTTCTATCTCAATGGGAATCAAGGGTATGTGCTTCCTCCAGGAGCAGGTGAAGTGGATTATGTGATCTCCTGTTCACAGACCCAGGCTTCTTGCTTACATCCCGTTGTTGAGAGGAATGGGCTGTCAGTAGTAAGAGACCACTTCTCACACACACAATCTTCTCACCCTTCTCTGATTATATTGTCTCTCCCCTGCTCTTGGTTTGTCTTCTAGTTACAATAATGAAAGACCTGAGGCCAGGTAACTTTATAAAGAGAAGAGGTTTAATTTTGCCTCATGGTTCTGGAGGTCCAAAGTCAAGGGGCTGTATCTGGTGATGATCTTCTTTTCAGCAGAGTTCTGAGGTGATGTGGCCAGAGACAAAATGCAACATAGAAAACTTGCTATTTCAAGTAGAGGTCACAGTAACCCCTTTGGATAACAGGAATTGTGCCTCTATGAGAAACATGCTCTCCTGTCCAAACCCAAAGAACGGACCAAGAGACACAAAGTATCACAAACAGTGAGGCTTTACTGACAGTCCTGCAAGCCTGGGTGTCTGGGGGCGCAGGCACAACCCCGACTGTTCCAACCAGCATTTTGTCTCCTCGAGGTGCAAGAGCCCTCCCCAGCTCCTCAGTGTCTGAGAACTATGGGGTGCACAGTCTTCCTGAATGTCACCTAGGTTTTACTGCCCCCTATTGGTTATTTTAAGGGATGTACCTGGAGTTTCCACATCTCCCTTTGCTTTCTTGGGCAGGAAGGCCTTTCCGGGGTTGATCTGTCTCATGTGGGGTTTATCCCTGTTGGTCAGCCGGGCATCTCCCCACCTTCTGCGAGTCGATTTGTCTTGTCTCCCCACTCAGGAATCAACTGCCGATTTAATCATTTGCTCTGTTTTCTCCTTGGCTAGTTTTCTTAAATCCTCAGTAATTTTGCGTTGAAGGCTAAATCCTGCGTTCTGATAATGGACTGCGGGACTCTCTGTTTCTACCTCTGCTGCAGAGATCAGGAGACCAGTGCTCACTGAGGTCAAGTGTCCAGGCCCTGAAGGTTGAAGGAAGGCATGGGAAGCTGGAGCCCAGGTTCAGTTCAGTCACTCCAGAATCTGCACTTCACCTGTGTGCTACCCACACAGACGTGATCTGTAGAATTTAGGGAAGATTTAATGAATCCAGAGGATGCTGAATTGGGAGGGGTGCGTTTGGGGTGCAGGGTGTGGGAGGGCACAGGTGAGGCTGGAGGACATCATGGTGAAGGGTGGTGAAGGGTGGTGAAGGGTACTGAGTGAGTCAGAGCCCTAGAGAGAGATGTCAGCAGCACCAAGTGAGCAGACTGCAGTCTTGCATGGAGCCCTGGCCACTGGTCTGCTGAAGGTGGAGAGATCGTGCTGCTGCACAGCTGGGTGGCATCGGGAGGGCCACTGCTATTGAGGTGGAATTCCCTGAGGCTGGACTCGGAGGTGACACCTAGTCATTGAAATCCAGAACATGGATCATTAATAAATCAATGACCGTTTCCAACCCATGACAGTTCAGGGCCCAGGCCCATCGACAGCAGAGCAAGGCTGTGGTGTCCTGGCAGGAGGAGGCCCTTCCGAGGCTGCCAACAGGCTCTACCTGCAGCCTGCCTGAGCGGGATTCTGTAAGGAATCTTCTCAGTGAGTCAGGGCAGATGGGTGTGGAGCTCGCCAAGAGTCACATCTATACGAATAGAAACAAAACAGTGCAGGAGAAGCATCCATGAAAAGCTTCCTCTGAGATGCGCACTCTGCCTTGGTAGGCATGCCGTGGGGCGGCCTGGTCCACTGTACCCTGAGAAGGAGCTGAGCTCTGGGTCTCGGGAGGCGGAGGCAAAGGTGTGTTAATCAGGACTGTGGCTCCGAGTGGCTAGGTCCAACTTAGTTCCCCCAGTAGAGGGGTGTGTTGGTGTCCCAGCACACAGTGGGAGACCTGGGTCTTAGTGATGGCAGCAGCCAGAGAACGGGGCTGCTCACTACGCTTTCTGTCCTTGTTACCATGCATGGACTTTCTCCTCCCAGAGCAGCTTGTCCACAGCCATTTTAGCCTCAGGTCACATCTGTATAGCCTTGTAAGGAGGGAGGAGAAGAATCTTTCACCCTCCTTGTTCAAAACTTTTGAGGCAGTGTCCTGGCCAGTTGAGAATGATCCAACTCCTCAGCTTTGTGCTGGGGCCAGTGGTGGGAACCGGGCTGGGGTGGGATTGGGGGCCAAGTAGTGTGGGCATCCTCTGGGAGCTGGATGGGCATGCCTGGGTCATCTGCTCATCTTGCAGGCAGGATCTTAGGAAAAGGAAGGGGCGAGGGTTGCTGGGTACATCAACAAGACAAGAGCCACTCTGCAAACATTTTTTGTTTTAGAAATTAGAAATTAAAATGTGTTTCCAGACCTAACTGATGAGTCTGGGAAATCTGGAAATACAGGCAATAGTCTAAGTTACCAATGGCTGCCCTCAGCACTCACATGTGGGGGACAAGCAAGCTCAGACAGGGGCTTGAGCCTCCTTGTGAGCAGGGGGAAGCTTACCTTTGTTCTCAATGGTGACGGAGGGCTTTTCCAGGTAGACTGAGAACAGCCAGGTCCTCTTGGCAGGACAAGGCAGCAAAGGCAGAGATGCAGGGGAGTCGGAGACCAGATGGCTGTGAGCCTGGGAGGCAGGTGGGGGCTGGGTTGGGGTGGCCACTCCAGCCACGGCAAGGAGCTGGGGGCTCTATCCTGTCATTGCTGAAGGACGTTATTTTATTGAGAATTTTAGAAGTTAACTGAAAATGAGGTGATTTTGGCAACAGAGAGAGGGATGAGTGAAAGGGAGGAAGGGTCCTTGAAGAATTCCCTTCATTTCTCCAATAAGAACCCTGGAATGGTTCAGACCAGCGAGAGACGGGGCAACGAGGCTGAGCGGATTCAGGGTGAAGAGGACCTTGCCATCCTCGTGGTCCACACTTTTCTTCACCCCTTCCCAGTCCTGCCCAGTCCCTCTCTGCCATCTCCTTATTGTCACCCATACCTTTAGCTCTGGTTGACATTGTGATGTTTATGTGCTGACTTATTTATTGTTGGTGTTTGGATATTTGCTGTCCCATGTCCCACATCATTCTGTGAAAGGACAAAGTATCAAACAGCTGATCAGGTGCTTATGGGGCAGGGTTTTCGTCTTGCCAAGAACTGGTGATGTGAGGGGACATCTCCCAGGAGCACCCTCCCCCAGAGGAGGCAAGGTCCCCTCCCTGAAGTGGGTGCCATGAACAGGGAAGAGCACTGTGGATGTCATGCCTGGCCCTTGTGGGGCAAGCTTTGCTTCCTAATCATGACTGTGGTCTCACGAGCTCATAACCAGGTCACAGGAGAGAGGCTCTGTGACAGATGCTCCTGAGCCTGTCATGCCTTCTGACCCCCTTGGATCAAAAGGACAAAGGCATGAGTGTAGATCTGTTTGAGGGGCAGGGAGAGGTGGTCAGCCACATGAGGGAGAGTGCAGTTTGGCCTACAGATGACACAGTGGGAAACGCTGCTTGGATGGTCCTTGTCTCCTGTGAACATGGTGTCGATCACCCATGATGAGGAAGTGGCCACTTTCCCGCCTTAGTAAGACCCACCCCCGCCCTTCTCTTCTCAGTGGAGCCTGTGCCTTGTAACATGTGCATCCTCGCTCACGTGGTCAGAAATGCCTAGTTGTCACTGAGCCCTCCACTGCCCAAGCACTTTCCAGGCAAGAAAAGCTTTGAGGTCAGTGCTGATTTCCTTCAAGGTGTGCAAACTGGGGACAAAGGCAGAGGAATTGCTGGCCTTACACCCCTCCACCTCTGCCCTCAGGAAGAGGCTTCTCCATGGCTCTCTCCCCTGCCCAGGCGGCTTCTCACCACTTGGTCAAAAGCCCACTGCAGCTGGTCCTGCCCCAGGTCCCAGGAACACAGACAGAGCAGCAGGAACTCTTGGAGGTCACAGGAGGGCAGGGGGAGCTCATTTCCCAGAAGCCCTCAGCAAACGCCTTCGCATGCCATTGGCTAGCACTGAACCAATCACGAGGCAGGAGGGTGCCCCCAGGAAACCAGCATCCTGTGTTGTGTGTTACTGTGGCCAAGGTCACCACAAAGTTTAATGTTAGCTGTGGGTTTTGGCAGGTGCTCCTCATCTGGGCCAGGAAGCCCCTTCTGTCCCTAGCTTGTCATCTGTGACACAGTTGCTTTTAGGTTTTGTCAAGTGCCTTTTTTTTTTTTTTTTTTTTTTTTTTTGCCTGAGATGCTGGTGCGCTTCTGTTCCTTATTGGTATGGGAACTCCCTCAGTCAGTTTTCTGATGTCACTCCAGTCCTGCGCTTCTGACAAATCTGACCTGGCCATGGTGCACAGTCTTCATATAGGTTGCTATATATTCCTGGATCCGGTTGACTATTTTCTTGAATACTTTTACTTTGGTTTTGGTATCCGGCTAAAAGTGGCCCCATGAAATGAATCGGGAAAGATTTTCTCTTGTATTATTTGAAAGAGTTTGTCAAAGGTTGGTGTCGGTTCTTTGAACATTTGGTGAATTCTCTGTGATGCCACCTGGTCATGGGCTTTTCTTCCTGTGATCACCAGTACCACCTGTGCTTTTCGCAGGACTGTTCAGGTTTTAGATTCCTCCCCAAGTCAGCTGTAGAACTTGTCCATTTTCATTAGGTTTTCTGATTTGTTAACACACAACCATTTATAGTGTTCATCTGTAGCCCTTTTTCTTTCTTTAAATGTCATAATAATGTTCTCTCTTTCACTCCTGGTTTTAGTTATTTAGGTCTTCTTTCCCTTTTCCTTTGTCAGTCTAACTAAATGTCTATTTTTTTTTTTTAGTTGTCAATGGACCTTTTTTTAAATTTATTTATATGTGGTGCTGAGAATTGAACAGGGCCTCACACATGCTAGGCAAGCGTTCTACCACTGAGCCACCACCCCAGCCCACCTAATGTCCATTTTGTTATTTTTAGTGTACCAATTCTTTTCTGTGTGTATTTTCTCTATGTTTCTCTATGATCAGTTTTACTAATTCAGATCTAATTTTTTAATTGCTATTTCTTCCTAATATCTTGACAGTTTTACTAATAACAATGTCCTTTCTTGTCAGAATTGACTTGTCCTCCATTGATAGCTGCTGTAGGCTTCGTAGAGTGGTGTGTACAGAGCTCCTTCCTTTGCCTTTTTTCCCTCCACCTGGTTCATCTCTGGACATAGGTGCCTCTGCTGCAGGCATCACATAGTGGGACCTCCTGTTTCCATCATGTCTGATGATCTCTCTCTGTTGGGCTTTCAAACCAACTCACAGGAACATTCTATTGATATATTTGATCACCTCTTCTGTACACTTTTTGCGTATTATTTTCCTATTGTTTTTCTCTCTTCCACTTTTACCAATTTCTTTTGCACTAGCTGAATAATTTCTAGTGTGATATTTTAATTCTTTTAATGATTTTTTAAACTACTTTAGGGTTAATTTCTTAGTACTTGCTACAGGATTTCTGTACACATCTTACCAGATCAACTTGAGAATTTTGTAGTAATAATTCCTTTGAGATACAGAAGGATTACTTTCGTATAACTCTTATCCCTCTTTGTGATATTATTATTGTGCATATTAAATATGTCATAAGCATACCAGTGCATTGTTACCACCATGTAATTTATGACTCACATAGAAGCTTAGAGCAGGAGAGCAGGTCCATAATTTGATAATTTAAAAATTAACCCCCTTATTTACCATCTTGGCTTGCTCCTTTGGTTTGTTTCTGTGGCTCTAGCCTTTGGTGTAAGACTCCCACTCTGCGCAGCTTTGCTCCTGCCTACCTCCTTTTTCCTGTTATTGTTCACCGTATTACATTTCTACATGGATTGGGCCCAACAGTACAATTATATACATACTGCTTGAGATAACTGCTTTTAAAATCGGTTTAAAGTAGGAAAACAAATACACATTTATACTGTCTTTTATAATTAGGCTATTACTTTCAATAGTATTTTTAATGTGGATTCAAAGTACCATATAGCTAACTTGCTCTCAGCTTGAAGAACTTTCAGGAATGTATTTATTTTGCATTCATTTTGAAATAATCTTGCTGCCTATAGGATTCTTGATTGACAGTCCCTTTTGAACCTTTTGGATGGTGTTCCTCAGCCTCTGGTTCCAGTATGTCTGATAAGTCAGGTGTTAATTTGAGTTTCCTTTTTGCATAATGAATAACTTTTCTTTTGATGTTTGTATTATTTTCTCTTTGTCTTTCAAAATTTTTACTGAGATGTATCTGAATGTGACTGTCTCAGTGTTTTCCCTGCTTGTTGTCGAGTTCTTGGATGTGTGGTGTTTTCATCAGGTTTGGGTGGTTTTAATCATTATTTCCTTCACACTTCCTGCTCCTCCCTTTCCCCTTGTCTACCATCCGGGTCCACATGTGTGGGTGAGCTCAGTGTTTCTCTTACGCGGTGTTCACTTTCCTAATCGTCTTTTCCTTTGTTCTGTGGGGTATAATCTCTATCAATCTCTCAGCTTGGCTGCTTCTTTCTGTCCACCTCATCCTAATTTTGATCTTCTCTAAAAGATTTTTTGTTTCAATTTTTGTGTTTTTTTTAATCTCTGGAATTTTTTTTCCAAAAAATAATTTTGCTTTCTGATATTTTCTACTTGTTATGACATTGTCATATTACTATCCTTTTATTATTTAAAAAATATATGTGTATTATTTATAATATGCAATATATATGTTTATATATTGTATGATATATTTTCCGTATTTTTAAATCTTAGCTAAGATTGACATCTGAGCTCTCATTGGAAGTTTCTGGCACCTGCCTTTCCCTCTGTGGGTGGGTGACAGTTTTCTGTTTACTGTGGACTGTATGTTTGAGTCCTTCCATCAAATCCACTTGGTGACGCCCTAAGCTCCAATGTGATGATATTTGGAGGGGCGCTCTGGGGCATAATTAGGTTTAGATGAAGTCATACAGGTGGGACCTTCATGATGCGGCTCATTCTCTCCAGCAGAGGAAGAGGACAGACCCTCCTCTTCTCTCTGCATGCCCCAAAGCCCAGCCTTGGGAGGAAGGTGTGCGCACCATGGGAGGCAGGGCTGGGCAAGTCAGGAACACTCTTTCCACCCCTGCAGTCCCCACGTGTGCCAGCACTGTGGTCTCAAGCTTCTCACCCTCCAGAATGGTTAGAAGACAATGAGGCTGAAGTTTCCCAGTGAGTCATATTTTCTTGTGGCAGCCTCAGCTAAGACATGCTTCCTTTCATGTCTTGTGGTTTTTCTTGTTGTTACTGAAAACCTGCTGTTTGGGGTGATACACTTGACGGAGCCCTAATTCAGGCTTTGTTGTTGTTTGCTTGTTTGTTTATTTAGGACCTGTAATTAGAGCCTCTCTTCCCTCCTGTGTAGGGGTCCTGCTGCTCCTCAGAGGGCACAGCCCTGGTCATGCTCAGAACCTTCTGGTAGGACAGTGGGCTCAGTGTGCTCTTCCGCTGTCTAGTACTTGAAGTCTCTGCTAAGCTGTCTGAAATTCAAATTGTGGCCTTGAAAATCCATCTATAGATGTTGCTTCAGCGTTTCTTCAAGCCTGGCACAAGTGCCACTTCTGGTACGGAACAAGAGACTTGGTAGGACGTAAAACAAATAGCTATCGGATTGTTTCTAAAGTACCTCAGGAAATGATGCATTTAGTGCAAGGAGCCCACCCCCCACAGACACCTGCCTGCTGGGGGCCAAACTGGGTGGGCAGAACTGAACTATTTCTGGTCCTTCTCAAACTGAGTGAGCTGGAGAGACAGGAGCAAGCTGTGTCTGTGAAAGTTATAAACCTACAGCAAGTGACTTCCTTCTGGGATCCTTGGAAGGATGGGGAGGTTGAAGGTATGGGTCACCAGCAGACTTCCTCCTGCTCTCACTTCAAAGCCTCGCTGGCTGTCTTTCCCAGTGGGAAATCAAGTTGTTTATGATGTGGAGACGAGACGTGGCAGAGTGGGTGACCCCACCACACAGACAACCGAACTTTGGGAGACTTGGCCTGAGAAGCCATTAGCTCAAACCTCACAAGAACTTAAGTCTCCCTTAATCTTGTTACTTTACAAACACACACTCTGCTGCCAGGTGCTACAGCTGCATAGATGTTTTGAGCCTGACCCTTAGCCTCAATGGTCACGATTTAGAAATGTTCCTTTAAATGTGTGTGCAAAGTGAAATGGGGACAGGAGAGTGAGGGCTGACAGGCCATAGTGACTTCCTGGAGCAGGTGGTGTTGGAGCTGTGTCTCGAGGGATGTGTAGAAGGCTTGCAAGTCATTTACAGTAAGAATCCCTGTAGTTTCACCCCAGGGGCTTCTTCTCAGACCAGCCAGAACCAGGATTATAGCCAGGATTCAACCAGCACTTCCCATGCCAGAAAGGGCTCAGAGTCAATTAAGGGGTGGATTCTGATGACTGACTGGGCCATCCGGCCTGTCTGAGCACCAAGCTTTCCTCTCTGACCCTGGTTGAGATCTGTTTTCCTGGACCTTCCCAGAAATCTTCACTGTGAGTGTGAACATGGGGTGGGTGTCCAGACTTCTCTTGGCCCTTCCAGGTGTCTAGTGTGGGCCTTCCTATCACCTGGAGTAGGGGTATGAGGCTACTTTTCCCCTTTTTCTAAAATCTCAGAGATAAAAATTCTTAGCTTCACAGTTCACACTATTCTTTTTGCAAAAGTTTCTTTTCTTTAAAAAAAAAAAAAAAAAAACCAACTTTCAGTTAGTTGTCCTGGCACACACCTGTAATCCCAGTGGCTTGGGAGGCAGAAGCAGGAGGACCACAAGTTCAAGGGTAGCCTTGGCAACTTGGCAAGACCCATCTCAAAAAATAAAAAAAAAAAATGAGCTGGGTAGGTGGCTCAGTGTTTGAGCACTCCTGGGTTAAATCTTCAATCCCTCCCCCACAAAAGTAGTTTCATAACAATTTTGAAAAACACAAATAATTCTATCCTTCAATATTCCTCTCTTTCTGAGACTATGATTCAGAATCCTGCAAAATATTTGTCTTTTATGTGGCTGATCTGTATACCCACCCTGAAGACTTAAGCTCGTGGCCCCTGCAACTGTGCATGTGGCATGTGGCATTTATGCTGCAGAGATGCTCCCCAGAAGCCCAGGGCCCTGGTCACAACTGTGCAGGATGCTAGCAGCACCATGTGCTTCTGGGATTAACAGGTCGACACTGTCTTTCCAGGCATGGTGGGATTCATTTGAAATACGGGGTTCTCATATAAACCTATATTGGCAGTGCATTTTAAATATTCCCTGTGAAGGGATAAAGTGCTTAAATGAAGACATCCCATAGACAAGTACATGCTAAGCTTTGCACCAAATCCTAACCTTGGGCCTTGGTTGTTGGCATAGTCTTGATACGGGGCACCATTTTGGTAGTGCTTGTTTAAAAAGGTAGAATTAAGCTTTGCTGAATGCAATTTGGGTAGCTTTTTTGTGTCTTCCTTTTTTTTTTTCCTCTATAGAGGTGGTCCAGTGGTGGGGGATGAGGGACAGAGAGTCTCTTTGGGCAGGAGATGTCATGGGCACCTCAAATTAATGTGAGCAGCAGTCCCTTCTTGTTGTTTGGATGGACCGAATGCAGCCAGCAAGTCCTGGGCATCTTGTAAGCACGGAGTGCACATGTGATTCTACAGTGCAGAAAGCTCATCAGCAGTTACACAGAGCCAGGAACTAAGGGAGTCATGGATGGAAAACAGGCATTCAGGGTGACAGGAATATCTGAGGGGAGGATGGGTTCATAGGTATATACAGCATCAAATTCATAGGACTGTACCCTTTAAACATATGCACCATATTAATTATAAATTATATCTCAGCAAGGTTGGTTAAAGGTCCCCCATGTGTGCATTTAGGTCTTGCCTTTTCCCATCAGCCTATGGTCCTCTGGAGGCAAGGCCACGTTTTCCTTGTGTGGGGTGCAGTAAGGCAGCAACACAGTGTACCTAGGAGGCCTCTGATACAGACCCCAGTGTGAACCCACACTCTGCATCTGCCTGTTGTGATCACTGGAGAAGCAGCCTAAACTGGGCCTCAGTTTTCCCATCTGTAACATAGGGACAAAACACCTCATATACAGAATATTTGGAGAGTCTAATTGGTATGATTCTAAGTAAATCTTTGAAAATAATTGTTATGTAATAAAAAATTCATGATAGCTACTATTACTCCTTTTTATTTTTTGGCAAAAATTCAAGGTAAATTGAATAGTTTGGGATCTATTGTACCTTAGAGTATACTTTGCTAAACAGTAGTATATACAAAGTGTTTGGTTCAGATTTCAATTGACTAGGTTTTTCTTTTTGTCTGTTTTGGTATAAACTTTCAATATATTCTGTGAATTTTGTGAGCAACATAGTACCTGATTCCGTAGTATTCTTTCCTTCTAACTTAGTGGCACAGTTCTTGGGTTGGGGGAGGTGTTGTAAGGAAGAGGTTTAATGAACAGTCTCCCATCTCTAACCAATGGGTTGGACAATTTGGCAAACACAGAGGACTGGTAATGCAGATGAAATTCCTGCTGCTTTCCTAAACAGAAAATGAAGGAAATTATGTCTTACAAGATCCCCAAGGAGATATCTTTACATCTGGAGAGTCTCCTTTGGTCTCTTTTATTCATGACTAATGTAGTTGCAAAAGTGTAATTTGACAGTAAAAATATTAACCTCTAAAGGCAAGTTTCGTAAGATGACATTTACAAGCCATTTTACACATGCTTATAGATTAATGTGACACAAGTTGTCTGTTTCCAATCCTGTCCTCAGTTCTTCTTATATTAGGATTGATAGCATTTGGTTTTCAATGTTCCTATTGGGGCTCAGATAGCCTTGAAGGTATCATTTAGAAAAAAATGATGGAAATCTGACTCTGATTTTTATCTCATCATAAATATCTCATCATTTCTCTCCTAAAATTCGTCTGCCCCAATACACATGTACTCTGTGTAATTGCATATATAGGGATCTCAGTTCCTAGTAAAAAGGCTAAATTGACCCCTGGGACTCCAAGGTCATACACATAACAGCTTTGTGTTTTCTTACCTACTTTGTGTCTTCTCATCGTGTTTTCTCTAATGACCTTTGAAATTACTTTCATTTTTCTTTATGCCATTAGCATGAGACCTCTTTAAGTGCCCCTGTTTCCCTTTCACCAAGACACACACTGCTTTTGGTGATGCCTGGGAGGAACAGGTCCCAGAAGAACTGGTTGTGACCTGGTCACACATTCAGCATCTACTTATTGAATGCTTTCTATGCGCCCTGCCCTGTGCCAGAGGAGTGAAGAGGAGACAGGTCCACGTCCACAGGCAGATTACCTGCAGGTGGAGTCCAGGGATAAGAATCAACCAGGAGCATTTCAAGAATAGCTACTGAGAAGGAAATGATGTAGCATAACAGAGCAATCTGGTGCAATCTATATAATGTATATCATGCAACAATACCAAGTGTAAGGAAATCGTGTAGTGTGTACTCAGGGGCACGCACAGCAAATTAGAGGAATGTGGAGTAACATAGATGGAGCGGGACACCAGAAGGGTACAGGAAGTTTGGAGTGGACAAGCCTAAAGGGAGGCCCTCTGAGCAGTGGCCCTTGAGCTGGGGTCTTATGCATGATCTTAGTGGTGACCATGAACATGGTCTTCACAATGGTGAAGGTCTTCAAGTCTGCCCTTCCAGCAGAGCTGGTCCAGCAGCCTCTCTGGGTCAGGGCCCAGGCAGCACCTGGGTTCCTTCCATCCTTCCCAGCTCACAGTGCCAGGCCCTGGCCAGCTCCCAGGAGGTTCCTGGAGCCTGGGGCAATCCTCCTGCATTTCCATAAGACAACATCTGGTGGAAGGATGCCTCACTTCCTGAGTGTCTCTGTGAAGGAGCCCTTTCCCATAATCCCTAGTGGGCTTCTCACACGACATTGGCCAGGGTCGTACCACGTGCCTCTTCCTAGCCAATCAGTGGAGGGGCAGTGAGGCCGAGGTGGGCAGAGCACCGTGGTCTCCTTAAGAGAAAGGAAGCCATAGTGGTGTTAGAACCCAGGAGGTGCGGGGCGAGGGCTGCTGTGTGGTGAGTGGCCTGTGGTGTCGTGCCTGTGTGACCCCCAGGTCTGTGGACAAGGTCCACATGGGGAAAATCGGTGGAAGGATGCCAGCGAGATCGCTGCCTGTGAGTGGGGAAGCGGCTCCACGCCTCAGGGCATCAGCTGCCTCTGTGTGGTCTCAGTCCCTGGGCAGCGTTGGGCGTGGTCTGCCCTGACCCCCTCACGAAACTGAGCATATGGCAGCCTTTTCGTGCCTGGATTCTGGACAGGTGAAGTGAGCATCCGGACCTCTCAGGGAGTAATGGTGGGGCTTGTTGTCTGGAGCAGCAGGAAGGGCCGGCAGTGATGCCCTGGGCAAAGGCGCTGCAGTGATGCCCTGGGCAAAGGCGAGCTGCCCCGCAGGCAGTGGTCCTGTTGGAAGTGGTGGTAAAGTGACAGGGAGCACTCAGCTGGGGGTGTGTGCGTGGGACAGGTGACTCAAGAGTTTTCATGCAGTCTGTTCCACCAGTCACCACAAAAGTCCTCTGAATGTTGCTTTTGGGGCTACAAATAATTTTTAGAAAGCGTGAATTTACAGATACAGAACCCATAAGTAACAGGGCCAGCTGTAAATTGGTGAATCCGTGGAGTGGGGAACTCTGTTTTTTGTATATCTGATATGGCCCCTGTATGTTTTCACGTATTCAGATGTTAGCACTCAATATGATAAGCCATATTAAATGAGTTGTTTTAGTTGAATCACACAAGGATGGAGAACATACATTTTTAAAGGGTATTTATATCCTTGGAGAGAAGAATGATAATAACATACAGAACTGCTAAATTCTTTCACTCTTTTACATTTTTAAATAATTAATTATTTTGTCCATTTCAGTTGTACATCGATTCCTGAAATACAAGGTAGGGTTAAATCTGCACATGCTCTTAAAGGGTGCAGAATCACTGCATTATGATATCAATTGTAATGACAGAAAAAAACTCTCATGGTTTCCAAAGATGAAGTGTTCCTGGCAGTGAGATGTGGTTCAGAGTGATCCAAAGTGGAATTAGTTGTGGGTGAGAAGCAGTTGACAAAGAAGAACCAGAATTTTTCATAAATGTAGGAGAGTTGAGGTCTGTACTCTAAAAGGTAGGATTGGGAAAGTCCCAGCAATCGGTGACAACTACTTGCATCAGGGAGAAGGTGAGGGCAGAAGGGAACCTCCTAATATGTGCACTGCAGCCTTCTGATTGGCAGAAAACCAATAGATTGGTCTGCAAGGCATGGGCAGATTACATTCTTTTTCTCTAGAGGAAGGTTCTTCTTGAACCTCCACTTGCCCCAGTGTAGTGCTCCTATGGGAAGAGGGTTTGCTTTGTAATAGGACTTCTGTTACCATTCCTAAATATTTAAATGGATGGCAGCCTGGTTTAACTTTGAGTCAGCATCATGGGATTTTAAAGTAAGAGCATGACCCTCCATTTCATTTTTCTGCTCTAAATAGAAGTCGTATTCTAATTTTTCCTTTTTCCTGGGCACAATAATGTAGATTTAAGTTCTTCATTCATGCTCCCCAAAATAGCTGATTTTTTTGCACTTCATTTTCTCCCCTTTAAAAAAGTAAAGCAGAGAAAATGGGAAAGTATTCTTTTTTCCTAAAATTTGAAGAATCAAAGAAATGCCCTTTTCAGCTCAAACTGTAATTATGGGGCCGAAAGACTTGTTAGCTCCACTGTCTACTATCATTTTTTTAAATAAAATTTTAAAATTTGTTCTAATTAGTTATACATGATAGTAGAACACATCATACATAAATGGTTTATATCTTCTCATTCTTCTGGTTGAACATGAGGTAGAGTTATATAGTCATGTGATCATATATGCACATGAGGTTATGTTTGATTCATTCTACTATCCTTCTTGCCCCTACACCCTCTCCCCTCTTCACTCCCCTCTGTACAATCCAAGTACTTCCATTCTTCCCTAGTCCCCCCCCCACCCCCTTATTGTAAACTAGCATCCAAATATCAGAGAAAACACTCAACCTTTGGTTTTGGGGGATTGGCTTATTTTTCTTAGCATGATATTCTCCAGTTCCATCCATTTACCAGCAAAGGCCATACTTTTTTTATTTTTTAAGCTGAGTAATATTCCATTATGTTTCCATGCCCTACTTTCTTTATCTGTTAATCTGTTGAAGGGTACCTAGGTTGGTTCCATAGTTTAGCTATTATGAATTGTACTGTTATAAACATTGATGTGACTGCATTACTGTAGTATGCTGATTTTAAGTCCTTTGGGTATAAACCAAAGAGTGGGATAGCTGGGTCAAATGGTGGTTCCATTATAAGTTTTCTGAGGAATCTCCATACTGCTTTCTGTAGTGGTTGCACCAATTTGCAGTCCCATCAGGAATGTATGAGTGTGCCTTTTCCCCCACATTCTTGCCAACATTTATTGTTGCTTGTATTTTTGGTTATCGCCTGAATCATCTTTCAAAAACAGTATTATTTTAATTCTATAAATTCATGGGTACTGTGTGATAATTTATGCTTACATAGAGAACATAATGTTCAAATCAGGGTAGTTAACATTTTCATCTCAAACATTTCAAACTTTAAATGAACACAATAATTGTACATGTTTATGGGCCACAGTGTGATATTTCAATATATACAGTGGGTACTGATCAAATCAGGACAATTAGTATTTCCATTTTCTTCTCACTACATTATAATTGGGGCCTTTGAGCTTTTCTCTCTGGTTAGACATAAAACATAATAGGTCATTGCAAAGACTTGTCCCCCAACTCTTTTGTAGAGCGCCAGAACTTATTACTGCTATCTAACTCTTTTGGTTCACATTATCCAATCTCCCACTACCCACCCCTCAACACTTCTCAGCCTCTAGTAATCACTGTTAAACATTTAGATTAACTTTTAAAAACATACATGTATAAAAACATGGAGTTTGACTTATTTCTCTTAATGTAATACCCTCTGATTCCACCCTCTTTGTTGTAAATGATGAAATATCATTCTTTTGTGGCTGAATAATATTCCATTATATACAACTGTGTGTATATAGCACAGCTTCTTTATCCTTTCATCCACTGATGGTATCTGGGTTGATTCCATATCAGCTACTGTGAACAGTGCATCCATGAATGTGGGTGGCAGGTATCTCTCTTTTATATGCTGATATCATTTCCTTTGGAGATATACCCAGAAGTGGATTATATAGTAGATCTACTTTTAGTGCCTCCATCTGTTCTCCATATGACTGTATGAGTTTGCGTGTCCATCAATAATGTATGAGAGTTTCCTCTCACTCACATCCTTGCCATCATTTGTTTTTTGTTTTCTTTTTGGTGATGACCACTCTAACTTTGGTGAGAGAGTATTTTTTGAGTCTTATGGCCCTGATGGCTAATTAAGTTGAGGGATTTTTTTTCCCATGAATTTGTTGGCCATTTGAATTCAGCCCTTTAAAAATAGACATGCAGACCAGTGGAACAGAATAGATTCAGAAATAACCTTATGTACTTACAGGCAAACAATTCTCAACAAAGGTGCCAAAAACATATGTTGGAGAAAGGAGAATGTCTTCAATAAATAGTACTGGAAAAACTGGATATTCACTAGGAGGAGATTTAAATTTGACCTCTATTTCTTGGTATGAAAATAAACTTGAGGACTGGGGTTGTAGCTCAGTGGTAAAGCACTTACCTGGCATGTGGGAGGCCCTGGTTTCATCCCCCATAACAGAAACAACAACAAAAAAGTCACAATGAGAACAGAATGGGTAAGAAACTAAAATGTAAGATCTGAAATTGGGAAACCACAAGAAGGAATCAGAGTAAACATCTTGTGACATTGGTATAGGCAATGACATTTTTCATAAGATCCCCAAAATACAAGGAATAAAAGTAAAAATAGACAAATAGAATTAGTCAAACTGAGAAGCTTCTATGCAGCAAACTTGCCATAGAAGGAAGAGACAGCCTGCAGAATGGGGGAAAATTTTTACAAATGATTAATGTGACAGAAAGTTATTATGTGAAATATCCAGGAACTTAAATTACTCAATAAGAATAGTCACATGAGCAACAACAACATCAACACAAAGTACTTCACAAATAACCCACTATGATGCCTGGACAGATTTGCTGCTCAGAAGAGCAGATTCTGGAGAGAAGGGGACTTTGGACTACTCCATTCTTACAGGGCACAAGGGGACTCCAAAATGACCCAGTTGCTCTCTGGCTACCTCTGCATTGCTTTGTGGACCAGGGTTACTCAGGGTCACTGTGATTTCAGCTGATCTTCTAGTTAGGGGCTTAAGTGAAATACACTTATATATTTCCTAAGATGATGCTGATGTTGTGAAGTGGAAATGACAAGGTTCTTTCTCTGTGACTGGGATGAAGGGTGAGAATTTGGTTTGAATTTACGGTGAACTACCACATCCAGAAACGTGATTGGTGGGTGGTTGGAGGCCTCCTCTTCCTCCTCAGGGAGCACATTTATATTAGTACCATTTTGCAGGGGAGCGTGGTAATTTGTCTCACATAACTTGGAGGTTTTCCCTGGGTGTGGAAGTTGGTATTTCTGATGTCACTCTTGAGCCAATCACCTGATAATGCTTAGCAGGCATTTCGGCTCCTGGATCTGAGGCCTGGAGCAGAGGTCTGAGCTGCAGCTCCAGGATAAAGGTGAAGAGAGGAGGAAGGGAAGTGTCAGGTTCTAGTTGGTGGCTTGTCAGACTGGCTGTGTGATGCCATCACTGGTTGAGTTGTGAGCCTTGCCAGCACCAGTCTGATACAGACAGCTCTGCTAAATTTTTTTTAGTTTTTTTTTTTAGGTGGACACAATATATTTATTTATTTTTCTTATGTGGTACTGGGAATCAAAACCAGTGGCTCATGCATGCTAGGCAAGTGAGCTACCACTTGAGCCACATCCCCAGACCCAGGTCTGCTAATTTTAACCAAGATTGATTTTTGGACTTTTGACTTCTGGAACTTCAAGATAATAAGCTTATTTTGTTAAGTTAAAAAAAAAAAAGTTATCAGACCTCTGGCCAGTTATGTTGTAGCCTCAGTTTCTTCATGTGTAAAATGAGATTCTGGCCCCTTTGCAGTTTTGTGATTCTGTTGTGAATTGATGGTTTATTTTCTGTCTTCTCTTCATGAAGTGATGCCTACTCCTTCCCCTCCCTCATCTATACATTTTCTTGATGGGCCAGAAGAGCAAGGCAGCAACATTTTATTTGCTTATCCTGAAGATGCGAATTGAAAAGGAGCCTTAAATTGTCTAATTCTGAATCTGTGAGTGGATCAATTAAAGGGGAAGTCTCCAAATGCTGAGTCAAAAGACCATGCTAAAATGCTACATCCTTACCACTATTCTGCAAAATTATAGTTTAATGGGGCAAAAATAATTGCATCTATGTTTCTAGCACATTTCATGAGTGCTTTGCCTCATGGATTTACCAGGATTTTAATTTAATACAAATCTCTCTTGGTTTTTCAGAAGATCCTCTTCATGGCTTGGGTTAAGTATGTTTTTATGTAACAAAAACCTTTTGTTCATCTTCTAATATGGTGCCAGAGTGAAACAAATTGCACCTGGGGTTTGATTGGTGGTGGTTTGAGTTCATGAAAAAGGTAAAATAAAGAAAAAGCACATCACAAAAGCAACAGAGGTTGTGTAACTCCATTAAATTATGTTTACGGGTTTACTTGTCAGAGTTTTGTAACAAAATGGTTTTTCTGGAGCCTGTTTATCAGTATTTGTCACTAATTAGTGCCTACAAATTACACTTTTATGGGAGTCATGTTCTTGCGGTCATCCTGGTGTCTTAATAAAATCAGAGCTGTCACTCCTCATGTGCTTTGCTGTTGTTAGGTTTTGCTTGTGCTTTTCTTTCTGGTGCATCTCATGGTTCTCTCTCTTCCCCAAAGGTTTCCAACAACTGTGACTCCATTTTCGTGAATGGGAAGGAAATGAAGAGTAAAGTGGACACGATAGTGAACTTCACCCACCAGCACTTCACCTTCCAGGTGGAAGTCACTGTCTGGGCGCCTTGACTCCCCTTGCAGATTGAGATCTCAGACACAAGCTGAGCCAGATCAAGGGTTGGAGGATCCTGGTGGCCTCCAACAGAAGGTGAAGACCATACCACAGTGGGTTACAGTGGTCTGTGCTTGGGGTTCAGATGAGTCTGACTTGGGACTCACATTTTAGTATTAACACCTTTTAGAATAGTTGTGAGGATTCAGTGAGATGATAGGTGTGCCTAGCATGGGGCCTGGCATTGGCGCAGCTGTTTTCCATACCCATCTCACTCTCGTTCATTCTTGTGTTCCTCTTCCTTAGTCTCGCTGCTCAGGGATGTTGGTCATTTCTCATGGACACAATGCAGGGATTAAGACTGTGAGCTCTGGAGTGAGGCTGTCTGAGTTTTAAAACCTGGTTTTCCCACTTAAAGCTCTGTGAAATTGTGGCTTCACCTGTTCATTCCTCAATTTCTTTATCTGAATTGAAAATAATATTACTGAAAAGTTGTCCCAAGAATTCAGTGATGTGATGCGTACTCTAGTAGACAGAATTCTAAAGATGAACTGCTTGCTCTCCAAGATTCCCATCACCAAACACTGATCTGATAGGGTGGTGAGGGGATTTCACAGAAATAGCTACAAACAACTGATCAATGGAGAGTACCCTGGTGGGCCAGACCCATCAGATAAGCCATTGAGAGCAGAACATTCTCCATAGCCAATACATAGTGGAAGTAGGAGGGATTTGAAGGTGTGAACATTTGGACAGGGTGTTGCTGGCTTTGAAGATGGACTGAGCCACATTTCAAGGAGAGAGGGTGACAGTATTTAGGAGCTGGGAGTAGCCTGAGGATGTACACCAATCAGAAAATGGGGGCCTCAGTCCTTCAATAAAAGGATCCAAATAACCTGCAACAACCAGACAGATCCTAGAGGTGGGCTCTTCCCTCACATCTGCTCATCAGAGTCAAGGCCAGAAACTGGAGAGGAAAGGCCAAGTTGGCCTGAGTGGCAACAGGGAAGGTGGTGATGGCACTCAGAATGTGAGAGGAGCGTCCTGGGGAAATCACTGCACAGACAACTGCAGGGCTGGTAGAAATCTAGACTTCAGAATGCTGCCACTGAGGGCCTGGAGGGAATTGAGGAAGGCTGATTCTTGCTAGGAGGCCACAGAGTGCTCAGCAGAGCTAGGTACTGCCAGTATGTGGAAAGCAAGTGAGGCTGGCTGTGGCTGAGGAGGTGATGGGTGTGCACCTTGGAGTCTTCTTGCTACATATGGTAAAATGCAAGAGGAGAGATAAATGGAGGCAGGACTGATAAAAAGGAACAGGACCTGAGGATGTTGAAGTTTTTAGCATCACTAGATGGCCAGCTATGGGAAAAGCAAGAGACTCCCTGCTGGAAAAGTGGGCCCTTCAGCAGAGGCCGAGGATGGGACTCAAGACTCTTCCCTGAAACCTGAAGGACAGGCCCAGAGCTGACTGCTTGTGTGGCTTCTTGATTTTGGCCCACCCTCCACCTCTTCCAGGGCTATGAATTCTGCCTTTTGGGCAAAACTAGCGAGGAAGGAGTGGGCACCCCATGGTGTCCGAAACAGATCACCTGGGCTCCAAGCCCAAGTTGTCATTACAGCCAAAGCTCAGAAAAGCCCATCAGCACTGTGCACTAAAACAGAACAAAGTTACTAAAACAGGTGTTAGTGGGATCCAGGGTTTTCTGTCATAATATTCAGAATGTGCAGAAGCAATTGAAAATCACTTGTTATACCAAGCAGGGAGAAAAAAACAAAGCTCTCAGTGAGGAATTACAAATAGCCCCAAAACAAAACAAAACAAAAAAATTAGAAAATCTCAGCAAGCACATGTACTCTTCATAAAGAAGAAGATGTAAATCATAGGACTGAAAAAGAGAGTAACTGTCAGTGAGGCTGTTAGAAGATCAAGTCAGTGGAAGACAGACAAAAGAATTTACTCAATATGAGTAAGAGAGAAGTAGGTTTGGGGCAAGCGAACAGAGCTTCAGGGACTTGTGAACAATGACAAAAGATCTAAAGTTCTGTAATTAGAATCTGAGGAGACAGGAAAGGGTATATGGCTGAAACAGTATTTGAAGAAATAGTGGCTGAAAACTCCCAAATTTGACAAAAGACACAGCTTATGGATTTGAAAAGTTGGGAAATCACAAAAGTGACAAATAATCCAAAGAAATCCATGCCAAGGCAAATCATAATTAAGCTTGTGAAACTTAGAAGACAAAGGAAGAATCTTAAAAACATCCAGATATTACACTAATTTGAATGAGGATGAATTTCTCACCTGAGACCAAGGAGGCTAGAAAGATGTGGCACATGTTTCCAATGGTGAAAGAAAAGAACTGTCAGTCCTGAATCTATATCTGAAAAAAGTATTCTTCAAGAATGAAGGGGAAATAAAGACATTCTTACATGAAGAGAGACAGAATTTATTTCCAGGAGACCTACCCTTAAAGAATGGCTGGCGGAACTTCTCCAAAGAAAAGGAAAATGATAACTGAAAAAGATTTGGAACTTTAAAAGGAAAAAAGAATGACAGAATCAGTGAAAATTAAATAGGATAGAAGTCTTCCTGAATTCATGAATTTCTTAAATTATATTTGACAATCATATTTGGTTGAAACAAAAACTTAGGACCTCATCAGTGTGGTGCTTAAAGCACATAGAGGAAGTCTTTAAAACAATTGTTTGTGAAAGCAGGGAGGCCAAGGAACCTAAATGGAATTAAGGTGCCTGCCTTCCAAATGGTCAAACTTTGTTAACCAGGCTAAAATAAGTTATTCATGGAGGTTAAATTGCACACCCATGCATGCATACAGGCACAAGTGACTCTAAAGTTGGTGATATCTGAATGAGCTCTGTGTGTGCCAAGGCCAATTGCTTGGTTTTGGTATTGTCCTCTCATTACAAAGATAGTCTCTTTGCAGTAGTGAGTAATGAGTGTATGGGATCTCTCCATACTTCTTTTTCTTTCAGTGAATTTGTGATTATTTCAAAATTAAAAGTTAAAATAATTAATAGAATACACTTTATCTTAACCTAACAGAACTGTTTTGTTTCAATAATTAAGAACTTCTAAAAGTTTACATACTTACTGACAACTTTTATCATACCGCCACCTTTTAATGAAGTGTAAAATATACTTTATAATGCACTTCTTTCAGTTTTATCCACTTAATTAAGGGGAACTTCTCATCACTATCACAAAAAAAAAGACAGCTGGTATCATTTATTATAAAATAAATTGTATCAAATATTAATACAAGAAAAACAATGTTTTAAATTTCTGAGTAGATGCTGTCTCTGTGTGTCTTTGTTAAGTATCAGGACAGCATTTAAAGACTTTGTAGCACTGAACGGAAACTGTGCTGGTGATATATTCTGAGGGACTCAAAAATAGAATGGGGGGCTGGGGATGTGGCTCAGCAGTAGCGCGCTCGCCTGGCATGCGTGCGGCCCAGGTTTGATCCTCAGCACCACATACCAACAAAGATGTTGTGTCCGCCGAGAACTAAAAAATAAATATTAAAAATTCTCTCTCTCTCTCTCTCTCTCTCTCTCTCTCTCTCTCTCTTCTCTCTCTCCCCCCTCTCTCACTCTCTCTTTAAAAAAAATAGAATGGGAATGACTTTTCAGTATGTCACAATGTTTTTAATGCTGTGTCCCTTTCCTTCTGAAGGCTTCTCTCTTACCCATAAAGATCTTTACTTCTCGCTTCAGGAAACTGGAATTGCTGGTCACAGTGCTGGTTCAAGGAGGCAGATTGACCTATTGTGAATAACACATATTTCAGAAATCAAATGGAACTGGATGCAAGCCTGCTAGTTAGCAGTTGTCACATGTTTTAGTCAGTTTGCGTCACTGAGATAAGACCTGACAAGAACAACATAGAGAACGACGAGTGTATTTCAGCTCATGGTATCAGAGGTTCAGTCCATGGTCAGCTGACTCCATAGCTCTGGGCCAGAGGTGAGGCAGACCATCATGTCAGAAGGGCAGGGAGGAAGAAAGCAGCTCAGGACGTGGTAACCAGGAAGAAAGAGCACCACACTCAGCAGGGACAAAATATAAAGCCCTAAAGCCTACTCCCAGTGACCTGCCTCCTACAACTACACCCCACTGCCTACAGTTACCACCAGTTAATACATATCAGTGGATTAATAGGTCACAGGACTCATAATTCGATTTTTTCACCTCTGAACATTCTTTCATCATTCCGTACATGAGCTTTTGGGAATGCCTCAGATCTAAACTGTAAAATACGTGTTAACCACTGTGAGCCTTTTGTCACAGCCACAGTAAAGATGAGGTTAGTTGTAGAGCCAGTGAGGATGTACATAGGGACAACCAGATTGGGCTTGGCCCTGCCTCTGCACATGATAGTTACGTGGCCCCTTTCTTATCCACATGATCAGTATACAGTCCAACTTCAGTCTTCAGGTTTTGTGAGGAATGAATGAGTTAAACATGTGGCTGTTGTAAAGTCGGCTGTCACTGTGGGGAGACTAGGCCCATAGTAGGTGTAACAACAGTACATAGGAATTGCTGTCATTTCATCCCCTGATGTATTCCTCCTCACTGGTGGTTGCAGACTAGGCAACAGCCATGAATCAAAGTCCTCTGCTATGAGGCCACAGGAGAGGTTCTTCTTTAGGGGAAGGTTCTAGAATTGCAGAACCAGAGGATTTCTCAGGGTGGGCTGTGGACAGATGGAGAGCATGTGCCAGGATTGGAGGAAGGGCCAGAGCCTTGGGGAAGGAAAGCAAAAACCAGGATGGGCGAAAGGAGAGATCCACTCACAAGTTTTACCAGTAACAAACCAGCAGCTTTGCTCCCAGAGCAGTACTTGTGGGTGAGGGCAGGATGTGCCAGGGGAGAGTGCTCTGGCACCCCAAGGGCCTAAGCAGGAGGAAGCTGCTTCTGTGGAGTCCACTGGCCCAGGCCCGTGAGGAGTGGGATATGAGAGCAGGCCCAGCCCACTGACTCCTGGTTTATCTTTGCAGATTCTAAGGGGCTTTCCCAGTGTCTTTACATCTTGATCTCCTTGGTCCTTGATCTTTGTACTCCCAAAGGGGAGGAACAGGCAGCCATTCTTATTTTCATTTCCAGCATGAGGTACCTGAGCCCATGGGAGAGCAGAGCACCTGGCTCAAGGCCCAACAGGGAGTGAAAGTGTGATTGTAGAGTGCTTTCTCATTGTGTTTGAAGGTTAAGGTCAACATTTAGGGGGATTGTTCTAGAAATTTTGCCTTTGACATATTCCTGTTCCGGTTTCAGTCTCCCATGGTTGCACATTAGATGGTAAAGTGGTAGGAATGGCTCCTTAGGACATGACTATTCCCTGCCCCACTTTAACTGTTCATCCAGTTATCCCACAGTGGTCCACACAATGACCATATTGTCCCATGATAGGCATCTAACCTGCCCATTGGAAGGGATGTGAGCAGAAGAGGGCTGAGCACCATTTTCTTCAAAAGAGTTGACCACAGGCCACTGCTTTCAAAGTCTGAATGTCGGTTGTTGGGAAAGCGCTACTCTTTGAGTGCTGAGTACCAAGGCAATCAATTTGAGTTATGGTCTCTAACTTAAAACAAGCTTATCTCAGAAAATACACTGTTGTTATCATGGCATGAATCCCAAGAAAGGAATTGGATTAAGGTGACCTTTATAACACTCCTTCAAGTGCTAAGTTTAATTGGACAGTGGCAGGATACCTACGTAAGCAGTCTTCCTGTGTGCGCTCTGTAGAGCACTGCAGAGTCTCCGAGGCCCCGCCAGCTCCCGGATTTGAAATTGTCATATGGGCAGATACCATGCTTTCTCACTTACTCCCCAGGTCCTCTCACCTCTCTCTGACTCCATCCTGCCTGAGAAGACAGTGATTGTCCTGGATGACCGCGTCACCATCGTGGAGCTGGGCGTGCAGCTGGTGGCTGGCTTGTCCCTCTCCCTGCAGCCTCACAGGGTGGACCAAAGGGTCATCGTCTCCACAGTGGCTGCCAGGCCCCACAGCAAATGAGAGCCTGGAGGCCTGTGCCTTGGTCCATGGTCAGCTCCTCTCCATGTCGTTTTGTCCTACACAGAGGGTCAGCAGGGTCTTGCACCCCCTTGCTGTTCTTGGAGCTGCTCCCTACATCTCCCCCAGCACATTGGGTCTAGGAAAGCATGTAGAGATGGAGGCTCATTTCCTCTGCCATTTGTTCTCCAGCAGGATAACCTGTGACAGGCACAGTCTGCTGTTGGACTGTGAGCTGAGGACCATGTTTTTTTACCTTGGCCAAACCAAATGAGTAATTTTTGATACTGCATCTTGCTAAGTTGCTGAGACTGGCCCTGAACTCATGATCCTCCTGCCTCAAGCTCCTGGTTGGCTAGGATTACAGGTGTGCATCACTGTGCCTGGCTGTTGCAAATCATTTATAAAGATAACCGAGGCACTAGGCCAACTCATAATCCATCGTTTACCAAGAAATTTACCAGAGTGCATTTTGCTTCATCAGCATTGGCTTCCTAATAAAGAAGGTTCAAAGCGATATTATCCTTAGCAGTAGCCTGATTAGTTGCACCTAACATTGATTCAGATAAATTGCCTAATCTTTCAAAGTGTTTTTAGAAAGGTCAAAGTCAAATTCTTTGATATGGCATGCAGTAAATTAATTTACACTTTAGTGCATTCATGAAAGCTTATTATTTATTTCTCATACCAGTGGAGTTCCTGCAGATTATTGATGCCAGTTCAAGGCATGACAAGAACTGGTAAAGATTATAAAATGGAAGATTTTTTTCTTCATATACTTAAAAGCGTTTATGTAGGAAATCTTGCTTATGTTGTAAATTTGAAGGGAGCTGATCATGCTTTGATTTCGTTTCCCTCAGGAAGCCATAGTCAGTTCTTGGATTTTGTTCAGTGATGGCTCTATTGCACCTTTAGACATTTATGATGAGAAGGATTTTTCCATAACTGTCTCATCATTAGATGAAATGGTGGTGTCTGTCCAGCCAAATTTGCAGTCCCAGTGGCTGGTTGTGGTTGCAGAGGGTGAAGGACAAAGGCCCCTGATAAAGTTGGAGATGATGATCAGTGAGCCTTGCCAGAAGACCAAGAGGAAGAGTGTTCTTACTGTGGGTAAAGGAAGCGTCAAGGTCAGGTTTGTACCAGGCATCCAGGAGGAGCACTGAGGAGGCAGCAATGACATTGAGGGTGTGAACCGGGAATACAAAGATCACCTGAGCAACTCCATAGAGCGGGAAGGGAGCCAGGAGCCAGCAGTCCAGGAGTGGCTCCAGCATGGGGGCCCTGCTGGCCCAGAGGACAGGACCAACAGGAGCACAACCCTGCCGCTGCCTGGGAAGGGGAAGGACAAGAAGCTGCTCAAGAGTGGTGGTGCAGACGCCTTCACCAGCTTCCCCACCCAGGGGAAGTTTCCAGAATCCAGTAACCCTAGTGACCTTACAATGGCCTCCAGGGGCTTGACTGACTTGGAGATCGGCATGTACGCCCTGCTCTGTGTATTCTGCCTGGCCATCCTGGTCTTCCTGATCAACTGCCTGGCATTTGCCTGGAAGTACAGACACAAAAGGCTTGCGGTGAGCGAGCAGGGCAACATCCCCCACTCCCACAACTGGGTCTGGCTTGGGAACGAGGTGGAGCTTTTGGAGAACCCAGTGGACATCACACTCCCCTCGGAGGAGTGCACGACCATGATACACAGGGGGCTGCAGTTAGAGGAGAGGAACTTCCTGCTGAATGGAGGTTCCCAGAAGCCCTTCCACAGTCAGCTGCTCAGACCTACTGACTATGTCTATGAGAAAGAGATGAAAAACGAACCTGTAAACTCTTCTGGCCTGAAGAGGAAGAGCGTCAAGTTTACTTCCTATACCACCATCCTCCCTGAGGATGGGGGCCCGTACACCAACTCCATCCTGTTTGACAGTGATGACAACATCAAGTGGGTCTGCCAGGACATGGGGCTGGGGGACTCACAGGACTTCAGAGACTATATGGAAAGACTGCAGGACCAGATGTAAACTCCCTTTTTATGTTGTATTCACCTTTATGCCTTCTGTTTTCTGAACGGTGGAGCAGTGAGTCTGATCAGCAATAGAGTGACTTCACAAAGCTGAGTTTGTGGAGGTCTGGAGGGAGCCCTTTCTAAGCATGTTTCAGAGGCCTAGAGAGTTATGTCAGCTGGGTTTTAAGCTGGGAAATGCCTCAAAAACAGCTACATGTAGGGACTGGAAGAATTCTAAGACAACAGTTTTGCCTACAGCCTGGTACCAGCTCAGTGCAGGTAGAGTAAACCCGACCCCACAGACATTGTTAGTCATCTCATGGCGAATGGCTGTGTGTAGTGAGGAGAGATTTGGATGGTGATTTTCCTGTTCCTAGACCTTTTAAAGCACAGTGGGCAGGTACAGCCTGTGGCCTGGGTTTGGACACACATGAGAGGTGACTGAATGTAGCTATCCTTATTTGTTAGGAGCGCTGCTCAGTACTTTTATATACATTTGCACCTGCACCTGTTCCTTTGACCTCTGGAATTTTTTTGAAACATGAAGAGAAGAAATTTCACTCTTTGAGATCTGTGTGATTTACAAATGAGTTTTATTTCCTGGGATTTGCCGCGTCACGTCATTTCCTGGGTCTCCATACAGGATGTCAGGTTTTTCAAGTTTTGAGCACTTCTTTCTTTAGTGACAGCATCTAAGAAGCTTATTCTCACTTTCTTTTTCCTACCTTTTGCTGTTAAACTTTCTTGTGTATGACTGGGACGGGGCTTTTGCTTAAAATGTTGATATACAGTGAGGGAGGGTCATCTCTTTACATTTTTCTATGTGAAGTTTAAAACAACTTGGAGGAAAGTTGTGAACACACACATTTATTTTTGTCCTCTGTTTGCTAAGAATCCTGGGGAGCTCCTGGAGGACACTGCTGAGGGCAGAAAGCCCCTAGGGAGCAGTGATTATGCAGGTTCTTTGTAGTCAACACAGTGTACCATCCAAACTGAATCTAAAGGTAGAATCCATCTACAACTGCACTGAAGGGAAATTGCCCAGGAAATAGCTTCCAATTAAACTTTCCATTTTGCCAGAAAAAAAGAAAATTAAATGATATTTCAAGTTAGCAATACATATGAATTATCCATACAATAACCATCTTCACAGGTGTGCATTTGTTGGCAAAGCAATGGGTTCCCCCCAGAATTCACAAAAATAAATGACTGTTCCAGAGCCCAAGAAGCAGCTATTATGAACAAACGATAGCTATTGAAAAATCAAAGTGCTAAGAGGAAAAAAGTGATTCTTGTATAATTTTTAAATAAAAATATTTAGAATCATCATGAGTCATCATCTCAAAGCAAGAATTTCAGATTAGCAAAATGTGACATTTTTATTTATTAAGATGCTATATGTGGAAAAGCAGACACTGGACTAATCTGTCTCATTATGAGTTAACTGAGCCATTTGCATCCCTAAGAAATGGAATTTGAAAGGCCCAAAGTAGGAGGCACATGCAACAAGTCACCCTTACTCCCAGTGGCTGACAACTGAGCTATTCAAAAGAGAATTGTTTTCATTCAGTTGCTCTCTTATTTTAGATTCTCATGGATGGGAACTTGACAACTCAGCCTCTTCTAGCCATGAAGCAGCAGCCAGAAATTTCTCCTATATCTCTTGCATGCCACAGATAGGGCTGAAATTGCAGATGGTATAGCAGTGACCTCAGAGGCTGGTATTGGATTGGTTTTATAAGTATTTAAAATGGCGCTTAGGAGCTCAAGCCAAGGACTGCAGAGAGCTTCAACTTAACTGGAGAATGAAGCAGAATACCTAAGCCTTAACTGCAAAAGGAGTTTGCAGGACAGCTGGCGCCTTTTAGGAAGAGCTCCCTGGTTAGCCAGTGGCCTTTCCGAGGGCTTAATGGGAAGGTAGCACAGAACAACTGTGAAGACAGAAGAGAGTTCATGCCTGATGGACGCACAGCCAAGCTATCCAGGAAGTCTGGCTCCTTCTGGGAGACGTTTTCAGTTCCATCTTTTGGAGCTTCAATATCAAAGAAATAATGGAGGTCCTTTCTGAAAATGAGGAGTGTGAATTGAAAGGAAGGAGTTTACTCAGAAGGCCGCCTCCCAACCATTGGCACATCAAGACTTTGGTGGGGGCATAGTTTGTGAGGAATTGCCATTGTCGTGGGGAGCATCACTAAGGAACATATAATTCGGAGCCTTTCCTGGGGTAGGAACATGGGGCAGGGGCAGAGAGCAAACAGGAAGTATTGGGTTGTGCCAGATCAGCCTAAATGGAGCTGGAAGCTGACCATGATCCTAAAGAAGCTTCTGGTGGACAACACAGACTCACCCAGCATGAATCAACGCCCATATAGTCACCTGTGCTCCTTCACATTAGAGTTCAGTTAGTTCAACATGGAGAAAGTCAAATGGAAGGTCATGGGAAAGGGTCCCTTTTACCATATAATATCCACTCACAAAAACATGTACACGTGTGTGTGCTTGAAGCTGAAGAGTCAAACGTAGACCATTTAGTGGGACTTAAGAGTGACAGTTGTTTTCAGATGTGGCATGAACATCTTTCATTGAAGTATTTTATGCTCCTATTTACTGCAGAGAATAAACCATGGGTTAGATCACCTTGTTTTCCAGCTAGTCAGCCACAGCTATTAAGCACTACACCTCAAGATACCTAAACCCAAATGGGAACAACATAAACTATTAAGCCTTGAACTCCAGTTTCCAGTCACCATGCTTTCACCTGTCTTCATTCTCTGGGTTTTCATGGTTGAGATATTCAGATCCTGGGGCTCCATGAATAACCTAGCCCCAGGTTGTCAAGGGCTGCCAAGTCCCCTTTTTCCCCATAGAGTGGCATGCTCAGACTCCTCCTGAGGGAGGAACCAGCAGGTGTTTGGAGAGGGCTGCAGGCTGTGGACATTGGTCGCAGGCAGGGAGCTTGAGATGTGAGTTGAGGACTGCGTGGCTTGGAGCAGTTGAAGAAGTGCAGCCACTGTCTCCAGGCACCAGCGTTCCTCTTTCAAGTGCAGAATATAGGGACCAAGAAGCAGCTGCCAGATCAAAAAGCCTGCTTTTAAACATAGGTGTGCTGCATTTGAGAGAGCAAAAAGAGGAAGAAAAAGATCCAGCAAACCCCAGAATACTCTGTGTACCAAGAGAAGGAACATCACCTTCCTACCTGTTGCACACACTGGCCAGGGTTAATTCCCAGCTACAATAATCCTCCATATCTACACAGAAAGTTTTGATTTATGCACATGAATGCAGTGAAAACATGGATTGGTATTTCTGTCCCTTTGCCATATCTAGAGATATGTACTTGCTGATTTTTAAGTTTTAAGAAGTCCACCTTTGTGTAAATTGTTGATCAGCTTTTTAGAAAGGGATCTTTCTAATATTGGCAAATTGAGACCATAGTAAAAGTTTTGTCAGCAAAGATCCATTCAGTCCACTGAGGCTGACTTCATCTGAATCCTTCATGCCACTGGCACTATTGGGCTTTCTACTCTAATCATCTTAAAAACTATCTTAATTCTCCATTCTGGTCTCTGTAAATGACACCTCAGATGGTTTATAAACTTAGTAACCTTCCTCTCAATTAAAATTACATAAGTGTTCTGTGACATACATCACCTGTATGTAAAGGGACAGGTTGGATGGTGGAAAAGCTATGCTGAAATGTGGATATCAGATATTTTTGTATGTAATATAGACATTACACTGAAACTCTGAGAGGTGTATCAGAATAAACACATTTTAAAATAAAAGTATGCAAAACTGTTGCATTTAAATGTACAGACCTCCAACTCAAAAATATCTCAACTGATGATGGGAAAAACATTAGGACCTGACATCGTGAAATGCATTGAGTTAGGAATTCTGGCCTGGAAAGGACGTGGCTCATATTTGCAATGTTGATGAAACTTGCTGGAATATTTTCATTTTACTCTTTATTACTTTTGGATCTTTCCTTTTTTTCCTGGAAATATTTCAGAAATAAAGTGACTTCACTTTTCCAGTATAATGGTATATTTTAACCACAGGGTAATTCATTGTTTTTAACATGAAAATAAACATTTAAACATTCTTAAATTGTTTCATTATTTTACCTACATGTTTCTTTTCTAATTTCAACTTCTATATGATTGGCTATATTTATAGATACATATATTTTTCTTTTCAGCCAGAGATTGTAACATCTTTGATGACATAATAAATGGACACCAAAACGAAATATTCCCTAAAAGTCAAAGATGACTTTGAGATTTAAAAATTTTCCCATTTGTTTTCCTAACAGGCTGGGGAAACTTTCCAGATGTCTTACAAAGGACTAATTTCTCGTGTCTCTGTTGAGCGTCAGCCCACCTTGAAATCAGGGCTAAAGTGCAAGGTGCAGTGGGTGTTTGTAGTGTGATAACTGGCCACCCTCTGGCTTTCCCTGGTCAGTGACTTGGTTTTGTGGATGTATTTTGGCAGTAGCTTTGCATGGGCTTGAGTCTGGGTGCTGAGGATCCAGACAGAAGCTCTAGAGATGCAAGTGAGACATAGGACAGGGGGGCCTCTGGTTCGAAGATGAGGTAGCTGCTTCATTTGAGGGACTGGTGGGTGTGTAGGCCAAGTACCTAAGGCTGCAAGTGCATTTCTTGAAACTGCCAGTATTATCTTTGGCAGTTTGGCAAATACTACCCATTGTTCTCAGGGTGCATATGAGTGTCTCAGGCAGTAACTTGGCATGTCGTAAATGTTTCATGCCACACCTGGTCGCTCATCACACTCTTCAGACCCCTGTAAATGCAGGCTTGGGAAATGTAGGCTATGAGGTAGCTGGCTTGTGAAATCTAGGCTATGAGGTAGCAGGCTTTCTTACTTATTTATAAAATGTTTGGCTCATTTGGCAGCAAATAAGCCAAAAAACTTTGCTAGGTGTACAAGCCCACCCCCATCAGGATTACTTTTCAGCACTTGGGTAATTGTTGCCCACTAACAGCTTTCAAAGCCTTTTCTCCTTAAAACATGGGAAGACTGAGCCACAGAACCCAGATAGCTTGTCCTAGATCTCAGTGTTGTCTGTTCACAGTTTATATCTCAAAAAGAGAAGGAACAAAAAAGAAAGTTTTAAATGAGATATGTAATATAGGGATCACTTTGTATTTAATTTTTTGTGCATATGAGCACAAAATGCAAAAACTGTATTTTAGTTTTTAAAAATATTAAAGTCCTTAATACTTGTTAGTTTCATTATGACTTTATACAATTTGGATAGATAATGGAGTGTTTTTGTTGTTTGCTTTTAGAAATTTCTAAAAGTATAAAAGTAGAGACATCTAATCTGGGTTACAGTGTTTACAGACTGTTCCATGGTTCAAACAAGTAGGACACCAACACTTTCCAGGTGGAAATTCAAGTTCATTCAGGGACATTATCTTCCACTTTAAGGAAGCAATAATGTTGTCAACTCAACGCTGAAAAAACTTCATGTTCTATGAAACGTCTTCAAAATTTCTTTGGCTTTAATTGCTCCTCTTGGTCAGTTGTTCAGATGAAACATTGTCATTGTATGTTAAAGATTGAGTCTCATTAAGATGCTGCAGAAACTGAGAAGACAATGGCTTTTTCATACATCTCCATCGCCCTCTGCAGTGATACACTTTAGAGTTGAATGCTGCTTTGGAATTTGGGGTCTGTGTGATGCTGAATTTTTTTACCTGTTTGAAAATATATGGTCCCTTCTTCATATCTGTAGTACTTGATTCCAGGTCCCCCCGAAGTTACAAAAATCTGAGGATGCTCAAGTTCTTTATGTAAAAAAGGTATAGTAGGATTTGTCTAGAACCTATACAACCCTCCTGTAGAGTTGAAATTATTTCTAGATTACTTATGATTCCTAACACAATGTCAATGCTATGTAAATAGTTGTTATACTGTACTGTTTAGGGAATAATTACCACGAATCAGTATTCATGTTTAGTACAGATATATTTTTTTTCTGAATGGGTTGATCTGAGTTGAACCAGTGGATGTAGAAGCTGTGGATATGGAGGTCCATTGCACTTCTTCAGGATGGCAGAACTCACTTTTGACTTGGCATTTCTTTTTCACTTCCTTCTACCAAAAGAGCACATGGTGTTTTCTACTTTCCATTCTAAGGTTGGAGCTGAAAGACCTACTACTTTACTGTTACCTCTCCTGTAGGAATCTGACTCACTGAATGAAATAGCTTATGTTGTATTCACTTCACTCCAAGATGCTCCCTTAGGGAATATGTCTATTCTCCTGATCACAATCACTTAGGGTCTCCATTTTTTCCGTGTATATTCCTAAATGGTACAAGCATTTCCATTCTATGAACATCGTGGGCTGACAGGAAGCACATCACTCCTGCACTCAGCATCCATATTGCCAATCTCCATGGGACACATCTGGAAACATGCAGGAGACCTTCCACCATCCCAGTTCTCCTGTGCAGTGAAGTGTTCCACCTCCACCAGTTCAGACACCAGAAGATACCAGGACTGGCAGATGTTTCTCCTCTTAGCACAGATCCAGTGGCTTCCTTCCTTAGTTGTCCTTCTCTGAAGCCTTGCTTTGGACTTACAGCAAGGACAACAATTCAGAATTCAGAGTGGATTCTGAGAACAAACCCATTGTCCAGGGCTCCATTACGAGATATTCTAGGCCTTCTCCACACATCGTTGTTGGTTTAAGCAAATATCAAAACTGAAAAGCAGGATCTGAGAGTGGAGAACTAAGGAAAAAAATGCTTGAGCTCAGAGGAAAAGATGTGAGACCCAGTGAGAAGCAGCACATCCACACGCTGAGCACCATCCTGCAGGGCCACGCTCCCAGGGGGCAGCCGCATGTCTTCTGTGGCCAATCATTTTTACAGTGCTGCTTCTCTGTGATAGATGTTTAGAGAGCATGATGTTACCTAGAGATTTAAACCTGTGTTCCCCTTGTCAGGCCCAGCCTCAGATGCCTCTTGTACAGGTGGACCCTTGGCTGTAGACCATAGTGAGTGGCCAGACACACTGGGCCCAGTCAACTGTAAATTCTGGGTGGTTTCCAGGCAGTAAATAAAAGAAATAATTTTTATCTGGCATTTGGAAAAAAAAGGTGTTATCCCTTATTTTTCACTTTTCTGAAATTGGATTCTTAATGCCAGATATTATGAACAGAGCATGCTGGTATCACCCTGTGCTTCTCTGACTCTTGGTTGTATAATGTATTTATCCATTTCGATGCCCATGGCTTTCAGTATAACCTGTTGTGTATGTTCCACAGTGTACCTCACCATACCTATAAAGGCACTTCCAAATATTTAAAAAAAAAGAAATAAAACATGTTGGATAATTTGTTGTTATAGTAAGACAATTAATTGGTAGGTTCCAGGAAAGGATCTCTTCAAAAAGATATTCCAAGGAAGATACTGAGAAATCCTCAAATTGTACATAGAGGTGGCCATAACTACATTGTCATAGCTGTCATAGTCATGGACATCTATTGTCTGAGACCCTAAGAGTTAGAGAAAATAATGACTTATTTAAGTCTGAGAGAAAGATTCCAGGAGAAACAGGCTGCCCTTGAGCTCCAGGGAAAGTCTCGGGAAGTTATTGAGTCCAAGTCTTGCTCATCACTGACATTCCCAAGTGGCCCTGCGTGTCTATAGCTAAGACAGGCAAATTCAGTTCTTGGAGAAGGCCAAGAAAAGTCCCTATTTCCATAAAGCTTACAAAGTTGAATTTTAATGAGAGAAAAAACTTAATTTAAATGTGTCCCTGCCAGACAGGGGCTGTTAGTTCTATGTATAAAACTGGAGACACAGGAAAACTCACGCAGGCGCCAATTGCATTTAACTCGGGAATAACTAAAATACTTCTGTACATCGTGCCTCCAGGGCTCCACACTTGTAGCCAGGGAAGGCACCCTGCTGTGTCACACTCCTGCCCTGTATTGACAGTTGGTTCCAATGTCTGTTGCCTGAGCTGGAGTCTGTAGAGAGGACCAACCGTGTGAGAATTCATTCAGCTTTAGAAATACCCTCCATGACAGGGTAAAGTTGATGTCAGGCAGCCGTGGCGTGAGCATGAGCTCTGCCTATGTTCCCCGGCTCACTGTGATGCTCGCAGGTTCTACAGCACTTGTCAAGAGCAGCATGATGAGCAGTACTCTACTGTTAGAGAGGAATTTACTGAACACCTGTGTCGTCATGCCAAGGACAGTAACTTTCAGCACCGAGAAGGGCTGCCCAGCATACGCATGTTCTGGGTCCAGCTTTCCTTCGAAGAGGTGAAAAAACTTAAGAAGGCAATGTTTTCAAGAAGTTTGGTGCCACTTTGGAGCAAGGGTAATGTGCAGGTAAGTGTCCCTGGGGTCCTGAACTGCCCATGAACACTCTGCTTGGCATTGGAGGTCACACGGGTCCCTGCTGCTGACAATGTGGCATCTTTGTCAGGTCTGCTGCGTTTAAATATGTAACTGGCCCAGGTGCAGAACACTCATGTGGCTTTATACAATTGATTTTTAAAGCAGTTAAAAATGGAGAAGAGATATGCATTTATACTATGTTTATAAGCACCTGATCACCTTTTCCAATGCCACCTGTCACCTGTCACCCTCTGCTTTCATCCTGAAGGACTTTCTTTAGCATTTCTAATAAGGAAAATCTCCAGCAACAAATGCTCTCCTGGGCTGGCTTTATTTAGTTTTCCTTCTTGATATTTTTTCTAGATGTGGCATTTTGGGGTAATAGTTTTTCTCATTAGTTTACACGCCATTCCACTCCCTCTTGGCCTCCACAGTTTCTGATGCAATAGAGCATGACCTTGTTGTTGTTCCCTGGTATATGAGGAGTCATTCTTCTCTTGATACTTTTAACATTTTTATTATTATGTCAGAGTGTGGATCTCTTTGCATTTACCCTATCTAAAGTGTTTTGAGCTTATCAGGGTTATAGATGAATGTTTTCTATTAAATTTGGGAAGTTGTCAACTGTTGTTCTCTTAAAACTTTTCCCTTTCCTGCCTATACTCTCTTTGTATATTGGTGTATTTAATGGTTTCATACAAGCCTCAGAGGCTTTCTTTTTCTCTATTCTTTTTTCCTCTGTGTTCCTTGTGTTTTTTGGATTACACAATCTCTATCAATATATCTTTGTCACTGAGTCTGTCTGCTGCCAATTTCAACCTGCGGTTGGGCCTGTTTCATATATATATTTCCATGTAGAATAAGTGATATGAATAGAAGCACAAGGAGGGTTAAATGAAGGGACATTGCTAACAGTTCTTCATTATACATGAAGTACTCCATATTTGTGTTATAAGGTGATAAATAGTGATCTAGGATAAGACTGAAAATGCAGCAAGGTATATTGAATAAGGTCATAGAAGAGAAAAATTGGAACGCCAAATAATACTTGATTAATATTAAGAGTTGTTTGACAGAAGGGGAAAGAAAGAAAAGGTGACAACTAGAAATCATATGACTGAGGCCTACTCTATCAGCAAGTCAGGATTAATAGGAAGAGAGCCATCTGAAGTTCATAAGAGTCATACTTTATTTTTAACATTTGTTCTTTTTAGATATACATGACAATCAAGTGTATTTTGACATATTATACATTTATGAATATAACTTAACCTAATTAAGATCTCATTCTTATGTGTTATACATGATGTGGAGTTTAACTGGTCGTGTACTCATATATGAACATAAGAAAGTCATGTCTGATTCATTCTATTGTCTTTCCTAATCCCATTCTCCCTCCCTTCCCTTCATTCCCCTTTGTCTAATCCAATGAATTTCTACTTCCCCTGCCCTTATTGTGTTATCATTTACATTTACATAGCAGAGAGAACATTTGGCCTTTGGCTTTTATGGATTTGCTTATTTCACTTAGCATGATAATCTCTAGTTCCATTTATTTACCAGCAAATGTCATAATTTCTTCTTAATGGCTGAATAATATTCCATTGTGTGTATATACCAATTTTATTTATCCATTCATCTGTTGAGGGGTACCTAGAATGGTTCCATAGCTCAGCTATTGTGAATTGAACTGCTAAAGCATTGATGTGGTTACATCACTCTAGTATGCTGATTTTAAATCCTTTGGGTATATACTGAGGAGTGAGATGACTGGGCACAATGGTGGTTCCATTCCAAGTTTTCTGAGAAATCTCCATACTGCTTTCCAAACTGGTGCACCAATTTGCAGCCCCACCAGCTATGGATGAGAGTACCTTTTCCCCCACTTCCTCACCAACATTTATTGTTGCCTGTATTCTTGATAATTACCATTCTGCCTGGAGTAAGATAGAATCTCAGTGTAGTTTTGA
This sequence comes from Ictidomys tridecemlineatus, assembly GCF_052094955.1. Lineage (NCBI taxonomy): Eukaryota > Metazoa > Chordata > Mammalia > Rodentia > Sciuridae > Ictidomys > Ictidomys tridecemlineatus. The sequence goes on from NC_135478.1 coordinate 101,768,602, forward strand.
TTTGAATTTCTCTACTTGCTAGTGATGTTGAACATTTTTTTTATATATTTGTTGACCTTTCATATTTCTTCTTTTGTAAAATGCCTGTTCAGTTCCTTTTCCCATTTATTGATTTGGTTATTTGTTTTTTGTTTGTTTGTTTGTTTTTTAAAGAAAGAGTGAGAAAGTGAGAGAAAGAGAGAATTTTTTAAATATTTATTTTTTTAGTTCTCGGCAGACACAACATCTTTGTTTGTATGTGGTGCTGAGGATCGGACCAAGGCTGCACGCATGCCAGGCAAGCGCGCTACTGCTTGATCCACATCCCCAGCCTGGTTATTTGTTTTTTTGTGTTAAGTTTTTGAGTTCTTTGTATATTTGGAGATGAATGTTCTAGCTGAGGATTAGGTGGCAAAGATTTCTTTTTCCCATTCTTTAGACTCTCTTTTCACATTCTTGATTGTTTCCTTTGCTGTGAAGAAGCTTTTTAGTTTGATACCATCCCATTTATTGATTTTTGATTTTACTTCTTGTGCTTTAGGAGTCTTTTGAGGAAGTCAGTTCCCATGCTGACATGATGGAGAGTTGGGCCTGTGTTCTCTTCTAGTAGGTGCAGGGTCTCTGGTCCAATGCCTAGGTCCCTTATCCACTTTGAGTTGAGTTTTGTGCAGGGTGAGAGAGGGGTTTCATTTCATTTTGCTACATATGGATTTCCAGTTTTCCCAGCACTATTTGTTGAAGAGTCTATCCTTTCTCCAATGTATGTTTATGGCACCTTTGTCTAGCATGAGATAGCTGTGTATTTGAGGGTTTGAAGAGACATACTTTAAATGTGAAGAAACAAAAATTAAAGTTTGAAAGAAGATATAATATTCAACACAAATAAGTTTTCCAGTGTGACTAGGCAAATATCAGATAAAATAGACTTTAAAAAAGAAGGGTCATTACCTCAAATGGATACCATCATTACCATCATCTTTTCCCTTCTCCCCTCCTCCTTGTTGTCCTCCTCCTCCTCCTTCTTCACTATCACCACCACAACAACATGGTCAGCTTATTGATATGAAAATCCTAAGTGGATATGCACTAAAAATAGAACTTCAAATTAAATGAAGCAAAAATAGCAGAACTGAAAGGAAATTTGGGAAATCTATCTATTTATCTGCTTGGAGATTTCAGCACTCTTATCTCAGAACTGATAAGAATACAAAAAAATAAAAATATAGTTAAGTGGAACTATGCCAATCATTTAAATTTAAATATATAAGACTGTATTGAATAACTGAACACAGAAGCAACCATAGAAAAAAATTCTCCAAGATAGAAAATACATTGGGGCATGAAACCAGTCTCAATATAACATCAGAGGGTTAAATTCCTCTGGCATCTGTTCTCTGATCCCAATAAAAGTAGATTAGAAATCAACTGAATAAGACGGGTGCAGTGGCACATGACTAATCCAGTGGCTTGGGAGGCTGAGGTAGGGGGATCACCAGTTCAAAGCCAGCCTCAGCAATTTAGTGAGGCCCTATGCAACTTAGTGAGACCCAGTCCCAAAAAGTAAAAAGGTCTGGGGATGTGGCTCAGTTGTTAAGTGACTCTGGGTTCAATCCCTGATTCAACAACAACAACAAAAAAGAAAGCTATTTAGCAAATTTCCAAATATTAGAAATTAATCTGCACAATTCTATGGAACCCATGGGTCAAAGAGGAGAATCAAAAGAATCTTTAGAAAACTTTTTGAACTGAATCAAAGTGAAAAATCAGAGTATATCAAACTTTGTAAGATGGCTAAATATTCATAGCATATTTTCATTAATTATAAATGAAGAGCTTATTAAAGCTGATAATCTATATAGGAAGCAGTAAACTATAGCTCACAAGACAAACCTGCCAGATGCCTGTTTTTGCCAATAAAGTTTTATTGACACAGAACCATTGTCACACATTATATAATGTCCATGTCTGTTCTTGCACACAATGGCAGAGGTGAGTCATTGCCTTAGAGATTGTGTTGTCCACAAAATCTAAAATATTTATTATTGGGCCTTTTTTAGAAACAGGGTTTGATCTTGATCTAAACCATAACCTAAGGAGTGTGTAGAAGAAGAGCAAATTAATACTGAAGTGGGTGAAAATAAGGCATAGATAATGAGTGGGCACACATGGCCAAAGTTTATTTCCCCAAAAGAAATCATAAAATCAACAAATCCCTAGTAAGACCAATGAAATAAAATGCACATTATGAATTGCATCACAAGAAGAAATTACTATGGCTCTAGAGGCATTAATAAGAAAATGGTATGAGTAGCTTTATGCAATAAAATTTGCAATTCAGATAAAATGGACAGATTCTTTGAAAGATGCAACTTAGCGTCAAACTTGACAAAACTGAGACAAGAAGGAATCAAGGTCTGCATGGACCAAATCAATTAAATAAAATATTGCTCACAAAGAAACTTAAGGGCTTAATGGTTTCACTCATGAATTCTGTCAAATATGTAAGGAAGAGATAGTCTTCTTAGGGTTGGGAGTGTTGCTAAATAGTAAAACACTTGCCTAGCACACAGGAGGATCTGGCATTCATTCCCAGCACTTAAAAAAAGAAAACAAAAACGGAAAACTATTATCCTTAAAGACATGCTGTGAAAATGCAGAGGAGGAGAAAACAGTCTATACAGTTAGGAAGCCAGTCTTAATGCTAATATCTGAACCAGACCCTATAATATAAGCAATGAGATACAAGACTAATGCATAATGAAGCAACTTCCATATTCTAGAAGTTAAAAATTGGAAAAGAAATTTAATGAATATCATTTACTGTATCATTCAAAAACAAAAAATACTCTAGAATAAATATAAGAAAGTAAATATCTGCCAGTCATTAGAACAGGGCAGTGTCTTGAAATAGATCCACTCTTTTATGATTGTTTGATTTTGGAATACAGGAGTCCTGGGAATTCCATGGGTGTTAAGGAAGCTTTTTTATGAAATGATGCTGAAAAAATTTGATATGCATGTGGAGAAAAATGAAATTTCACCCTTAAGTCCCACCATACATCATGTCTTAATGAATCACAGACTTAAATGTCAAATGAGATTTATAACCTTTAGAAGACAACATAGGAGAATGCATATTTTTTAATCATGGGGCAAGAAAAAGTTTCTTAACACAAAGTCAATTGGCATAAAGAAAAATTAGTAAATTAGACTTCACTAAATTAAAAATCTATGTTTTCAAACATCCTTAAGAAAATACATGTGCAATTCACAGAAGAGGAGAAACTACTCTTAATTCAATACTGTTATCTAGAATGAAAGATCTACTGCATTTCAATAAAAAGGCAAGCAGCACTTTGAAAAGTGACAGAAGAGTTGAACAGAAAGTTCCCAAATGAATAAAGAAAGAAAAAGTGTCCCACTGTCTTTGTCATCGGGAATGGAAATTAAAGCCTTGGCAAAGTCCTGTCACACACCTCTATTGTGCATAACACCCAACGCTGCTGAGGGCGTGGAGAACCAGCACTGAGGCACTCTGGGAGGCTGCACAGTACTGTCATTATCTGGGAAAGGTGCTGTCACTTCCTGGCTCAGTTAAACAGATACCATGTTACCTAGGACAACACTCTTTGGCTTTCAGCCAGGGGAGTAAAACCACAATGGAGACGTGAACAAAGTGTTCCCAGAAGCTTTATTCATACTGGAGAGAAAAGGAAGGAGCCACCCAGATGCCATTAGGAGAATGACAGATAGGAGCCGTCCTCAAGTGGTGAGAGGTGGGAACTCTTCAGAAGGAAGCTGGCCCATGCAGCTTCGCGAACTGCAGGAGGGTGAATGTGGAAGAGTGGCCCTGGTAGTTTTCATGGCTTGACAGGCAGCTGCGGGCAAACCAGTCTCCAAGAATGGACAGCGAGCATGCCTGCCTCCACCAGGGCCTGTGCTGACCAGGAAAGGTGCCTTCATCTAGACCTGGGACTCACTCTGTAGGTAAAGTCTTTTTAAAAGTCCTCAGAGCTGTGCCCTTAAGATGTGTTCATCCACTGAAAATTGCACTCAGCATAAGTCATGTCACAAGGAAAACAATCCTCTTCAAAAACCAGATACCCTGGAAGGCCTACCTGTTTCTCTCCCTCCACTTGGGGTGGAGTCCTGTACCTGGAGGATCAGCTTCCCCTGCCTATCCTCAAGGACACTAAGCAATCAACAGGAAGACTCTGAGGGGAGGTTCCTGTTACCTTGAGCAAGAGGTCTGCTGCTGGGCTACTGCAGGAAGAGTCTTCGTGGAGAACCAGAGGAGCCACAGGCAGTGACAAGACGCACACGCCCCCGTGCAGATGCCTCGACCTTCCTGCCCTGGACCATGGGTGCAGAATGTGGGTGACTGGCTTAGCTTCCATCCTCTGGGGTCCAAATTGCCAGTTCCAGCTGGTCACCTCTGCCCTTAAGCATCCTTACCCATTTGTACCTCATGCTCTTCACATAGAAGAGGTTGGACAATAGGTGACACCTCCTTATTGACCCTAGCTACCTCTCTCAGTCTGGTGACAACTGGGAGTTGGACAATGTTCCCCTGGTCCCCTTGGTCAGATTCCAAGCAGCACAATCCACAGGGTTCCATGTGGCCCCAGCAGGGGACTGGCCAGCAGAGGTAGATCCACAGGGCCCCTCTATGCTGGCAGCCACCCCATCCCTTCCAGCTCCTGGAGAGTTGGGAAGGTGCTCCTGGTGGTGCCTGAAGCTCGTGACCAGGCCAGTGTTGCTCTGCAGTGGGTGGCAGGGCCTGCTGTCATGGTCTCTACAGTAAACATTAATTTTAAGGTGGCAAAAATGGTAGCCCAGTGATTTGTGCATGAGTTAAAAGATTTCATGAAATTCAAGACCAGAGTCACCTGCTTGCAGAGCTTATAGAGACCAAGTCTCCATCCACCGAAGTCACCAGTCTCAGCCAGCCAGAGACTCTGTGTTTGATGGAAAGTAATACAAATCTGAAAAAGTCCATCTCTGAGAATAAAGCAGACCTTCTCCAAATAAGAGAATGCTACACCTTTTATTTTAACTGTTGATGGCTCATTTGAGGATGGCTGTCATCTCAAGAAACAAAAGCCCCCAACCCTAAGGGGTCCAAGCTCAAAGGGACCTCAGAGCCCCAGAGGGTGTTAGGGGATACTGGCCTGCTTTTACAGGAGCCAAGGGGGAGAAGGAGAGGATCTGGGTGAATAGAAGATGGGTCTGCCCAGCTTATACCAGGGACCCTGTTGAAGATGTCACCTGCCCTCCTCGAGGAAGGTCCCCAGAGGGTGACAACTGGGAGTTGGACAGAAAGTGAGTCCAGAAATGGAGACCACCTGGGCCACATAGAAAAGCTTCTTCATAGGAATGGATGTGACAGCCAGGCTGAATGCAAGCAGAGCATTAAGAAATACAGGGGTTCCCTGTAGAAAATCCGATGAAGGAAGCACTCAGTGACCCAAACTCTCCCAGCTGGGCTTGCCTCTCTGTAGTCAGAAGATGCAGGGCAAGATGAGCATTGAAACCAGCTGAGGAAAAGGAGCAGGAAGTGCAGGGACAGCGCTTGGTGAAGCTCCCCGGGAAAGTGCATGGGGAGATGCACCATTTGGGGATAGAGATGAACCTTGCAAGTACATGAAAACATCAGTTCCTGAGAAACTGATGTGACTCCATTTTTGAGAAACCAGCCTCTACCTCAGAGCAAAGACTGTCCAAGGGGGTGTGACCCTTGTCCTTGGAAAGACCCACAGAGCACTCCTAGGCACATACCCACCCTGCTGAGTTGTTTGCCTGCAAATAACAGGAGAGATCTGCCACGCCAGGTGTCCCTGACTAAGTCAGGTAGGTGAGGACCCATAGCAATCCCCTAGCAACCACCAATTAGCAAGGAGCCAGGGAAAATACCTGGATGCCAGATGACCCCCCCAGTAGTTTATGGTGGTTGATAACGTGTTGGGAAACTATGTAGTTCAGCACGTACACCTCTTGTGGCCTAAACCAATCAGTTCAAACGAATTCCCCCTCTTGTACTAACCAATCACCCCTACCCAACTAGTTCCCACCAGTGAATGTGCTAATCAATGTTAAGAGTTGTTGTTTGACTTTCCTGCGGTGTGTGATGATTTGCTGTGTGATGTTGTGACTCATAGAGTATCCCCCAAAACCTATAAAATCTCACTGAACAAAGGAGCAGGGCTCACTCCCTGGGACCACTGCGTCAGGGACAGTTGTGAGTCCAGGCTCGAGCTTGCAATAAAGACTCTTGTGTGATTGTATTGGATTCGGCTCCTGGAGGTCTATTGGGGTCCCACGAACCTGTCATTACATCCCCACCTCCAGCAGGTGCAGTGGGTTTAGGAAGGGAGGAGTCCTCTTCCCAAAGCCAGATCCTTTAAGAGCAAAGAGGCGGCTGGGGTGGGCCCGCAGCTCCATGCTGTCAGGAGCTGTGTGACATGGGTGAGCAAACGCACACACTGGAGGTGAGTGAGTGGCTTAAACCTGAGCTTTCATCAAAGCCACTTTTGCCCCTGCTGTTCCCAGTACAGGGCTCAGCAGAGGCCAGGCAGGGGACCAGGGCATCCCTCGGATATTCACACACAATGAAGGAGGAGGGACAGACAACCAACGAGGAAAACTCAGCATGGTGACTGCTGGGTCTGTTCTTCCACTTTCCACATTCAGTAGAAAGATGTTATCTTTCATCAAAATAATCTGTAGACATACAATCTTCTTTCGTTTGTCAAAATTCAAGGTTGGGTTTGGCAGTAGGGAAACTAACACTTTAAGAACATGGCGACCATCTGTGTTGAAGTATATTGCCACCCTCTCTCTAAACCAGGTTTCCAGAAATTGACACTCACAGGAGGGTGGCAAGGCTACTGTCCAAGGAGTTCACATCGTGTCCAGATTCTCAGGAGCATGAGGTTAGTACTTCCAAATGGTTGCTTAGTGTCCTCTCTCTCTGGGTTGGGAGCTTCAAGAAACCAAGGCAGTGAGTGTCTGGTGCTGAAGAGCTCTTTTTATTGTCCTTTATTTTGATTTACAATAACTGAAATCCATCAACAAGCAAAAAACCAGCGTTTGTGGATAACTTGTAATAGAAAAGTCAGGATTGTGCCGGGGACGGTGGTGCACACCTATACTTCGAGCGGCTCAAGAGGCTGAGGCAGGAGGATCCCAAGTTTAAACCAGCCTCAGCAGCTTAGTGAGGTACAAAACACCTCAGTGATTCCCTTTCTCTAAATAAAATACAAAATATAGCTGAGGAGATTGCTCGGTGGTCAAGTGCCCCTGAGTTCAATCCTTGGTATCCCATCCCCCCAAAAAAAGTCAGGATTGTGATTTCAGTTATAGTTTGATCCAGCTGTTTAGACAATACTTTTAGCCATTCTCTTGTACTTTCTCTGTGCCTGAGATATGTTATCCTCTGCATTGACTTCATTTTTCAGATAACCTTTGTGCACATGGTAGCACATAAAACATGCAAGTTGATTTTGATTATGTTAGCTTATAACCACACATACCTGGAATAAGAGATGAATGAGGAAGCTTGTGTGTCTGGGAGTTTCTGGCAGCCATCTTGTGATCATGAGACATGCTTGGGATATAGTCACTGCAAAGGAGAAGAAGATAAGAAACAAACACACGAGGTCTGTGGAAGTACTGTCAAACTGGGACAAAATGTTGTGATTCTTTAAGTGAAGCAATAAATTGCCTTTAGTTTTAAAACCATTTTGATTCCAGTTTTCTATTATTAGACATTGAAAAATTTCAAACTGAGACTAATGAGCCTGTTTTTATGTACAGCTGAGAGGATTTTAAAGAGTACATTGATTTGGAAGGAAGAAACTTACAAGAAGTGCAAACAAATTTTTATTGTTATTTTCATCAGCAGCTTGATTAACTTCCTTCTTAATGTCTTTCATTGCACTGGTGAGAACTCCTACTCTTCCCACCTCAGGCTGAAGTCTCATTTAAAACACTCTCTCACTGGAATGCCCCTTGGAGGCTTGATCCTCGTGGTGACCAGCGGGTGCAGAAATCTGTAAGGTACCAGCTTTACATCCAAGGAGGATGTCATTAAAACAGGGTGGAAATCATGAGCATGGTTGAGACCCCCCAGAGCCTGGGGCCAGAGGCAGGTGCACCCTCTGCAGGGCACAGCAAAGCTTGTGCAGCCCCCTTTCAAAGGGATGAGAAGACCTTTGGTGTGGAAGGAGAAGCGGTGACTTTCTCCTGTGGCCTCTCAATTTTTCATGGTGTTTTTTTAGCTTGCTGTTTAGTGTTTTTCTGAGTCAAGAAAACCCAAAATCTCCAAGTTATTGGCATGAGTCTTTCAGTCGTCTTGAAGCAGTTGATGCCAGTTTTAAACGCAGCGCCCACACACAAGCCTGGGTGCAGAACCCCCACGTCTGAAAGTCCCTGATTCCTAGCTGGGAAGGCACGTGTCCTCTGTTCTCACTGGAATGGTGTCAGCACTGCACAAATGGACTCCCCCGTTTCTTTCACTTCCTGATGTGATGCCACTTGCCAGCCAGCTCAGCCCCAGCCTGCCAGTGAGCAAGGGGGGTTGTCCAGAAAAGCACCTGGCATCATCCTCCCCATCTCCTCCCTGGCCTCATGGCAGCCTGAACGGTGGCTGATGCTCCAGGAGAGCCCCAGGCAGGAATGGGCCAGGAAGCTCTTTGGCTGTCATGGCTCCTAGGATGCTGCTGCCTTCTTTTTACATTCAAAGCAGCTGCGATTAGGTGTCAGTGCCTGTTGGGGCAGCTGAAACATCCCCTCCTGGAATGCACCTGCAGTACTCACTACCCATCCTGCTAGCCCCGAGGCACCCTGCCAGCCTACTGGGTGTGCTGCAGGCTCTGCAGGTGACAGGAAGCCAGGAGGGTGGCCACACCTGCTGTGACGCTCTGTGCTCCTGCACTGCCCTCTGCCCCCAGACTGTGCTTCCAGAGCACAGGTCCAAGGATTTCAAGATGATGAGCGCAGCACAGCGGAACAACTGGGGAACCCTCTGGGCACAGGATCTCGGGTACCTGTGAGGCTGGCACTGTCTGTCCAGAGTCAGAGGAAAGAAGGCTGTTGGGATTTCATGGACACATGGACACAGTTCACAGGACTGGAGGGCAGCTGTGTGGGGACTCGGGGCAGAGAGCTGTTGGGAGGGTCACCAACCCAGTGCTCGTCTGCACCCTCCTGGAAAAGGTAAGGGAGGCATCTTTGACATTCTGTGGACTGTGGGTAGAAGCAGGATTCTCAATCCAGACTTAGTCCTTACTCGGTGCTATGTTTTGGAGGAGGGGACTGACCTCTTGGACTCTTGTCTCCATCTGTATCTGGAGAGAGCAGGTCAGACTGCGCAGCTGCAGCTGAGAGCGGAATGAGGTGGGACCAGGTGGTGGCGAGATGAGCTGGTCCTTCTTGGTCCTGTGCTCAATGTCAGCCAAGGCAGGGACTCGAAGCCGGGTCCTTAAGCAGGTCAAGTTAAGTCCACCTCCCACCAGTGGCATCCTGGCTGACAACATGCTTGAGACCCAGGACCTCAATGCTTCAGAGCCATGGGCCAACTTTGTGCCTTCAACTTCACCCAAGGACCTGCGTCTCACACTGCCACACCTGGGAGGGCAATTTTAGCTTTGAACATCTGAACACGCAAGATAAATTATTCTGGAAAAGCTGCCCTGCCAGCTTCGACCGCACCATCCTGGCTTCAGGTCCTCTTCTCCTCATTTTGAGTTTGAGGAGAGTGAGGCCTGGATACTAGAACAAAACGTAAAGGTGCAGGTGGCAAGATAGTTGGGATTTGAGCCCATAAATGACATGCAGCCACTCTCCTTGCCCCATGTCACTATGTCACCATGTTCTCCTTGGTTTCCGAAAAGTCTACTTGTTGCATAGTGTATCAGAGGGTGGAGTGATGTATGGCGGTCTCACAAAGCATTTCACATGATGTCCCTTTCTGCAGATTCAGGGGTGCAAAGCCAACTTCTTGACAACAGAGAGAGGATGCACTTCTTGCTGACTTGGTAGGGGCTTCTGCCCACTGGAGGCCAAGGAGAGATGAAGGGCAGCAACTTGAAAGTCACGAGTGATCTCTCCTCAGACTATGGTCCATTTGGGGGATTCTCCGGGCTGCACCTTTGAGGAGCACCTCTGTTTTGTACAGTGAGTCCAATTCTGCTTTGGGTCCACAGACATCTGATGTCCCATTATCCCTTCTCCTCACCACCCACCCCCCTGATTCACTACTGGGCATCTCCTCCAAGCCAGCTACTTGTGGGCAATAACTCATCCCCATGAGAAAATGTGAGACACCAAAAAGACCAAAGCAATAAATTAGTGAAGAAACTACAAGTATAAATAAAACAGATGGCCCTTATTGACTTTAACAAACTGATGAATTTCTTTCCCCTTGAAACAAGGGCAGTCCATATGGATTACCTGGCAGGTTTTGAAAATAGAAAACAGGGTAATTATTCCAGAATATCAGGTTTAAAACATTCTTAGGAAATATGCAACCTTGTTAATTATATGTTATGTTTTTCTTCAAACTGGAGTGAATAACAGAGTGACATTCACTGCCTTACACTAGATTTGTTACTGTGCTGCTCTTAACAATCACACATTTGTGTTTTATCTCTAATGTGCTTTGATCTGCCTCAGGCTGGTTGGTTTCTGTGTGAGGAAAATACCTGCCACAGCAGGTGCAGCCGGTCATGCTCAGGCCTTTATCATGAGGAGCTCACCAGGCCCTCACGTGCTCACAGCCAGGAGCTTCTCTCGGTCTTTCCTGGAGGTACAAACCACACCATCACTGCATTCTTACCATGGAAATTTTTTGTACCACCTTTGCTTTTGAGCTTGATGGAAGGCACTGACCCTACGCATTGTAGTCCCTGCCTCAGAGGTCCTGGTGATGCCCTCCATCTGGGGATGATGATGATGATGATGACAGCAACAGTGATGATGAGAATGATGGTGATGGTGGTGATGGTGGACATGGTGGACATGGTGAAGGTGGTAATGGTGATGATGATAATGATGGTGGTGATGGTGATGATGGTGGACATGGTGGACATGGTGGAGGTGGTGATGGTGGACATGGTGGAGGTGGTGATGGTGGTGATGATAATGATGGTGGTGGTAGTGATGATGATGATGGTGACGGTGATGGTGATGGTGATGGTAGTGGTGATGATAATGGTGATGATGGTGATGATGATGGTGATGGTGGTGTAGTGATGATGATGATGGTGACAATGATGGTGATGGTGATGATGATGGTGATGGTGGTGATGGTGATGGTAGAAATGATGGGTGGTGGTGCTGATGATGATGGTGGTGGGTGATGATGATGACAATGATGGTGATGGTGGTGGTGGTGATGGTGATAATGATGATGACAGTGACTATGATGGTGATGATAATGATAGTGACATGATGGCGATTAGGATGATGGCATGATGATGTTGATGACCATGTGGTGATGATGAGTGTCAGCAGCTGAGACGGAGGAGGTCATTTGCTCTCTCTCATTGGACAGAGTCTAGCCTCGATTCTGTTGCCCTTAGCCTTGGTCATGTGACCTGTTTCATCAGTGGGAGGAGAGTGGACAGACAGAGGATTCTTTGGGAGGCATGAGGGGACTCCACTTATACCCGTGGTTTCTGTTGAAAACATACCCTCATATCTCAGCTCTCCAGAAACAGGTTTGAGTGGAGTGAGGGTCTGTGTCGCTGGATGGCATGTGCTGAGTTCCTGTGCTAGATGTTGATTTAGGATTTGTCCCAACAAACATTTATTGAGCATCTCTGTTCTAGGCATTGGGCATAGAATGTAAATGGAGCTTGAAATTTTGAGGGGGGAGAGAGTAAATATAGGGTAGGCCAGGAGGGGTAAAGGGCAATGTGGGGGGCACAGGAGTGCCCATTGGAGACAGGGCTGGGAGGGGGAAACCACCAGACTATTGAGCAGCTGGTCCAAGCAGGACCCAGGAGGAGTGAGTGGGAAGTCCATGGGGTAAGTGGGGAAGGGAAGGTTCTAGAGAGGGAGAAGAGGAATGGCAAGGGCCCTGAGGGACATAGCAAGCTGACCAAAGGAGACAGTCATGAGTGAGGAGGCCAGGAACTCCAGGCAGGGGCTCTTGGTCAGCCATGGCAGCCATGGTGGCTTGCGAGGGCTGCAGATGACACTGGCCATTCTGAGTATATCTGCCCACCATGGGTGTCCCTTCCTTATAGCATCTGCCACTTCTGCTCAGGGTCAATCATCTGATTTATTAAGCTGAGTGGCTCTACAGTTACAATCCTGTGGTATTTCTGGTGAGATGTAAACTGGAGTGTTCGGCAGGTAGGACCGACAGCTACTGGAGTAATTACTTTATGGATGTGTGTGTGAGTACTTATTGATAAAAGTGTACATCAAGACTCCCTGGAGATCATTATCCTAGAGAACTAATGTAGACATTGAAGTCTGAGCACTTTGCAGCTGGATAGTGACCTCCAGAGCTCCGCACCTCCTCCCAATGATGGGGGACTTTGAGGAGTGTTGAAGTGACTTTCAGTCTGTTGGCTGGCTTGGCAGCAGAAAGGACGAGCATCACTGAACCCCTCTGAGGTGGAGCCTGCCTCCCAGGTGAGGGACATGGTGCTCCTCTTGCATGGCTGCCCTTCCATTTTTTCCTCCGCATTGGGAGGCTTCAGTGCAGAAAATATGTCGTCTCTTTCCCAGTAGCTAGATGCCAGCTCAGGTTAGAAGTCAAACCAACAGCCATTTGTGCCATGAAGAATAACAGTGATGGATTCTTTACACATGCAAATATATGCTGAGCAATACGTTGGAGTTATAATTATAAGATGCTAGAAGATAATGAAATTAATATTTTAAATATCATGCCCTGTTTAAATGGCAGCTAAGCTTGTGGCTGGATTGGGAATCAGCACATTGTTTCGTTCTGTTGGGCAAACACTCATCAGCCTGTGATGACATGCTGTAATTAGTGAGGACTTGAGGAAAATGAGATTTTCTTCACTACTTGTAGCTTTAGCTCATGGCATCCTTGAGGCCGATTGGGGCAAATCTTTGACTACAGGTGTCCCTTTACCACCAGGTAAGTTGTTGGAGCAGCTGGGAACAGCTCTCCCTAGCTCGGGGGTAGAGTCTAATCCTAGACCTGGATAATTAGGTCAACAGCCAGATCTAATTGCCACCAAATAGCAGAATCAAGTTCAGGCTGATTAGTGGTGCAAAACCATTATTTGGTTCAATGAAAAGTGCACCTTTTTTTTCATGAGCAACAACAGCACACCAGAACAGTGCATGGGTGCTCGCTCATGTCTCTACTGGGTGCTCCGTAGGCAGGGACTTATTTAATCCTTGCCCCAAACTTATCACTTAGGGGTGTTATTATCTCCATTTTAGGGGCCAAGGGAACTGAAATTCAAGACGTAGCTTCCCCTTTCCAAAGCATGCAGTCAAGCACAGAGCTGAGATTCCATTTTAGGGATGCCTAACTCTCAGACATCCTGAGAGATGACTTTGCAAAGATCACTGGACTATTTATTTGCAACCCTCCTCACAACCTCTCCAAAGCAAAAGTTGCTATCAGGATTCAGCTCCTGCCACCTCTATTTAGAGTACCCCTGCCCGCCTGCTGGGTCTCCAAGGTCTTGCGCCTCTAGCGCCAGCAAGAGGGAACACACCAGGGTGCCCCTGGGCTCCTGCAGATGCAGAGTGCACCTGGGGACATAGCACCCTGCTGAGGCCACAGCTCCAGCCCTGCAAAGCAGCATTCTCCAGTTCGTGGCCTTTCTGGCCCCCTTTCTATTGTTTTCCTGGTCCTCCCCTCCCCTCTATTTCAAGTGATCTAAGTCAGGGAATCCTTTTGTCAAAAGTGCAGAAATCTAAACAGAACTCATCTCAACATTTCAAATTTCAGGAAATCCCAACCCTTTTTGCAGATCCCCTACAAGAGCCTTGGTCATACTGGAGCTCCTTTGATGTAAGGAAAGGGCCATTTTCGAATTAGAAAAAAAAATCTGCAAACAAACAAAGCCAATGTGGAGTTTCTAAATGAGTTGGGCATGTTAAATGTTCACACTTGAATCAGCAAATGCTTTTAAATTTTGCGAAAGGTGTAATACAGGGGCTAGAGTGCATGCCTAGGTTATTGTGCCTCAGGGGTAGAGTGCATGCCTAGCTTGTGTGAGGCACTGGGTTCGATTCTCAGCATCACATATAAATGAATAAAATAAAGGTCCATTGACAACTAAACAATATTTTAAAAAAATTAAAGGTATAGTACATACTTCATAAAGGACTCACAGGGTTTGGGAGTACCATCCCCAGGACAGTAGAGGACACGGTGGGGGGGGGCGGGAGTCCTCTGGCTTGTGACGAAGGTCCATTTACCCATGCCATCAGGGTGGCTTTAGCTTTGGGTGGGGAGTCTTCTCTGGACTCCAGGCCCAGGCTTACTGCCCCAGGAAGGTGGGGCCTGAGCACACACTTTTCTGTCCCTTGAGGATGGCAGCCCTTGGCCTCTGCCTCCTTTTTCACTGGGTGGGATGGGATCGTGATGTGCACATACTCAGGGAATTTCCTAGCACCTGTGACAGCCATGACTGCTCTAGGGGATGGCCTGGATATGCTTGTCACAGTCCCTGGAGGAGATACGATAATGAACACCAGAGACGCAGCTATAAGCATTGGCGTGAGCCTTGAAGCCAGGGGTGTCTGAGTTGGGAGCAACCACAGGATGGCCACTCAAGGAACAGGAGAAAAGTGGTGATCACAACAAGGAGCAGGCCTACTAAGCATGGATATTGAAGGCCTGCTGGAATGCTGGCAGCTAGTTTGCATCCAGGGTCCTTGGATGGTAGGACATGACCCACCACAGGGATATCCAGGATGATGGAAAAAACTCTGTGACTTACAGCCCCAAGGGAGAGAAGGTACCCATCAGGGACACAAGGGGCTGCACCCACGGGCTGGGTCATAGCAGTTGGGGTGCCAGGGGCAACCTGTGTATGCACAGTGGAGTGGGATTGGCTGGATTGGAAGGGTGCCCTGTGGATTGGTGGTTTGAACATCTTCTTGGGCTCTTGAGCATGGATGAGGGTTGTCCAGGATGGCAGGGTCTCTGTCCCTGGAATTCCCGTGAGAGACCATAACAGAAGTGCCTGGGGGTGTGGACATAACTTGTGGCTGAAGAAGAGAAACTGCCCCTCCTCTAGCCAGGAGCTTCAAAAATGGATCAGAAAAGACTGAAACTAATAAATCTACTAAACAGTCCCTATCTTGGGGGACTGCGGACTGTCTACATGAGAAATGCCTTCCCCACCCCAGGCCAGTGTCCTCAGAGCCTGTGTCTGGCAGGACCTTGGGTGAGTTGAAGACCTTCCTCTCTCGCAGCAGAGGAAGCTGAGGCTGGGCTGCTGGAGGGACTTGCCCACCAGGGGGGCTGCTCTAGGCATGAGCCTCGGCCCAGCCCATCACCAGCAGTGTTCCTGGGAAGCCACTAGTCTCGTTAGCTCTGGTGATCCAGGACTGGTAGCCCAGGGCTTTCCTGGTTGTTCTAAGTAACCACTGTGGGACACAACAAATGTTGAAGGCAGCTCTGTGTGTGCAGTCCGGCCTGATGGGTTTCTACTAATTCATAAATCACAGATTGTTGTGGAGGCCTACCTGGAGAGCTGTGGGCAGGAGTGCCCTTTCCCTCGAAGGGAAGTTTCTGGAACCCCATCTGTGCCTATTGGTCGCTTCCTCTGGTCCATACTCCCTCCCTTTATGTTCACATCCCCACTATGGGATGGCAGAGAGGGGAGGGGGATGCTCCTGAGGGGTGCTTTCCCAGTCCTCACTATGGGCCACCCAGAGCTGTCCAAATGCTGTGTCCTGACCTGCTGTCCTCTGCCCCGAGTCTGGACGTGAGCATCATGCTCAGCACCTCTGTGAACCCTCACAACCCCGCCAAGAGGAACTGCCACAACTAGAGCCATGCTGCTTCAGCAGGGAGTCAGATGTCTCTGAGGGAATCTTCAAGCAGGTCGATGAGCCCTGCACAGGTGGAAGGTGTGACACAGTGACCAGTGACCATGCCTTTGGCGCTGTCCCTCACCAGTGGGGTTCTCTTGCATGCCCCAAGTCATAGGTGAGGTGGCCTGGCAGCATCCTTTGAAAGGTGGGAGCAGTGTCCCCAGGATGGAGCCTGAGCTGCAGAGGCACTCAGACCCTAGGTGGCACCCACTCCTGCCTCAGTGTACACTGGAAGCCACTTGAGGGCCCCTGAGAGGCAAGAGAAAGGGCAACCTTCCAGCTTCATCTAAGGATAGACACTGGCACTCACGGCAGCGCCAAAGCCATGCAGAGACCTCTGTGCTGTGCAGAGCCCGCCCTGGAGCCACAGGATGCTGAGCTGAAGGTCACTCCTGGGGACCCCAGGCAGGGCCAGCTTGCCTCTGGATTTACCCATCTGAGGGTGTGGGAGCCATAAGCAAGCAGGACGGGGTAATGGGGAGAAGCAACCCCTTTAGTAAATTCTCCCCAACTTCTCCATTCAGGGTCTGTTGTTTGTTTTGGTGCATGTGGTTGGACAGAGAGAGACTAATGGAGGGAAGGAAGGAAAGAAGGAGAGCAACCCAGGGAGAGGCCACCACCACAGAGACCTCTTCACCATTGGCCACACCATTGCCTTCTGCTGATGGTGCTGCCACTGCCCTCCTCCCGTCCCGAGAGACTGAAGAGCATGGGTCCCTGCAGGCGGCTCTGTCTATCTGCTCAGGGCAGCCCCGACTGGGCCGGGGAGCTCTGTAGCGCTGTGGGGAGACATCCTCCTGCCCCCATTTTCCCCACACCCCTGAGTGAGCCGAGAGGCTGAGTCTGCCAACCGGGGGCAGCTGGCACTGCAGATGGACAAGCAGAGGGCAGCACTCTAAACCCAGGGCTCCTGGGGACCCATAGCAGGGAGTGAGCCCAGGAAGCCCACGACGATGGCAGGGACAGTTGATTAAGTGACAGCTCCTTTGCCACATTGAGCTGCTGAGCTGGGTCCCGCAGCAGATTGTGTGGCCAGCATGTCTGGGAGCCCAAGGTCGTCTTCAGTGTTTGCATCTGGGGACATTTATTTTCCTCCGGTTGCTCTTGAAAACTACGGGCTTGGCATGAGGAGCACGGACTCCAGTCTGCCTGTCCCGATTTAGCTGGTGCGTCCTGATGCTGTGTGGACTGGCATTCACCTCTCTGCACTATTCGGGAATGCTCTCCCGTAATGAGGCATTTAATGATGAGCACAGTAGCAATCCCAGTGTTTAGCTCCAACTGCGGTGTCTGCCAGAAAATAGCCAAAATAATAATAAGGAGCATTTTATTCAGGGGTCCCAGGGCCAGCCATGACCCTGGAGATGTGTGGAATGTTTCTTCGAGTTTTCTAATGACCATCTTCCACCATCTTCCATCTCCACAGGGAACAGGAAGCAGAATGCCCCCCCACCCTTGCGCGCTACTGCTGCTTGCTCTGTGACATTGGGCAGGTCAAGGACTTCTCTGTGCTTTGGTTTCATAACCTCTGAAAGGAGCAGTCAGTCCAAACCAGAGGTGAATCGTGATCATGAGCTGAATGTCTTTTGCAATTCTCCATTTCCACTTTCTTCTTTAGGGCAGAGAGACTGGCCCAGTAAAATCCATGTTACACAGCCTGGTTCTGCAACCATGACCCCGCAGCCAGTTTCCTTTCTACTCGTTCTGTCCTCTCCCCACCTCTTGCTTGATTGTGTGAAGCAAAGTACAGACATTGTACAGCTTCTTTTGTAAATACTTACATAGGCCTTGGGAATATTTACATATTGTCAAAGATCATTTAACTGCTCAGATGTACCTGTACTCTCAACAAGCAGTCGGCGCTGCAGTTTTCCCAAATGCATCTCAAGAATCCCCTTCCCCAGCTCTTCCTCCCATCAGGGACACCAGGGAGCCCCTGTTTCCCCACAGCCTGGCCCTGGAGCACCCTGCTAGGGAAGCCCCTGGGTGTAGTGTCAGCTGCTGGGAAGGAGCATCTTGCACATGTAGCATCCGCTTATTTTTTGGCCAGTTCTTGTGCATAACTCTTGCCCATTTTCCCATGTGGGCCTTGGTGTCTTTCTCTTCTTCTTTTAGAAATTCTTTATGCTGAGATGAACCCTCTTCTCTGATGAAAGTTTTGTCTTCTCTCAGTTTGCATTTCTGATTATCTTAGTTTCAGAGGAAATTTTAATTATCCTTAAATTTGGTGTAGTTGTCAGTCTTTTCACCTTACTGCCTGTGGAGTCAAATACAGAACATTTTACCTTTTCCTAAATGGTAAAGAATTCACCCTGGTCTGGAGATTAGTTCCCTTGGAAGGGTACCTGCCTTGCATGACAAGGCCCTGGGTTCAATCCCCAGCACCCGCCCCCTCAAAAAAAGAAACTGCACCATATTTTGTTTAAATACCTGCATCACCACCTTTCCAATCCTTATTTCCCATTTATGTTGTCTTTTTAAATTCTCTGAGCCTGGACACACCCCAGACCCAACAGCAGAGCAGAGCAGAGTGGACAGGCCTCTGGGCTTTCCCCTTAAGGAAGCTCTCATTCCTGCCCTTGGCACAGTGTCCCTGCGGAAGGGGCTCCTGCGCTGTGCATGAAGCCCAGCAGATGATTTCAAATGCTGAGGCTGCCAGGACGCCCAACACAGGACAAGGAAGGGCCACAGGTGTGGGGACTTTGATCTCGGGTGGCTGAGATGCCTGCTGGTGGAATGTCACTGATGAGGAGGTGGGCAGGTGACCGTGGGAAAGTGCATTACTTCACAGTGCACTGGAAGGCCAAAGGATCCACCGGAGGTTTCGGGCAAACAGGAGGGAGATGCCCAATTATTGAAGGCCAGAGGGACAGAGGATTCGTATGTGCTGCGTGTCACACACCTGTGGAAATGGAGAAGATGAGGTACTCTGCTGTGACTGAGGCACAGTCACAGAGTTGAGGCCAGGGTTTTATCCTTGATCACATCTGCCTCAGTGCCCAGTGCCCGTGAGGCTGCGGCCATGCTGAGCTGGGCTGTCTTCTCTGTGGCCTGGCTGTCCACTGTGGAGGGTCAGGTGCCTCAGGCACGAGTGTCTCTGAGCGCACTTCCTCCCTCCCTGCTGTCGCTCTTTGCAGGACCCTGGGCAGCAGCTGGGCAGCAACTGGGGAGATGCCCTTGCCTTTGTTTCCCAGGTGGGGAGCCCAGCAGGTGACTGCTGTGGTGCAGCATGAGCTTGCACCCCAGGGACATGTTGCTCCTCTAGGGCTCAGGAGGACAGGGACCCCTCTGTTCTGGGTGCAGGAGCGCCAGGCTGGAGGCCATGGGGCAAGGAGGGGGGATTCAGCTGCTCCTCTGTGTCATTCTGAGGTGCTTTAGCTGGCCTGGGGCCTGGGGGAGGGTTCGTGTATGTAAATTAAAGAAGCCCAGAGCCTCCTCTGTGTGACACCAGGGCCTCATACTGAAAGCTCTTGTAAAAGCCACCAGCACCCTCGGCTTCACCCCCACCCCCAGCAACAGGGGGAGGAGGATAGACCTCAGGACTGGAGGGCTGGAGCAGGAGTGGAGGTTCCAGCAAACTCCCAGGCAGGGCAGGGTCCAGCACTCTCAGAAGTCCCCCAGCAGTGCCCTTAGACAGTTCCCTTAGCAGGACGCCACAAGCTAGAGGAAGAAGGGCCCCAGAGCAGGATACCATGAGTCTTCTTGGGAGGTTTGGGAACAAGTTCTGAATTAATTCCAATTCCACTTGAATGGTGAGCACTTGCTATTTATTTTATCCTCGAGCTGTTCGGCCATGAGCACGTGGCTTCTCCTGCAGGATGCAGGGTGGCAGCGGGGACTGTGGGGGGAAGGGGCAGCAAGAATATTATTTTAGCTCCTGTTATTGGAGGGGACACTGTAACTGGAACACTACGTAGTTGTTGGCTACTCCCATGAAGAATGGCCGGGTGGCCTTCAGCTCTTCCTGTCCATGATGATTCACTGCTGTGACACAAGAGCCACTAAAACCTGGTCTGTTTAACCTCCCCGATGACCTGACCTCAGTCCGTCATGGGGCGGTGCTTTAATGCCATCTCTACTGCCACCTATTTTAGAGAGGAGGAGGAATGAGGGGGAGGGCAAAGGTGAAGAGGAGCTGCCAGATGATTTATCTGTTTCTGTGACCATGCTAGGACACCATGCCCAGCGGCCTCTGTTCACTTCTCATCCCTGGGGACTGCAGGACATGTCTGTTCTTAACTGTTCTTAACTGCAAGGAAGACTGGGAGGGGTCTGTGCCACCAGCTTGAGCAGAACTCAGGTGTTGTCATTGGGAAGAAGGGAAGAGCTGCTATAGGGACAGTGACCGGCTGGATATGCCAGTATTCCCATCACATAGATGAGAGGACTGAGCTGTGGGGACTTCAGCTATTTTTCATATCCACGTAGGGCAACTGGATCTGAGTTTTTGTGGGACTCAGGGATGGCCTCTCCCAACTAATAGGCTGGGCCCAGTGAGCAGGTCCAGGTGGCTGGAGCAAGGCGGGGGATGGTAGGGCCCTGAAGGTAGAGAAGGGGCTGGGGACAAGTTCCTAATGGCAGCAGGACTGCAGGCTTGGGTGTCCCCCAGCAGGGGGCAGCCAACTGCTTCTCACAGATTGTCCAGCTGGGGTCAGAGGGGATGCAGGGGTGTGGTCTGAAGGCCTCTGTGGACAACATGGAAGTGCAGTTGGGTCTTCATTAAGAGTCTGCGTGACTCCTTTCAGAGTCCCTGCTGGGAAGCCTGGGGATGGGACAGAGGAGAAGACTACTCTGCCTCTTGCCACCGGGCAGGAATCCCGGTGCCCCCAGCAGGTCTGCTCTGGAGGGCCAAGGCTGGGGGTTGGCATGTGGCTGGAGAGTGAGGGGCATCCAGCATCTCCTGGCCAGGAGTGGCCATTGTGGAGGGGCCTGGTGGTGCCACCTCAGCTTGTAGTGACCACAAGCCAGTGTCCAGAAGGTTCCAGCACAGCGTGGTCATGATAGCCTGCCGGCTCAACATCTCTCTAACACAATGAGGGACATTCTTTTCCCACAATTTCCTGTCAACACAGAATCCCATAAACCCCAGAGGTTCTCTTGTCCTGATTTTGAAAGTCATTATGATTGAGATGGGGCAAGATGAGAGTTGATTAAGAAAATATTTGTGACCCAAGAAGGAGTGCCCAAGTGAACGTCACAAAAAGGACCAGTGGGCAGCTGCTGCCAGCCCTTCAGGAGGAAGAGTGACTCGGCCTGACAGAGAGGGACAGTCGCTGAGTTCACAGCTGAGGCTTGGTGTTTGTCCCGTGGTTAGATGGCCTCTGCGTGAGTCCAGCAGCGATACTCTGTATGGATTTCACCACCTCCAAAGCCTCAGTCTGCTTAACAACCATGGAGGTGGACAGAAGGGAAATCGCCACCAGAAAAGGAAACTGGAGGTTGGCTCGTCAGTGGGCGCCTGTCTCATGCGGCTCTTTCGAGACCTGCTGACTCTTCTGGAAAACTCTATCCACCTCCTTTGGCTGGCTCGGAGCCTTGGGTCTGAGATGGAGAGGACCAGAAGCTGTGCCCAGCCCGAGGGGCAGACTTGTGCTGTTGCCTGTCCTGTGCCCTTGCTGGTCCTGGGCTCAGCTTCTGATACACTTTGTGAGTCCATTTCTCCCTGGCTACCCATGGCTGTACCTGGGGCCTCTGTCTCAGTCCTTTAGGCTGCCATAATCCTTCAGGATTCAGAAACAACAGAAGTGTGTTTCTCAGAACTTTGGAGGCTGGAAGTCTGAGGTCAAGGCCATGGCAGATTTGGTGTCAGGTGAGAGCCACGGTCAGGTCATGGATGGTGCCCGCTCCCTGTATCCTCACTCAGTGGGAGGCTGGACAAGTGCTCTGGAGCCTCTTTCATAAGGCACAACTTCCATTTGTGAGGGCTCTGCCCTCCTGATTTGGGTCACCTCCCAGAGTTCTTCCTCTTGATGCCACCATCAGAGGAATGAAGATTTCAAAATCTTAATTTTAGGGGCACAAACATTCAAATCTCTGTGGCCTCCAAACACCAAGGAAGTTCTCCTCCATGGTGGAGGAACGCAGAGGGCCACTCACATAGGTCTCCTTGGCCCTGGAGCTGTGCAGACAGATGCATGGCCCTGTGGCAAGGCCTGACGTGCACCAGAACTTGGGCCCCAGGACCAATCACCCACGCCCACAGTTTTCTAAATACACAGTGTATTACACCGACTTTTTACAAGTTAGCATTTGTCTTTTACTCAACTTACCGCTTTTCCTTAACAAACATCTCAAGATGAATCACACGTCACAGACATAAATGTATCAGCTTATGGCTTTCTCTGTCATTATAATTCTATATTTCAAGACAAAAATCGATGTGCCTTGAATCATGACCTTGCATACTTCAGCTGGCTTTCAGAACCAGCAGGGACGGTGGCAGCGATCAATGTGACATGCTGACATGGCACGGGGGCACGGGCAGACGTGGGGTTGTCACATCGCTCACTGTCCACACGTCAGTGCACATGCCTGGGAATGCGTGGGAATTGTCTGGGGGTGCAGGCAGGCTGCAGAGGGAAACGGGCCTGGTTTCCAAATACGAAATAAGCTGAGGGTGTTTTTTGGGAAACAGGATGATTTTGTGTGACTTTGCCTTATGCTGGTGCCGCCATTCTCAGGCTTCACTGCTAGGATCTGGGTTGTCCTGGAGGCTTTTAAAAGTCCCAAATCTTCTCTCTTAACACTCCCCTTGAGTTTCCAAGTTCTCAGTCTTTGGTGCAACACCCCTCTGTGGCCACAGCATTTGTTGACTATTTAATGTTTTTCTTTAAAATATGCTGCTTAAATCCATGTTTAAAAGGGGAACCACTTGGACACTAGGAATGCAAAACAGTATAATTTCCTATCAGTAGAAGATAACTGCTACCAGGGAGCATCACACCAAGGAAGGCCTGATGCCACCAGGTCCATCCTGAGGGATGTTGGTGTGGGTGGGGAAGGGGCTGAAGGTCCTTGTGAGCTGAGACTCCTCTAAAAGTATCAGAAAGTCTGCAAGAAATGTGCTCAGGGAAACTCCCCTCCCTGCACCATGCAATGGTATTTACAACCCAGTTAAATAACACCGAAACCATCTGGCCTGTCACTAAAATTCTGTCTTTTGTCACCAGGTGATGTGCTGCACAATTTGTGGCTGTCATTGGATCTGTGTTCAGTGGCCAATTCTGGATTTGCTCAGATACTAAGCAGCTGCATTTTGCCCAATCCTCAGTCCAGGGCATGGATCACAATTGGTTTAACCCACGATTGGCCTCATTACAACTTAGCTCCAAGACACTGCAGTCAGGGGCTCCTGAGGCCTGCAGTCTTCTTGAGGGAAATACAGAGTAATCGAAGCAGGTGCCACAGCCATCAAAACATTGAGGAGGGGGATGGACCAAAAGGAGGGAAAACAAAATAAATTTTAGGTGACTTTTCCTTCCTGTTTTCTTCATTTGTCTGTTAAATATTTAATGATCACCTGCTAAGTACCAGGCACTTTGCAATCCCAATCTGGAGGGACAACTCCCTTGTTTTCATCTTTCAGTGGTGTTTCATTCTGCTCAGTGATGCTTTGCTGTCTAAGGTCACTTGCTCTCTGGAACCTGAAGCCTGGGCTCTCTGGTTGATGCTTCTCCTCTTCATATGTGAAATACTGTCAGTGCCAAGTGGAGTCTTGGACAGAGTGAAATGACAGAAAGGAAGGAAATGGATGTCCCCTCCCTCCTCATTTCTGTTATCTCAGCCCAGCCTGTTGTCCCGTTCCTAGAAAATAGACCTCAATGGCACCAAGTCCTCTTGCATCAATGATGCCTCCCGAAGATGGTACCAGGATCGGGTGGTTATGGACCTGTTATGATGGGTGGTCATGTGCAGGGAAAGGGGTAGCCTCTTCTGAGAATTTTTCTTTTATATTTGGGTGTCACTTCCCACTGCTAATTAGAAAAGTGACCCAGCAAACAAGTTGCTATGGCTTAAATATGATGTGTTGCCCCAAAATCATACAGTTTAACCCCCCAAAATCTTATATCAGTGGTATGGAGAGGTAGAGACTGGATCTAGCTGTGGTGTCTAGAGGTGGGACCTTTGAAAAATGACTGCATTAGATAGGTCATCAGGGTGGAGTCCCCATGATTGGATGCTAGTGGCTATACAAGTAGTGGGTAGGCCACAGACCCAGGGATGCAAGCAAGCTCCTGCCATGATGAGATGCAGCCACAGGGCCCTTGGAAGGACTTGAGCCATGCTGGTGGGACTTCCAGCCTCCAAACTGCAAGCTAAATAAAACTCTGTTTTTAAAAATAAAGTAGCTGTGGAGGGAAATGAATTACAGTAGATGGGGTAGAGAGAGAAGATGGGAGGGGAGGGGAGGGGGGATAGTAGAGGATAGGAAAGGTAGCAGAATACAACAGCCACTAATATGGCAGTATGTAAAAATATGGATGTGTAACCAATGTGATTCTGCAATCTGTATTTGGGGTAAAAATGGGAGTTTATAACTCACTTGATTCTAATGTATGAAATATGAGATGTCAAGAGCTTTTTAATGTTGTGAACAACCAATAAAAAAAAATAATAAAGTAGCTGCCTCACATATTTTGGTACAGTACTTGGTTATTTTCCAGGAGCAAATGCCTTGTTGATTAGGGTTTTCACTCTGGTTTAGAGGATGAGAGTGAAGAGCTGCATATGCCCAGCTCTTCTCCACATGCTCATGGAGGAGGTGAGAACCATGCCAGCATCTCCATGTTTTCTAGGATGGTTATCCTTCTCAGTTTACTAACTTTGCTGCAGAGACTTGTGTTTGAATGCAGCTCACACACTGTAGAGATTTTAACATCATGGGGTTGGCCTCTTAAAATCTCTCATTTTAAAAGATTAATGATACACAGAATTAGAGAGGGAAACATACTGAAGACAAATATGTCCTGAATAAAAACTGCCCAGAATTCGTGGCTGGGTCACATACTAGACTCTCAACAGAGCCCAATGCAAACCTGTGATGCTGGCTCTGTGCTCAGGCATGTAGGGAGGCTCTGTGCAAGAAGGGCTCCTCTTATCCTGCTGGAGGGGATGGGGATCTGCAGGCCTAACTGCAAATCAGCCCCACATGAGCCCCGACTTCCAGTGTTGCAAGGGAAACAGGGCGAGCTCAGGATGGAGAGCGATCCTGGGACAGAGAGTGACCCTAGGATGGAGAGCGACCCTACAAGTGGAATTAGATGTTGGTTCACGGCTCCAGCGCACCATGGAGGCAGGCATGGCTGGGGGGGCTGGGAAGAGAAAGAGAGAAAGGAGCTACAACTTCCTGGTTCATCTGCAGAGGTCGCAGACATAGGAGGCCCTTGATGGACTGAGGTGGGTGTGTTTCTGGCTGAGGGACAGGGAGTGTTCCAGAGACACAATGGGAATCCGTCACTGAAGCCAGTGCCCTTCAGGCCTCAGTGCTAGCCACACCATCCACAGTGTTTCCTACACACTTGATTTGAAATAGTCCTCTATTCCCTGGAAGTTGCAAAGAATCATAGGTCCTGTGGACACTTGGTTCAGCCTCCCAGAGCTGGCATCTTTGAGAACACCAACCAGGCGGTCAACGTCAATGTCATCTGGCAGCTCATTCCCTGTCACCAGTTGGGTGTGCACGCTGTGTGTGCTTAACTTAACTTCACAGTCCAATTGGATGTCCCCGTGGATCTTGCTGTGGTGGCCACACCAAGTTGTCTGACCTGTCTGACGTTTCTTTGAGTCATCCCCTAGAGCCTCAGCTCCTCTCCACCAACCCTGATCCCTGGTAGCCCGATCTTTCCCCACCCCTCCAAGCTATATCAGTGGGTAAATATGTTACGTAATGGAGCCACATAAAGCGTACCCTCTGAGACACCTCGCTTTCATGCGCCCTGGATGTTGAGCTCATCTTGAGGATCAACAGCTCCTTGGTCTGCCCGGCACGGTCCCCCAACTTACATGAACCCTGGCTTCTTAAATCCTTCTTAAATCCTCATTGGAGGAGTGCAGGTGGCTGCCTGGGGTGCATTTTGAGGCTGTTTGCTGACCTCCAGATCTCTCCACAGTACTTGAGATCTGGCATTGACCACTGCAGCAGGATGGGCCCGCGGCCTGCAGCAGGATTGCAGAACTAGGCTAAATGGGAATTTTAGCAGATAAAGACATGAAGAGCCACCATATGTTGGTCTAGAGTGAGAGAGGAGTGGACACGAGGACATAACATGTAGAGTCAAAAAAAATAGTCAAGCGCCCCCGTGAGCCCCAGCTGTGCCCATAGAACACTTGCTTCTCTGCCACCAGAACAAGCTGGAAACCACCCCAGGGTGTCCCCCGCCCACACCCTGTGAAGTAGCTCAAGTGCAGACTCATAAGCTGACATTATTTGCCTGAAGCCTATATTTCATGGGATGTATCCATGAGCATTAAACAGGAAAATAAAATTAAAGTTGTGTGACAGTTTGAAGCCATTGGGTACTAATGAGAGACATCTACCTCTTCCTGTTTGTGCATTTACCCAGTAGGCAGGTTTTTTTTTTTTTTTAAGTAAGTTAGTAATAAGGTTAAAA
Source organism: Ictidomys tridecemlineatus (assembly GCF_052094955.1). Lineage (NCBI taxonomy): Eukaryota > Metazoa > Chordata > Mammalia > Rodentia > Sciuridae > Ictidomys > Ictidomys tridecemlineatus. The sequence continues at coordinate 101,795,238 of NC_135478.1, forward strand.
ACAAAGGGGGGGGGGGGGCAAAACAAACCAGAAATGGTTGCCGGTGCTCTAGAAAAATGGACAGAAGAAGGCAAAATTTGGTCTTAGAAAATTTGTGCTGAGGGAGAAGATCTGCAGTTCTTTCCGTTTCCCATGGACATCTTTGCATTTTAGTCTTGCAGATGCTCCGCTCAACTCGCCTGGGCTGCCCTTCCTTCACCCGACAGGTATGAATTGAGCTTCTCCATGAGCTGGGGCCATGCTGCTGCTGAGCCACCTGGGTGACCGAGCCAGACGCGGCCCCGGCCCTGGGGAGAAAGTGCGAGAGGCTGAGAAAGGCAGGAATTACTAAAGGCCACTGGTCCTCACCAGGCAGGGGCACCTTTCTAAGGGCTTTTCAAACACACTTTTTAAAAAATTCCCTTGATAATTCTAAGAGTTAGTGGCTGTCATTATTTTTGTCCACAGAGCATGGATGAATGACAAGGCACTCAAGCATGTTGGGAACCTGCCTAAACCACCTGGTTTTGTGCTGGGTGCTGGGGACGCAGTGATGACAAGTCACTGCTGTAGGCTGAATTGTGACCCCTCCCTTCCCTCTGCTTATTACCCTCCAAAACCTCCATGTGGCTGTGTGTGTGAGACAGTGGAGTTACGGTCCAGGGACCGGCAAGCCTCTGCCTTCTCAGAAGTTCAATGGGCAGTACATGGGCAGCCCCTTAATGAACCTTTGGGAACTTGCCAGAGCTGCTTAAAGGGAAATTTAGAGAGCGGTCAACTCGTAAGTGTCAAGAAGTGTCCACTTAAAGAAGGAGGAAGGCGCTGGCCTGCAGCTCGAGCTGGGCAGGATTCTGCCCCGTGGGTTTTATTCAGTGGGTTTTCTTTATAAAGGTGTTTTCTGTATACAGGGCAGTTTCTTTGTATGGGTTGTGTTCTGTTTCAGTTAAGGACAAATCTGGGCCTCCATCACCTGCAGAGCCTCCGTGAGGACATGCCTCTGTGTCACAGTTGCCCAGGGATGTCCTGAGAGCTGAGCTTTCAACACAGGGACCCTAGGGGACAGGCAACACCCAAGCTCCTGCCTGTGACAGGATTAGGACCATTTCAGCTTTGTTGGTCTCAGCTTCATTGACTGGATGAATCTGGTTTCAGGACTATGGGAAATTTATATGAAGTAGGGGTCTCTGGTTTAAAGTAACAGAAGTGACCCTGAGTCAGCTTAACTGAGCTGCATGTCTATCAAAGGAGCAGACTTGTCTGCTGGGCTGCAGCGGGGAGCTGTGCCTGTGTGAGAAGCGAGGCCCTCAGCAGACATGGGGCCAGGAGGTGTCCTTCTCTGTGCCTCTCATCCCCCCTCCAGTGGTCATGGCCAGACCACCTCGGGGCCACCTCCGCACGGCAGATGGAAGGCGATTTCCTGCAATGTCCACCTTTGCACTGTTGACCTTGCCTGGAGCAGGCCCGGCCTGGAAAGCTGAGCCATGGCAGTGCTTTCCTGGTTGCGTGAAGATGACACCATGGATGAAATGTTGCTTCCAGTCTTGAAGTCAACAGCTGTCATCAGAGTGGGGACAGGAGCTGTCCAAGATTCAGGCACCCTGACTAGTGCCCAGGGCCTCCCAGGATCACGGGTCCTATCTCAAAGCTCAGAAAAATCAGGGTCAAATGACACCTTTTAGTCACTGCCCTTGTACCTGCACATTAGTCATGTGATGCTTTTTTACTTTTCTGCCACTCCCATGCCACCCTCCACAATGGCATGGCATTCCTCATGCCATCACACTGTCCCCACCTGTGAAAGGGTGTGGGGGACAGAAGACTGTCCTGTGTCTCTGCCATGATGTCAGGTTCTTCTCCTGTGGGGAACCCACAAGCACCCCCTTATAGGCTCCAATGTGATAGAGAAGAGTTCCCCGGCTTTGTTGGTCGTGTGCACTCCAGAATGCAGCAGGTGGCTTCTGGGGTGGGGAGCAAAGTGCTGATGGTCTCAGGCCTGGGCACACACTTGCACCATCTTTAAGGGACACTTTCAATAGACCTCCAATTCAGAGTTTGTTACCTACCAGTGAGACAGAAAGGGAACCGAGGCTGAGCACAGGAGAGAGGGACAAACCCAGCCTGGGAGGCTGAGAAGGGACAGTGGGAAGGAGGCGAGTGCGGCTGAGGTACGTTGTGGCTATGCTGAGGGGTCCATCTGCAGTGAGGGCTGGGTATTTCTGGCAGGTTCCCAGCACAGGTTCAGATCCTGGGAGAGTGCAAAGCAGCACCTACGTGGGGGCAGTGGTTCTCATTTATCTGGAGGCGTGACACCTCTGCTTCCCAAGAGACCAGGGAAACCCTCTCACCTCCTCTGCCTTGGCTGGCTGCCTTCTGTCCAGTCCCCTGGCTGTGCTCCTTGGAGACTTGCTGAATGTCACAGAGATAAACCTGCTCCTGCGTGAGCTGGTGGGCAGCAGTATGTGCCTGTGGGTCCTGGCACCCAGGTGGACTCGGGGACTTCTGCTGGTCACTGAACAACACTCTACCGTCGTCTATTTTGGGCGTGATCTATCACTTGCATCCAACTTTAGAAAGCCGAGACCATTATCTTTCTGTAGTAGCCTTCGGATAATGGCTGTACAATGATTTATGTTCCTGCATTGCTCTGGGAGAGAAAAACTTCTCAGCAGACATTACTAAAAGGCTTTTAATCCATGAAAGCTTAACCAGCCAAACTGGTTAAGAGCACCAGGGCCACCGCTTGGCTGCCGTGCCCAGAGTCTTTATCCAGTAGCTTCCATCCCCTGCAATGAAGGTTGCAGATCAAAGCTGATGAATCAAAATTTTTTCAAATCTTTTTCTGCCAATAGCTCTGGATGTTCATAACCTCTTTATTGCCTTCTCCTCCTTTGAGAGCTGAATAAGGGGATGGATGTTCTTTTCCCTCCAGAGTCCCTGAGTCCTCGGAGTCAAATGCTTTGTGTTCTCCCTCCACACACAAGGGACCAGACCCCACAGGGCTGGTAAGGAGCTGTGGGGAAGCTCCTTTGTGTGTTCAGAGCTTTTCACATAATAGAGTTTCTTATCTGGGTCTCCAAAAAAATAATACTAAGCAGTTTTGTACCTGGTTTCTTATCGGGAAGAGGAATTTCACCACACTTTTGGCTCTGAATTACAGACAGGGGCTCACACACAGGTTCCCAAGATAATGACAGAATGACAATAATGGTGGGCACCTGAGAGTGTTTTCCCATCTAATTCTCACACCCATCATGCCACAGGCCGGACACAGAGCCAAGTGCTGTCCTTGCACTGTCTCCTCCAGGGTCAAGGGTGCTCAAGGAAGGTCATGTCACTGTGGCGAGGATTGGCCTTTTGGCGGTCAGAGGCAGCAGGCCCAGCTCTGGAGGTCAGTCTGCATTTCACAGGCTGAAGTGCTTCCTCTGAGAACTGGTCAGCCCCAGAGGGGCAGCCCGGAAGGTGGGATTTCAGGATGGTGACACCACAATATGCAGTCCACTTATGCAGCACCTCAACAGCTGTGCACAGAAACCCTCCATAGGGAGAGTCAGTGAGCAGAGAATTCAAGAAAGCCATATGTAGTGGCTTCCCGGTTAGCTGGGTCCCATTCTTATAAGTGACAATATTAACTCCATCAGCAGTGTGACCAATTTTTCTTTAATTTTTTTTTGTGGCCAATATTTCAATCTTTCAATATATTTCTTTCAGTTAATGCCATTGGAGGAAGTGGTAGGAGATTAAACTCTGGATTAAAATGAGAATTAAATTAGGAATTTTATCCACAGGAAGGATCCATTATAAAGCTGTTTTAACAACCTTTCCTGCAGCCGTGGGAGGAAAGCACTCTGCTGCAGGGGTAGAGGAACTCTCTAGACTCACACACATGCACATTCAATCACATATTAGAATCAGTGTCAGATGGATTTTCCTCTTGTTGGCTTAATACAAAATAAAGTAAATGGCCATAAAGAAGAAGGAAAGGTTTTCAACAAGAAAGTGTTTAAATATGCAAACATTTTGATAGTTAATAGGGAAGGTGATGGAATGGATTTGATGCATATCTTAACTGAGGGTTCACAAGACTTTTAGTAAGAATTTGGGTTAGTGCTGGTGTTTAGTAGTTTCTTCTCTTGCCTCTGGAGCCTGTTTCCTTGAGGACTCTTATGAATTAGCACCAACATTCTTACAGATATTAGAGGATGTTGTGGCTGAGATGAGACACAGAACTGTAGATACCTAATGACCTGAGGTGGGGATGGTGAGCCTTTTCATGATTCCAGGGTTTTTCTTTTAAATATTTTTCCTTTTCTTTTTGCAGTCAGGAACAGCATTTTGTATAGAGCACGTTGCTTCTGGAGGCCAGGTGCCTGGGAGTCTCAGGTAAAACCCCCTGGCTAGAGCCAAGGATGATGTCCAGGTCTCGGTGTCTATGGCCAATGGAAGTGAGTCATAGTGCAGTTTCTCACCTAAACCAGGGGCAGCCAGTCAGCTGGGACAGTCTGGGAAGGAGGCAGCTCCTTAGGGACTGGGGCAGTCAGCTGTCTGGGAGAGGCTGGGCAGCAGGCAGCTTCGCAGGGACCAGGTTCTTTTCATTTTAAGGCCCTGCCCTTTCCCAGGGACCCAGAGCCCTTGGCTGGGCTTTCAGAGCTGGAGGTCAGTGCTGACGGGTCACCTTTGACCCTGCAGTGGGGTCTACTAATGCTCAGCCATTATCTGTTCCCTCCTCTTCCTGGGGAACCTGCTTGGCCCCTTCGCAACCACCCACTAGGACCAGGGACTGCTTCTTGCACCTGAGGTGAGGGCAGAAGTGATGCGTGTCCCCTTCTGATAAGGTGGCCCTTCCCTTGCTCCTTTGGAAGGGGGACCGCAGGGGAGTGTGAGGGCTCTGAGGTGGCAGAGCTGGAAGGCACCCAGAGCTCAGGCTGCTGTGACAGGTCATGCAGCTCTCCAGGTGGTGTGCTGGCCAGGTGCACAGGTCACAGAAGGGAGGAGATTCACCCATGTCCCACCCAGTGCTGGCTCAGATGAAGCTCCCAGAGCTGGAGCAAATGGACACTCTGAGCGGGCTGGGCCTGGGTGTGGGGCTGGAAGGGACATGCGTTCTGGGGGCCTGGGTGGAGCTCTGCGATGGCCGTGTCTTTGCCCAAAGGTAAGTTGACATCCTGCCCCCGATGACAGGACATGAGCTGATTTGGAATCGGGTTTTTGCAGAGTTCGTTAGTCAAGGGAGGTCACGGTACAGCAGGGAGTGCCCTGATGCAGGGTGACCATGTCCTTACGAGGGGCTGGTGGGTGAGGAAGGACACACAGAGTCCTCTGAGGATAGAGGAGGCTGGAGCCAGGCGGCTGGGAGGGAAAGGCTTCGATGTCTGTGGGCACCATTGGAGCTGGGAGGGCACAGGAAGGTGCCTGGAGATGTCCCAGGAGCATGGCCTGAGCACTTGGCCTAGTCTTTCGGCCTCTAGGACACAAAGGATGGGTCTTTAAGTCACCCAGGGTGTCCAGCTTTGCTCCAGCAGCCACAGAGAGCAGAGGCTGCCAGCGTGGCCATTTGCAGGTGCCCAAGCTGGCCAAAGGTGGAGGTATGGCCGCCCAGGGGTGGACCCCAAGGATTACCTGCAAGAAAATCACCTATGGAAACATGGGAGCTGCTAGGATTCTGAACTGATTACCTGAGGCTTTCATGAAAACTGCCCCCAGTCAGCCCCACAGAGTGGCGCCCAGCGGTGGCTGAGAAGAGACTGGATATGGAGGCAGGAGTGGAGGGTCATATGGAGGTCCACTGGCGCTAAGCACTGTGGCCTTGTCCTTTGTCTTCCCTCCCTGTCCCTTTGGCCTGCAGGACCTCTGCCTGGATGAGTGTTTGGCTCAGCAGTTTCCAGGGCAATCTGCAGCCATGTTCTTGGGGTTCCTCTGCCTGCACACCTAGGCCACACAGGTTGGCTCTTGAGGAATCCCCTGGCGCCCGCCACAGTGGCTGTGGCACTTCCAGGTCTGCAGATCCCTGTGAGCAATGCAGGTGGAAATCAAGGAAGAGATGCTCTGCTTTGGGTTTTGCTTTGAAGTTTGAATTTTGCTTTTTAATTTTTTTCTTTATTAGTGAATCAGAGTTAAACACAATAATGGGCTTCATTTTGCAATAATCCCACAAGCAAGGAAGATAATCTGCTCCACCTCAGGCCCCCAGCCTCCCCTCCCCTCCCCTCTCTCACCCCACCCCTCCCTGCTTCTCTTCCATCTGTTTATGTATAGTTTATTTATAGTTTGTTTCAACCTTTAATAGGAAGTGGCACATGCTCATATTTAGAAATCGCTTTCTTCATCTCCTTCCTACATCTGTATTTCTGAATATTGGCCTTTTCAAAAGCAAAGGATGCTCAAACATTTCAAAATTTTTTTTTAAAAAAAGAGTTCCACCCTCCCATTCTGTGCGCTCTCTGCTCTCTCCTCTGTGGTCAGAAGTTCATGGTCCTCCAGGACCACCAGGGCGTCCTCTGTGGACCTGAGAGGCCGGAGCTTTGGGTTTGTCTCTGCACCTGCAGCTGCTGTACATTTCCTGGGAGAAGCAGGATCTGGCAGGGGCCCTAAGGTGACTTTTCTATGTTTCCAAACCCTCGAAAAGCCCAGTTCTCAGGGGTAAGTCATGTCCACGGCCCTTGCCTTCAGGCTTGGTCTCCTCGTGGCTGGAGAGTCCCCGTGCTGGGTAGCAGCCCTCCGTCCTGGACCACAGGTGGCGTGTTAGGTGTTTTAGAAAGGGGTTTCCAGTGAACCAGTTTGGAACAGCCTGGTATATCAAAGACCACTGGTCTGTGTAATTTCCCCTCTAACTAAATTACTCTAAATTACTGTCTTTCAAAATAATAAGATTTTTAAAGGTGGTTTTTTAATTAGAGAGCCGTGGGAGAAACAGATGAGCCTAATAGCCCACTGTATTTCATGAGTGATCCCACCTGGAGTGCAGGTGGCCATACTTTGTGGCACAGTGAGACCATCGACGTCTGACCTTCCCTTCTCAGGCTGAGTGCTCAGTTAGAACCTTCCATCTGATACTCACTCTCCCTTCTTCTTCCTCCCTTTCTTCCTTCTTTTCTTCCAGGAGAGAGATGCTATTCTACATAGTAGAAAAACCAAACTTTGCAATAAAAATGGTCCAGAGTTTATGAAATCTATCAGTTTGTTATCTTCCTTTTGCAAATCACAGAGAATCCAATTAAAACAGGTTTAAACAAACAAGCTGAAGTATTCAGGGGAAGAGTGGACTGTAGGTGCAGTAGCATCCAGGGGTTCATCAGATGCAGTCCATCTTATTTCATTTTTGCCTTCTGCTGTTTGTGTCCCATGGTCAGACAGGCTCTTCCCTCATGGAAGCGGCTCCAGCCTCACGTCCCTCTAAGTTTATAGCCAGAAGAACAGAACTGTCCTCAGGGAGTCCTCAAGCCCTGGATGTGTTCTAATCGCATCCTGGGTGGAAGTGGAGAGGCCTGGGTCTTCTGGACTCAGACCCTCTTAGGCCTTGATCTGCAAAACCAGCAGTGCACACAGCTGCAGGCAGCCAGCAGGTCCAATGCAGCACTCATGGACAGGGGCAGGCTGTCCCTGCCAGCCTGGGAAGCAGCGGGTGGGGGGAGGAGGCGCTGTGTCCAGCTGATGGCAGGTTTTTCAAATGTCACAGGAAACCATTTCAGGGCTTTAGACTGACAGCACTGGGGAGAACAGGAACGGGGTGAAGCCTCTCTCACAGACCCTCAGGCGACCGGCAGAGCCAGCACCAAGATCCCCAGCCTCACGTCTCCCGAAGCACATGAGCTGTGTGCTCCTGCAGTGAGCCTCACCTTCCATAGGACTAGTGCACCACAGTGCCACTCTCTGAGGACATTGAGCTTATTTTCTATGGGCTCCAAGGTCTCATGCCGATTCCCCTAACAACTCCACTGGTTGGAAGGGTGTGACTGACTCACAAGCCTTCTCCCTAGATTCCCATGAAGCATTACTCAGGGAGGATTTGCAAATGTGCAAATATGTGCAGACACAATGGAGAGCAGTGTGGAGGTTCCTTGGAAAAATAAAAATAGAGTGACCATATGGCCCAGCAAGCCCTCTTCTGTGTATATTCAAAAGAAATGAAATCAACATGTGGAAGAGACATCTGTACTCATGGGTTTGCTGCAATATCCTTCACAACAGCCAAGGGATGGACAGAATCCGTTTTAATTTCCTGTGGATGGATGGATGGATGCCTAAGCAAATTGGCAGGTGTACTGTGGAATATTATTCAACCCTGAAAAGGAAGGAGATGCCAGTACTTGCAACAACTTGGATGAACCTAGAGGACATTGTGCTGAATTCCATAAGCCAGGCACAGAAAAATCCGGCACGACCTCACTTACATGGGCAATCTAAAAACGTGAACTTACAGAGGCTGAGAATAAACAGTGGTCACCAGGGGTGAAGGGCGAGGAATAGGTGTTGGTCAAAGCTACATGGGCAAGTGTATGCCAGGTGAGACCTGGAGATCTGCACCCTAACTGCCTGTAGTGAGGAATGTGGTATTTTGCCCTTTAAATTGCATTAAGAGGACAGATTTCTCTGGTTAAGTATTTTTGCAAAACAAAGCAAAGCACACAGGGGAGCCCAGGGACTGGCAGGAGGCAGTGAGGGGGGCCAGGGTGTTCCAGATGTGTGCAGTGGCCAGCTCACTGACCTGTGTCATCAGATAAGAGCAATTATTTGCTTCAATTGTGCCTCCCAGCTATGGGGAAAGGCTGTGTTCTGGAGGAGACTCTCTACTGCACCTGGGAGGGAGTCCAGCCATGAAGGCAGTGCAGGTGGCTTTTCCGGGGGTGGGGGTGGGGGTGGGGGTGGGGCCAGGAGGCATGGCTTGGGCCTGAGCTCTTAAGTGTACTCAGCTGCTCAGACCCCAGCCTTTCCACCTGCCCCGGCCTTACATGGCCTGCAGTTGTGGGAGATGTGCTGTGCATGTGCATGGAGACTGGTGAGAGCTGGGAACAAGGTCCCGCCCTGCCCCTCAGGCCCAATATAAGGTGCAAGGAGGGCTGGTGGCTCTTCTCTTTGCTCTGCTCAACTTGTTTTTATGGTAAGTAGATTAGTAACAAATCCTCTGTTTTTTTTTTTTTTTGGGGGGGGGTGGTACTGGGGATTGAGCCCAGGGGTGCTTAACCCCTGAGCCACATCCCTGGATCTTTTTACTTTTTAATTTTGGACAGGGTCTTGCTAAGTTGCTTAGGGCCTCCCTAAATTGCTGAGGCTCACTTTGAAATTGTGATCTTGCCTCAGCCTCCTGAGTCTCTGTGACTATAGCATGACTCTCTTTCTCATTAAGAGGGCTAGAAAGTTGATAGTGGTGGGTTTCCTTTTCATTTGTATCTTCGCTATCGAGATCTCTCTTTTTACCACAAACTGTTTTCTCCAAGACACCCCCAGTGGGCATAGGCATGGATCAGAGCCTTAGGTACTTTGGGGATGGTGGGGACAGCCCAGGGGGTGTTTCTGCAGAGCTGTGCTGTGAGCTCCATCCCCCTCCATATAAGGGGCAAGTGTAGGGAGGAGGATGTGACCTGCCAGGGCCATCCAGAGAGCTCCAGGTGAATCTGCCCATTAAGTGGGCATGGCCACAGGGTGGCTGGCCTGGATTCACCCTGCAGTCAGCCAGGCCTTGGTGGCTGCACAGTGGGGGGCTGTGCTGGAGGGGCAGTGGAATGAGGCATCCCACTGCTGCACCCACAGGGGGTGTGTTGGCCTGGATGGGGAGCTGACCGGGCAAGAAGACCTGAGTAGTGTGAGGTCCTGCTCTTCTGCAGGGACAGATGCCAAGGGAATTGGAGCAGGAAGCAGGAGAGGTGGCCTTCTCTGAGCAAGGCTGTGCTGTTTGGATTGTCACTGAAATGTCCACTAGAGAGCCACCTTCACATACCCATCAGGCCCTCCGAGAGTGAGCCATGAGCCATTGAGCATCAGTGCTGATCAGGTGAAATCCACTGCTTCCCTGACTGCCCTGGGGTCAGGACACTAGGAACGGGGGAAAACTGCTCAAGGTGAGGGACAGAGGATTTAGAGTCTGACACCTTGCAGAGCCCATGAGGACCGCCAGCCCCACCAGGTCCTCAGGCTTTGCAAGGCGGACCGCGCGTCAAATCAATGTGAATATTTAGGATGTTGGCAGTTGTTTAAATTTATTTTTAAAAGCAGCTTTACTGAGGTAAAATTGATATACAAGGAGCTGCACATGTTGAATACACACAGTTTGGGGAGTTCGGGTGTGCCAAGCACCTGTTGACGCCATCCCCACCTCCAAGCAACAGATGCATCTCCAGCACCTGTGTGGGTGGCGCACCTGCGCAGGTGTGGGTGTTGAAGGGTACCCCACAGGAGAGCAGTGCTCCTGACAGTTTCTAAGTGAATGATCCCCTGTTGTTAACTGCAGGCAGGATCCTGTGGGGTGGATCTCTAGAACTTGGCCAGCTAAGTTAGCTGAAACTTTGTACATTAGTAGGCTTTATTTTTACAGAAGTTTTGGATTTATGGAAAAAGAGAGCCAACTCCACCATTTCAATAGAGTCATTTCCCCTGCAATTTCCCCAGTTATTAACATTTTGCTTGGTTGTGGTGCATTTGATACAGTAACGGACCAATATTGACACATTATTGTTAGCTAAAGTACATTATCTATTCAGGTTTCCTTAGGTTTTACCTAATGCCATTTTTCTATTCTGGGATCCCATCCAGGAGACTGCCTTACATTGATTTGTCATGTCTAGTCAATGTAATTTTAAATTCCAAATTGAGATTGATAATCTTGAAGATATCATACATTATCTCACTGTTAAGGTTATGGTAACTATTGTCATGAAGAAATCCCAGATCTCAAGAGTAGCACAAGGTAATTAGTGTCAGCAGACTTATTTCCTTGTGGTGCCAGGGTCTGATTCTTTCCTGGTCCCTTGGAGCCCTTGGCATACAGCCAACAGAGCAGGAAGCACAGGAAGGCGCCTGGATCCCCAGTCACCCAGGCCAGGGCACAACAGCTGTCCACTCCTTCACTCACTCATACACATGAGAGAACCAGTGCATGGTGGAGCCTGTCGGTGGGGAGCCATGTGCCCCAGGGTGGGGAATGGGCCTGTGGGAAGTCCTCTCTGCCACATAGTGTGGGTTAAAAGTCCAAGGGGCTGTCTGAGCTTTTACCCAGAGGAAAGTGTGGGGAACGGGTTGGACTAATCTAGGCAGGATCCTGGAAATCTTGGAAGGGGTAGAGCATGGTGCATTGTGGGCACAGTGAGGGGATGGGCCATGGGTTTGGGCAGGGTTGACATGGCACCTGGTAGGACTGGAGAATTGACCAGATTTAAGATCATGGTGTCTTGTTTCCTTGGAGTTTCCAATTTAACCTCAGGGTGATAAGGTGACATTGGAGTGTTTTAACCTGTGAGTGATGTCATTAGCTTTGTAATTAAGAAATATACTGACCAGGTATAAGATAAACACGTACTGGAGACCTCATGTCCAGCAATGTGGCTGTAGCATTGATATTGTCCCTGTTTGTCTGAAATAAACTGAGTAGTTCCCAAGTACTCTCACCACCCCTCAGAAAAGAGGAAGTGATGGGTGTGCTAATTGGTTTGCTCACAGAAATCATTCCACAGTGGAAACTTCTAGGATGTAATTTCTATTTGTCCCTCATACTCAATAAATATGGACAAAAATGAAGAATATGAGGGTCACAGGGTGGAGAATAGACTGGGCAGAAAGGGCTGGACGAGCTCAGCTGGGCATGGCAGGGCATCTGGGAAGGAAGAGGTGGCAGAGAACAGATTAGATGCCATGGCTGTGGAGGGAAGGGGGCGAATGTGCTCCTGTGTCCCAGCACCAGGGAGGCACTGGCCCAAGTCTCACCCCTTAAGGAGCCTCTCCCTTTGTGCTACCAGGGATCAGGATGGATTAATTCAGCTTTCCTTCCCCATCTCCATGGAAGCTAAAAGCCCCTCAATGAATAATGCACCACTGATAAAGAATGATGCCAATTGCAATTTTGAGATCCCATTGAATGCATGATGCATCCCATTCTCAGTAACATTGGAAGGTGAAGGAATTCTCGCTAGGTAAATTTCTAGAATGCAGAATGGAATTCCCTGGTCATTGTGTCGCTGGCTTTGTCTCTGTAGCCAGCCTGTGAGTTCTGCAAGGGGGCAGACCTCGCTTCATACTTCTGTAAACATCTCGGGCCAGCTTTAAACCAGGAGCATAGTAGTTGTTGCATAAAGATAAACTGAGCTACAAGGAGACAGTGTGGTGGGGAGGAGCTACTGCTTCAGTGTTAGGAGGGCATTTTATATTTTGTAAATGAGGAATCTGTATATTGTGGAGAAAAAGTGGCAAAGATACCAACTTGCGTTTAAAAATAAAATTGAGAATGACTTTAGAATTCTGGAGTAGTTGCCATGTTCCCATACATCCCACACACAGCTTGATTTGTTAGCATCTTATAAAACCAGAGAACAATAGTCAAAGAAATTCATCGAGGTGCACTAATAGAGACTGAATGACAGATTTATTTGGAATTGCTTTTCCCACTGTGTGCCTTTACGTTCCAGTAGGAGCCGAGTCTCCTTAGGCTCCTGTGCCATACTTCTGCCATTCTCACTCTGGGAGGGACTGAGTGCAGAACTTTTCTGGGCCTTTGATGGTTCCTGATTTTGCGGCTGGGTGGCTGGTGGTCACCCCTCTTGGTCTACTGCAACTCTGCGTCCAGAAGTTCCTGGCCTTGGTGGGTCTCCTGAGTGCTGGATGGATTTGTGCTTTGTTACCTCTGTCTTAGGAAGGAGTCAAAGTCCTTGCTTCTGAGTAACCTGTGATATTAACAGATAAAAATTCACTGAATTTTCAAATGTTCCTTTGAAAATTTCCATTTTATTATAGATAATATCACAATCTTGGATGAAATCTAAACTTGGGCACTAATGGATTAAATTTTAGATTTTTGCTTCACTCCTTCAGTTATTCTCTGGCTTTTGATACCTCTCATCACTTCAGGCAAAGAAATGTGAATTGTAAAGACAAACATCCCCCTCCCCCCATGTTATTCTAGTTTGAGGGAAAGCTAAGTACCTTGTGGAATCAGAAGGGTGGAGAAAGCAAGCAAGACAGCAAGGAACTGTCTGGTGCTTCTTCATTTGCTGCTTTTGGCCATTCAATATTTCAAATTAACAGAGCAAAATAAATAGAAGCTCAAGGCTGGTGCACACCCTGGTACCCTGGGGAGCAGGCAAAGGTGCCAACATATTTGTAAGTTTGTTTCCCTTTTAAAGTGACCTGTATTGAACCAGTGGATTTCTGAGCCACAAATATTGATTACCATTCCAGGTTTTAGATTCATGACACCATAGTTAATGACCCCGATGATCAATAGGCATTACTTGCATTTTTATTTTCCTATAAAGTCAACCCAGGAGGGAAATAATAGAAGAAGCCTCCTGTTTAGCCTGACCAGTGAATACAAGGATCTTTTTACATTGACAACTCAAATGATTACTCTGTGCCTAAATTCTCTTTGCATTTGATCTTTATTACAATGATGATCAGATTAGCTGACAGTCACTGCATAGGAAATGATAGATTCTCTGCAACGAGGCAGGATTTGGGGTGCAATTTGCAACTCAGTGACTAAATGAATTCATCCTAAAGGATTATATCCTTTCTATTTGCAAAATTGAGATGAAACTATTTTTATAAAGTAGTTCTCACTTGCCTGGTTTAGCATACACTTCCAAATTTGTGCTCTTTGATAATGAGAGAGGGGAGGAAGGAGGAGGAAGAGAACAGAGTGAAACTGAAGCTCTGAGTGTGGGTCCCTCACCCTTGAGTTGCAAGCGCGCCTGGGCTACCTCCACCTCCTGTATTTTAACCCTTTTGGGTTGTGCAGAGCGTTGCAGTATCCACTTGAACCTCTTCCTACTGTTAATAACCTAAACTCCATTTTTTAAAAATTCACATTTTGTGTTTTACTGGAAAGTCAAACTTTTTCCTCCTTTTACAGTGATTGTCCATAAAGTCAAAGGGATGAAGGAGATCACCAGATGTCTAAGAAATGATGAAGGATTTAGGTAATGAGATTGAGAACAGAGAGTGACTGCCAGGCTGCAGAGCTTGGGTGGCCTGTGAGACCCTCTCAGCCTTCAGAATGCAGGGGCCAGAAACAGCCCCGCTGGCCCCTGTCTCCAGGGTGTTGGTCAGCACCCTTGCTGTTGCGGGTGGTGAGGTGCAGACCCACCCCGTGGGCCTCTGCCTGAAATGTGCACTTTTTATGTGGGTGTTGAAGTGCTTGGAGGAGACTTCATTCCCTCTCACTCAATGATTTTTAGGAGCAGGAGACATTGGAGGAAGCTCCGTGGTGATGGTGTGGTGTAAATCGCGGTGGTGGGTCTTGACCTGCTCCATCACTGTCCATGGGTCTTAGGCCCAGAACTCATTCATGGACTTTAAATGTTGACATTTAACTCTAGGCTGATAGTTTTTTTTTTTAAATAAAGATTTCATGCTGTAAAGCAATGATTCATTCTTAGAAGTACAGTGACCTCAGTTTCCAAACAGATCCCTTGGCTGCAAAGGTCATGAGAGCTTCGGTACAATTTTCGGGAGAGGATGCTTCCAAATGCATCTTCCTCTGACCCCAGAGGAAGGGTGATGTGTGGGTGGGAATGGTGGATTCCATGATGTTAGGGTCTGTAAACAAGTCAAGATGGCGCCTTGCATTTTGCCAGAGGGAGTGGTTTGTGAAATAATGCCAGCGAGCCATTAAGTATGGAGATTCCTTATTGGTTGAGTGCTGTATCTAGTTTATGTTAATTAAGATAAGCTGTGTGTAATGTATATATACCTGTCCTGTCCTTCAATAAATGGCTCCCACTCCTGCTGTATCAATCTACACAAGTTCCTTGTCACCCTCCAGTTAGTTTGCCGAGCCAGCAGGGCTTCAGCACCATTTGTCAGGGCAAAATGCCGTGTAAGCCTCCCTGTGCTGCCTCTGAGGGCATGCATAGCTCAGGGACCAAGAAGAAAGGTGAGGGGTAGCAGAGGGTTCATGCAGGTTTATTGAAACCTAGTTCCTCTGGCCCACATAGAGCTCTCATATTTAAGTATCGAAACTTAAGTCATGTTTAACAGGAACCTTTTATAAACGTGCTTCATCTGAGCAGAACACCGTGCGTGCTCGTGTGTGTGTGTGTGTGTGTGTGTGTGTGTGTGTGTGTGTGTGTGTGTGTGTATGGGGGGGTATTCAGTGGTCACTGGTGATTTTACTGTGAAAGTACTGGGCACATCCATGGCTGCCTTTTTAAGTATCTGGCCTCCTGTGAGCAAGTCTTTTGAAAGCTTTTCTTTTCCATTGTTACAGATCTCCCCCTTCATGGTTTCTACTCTCTATGCTCATGGAGGGGCTTCTGCTGGGACAGTGCCTCAGGTAGCTTCCTGGGGAAGGTAGAAGCAAACCTCTGCCTGAGAAACTGTGTAAGCTGTGTGCCCGAGTAGTCACAGCCACCTGTGGCCTTTAAATCCAAATTAATGAAAATTAAAAATCTGTCCCTCATTTGCACCAGTGCCCTCCCCAGTGCTGAGTGACACAGGTGAGGAGCTGTGATTCCTGGAGGGGCCAGAAGCTCAGCCAGGGGAGAAGGCTCTGCTCACCTGGCTCTGTGACTGGCACCCGCTGCCAAACTGGCGAATAATCAAGCAATTTGCACTTGTCAGTGTGTCCACAGAAGTAAAAATTGGTTCTGAGGCTTAAAGGATTGCTTCTTTTGTTTTATCCAAAGTGTGTGAGTGAATCCTCAGCCGGTAAGTCTTTTCTGGCTTCTAGGTTTTGAAAAAACAGCTTTTAGTCATTCTATTGCATAGAGTGGTCCATCTCTTCTCACTGGATATCCTCCTTCTCCTCCTCCCTTTTCCTCCTCCTCATTCTCCTACCTCTTCCTCCTCCTTTTCTTCCTCCTCCATCCTCCCGCTCTTCGACGTCTTCTCTTCTTCGTCCTCTTCCTCCTCCTCCATTCTTTAGTCATACATGACAGGAGAATCCATGTTGGTAGAATTCACAAGCATGGAATCTGTCGTCTTCTAATCAGGAGCTTGATTTTGGGGCTGTGCAGAATGGTGGGGTTCCCGTGGTGTGTTCGTGGCTGGATCTTCTGAGGAACACTGCTTCCTCTCCCGACAACCCTGTGTTCTGGGGGTTGCGGGAGGCCTCCTCCCGAAACATCCTAAGTCAGGTCCTTCCCTGAGTTCTGCTGTGTGGCCAGGCCAGGGGCCACAGGCTCTGGAGCAAGCCATAGGCGCTTCTCTCTGGGCTTCTGTTTCCTTGACCTTCTTTCTTCTCCTGTCTTGAAATTCTGTGAGCACCGTCCTGACACGTGGTGGCATCATGCAAATCTCTCCAAATCTACAGCCCACTTGCGTCTCCCGGGCAGTTGGCAGATGAGGATGTTCTCACTTGGGGGATTTGCTTGAAGAACCCATGTAGCGCTGCTTTCTCTTTCATATTTTGAGGAGGAATTTGTTGGGTAAAATTTTTAATTCTGCTCATTTTGTTAAAAAAAAAAGAAAACAAACCAACCCATGTTTTATATTCTTAACATTATGATGGAATTTTTCCTATAATCCACACCTTGACTTTAATGATACAAACTACTTTATTTCCATTGCTAATGAGAAGGTCATTTAGAAAATATTTTTGCTTAATACATCTAATTATTTCTCTGGTTGAATGGGAATGTTGCTGTTCTAGAAACCTTTTAAGACTAACCAGAGCCTGACTGTTCCTCAGAGGTTCCCTTGCCTTCTACAACCTTTGTTCTTTCCAACAGCCTAGAGAGTACCACACGTGCCTCCTCCTCAAATGCATCCAAGTCTACATCTCCACAAAAGGAGTCTCCCTTTTGTCTTTCTCTATCAGCATTTAATTTCTTGAGACTGGAATTATCAAACCCTGAATATGATTATTAGAGTCTTTAAAAATGTCTTAGCACCTCATAAATTCTAATTTTCAAACTTGGCCTTTATTAAGGGCCAGGCCTGTGGTTTGGCCATGGCATTTGGACTGTGCACTGACTTTATGGTTTGAGGGTTTTTCTTTGTGACGTGAGGAGCTGTGATCAACGGAAAAGTGAATTATTTAACATATTGCCCTGCGACATGCTCATTGTCAGTTGAGACTCTCCGAGGTGACAAAGTGGGAACAAAGTGAGACGGGGATGGCTCTGCACACACTGTACATGCACTTCACAGAAGAAGGAGGGGAGAGGTGCGATGGTAGGGCCGTCAGATTTGCCAAATAGAAATGCAGGACCCCAGTTAAATCTGGAACTCAGGTAGATATGAAAAGTGCTAGTGCAGCGCTCTTCTCCGGGATACCTGGGGTGAACTTATAGAAACATTCCTGCTTTATCTGAAATTCAAATTCAGCCGGATGCTCGGGACGTTGGCTAGAAACCCTATTTATGGTGAAGAAAGTCTTTGGAAAAGAAAATAGTAGCTTAATAAATATATTTTACATCTACAGGGTCTCAGCAGATAGTGAACATAAAATGACTCTGCAGAAGTGAGAACGAGGAGCAGCTGTGAAACCAGAATAGATGAGATACAGAGCTAAGATCCGGGGTGATGGCGACCCATCCTTCCCAACTCCCTCCCTAAGGGTGGGAGGTTCTGGACTCCTGGATGTGCAGTGCCTCCTGTGCCATGAGGCCTGTGGGTGGGCATCAAGGGCAGTGGCGGCCTCAGCCCCAGAGCAGTGTCCTCTTAGCGCTTTGCGGACCACATGCACTAACCTGCTGGCCCTTGGCCTTGTGCCTGGAAATGGATGGAGGGGCCCACAACCGATTCCAGGCACATCCTGGGGGTCCAACGACTTGGTGCATGTTCCCCAGAGATACAAGGGAGCCTATCGATGTGTCTTTCACACTGCAAGTTCTAGGTCAGAGCCTGTCCCGTGCTCTAGTTCATCCACAGCTCCTAGCAAGTGCCTCGCCCACGCTCAGGTGGAAGAACAGAAGTGTTTGTTGGGGGAAGGGGTGGATGCCAGTATGTGCGCTAGTAGACTTAACTGTTGTGTAGAATACAGGGATGTGGTGTGTGTGTCTGCATGTGCACAGATACATGCACATGTCACTTAGCACAATGACGGCTGTTGCAACAAACTCCTGAGCACACGCAGGTGCCACTATGACTGAAGACGGGTCCTGGCTTCAACAGGTCTCACGTGCTGGTTCAGGGCGTGGGGTGGCTCTCTTCTGAGCAGTGAGTACAGGGATTTAAGCCCTTCTGCCTGTGGCTTTCGCAGGTTTACCACGTGGCCTCCAAGGTGGGCAGGATGATCAAGATGGAGAAAAGAAGTGAGCAAGTGTGGAAAGCTGAGTGGGCCCCATCACGGGTGCTCACCACATCATGGGCAAGATCTGTTGTGTGGCCCCCCAAGGAGAGTCTGGGAAATAGAGTCTTGGGCAGGAGCTGCCTTCCAGCCCCTAGGAATAGGAAGCAGCATATTTGGGTGGATGGCCACCCCGCCCTACTGCACCTGTCCACTTATCAAGCCAGGGAGGTGGATGGCTCTTGACAGGAATGCCCATGACCCTGCCTCTTGACATTCATGCTGTTGGGGCTCAGAAGATGGCACCCCGAAGCATGGCACTTTGGGAACAGAAGCAGCTTCAGATGTCTTTCTCTGCCCTCCATCCTCATACCCCAACCCAAGCCCCCAGGAAAGCCCTGGAAACTAGAATTCCTCTTCCTCAAGGCAGTTTATGAACCTGGAGCCTCCTCCCCCAGACAAGCCACAAAGTCCCACCTCTGTCTCAGAGCTGGTTACGAAGATACGCTCTGACTTCCCTTGTCTGGTGGTAGACACTAAGATCCCCATTTTGGAAGAGGTCCTGCCTGCCCCTAGAAGGTGAGAAGGCTGCACAGAAAGGCCAAGGAGAGCCGAGGGCTGTGCTGCCCAATTACCCTCTGACTGCCCTGCTCCACGGGACCCTCTGTCCTCCTCACGCTGATCTTGTTGAGGGCCACAGCCTAGTCAGGATGATGTGTGGCATTTTTGCCAGAAAGGAGTGGTTGAGAGGTGACACCAGCAAGCCATTTAGATGATAATGGTTATGTTAAGCTGTGTATATTAGACCCCTGCTGTCTGCCTTGGCCTGCTACTTTGGAGTTCTTATGCTACTTTGGAGTTCTTGCAGGGATTCACGGAGAGTTCCCATTGGTTGGGGAAGTGCCGGAGGAGGGATTTCCGGTTGGTGTGTGGTTCCTTGAGGAGCCGCATGGCTTTTGGGGGGAGTTCCCAGGGAGTGTGCTGGTGGAGTTCAGAAATAAAGTTTGTTCTTGCTTAATTGGCTTGTGATTTGTGCCCAGTCAGACTGCGGCATAATCTCATGGGGAGCGCAACCCCACCAAGTCTCCCTGGGCCTCGGACCAACACTCTGTGGAGTGCTGAGTGTTTCCAGCCACTGAATGGGCCACCGGACCTCAGGAATGCTGGAGCTTGGCTCTTGAAATCACTGCAGTCCTGTGAGAAGCCCGGGGGTAGGACTGTCCCTGCAGCTTCCTGAGAGACCTTAGAGCAGAAGGCTCAGCCATGCTTGGATTCCTGAGCCAGGAAACCTAAGATAAGTGTGTGCTGTTTTACATCACAGGGTTTTGGGGAACTCTACTGTGTAGAAATAGGTGGTGACACATGTGGACTTTGAGAAGCCCCACATCCTGGGAAGGCAGGACCTGCGAATCTCCGCCACAGTCAGCACCAAGGACTTGCTGGATGATGTGGGACTTGCCCTGTCTTGTAGAAATTAAAACTGATTATCTCCTTGGTCTTCCTAGGGTCCCGTGACCACCTCAAACAATCAACAGGACATTCTTAAAGTCCGCCAGACTTGCTTTAATGTCCTCTCATTTACCTGTTGGGAGAGAGGTTAAAAGGAGAACCAAGCACTAGGCACCAGGTACCACACAAAAGAGCCCACAGCAGCTTGTGGTCACCTGTCCTCAGGCCAGAAAGGTACACAGGATGCCAACAGGCCACACAAGCTGTTCCCAGCTGCAGGTGACTCATTATGGGGGTGAGGATGGGCCGTGGGAGGCAACAGGGCCATGGGAGGCAGCTTTCCTAGTGTGAAGAGGGCCATGTGACCCTGTTCCCACTGGAAGATGCAGCAGGCTTGCTGGAATCCTTCTGCAGTGGCTGCCCAAGGATAACAGGAGCTGGTGTGTCGGGAGGCTCCTGGCCAGGAGATGACTCCACAGGGGCAGGTTGGAAGGGGGCTTAGGGTTAAGTAATTCGAGTCCTTTTCAATTTCCCCAGATGTCAAGACCACATATAATATTGGGCCTTAATTTTAGGACCTATATTCTGTTTAATGAAAAAGTAATTTTCGTGAGGGAAATAGGGTGATATTAGAGAACGAAACTGGAAAGGTACATAGAAAATAAGTCACATGGGAACGTCCACCTCATTTGGTGGCTTTTGTGTTGTTCCTTTCTATCTCTCCATGGTGAGCATTATTTGCATAACAAGGCCTTAATCAACCATCATTCTTGCACAAATCAAAGGAGTTTTAGCCCCTTTTTCTGAGTTGATTATTCACACTGGTGTTCCTTGTGTACATGTAAACACTCCTTCATCTCAATTTAGTTCAAAGCATGAAAAGTATTACTGTTTAATTAATCGCTATTCTTCACAGGATGGGATGGAAGCCAGCGTGATTGGGTCAGTTGTTACCAGGAGCTGAGGGTCTTTTCCATTTAATAAGGAAGAGTAGAAGGAAAGCCTGCAGACCCAGACTTCACTTTCCATTCTTCCAGCATGTTCTACTTGAGTGTTCTCTGCTGCTAACAAGGAGCTGGAGATGGAGGGAGAAGTAGAGAACCAGCACCACCGTCTCCCCAGCTGGGGCTCCTCTGAAACTCTATGCAGAAAACAGTCAGCCATCCCTTGGTGTCTGTGGAGGATGGGGTCTGGGAAAAACCCTGGGGATAGTCGGCTGACCTTCAGCGTCTACAGAGGACAGGATCCAGGGAGGACCCCTGGGGATGTGCCCATCCATGGCTGTCCAAGCCCCCTATGTAACTGCATTTGCAAAACCTATGCGTTGTCCTGTACCTAGCTGATAGCTAGCTTGCTTCTCACCCCTAAGACAGGGGAATGCTGGGTAAATGGCTGCTGTGCTCTATTGCTTGGGGGAGAATGGCGAGGAAAAAAATGTCTGAACGCAATTATTTTTTCAGAATACTTTTGATCTAGGGTGGAGATCATACAGATGCACATAGAACCTACAGAGATGGAGAGCAAACTGTTTGTGATTTTGTCTCATAGCCTTGTAATAAAAAAGAAACACCAGAGTGCAGTGGTTTAAACGTGAGGTGTCCCCCCAAGCTTGAACAGCCATGGCTTGTACAGCCCTGCATAGGCACACCCCTGGGGTCCTCCCTGGAGTCTGTCTTCTATAGACACTGAAGGTCAGCTGACTATCCCCAGGGTCCTCCATTTACACCACAATACAGGAAGCTTAGCAGTGACAAGATTGGGTTATGAACCTGATCAGTGCACTCATCCCCTGATAGGGATTAACTGAGTGGTCACTGGAGGCAGATAGGGTGTGGCTGGAGGAGGCAGGTCCCTGGGGACATGCCTTTGGGGTTTATATCTCTGCTTTCTGGTGCCATGTCCCCAGTGCTTCCCTCTGCCACACTCTTCTCCCATGATTTCTGCCTGATCTCAGGCCCCGAGCAATGGAGTCAAAGGACTGAGACCTCTGAACCGTGAGCCCTTAGACACACCTTTCTCCTCTAATTGTTTCTGTCCGGTCCTGGGGTCGCAGCAGTGAAGAAGCTGACTAGAACAGTCTGCTGGCCATTTCCTCTTTGCACCAGGACGACCTTCTGTGCATTGTGCTCCTGCCCAGGACAAACAAAACGGCAAAGATTCCAGTTCACTCACTTCTAAAAAGTGCCCGTAACCCTGCCACGGTGAGCCTGCTCTGTCACTAAGCCACGTTCGATTGTTTTCTCCTGTCTCTCCTGCCTCTCCTGCGCCCATTTCATACCAAGGCTTGTTGGTGTGAAGAGCCTGCTGTGCCAGGTTCTGGTGCAGCATGGCTTCTCAGGCTCCTATGGGGCTCCTTGTCCTCTGCATGTCCTCCACCTGTCCTCACCCAGGAGCGTAGTGCGTGGTCACTGTGGGGAGGCTCCTCAGACACACCTAGCGACTCTCCTGTCCTTTGCATTAGCTCCTCTGGCAATGGTTGCTTCTTTGATGTGATGATTGAAGATGGTTGTCTGCACCTGGGCTGTTGAGGGCCTCCTCGCTGGTCTTCTTCCTTCACGTAAAACAATGACAGGTGTTCAGCTAAGTTAGCTGCACAGCTGGGTGGGCTTCACTGCCACCTCTCCATCCCTGCCTCAATGGCATCTGCCCTCCCGGCTGCTGGCTCTCGCCCCTCGCCTCCCCTCTCTCAGACCCCATCTCCTTCCCTGATCAACTGTCACTGGCTCCACTCGTCCTGCCTGGGTGGCCCAGCTGAGGGCGGGAGGCACTTGAACATATAGCTATTTTGCCCTGGGCATCCAAGAGCAGTCAGACCTAGACAGAGTCCCGTTTTCACATGTTCTTACTCATGCACCTCCTTCCTGAGAGGGTCCTTAGTTTTAATTCTATATCCCCAAACTTCATGTCAGCTAAAGGAGGGGAAGGGTTACGACAGGGACCCAGTTCCTGTACCTGAATCTTAGTGCGTTCATCACGGGGTGCAGCTCATGTTTGTTTTTATGTGACACTTAACTTGGACTCACAAGGAAAATCTGCCTGCATTTTGCATGGCCTCAATAGTCCAGATGGAAGGTCTTGATTACCATATGTGGGATGAAGGGGACTTTGCTGTTTTGGTCAGTTTCATCTCCAAGAGTTGACCCCTTGGTACCACCAACAAATGACAAACTGGTTTTAAAATCTTGCCAAAGACAAGCACAGTGGGGTTCTGGATTGTCTCATGCTGGCCTTGCAGGGCTGGCTTTATGCCTGTCCCCCTGATCCCCATCAGGGGTTACCCCCAAATTGGCCATTGTTAGTGCATTTACACCAAGCACAGTAGGAATGCCACAAGTTGAGGCTCTTCTCTGCAGTTGCACACCACAAGGCAAGATACTCAAAGGGAAAGCTGTTGTTGATCCAGAGAAAACAAATGTAGGATTTTTTAAACAAATTTGAGAGACCTGTGAATCTGCAGAAAAGCATAGAGTGTGACAGGAGATACCTGTGTCCCCATCACTGGGTACTTTCAAATCTTTATTTTGCCACTTAGTTTAAGAGACAGGAGAAGGAGAGAAAGCAACTGAGAGAATATGAACATTATGTTTGATAATGAAAAAATAGCAATTTTCTAATTCTGCAGTAATCCAAGTGTCACATTAGATTAGTTTGGGGTCAGACTACACTTAAAATTTTGCATATATTTTGATTAGATAATTACATGCACTCTCTGTGCCAGCTCACTATTTTTAAAGGCATCATATAAAGTATATGCTATTTTTTTTTCTTTTTGTTTTTTGCACCAATGTTTCCAGTACTCTTTAAACCCCATTTCCATGAACAGTGCTGTGCTGAGACCAATATTAGAACAAAATGCATCCTCTTTCTTCAGAAATTCACAACAACATTGCAGAGTTAAACTTATTTTTTAAATAGTAACTGCTGTTTGAAAAAATTTTAATGCTCTTTTTTTTTTAATAAAGATTAATATTAGCTGAAAAACACACTTCAGAGGTGGACGGTATGCGCTGTCCATCTAGTGTCTCAGATATCCTTCCAACCACCCAACGGGACAGACAGTATCACTTCCTACATCTTTTAGATGCAGAAACTGAATTTTCCTAAAAGACACTTTTTCATACCTACTGAGTGTCAGGGTCAGAATATAGTCGGTCCTTTCTGACTTGGGGGTGTGCTTGTCACCACAGGGGCACGTCCACTCAAGTGGTCTCTGCACGGGGCAGGGGCAAGACAGGGTGTGAGGGGCCATCTTATATGGGCCCCTCTTTTCACCATGGCCTCCAGTGGAGACCTTTACATGGTGTGGAGGAAGTGGGCACCACAGTGGAGGGCCATCAGGGGGCCGGGGACTCCTGGCCAGTGAGCACCTTTAGTCTTGTGTCTGATTGCCCCAGTGTGAGTCTGCAGTGGCTGTGAATTAACATTTTTATAAATGCCATAATTATATGTGGCTAGTGCAATTTTGTAGAGTGTTTGTGCATGGACCAGCAGCATTTATTTAAAAAATGTCAATATTTAATGTACTTCAAAGTTCCCGTCACTTGCGTTGACTTTTTTCTTGAAAAGCGGGTCTGCTGGGCTCCTCTTGTCCTTGGATGGCCCTGATCTTGTACATTAAGGTCGCAAGGAAGGCATGGTGCACATAGGTAATGAGGATAGTAATGGGAAGGAGGGGCCATGGTGGGCTGAACTGATCATGGGCAGTGTTTGTGCCACCAGTAACTTCATCTGACAAAAATATACAATCCAAGAAATATGAATGCATTCCCCAGTGCCTCCAATAGCCCAGTCGTCTCTTGGAGACAACTTTCCCTCTGTCTTGAGGCAGTGTTCACCTCTGTGGAGGGAGAAGAGCCTTGCTCTCCCTGGTTGGAGAGGTCACAGCCAGGGCGGGAATCACACCTGAGTGAGGGGCCACACAGGGAGAGCCTGGCAGGCAGGCGAGGACAGGGCCTCCCCTCTACTTCATGAGCCTGCAGCCACAGCCTGAGGAGGCTGAGCCTCTGTGGCCAGGTGAAGACCAGCTGCCCAGCCTTGGGCCTCTCACTTGGGTGTCATGGACTCTGGTTATTGGCCTGCAGCAGAGGTTGCTGAACTTGCTGTCCCCCCTATTTGCTCCATGGAGCCTTTAAGCGTCTCCTATTGCAAAGGTCAGTACCGTCTGAGAGCCTCATTTTAGCAAGAGAGTCTCGTCTTTCAGAGCAGTGTTCGCCATTCCGCGATCAATAACGTATTTCCCAGAACACATTTCAAGAGCACAGATTTAGTGTGGATAAAGGGGAGCTTGTTAACATTTTGATGTTTTGGTGCGTTATGATGTTTATGTTGTGGGACTGTCATTTCCTCCCTGGGCCCGTCTGAATTTTCTCTTAGTGCTGAGAGGTGCGAAGCCTCCGAAGGCTGATTTTTGTGGAGTTGGGTATTTTTGAAGTCAAACATTTTCTCTCTGGGGCTATGGAGCTCACAACTCCTTAATAAATATTTCTCCAAGTAAAAGATCTTAGTAGCCCAGAGTTTTTCTTCTGGAGCTAAACATTGGTTTGGGTGCCAAATGCTTGTTATGTAACCTGTGATTTAAAGGTTCTGCAGTGGCTTTCAATATCTCAATGGGCATTTCCTTAACCTTCGAGGATGCCCAGCGCCCCCTGGTGGTCCACCGTGTAACCTCCACCAGCACTGATCTCCCCTGACATGACAGCGGCCTGTGGCTTCTTCCTAAGGAAGGGCTGGGTGCCCTGATGCCCCCAGGTCCTCCATCTCCAACCCCGGCCCCAGAGCACCCAGCACTCAGATTATCAGAGTTTCTGATATGCCTGCCTGGAGACCTAAACTGAAGGAACTTAAATTGCCCACCAACAGGTTTTATCCCTTGAATCTCATGGTGCCACAAAACACCCAACTTGGATCCTCTTGCTGAAATAGGCAGTTTGCAACTTTCTGTGTTCCCCACTTTCAGTCTGATTATTTTTCTAACCCTCCTCTTTCTCTTAGTATCTCTTTAAGTCTTTTTCCACAATAAGAGTGTTGCTAGCCACACTGAGGCAAGACAGTAGTGTACTGGAATTAGCTTTACCAGAACCCACAATTAGAGGAGAATTATTTTTTTATTCAAATGAAACTTGCATTTAACAGGACTGAATACCTTGTACTTAAGTCAAAGATAATCCTGAACTATGGCTCCTTTGCAAGGAGCAATGCAATATTAGCTTCTGGGCCTATTTCCAAAGGCAGGGTAAATTTATGACACGTTTAATATTGACCAACAATATTTTAAATGCTTCTTAAATTTATCAGTACTGCTGGCTACATGGAATTTATTAGATCAAATGCAATAAAATATAATGAAATAGATTAGATCTCTTTTTGAAATGTTAGTAGACAGTATGCTAGGTAACAAAAAATGAAAAACTTGTCTTCCAGTATAAATGGTATTTTCAAATTTTTCATACCAAGAAGTTCTTCAGTACCCCAAGTTAAAAGAATAACCCCCAATACTCTTTTTCATGGGGGCATTAAAACTAGGGATTTATAATTTAGAGATAAATCTATAGAATTTTATTTCATTCTGTGACATTTAAAAAATTTCTAAAATAAGTACTCTGTTTGCTATTTTGTGTTTTATACACATAGCAGAATACTGGCTAGGGATTGTTTCTATCAAGATTTATGATAATTTTTGAGTTCATGTGTTCCACGGTGAGGTGCCAGACCATGGGCGCGGGGAGGTGCTTGGAGAGTGTGATGATCTATGTGAAGGCAAATTAACTCACCCCATGGATGTCCACGTCTCAATCCTGGTTCTGTGGTTTAAAGTGTCCCCACAGTTCATGTTTTGGGAATCGTTGATGTGATGGTACTGAGCTGTGGACCATAACCAAGGGGCTCGGTCACAGGCTCTGCAGGGGTGAGTGCATGCTGTCACTGTTGCAGTGGGATCATTATAAAGCGGCATTTGGCCCCTTTCCCCTCTCACTCATGTGATGCCTTCCAGCTTGTGAGGACATGGTGGGAAAGCCTTCGCTCGTCATGGCCCCTTGATCTTGGACCTCCCAGTCTCCAGAACCATGAGACAAATAAGCTTCTGTTCAGTATAAATCACCCAGGCCATGGTGTCTTTGTTTCAGCACAACCTAGAGGAAGACACCTTGGAACCAGTGAAGGCGCCCGGTGATATTGCAGGTAGAATTAAGGAAGCAGATGGCACTGGGTGGTTCAGTTGCTGACTTTACAGGGTGAGGTTGTCCTGGTTTGCCTGCATGAGCTTGGTGATGTCATCAATGTTCTTATTAGTGAAAGAGGGGGAGTGTCCAGTCAGAGACGAAGAGTGAGAGAGACTTGAGCAGCCAATGCTGGCCTAGACAGGGAGCTGGGCAGCCTCTAGAACCTGGAAAAGCAAGAAAATGAACTCTACCCTAGGTGTCTAAGAAGGGACATAACTCTTGATTTTAGCCCAGTGAGACCTGTTTCAGTCTTCTAACTTCCAGAAAAGTAAGAGGAAGTTGTCTGATTTGAACACACTGTGTGGGTCGTTTGTTGTAGCAGCAATAGCCGACTTGCACAGTGCAAAAGTGGGGGATGCAGGAGGCAGGCCAGTCTAGGAAGCCCCTTGGTGTGTCTCAGCTGGAGAGTCCTCTTCTACCCAGTGACACTGGACCCCTGAGGGACACTGGTAAGGGTTCACAATATGCCCCTTTCTTCTAAAAGACCATCTACCAGTATGGTGAGGAGAAATCCCCTTTACCTTTTTAGACAGAACCAGTAGGGACCAAAGGGGACCAGTGGGAGTCCCATGGAAGCTGAGAAGCAGAGCAGAACAGAAAAGTGGCATCAAGGCTCTAAAAATTAAGCTGCCTTTGGGGCCAAAGTCCACAAAATAGGCCAAAACCACACACTCATCCACAACCGGGCAAATGCCCACTAAGAGAAAAGATTTGAATAGGACCCAGGGTCACCTAACATAATAGGCAAATTATACAGAGGACAAAATAGAAATCACTTGTCATATCAGGACCCCAGATTAACAGCCCAAATGAGGAAAAAATGGAGCAACTCATGTCAATGCCAACATGAACCAGATGTCAGCCTTATCTGAAAGAAATTAGGAGCAACCACCATAAAATAAGCATCCAACAATTAGGAATGGCTATGAAAGAAGAAAATATGAAAATTGTGAGTACCAGCATAGCAGGAAAGAAGCAGTGGGAATCCTGGAACTAAGAAAGATGCTCATAAAGAAACTTGGATGAGCTCAGAGTGGAGTAGAGAGAAGACAAAAAGAATATGCAATTGGAATAACAGAGAAAAAGTCTTACAAGAAACCCATATTGAATTCTATAGCCTCAGTAGGTTGAAAGTAAACTTATGGAAAAAAAATACCATCTATCATTATAAACAGAAAAGGAGGAGGAGGCTGGACAGAGGAGGAAGAAGAGGAGGAGGAGAAACAGAAGCAGCAGCTAGAGCGACGACATTAGTATCTGGTAAACATCAAATCAAAGAAAATTACCAGAGACAAAGAACAATGTTACATGATGATAAAAGGCTCAATCTGAAAGAAGATGTAATGATACTACTTATGTATGCACCAAGCACCAGCACCTTAGAACACATGAAATAAGAAATGATGGTGCTGAAAAGGAGACAGGAGATCCACAACTGAAGTGGGAGCGTCAATGAACTCTCCCAGCTACTGACTGAGCAACTAGACAGAAAATCAAAAGGGACATGGAAGATGTAAACAACACAACTGGTCAACAGGATCCAGTTGATACTCACACCAACAACAGCAGGATGCTCACTTTTTTTCAAGTACCCATAACATTCCCCAAGGGAGATCACATCCTGGACCATAAAACAAAGCTCAACACATTTAAAGAAAGGAATTCATACAGAATGTGTGTTCCCACTCTCAAGAAACCAAAGGAGAATTCATCAACAGAAGACAACAGGAAATCTCCAACTATATATACAAGTATATATAATATATATAATATTTTTTTACAAGTATATATAAAAAATCCATGTGTAAAAGAGGTCTAGAGGAAGTAAATAAAAATCATAGCACTGAATAAGAAGAAAACACAGCTTATCAAATTTAGTGCTAAGAGGAAGCTTTATTCTATTCTTATCAAATTTAGTGCTAAGAGGAAGCTAGATTCTTTGCATCTAGTATAAATGCTTATACTAGATGCAAATAATGTTCTCAACAACCTAAATTCCTCCCTGACCATACCAGAAAATCAAGACAGAAATTCACCTAAAAAGGAAAAGGGGGCGGGAGACAAAACTATGAGCAGAAAGCAATAAAATTGAAGACAAGAAACAAATGACCCCCTCCCCCAAAAAATCAGTGAAACAAAATTTGCAGTGTTTGTGTAGCCTTAGCTAGAACAAGATCCAGAAAAATCAGTTCCTTCTGCTTTAGGATTGTTGGAAACTTTTTCATGTTTTGAAGTTTTTGCATAGTGCCAAACCAATTATGGCAGATAAAAAGTCAACTTAAAATTATTCATAATTACAACTCTCATTACTGGCAGTTTCTACATTTGATATGCCACAGATTTTATAATCTGTTTAATATCAGAAGATTTTAGGCATCACCATTTGGGAATTATGCAAATGTTGAAATGGAAATAAAACACTGTATTCCTAACAACAACAAAAAAACCCAGTTGAGAATATTAATCGCTTTTAATTATAAGAAAACTAGCTGGGTCACATATGAGATTCAGCAAGTTTTTTAAGTTCTCTGGAGGAATTTTCTCATCTTTGAGTTCTGTAGAAAGTTACATCCACTGTGTTTGATTTTTCTGTGGAAAATCAGAAGAGCCTGTCACACTCCAGGGCTGGCCAAGCCACAGGGAGGCCAGGGCTGGAGAACACCCTGAGACTTGATTTTATCTTTTTTTTTCCCCCATATATATATTTTTAAATTGGTGCATTACAGTTCTATGGAATGGTTGGATTTATTACATAGTCACACACGCACACCATAGAGCAATATAATTTGGGCAATATAACCCCCAGTATTCCCTGTTCCCTTCACTCTCCACTCCCTTTGTTCCCTTTCCTCCATTTTTCTTTCTTTTCATGAGATTCCCCAGCCCCACCACCTTTCTTTTAATTTTTCCTCTTTAGCTTCCACATATGGGGGAAAGTATTTGACCCTTGACCTTCTAAGTTTGGCTTATTTTGCTTGACATAATCTTCTCAAGTTTCATCCATTTGTCCCGAACATGGCATAATTCCATTCTTCTTTATTGCTGAGTAAAACTTTATCATTACACACACACACACACACACACACCATATTTGACCATATCTGATTCTAATGTTATGACCTTGGAAATGTTAGTCACATAAAAAAATGGAAAGAAAGGTAGGTGTGATAGGATCATATTGTGCACATGTACAAGCATGTAACAACATCCCACTATTATGTGTAATTATGATGCACCAAAAACAGGAAAGTAGAACAGAAGAAGATCAAGTCTTGGACTTGAGAGAGACCCTGAGGTACTGTTCTCAATGTAGTTTGTGTGTGGTGTGAGGTAGGGATCTATGTGAATTTTATTTTTCCACAAAAAGGACAACTATTTCTTAGACAGATATTCTTTCTCTTATTTGTACTGTCAACCCTATTATCTATCAAGTACTTGTATGTGCTTAACTTATTCTCTTGGCACACCAGTTTACTTTGTTGATCTAGTTTACTAGGTTTGCTTTTGGCTTAGCCCGGTTGACTCCTCTTGGCTCCAAGCAAACTTTGCTTTCAATTGACATTTACTGCACACTGGAACCTGTTGAGCATTTTACAGTGTATCCAGCATGAGGCCATGTCACGAAGTTGGTTTGAAGAGTGGACTCTGTTACTCTGCCACTTATTAGCCAAGGGTATTGGGAAGTGAGTGTCCTAATAGAGCTCACTCCTCAGTCCTCTGTTCAGATCAAGTTAAAGAAAGGATATAAAAAAAAATCTAAGCCTAACATATCCAAGCCTATTGCTTGACAAAAACTGTTTCATGAGTGATAGTTAATATTATTTATATTACCCATAATACTGAAAATTATAATTCCTAGAATGTGTTAGTTTTATTATGATTACAGCAGTTAATATAAGTAAAACGTCTATTACAAACCAATACCTATTACATGTTGAATGTCCAATAAATGTTTACTTTCAGCCTCCTTCTATTTCCTTTCTAATGCTTGTCCTTCTTTGGACATGTCTGTGGTCTTATTAGGATGATTTTTTTTGGGGGGGGGCTATAAAATAATATGCTACAACATGGGAATTTATTTTTTTTAAATGATCTAATGTGATCTTTTCAAAATTCCAATCAATTTTAATTTTAAGGTACTGTTCTTCAGATTTATTACATTTTTTAACAGCTTTTTTCTTGTTTCACTGAACAAATTGTTGAACATGAAAATTTAGACCGAGTCGGTGTGTTGCAATGTTCTGCATGGGTGAGCACCAAAAATTAACAAAGAACTTCTATTTAGGCCCAAGATGTCTAACTTTTCTCCAGTCATTTCCCCTTTATCTCATCCCCTTGCTTCCTTTTTAAAAGCTCTATCTGAATTAAGCATCTACTGCTTCTGATGCCAGTTCAAATCGGCAGGAGTAAAACAAAATACTACAAAAAGGAAGAGATCTATTTTTGAAAAAAAGAAGAAAAGGTTTATCCTTCTGCATCTGGGACTCCATTTTAATGCTTCAGAAATTCCATGGACCTTGAATGAAGCTGAAAGAGCAGAGTGTGAGCTGGAACTGAGAGCTTGGCTCCATGGTAAGAAGGACCTGGCTAAGGTTGGGTCTGTGATGCTGCGTGTGCGTAAGTTTGTCTCAGACCCACGGATGTCCCCCGGGGTGGAAATGCTCACAGGGGGATGGAGTGGACCATTCTCAAGGTAAACATTACGGAAGGACTGTGCAGACGCCTTGGCGTACAAGAACGTACACATCACATGAACCGCCTGCATTCCCGGGCAACTACATATGTTCTGTGCTCAGAAAGAGATTTCATATTTTGTAAAAACAGAAGCTTCTGTATCACACCAGCTACATGCTTCATGTGTATATAACAATGTTTTAGATTTCAAATGCACAAGATACCAGTACCTGCTATTCCTATTTAACATTTGTGCATATAAACAAGAATGCACATTTGTAAGATCTTGTGTTGAGCAGACAGCCCCAACAAAATAATTAAAGCAACTGATTTGAAATGGGTTTAGGAGAATTTATGCTCCCAGCTAAAATCCAAATGCTGCTTCCCAGATTGCTGGGTTCCCTGTCGTGTCCTGCCCAGATCAAGTGTGCATTGTAGGACCAGGTAAACAAAGACTAAATGTGATAGTAATTGGATTCCCTCACTATATCTATGGCCTGTGTGTTTTAGAAGCATAACCCATGATCTTATGCTGTGAGGTTGCTTTTATCTGCGTACCAGGTTGTGGGAGGTGACTTTGGACCTTGTAGTAGCACTAAACTAGCACAGAGGAGCACTCCCAGTGGCCCATGGCACACAATGGTGAGTGGGTTTGCTCACCAGGTTTTCTAATTCATTCTGCCCTCGATTTATAGGTGCAATTTGGGAATTTCTGTGTGGACATTTTAATTGTCGGGTCTTCGAGGGCCCCAGGAACATGGCTGCAATGCGAGGTTCTGTCTGACCTTTTGTATGTTTAAATGTGAGAACTTATTCTTTCTCTTGCCTGTGTTTACTCTGCATTTTTGTTAAATCTCTTAAAGGGGCAAGTACCACATGACCATATCCAAACAGTTGATGCATGCAAAAGGAGTTTGTTAGCCCTCTGGTTGAGAAGTTGGTGGGAGACCACCAGGTGTTTAATCTTTCTCTCATTTTCATAACTTACCTTGGTCTGTGCTGGCATCTATCTAGGGCAGCCTTGGGTAATTTCAGGCTCACATCTTGCTTATAACAAGCAATCTCAGAGGAAAAAGTGATGCTCATTGGCCGGCAGCTGGGCAATCTTCTTAAGAAAATCTATTTGGTTCTTCTAAGTCACATGCCTATTCCAATTGTGCCTCTGGCTCCAGGGACAGGAGGAAACATGACGAATAGGCTGAGTCACAGCTCATAGGATAGACATAGAAAAATAGCCACAGAAGGTCTGGGGCTGGACTGCCTGAGCTCAAATTCCTGCTCAGATTCTTAATAGTTCTACAAATTCCAGCAAGTTGTTTGACCTTCCCTGAAATATAATAATACTACCTGGCATGCAGGATTGCTTTGAGGATTCAGTGAGCTGTGTCTGCAGAGGACTTGGAACAGTACCTGGCATGTAGTAGGCATAACTTGGCCCTGGGGTCACTATCAGCACAGATGGTTCTCCTTGTAGGGAGCAGAGCTTTGTGGCACTAACAGAATCAGGGGTACTCCTCAGTGACAGTTGGGCCACCTCTTTCCTACAGCCCAGAGTTAGGATGTGGAGAAAAAGATAAGTTGTAAGAAAACCTGAATCCCATGGAAAATCTACAACAAATCGTGGTGTCACAAAATTTCCACGTTGGAATAAACATCCTGAGCTCGGTTTCCAGCGTTTCTTTTCAAGGTTAGCACTTCAAGTGGGAGCTCTTTATGTGACGAGAGCTGTGAGCTTGCGGTGAAAATTGGCTCATATTGTGAAAAATGCACCTGAGATTTACACTTTTTATTGCATTCAAGAGTGAATGCAATAAAACAAAATCCTAGTTCCTTAAGTCTTTGTCTTAACAAAGCAGTGTGCTTTACTTATTTGAGAATGAATCTACACATGAAATTAGGTAAAAGATGCCTAAACTCTTTTATCTACATGAGACATGGATCTATTTATGTGCAAGTTGGCATAGTTTCTAGAAATTGCTGAGGATAGTTGGCTGAGAAATTATTCTTTTCTTGGAGGCCAAAGGTCAAAGACAAATCAACCAATGGAGGGGGGGGGTCCTGGATATTCTCTATATTAGCCACTTTCTTGCCCTGCAACTTGACATTCATTATGGGGATATAAAGTTTATTTTGTGGAGGTGGAGCTGAGGAAGACATTTGTTAACATCCCCCAGAGGCCCCGAGGCATCAGCTGAGGGCCTTCTTCGCTTCCAACCAGCTCCCAAAATATAGAGTTTTAGCAGAAACTTCTGTCAGTCTGAATTTAAAAAAAATCCTCACACAAATAGGTTCTTATTGTTATTATCTGTTTCCTTCTCCAACATCCACATTTTCACCACCAACAGCCAACAGGACAGGGATGAAGATCTATGTACGTGAGTCTTGGCTTCATTATTCATATTTGTTCTACGCCTTGATCTGCAGCCTGGGGAGCTGCTTATCTTAGTCCAGAAATCTACTTCTTGCTTGAAATTTCTCTTCTTTAGCACAACTCCCAGCAACCCCCAAACTCTTGCTGTCAAGATAGTGGGGAGAGATGGTCCCTTCAGAGTGGCAGGAAGTGTGTGCACATGCGTAAGCCTTCACCTCCCAGAGGAGGGCTTACATTTTCTTTTACTAAAGCAAAGGAAAATATGACGGGTGCCTAAGCTGAATGAGAAGCATGGGGTCCCGGGACTTCACTCACTTGGGAATGAACTTGTCTTTCCATGGCAAGGCAGATTTAGCCAAGAATAAGGAACTCGGCCATCCCACCTTGATCACCTTGACCTTGGACAGATGCTGCCAGTTCCCTGGGTCTTACTGTTTCCAATGCAATAGGTGCCATGCGGCCTATGCCTGTGTGGGAGGTGCTGTGGGGTGGGGCTGATAGCCCCTGACATTGCTTGAACTGAGATCTACTCCAGGGCCCCTTCTCCAGGTCTCGGGCTTTCGTCCATCATTATCAAATCAGATTTTTTGCTAGGGAGAGGAAGAACGTGGCTCTCAGGGAATTTTGCCTGCCTTTCCAAATCTACTACCTCCCTCACAGCATCGAAGTCCTGGTTGGGAAATCCAGGTTCCCACACTAATTTCACTGTCAGCTCGCTGTGTGATTCTGGCTTCCTAACTTGTTACCTTGGCATTTTTCACCAGGGATTATTAATATGAGTTTTATCTTGTTGGAAATAGATAATCAATTTTTGCTTATTCAAGTCCCTGGAAGCATTAGGCATTCATTAAAGAGAGGGATGCATGAGGGAGTTATAAAAATAGTTGACTCAAGTCCCAGGGATGGGCTTCTCTAATTTTTCTATTTTTTAACAAAGGAAAAAAGAAAAGTTGATATCATGGCTAAGGCCATGCCTGGCTTAGGTGCTGACCTTTCCTGTCCCTGAAGTCCCTCCCTGGTTCCTCAGACTGTGACCTGCATGGGAAGCGTTGTCATTGCAGGTGTAGCTGATCAGTCATCCTGGAGCAGGTGGGGCCCCTAATCCAGCATGACTGGGGACCTTATCAGAAGAGACATTTGGACACAGATTCAGACATACACACAGGGAGGGCGCCATGTGGGCCCTGGACCCCGCTGCTCCAGGTGCTAGGA
This sequence comes from Ictidomys tridecemlineatus, assembly GCF_052094955.1. NCBI lineage: Eukaryota > Metazoa > Chordata > Mammalia > Rodentia > Sciuridae > Ictidomys > Ictidomys tridecemlineatus. The sequence continues at coordinate 101,830,513 of NC_135478.1, forward strand.
GAGGAGCTGGGGTAGACCCTTCCCTGGAGCTTCCAGAGGGAGCAGGGCCATGCTGAGGCCTTGTCTTACACCCTGGACTCCAGACCTTTGAGACGCTATCCACTGCTCCAGCCACCCCATACCGGTGCTTCCTGGTGGCTCCCTGAAACCTAGGCCCCTCTCTGGGCCATCACCACATCTTCCTGCCCAGCCCATATGTTTTGCTTTGTGACAGGGGGAAATCCTTCCCCCACACATCTTCAGGGACCAAGTGGAGCTGCCCTCAGAGACCATGTTCTGTAATTTGGGATGGATGGCACTCTGGGGAGCAGGTGAGATCACTCAGCCTAACTGCTGGGCGTGCAACCCCTCCCCACCCTGGCCCCCTGGCTACAAAATTACAGGAGGGGAGAAAGTTGAGGTGGGGTGACACAGAAGACAGAGGGCAGCGGTTAGCAGACTGGGCCTGGGCTTCCACGTGTCTCTCCTCTCAACTTGGGTTTCTTAAAGGACAAAACAAGCTATTCTGTGGTGGGGAAAAAGTGTTTGGAAAAGGAATCTCGGGGCTCCTACAGTCCATACTACTTTTATTTCTATCCATCAATGTAAAACCTGACTTGGATGCTGAAAATATTAACAGCTTCTCCTTTTCGTAGGAAATGTTCTTATTTTAAATATGTTGAGCTACTCTGTAAATTGGGGAAATACATTTCTGACTAAGTAACTGGGTAGCTTATCTGTCAAAGACTTATGTCAAAAAGAAGAAAACATGAGAAACCCACATTCACTGTCAGCTTGAAATGTTTGATAGGCCACAGGTGCTACAGGAAAAAATGAAGTAGGAAGTGTTTGGGTAATTTTCAGCTTTAGGAGAATTTTTGAATTTGGTTTAAAACTTTCAGTTAGAGATGTCTTTCTACTGCATGAGTAGTTGTGTAGTTGGATGGTTAAATTGCTTCTAGAATCACCAGTGTTTAGAGAACAACCACAGAAAGAGGTAAATCAGCAGAGATGGGGGAGAAGCAAAAATTCTGTGTTCCCCTCTGAGGGTGGGTGACCATGGTGTGATTTGGGGGAGCTGTTACAACAGAGTCATTAGTAGGAGTATTGGCCAGGGACCTTGTGAAAGAGGCCAGCTAGCCAGAACAAGAAGCCATAACTGCAAGATACCAAGTCATTCTGCAAGGAACAGAAGCCAAGGGGCAGAGGGAAGGACTTGTCTGGACCCAGGAGATTTTGCTGCAGATAAAGCAGCTTCTTCTCCTGAAGGCCCTCTAGAGAACCCATGGCAGAATCCAAAAGAAAAAGGCTCAGTTTTAATGCCTGTTGTGTGTGTGGGATGCTAAGGCACCTTCTTACAGTGCTAAGGAAATACAACATGCACCATCTATGTCCTTCCCTGGGATCCAGAACCCTTAGCTAGAGCTGTGGTCCAAATGTCTGTGCCCTCAGGAAACTTGACAGTGCCCCGCCCACAACCACGCCCACCTGGGAGTTTCCTGTAACTTCAAGGCAGAGATTCCACAGGCCTTACTGAGCTCTCAGACCAAGTCTGAGCCTGACTTGGCACTCAGTAGATACAGTATTGAGCCAGACATGTTTAAATAGGTGGAAATGTGGGTGGGAATCCTCTCTGCAAGCCAGAAGAAACTAACTAGGGTGAACCTGAGCAAGATGTGATTAGTAAGAGATCAAAGCAGGAGTGGGAAGCTCTCTTTTGGCCTAGAATTGTCAGCTGAGGCAGCCAGGAGGATGGGAAGGAGGCCTCCCTCCTGAGCACACCCATGACCCAGAGGGAGGAGGGTAAGGCGTCTTCAGCATGAAGCAGAACATAAGCTCTTTCCAGTAATTTGTCCCTGGCCCAGTGTAGCTTTTGCAAGGAGCAGAATGGACCACATCTAACCTGGAAGAGTATTTCTAACTTAGGTAAAGAAGTCGGGTGCTGTTAGGAAAGAGGAACTGGGCTGGGAGCTGCAAGGAGACACTGGTAACCCCCAAAGCCCAAGATATTGGGCGCTAGTCCTTTTTTTAAAAGAAAATTCTCAAGTGAAAGCCCTGTGGTCCCAGGGGCCAGTGGTATCTATGTGCTGCACTTTAGCCACTCATCACCCAACAGAAGCCAAAGAATCGCCACCCCTCTTTGCTCTTTGTCCTCAACATCGGCAGTACTTGAGTTTGGGGAAATAGATCGCTGCATCTCAGTTAACTTGCCATCACCATCCATCTGCTGTAGATTGCTCTTCCTCACGGGCTTGAGAAGAAAGCTCCCAGATGCAGTTGGTTGCAACAGAGCATGCAATGGCTTGTCCTTTGCCTTCCCAGCCTGGGGGCTTGGGTGACAGATCAGTTTGATAAGGGCGCACTCAAACTGGGGTCATGAAATACTGTCACCTCATTCTGAATGTTAATTTTGCTATATCTTGTTTCTTAAGAAAGCAAAGCCCTGCTGCCCTCCCAGACACATACACCCACACACAGAAACACCCCCACACAGGGCGTCATTAATTTGAACTTGAGGCATTTATGAAGTATATCATGTTCATGATTTTGAGTGGTCGTTAGGTTAGAACTTTAAATCTGGAAGAAAGAAAAATAAAACGATTTTCAGATTTGCCTGCCCAAAAAGAGTTGGGCCCTAGGATAAGCATTGAGGGGACATAAATACTGACACCACAGTGAGCAGATCCCCCCACCAAAGGCCCCAGCCAGCCTGGCTGTGTGTAGGTGGTGATGGACAGGACCTGTAGGATTCCGTGGTTAACCATGTCCCAAGTGATTCGCCCACTCAGAGTGGCCACCACCCAGTGTCCTGTACCCTGTGGGGTGAGCAGGGTCTGACCCCATTAGTCACGAGCCTGTAACCCTGACTGAGCCCATTTCCTGGTTTTCCTCTTTTCTGGGGCATGGTAGCTATTCATGGCTTAATCACAACATGACTCTCACCCATTCTCTAATTTCAGAAATCTTTGCTAACGCCAAATGTATTTAGGTCTCATTTCAGGGGCTAAGGAGCCACAGGGATCTCTGACCTCAGGAAGTCTTTAGTCCATTGGAATAGATCTGAGTTTGTGCTACATTGACCTGGAGGGATGTCCTATGGTTGGGATGTAAGAACACAGACTCTGCTGCCAAGTCCAGCCTGCCTTGCATTGGCTGTGTGATTTCTGCATGTTGCTTAATCTCTCTGGGTACCATTTTCTCTCTATGTGAGATGGGTACACCTGCAAAACCCCACATCTTAGGGCCATGATGGAAACCAGATGAGGGGATAAATGCACAGCTCAGCCAGCTCACATGGAGTGCCTGATGAACGCTGGCTGAGACTGCATTCCTCAGAGAACACAGAGCATCCATCAGTGATCGCAGAGGGATAGTGCTGACCTGGCTGTCTAGGAGGACGCACGTGTGTCTTAGCCATGTCTTCACTAGGATGAAGCCATAAAATAACAGAGCACACTTGGCCAATCCTTGTTTTGCATTTTAGCCATTATTTCCCCAAATGACGTTTTCATTTACACTATCAATTTCCATGTATAAGTGGGGTTCTTTTAATGTATGGCTGCACTTAACAGGCTGCTAAAATAGCCCAGCTCAGAGCAGCGCTGCTGTGCTCATGTCCATAATGGAAAAACTGTGTATGGGTCCTGATTTTCCTTTATATTTTTTATGCAATTACAGAAATTTGATAACAGAATTTACAAAGTACTATTGGTAATCTTGGTCCTAAATAAGTAACAGATAGCTAATTAGAATATAATGCAATCATTTAAGATAAGTCACTAATATGAACTTTTCTGCCTGGTACAGTCTTTCCAGAATTTGCTTCATCTTAAATCACTGTGCTTTATAATTTCAGAAATCAACAAGAAAAATCTAGGACATAAAATTTTACCTTTTGAAATAAATTCAACAGGTCTGACTGGCTACATAAGAACTATTTGGAAAGAAATGGAAAAGGTGCTGGTGTGCTGAGCAAATATCAGGAGCCAACTAATTTGTCTAGAGTTTATTTTCATTTTCTTTATTGTGTGCACTTAAGGGATGCAGTTTGATGCTTTGCTATCCCTGATGTAGGGGTTACCACAGTCAGGCAGATGAACACCCCTCTTCTCACAGTTTCCTTTTGTGTGTGTGGCAAGAGCACTCAAAAATCTGTTTTCTTAGCATAAATTCCTGCTGTGACACAATGAAAACCTGGACTTCCTCAAAGGGAGAGAAGCAGCGCTCGGGTGTGCAGACTGCACCGGGGGTTCCCAGCAGAAAGGAACAGAGGAGATGGGGGGACAGAGAAGACCAAGGCCAGGCATTTTTTGGAGGGGAAGGAGTGGATTAAATAAGAGGTTTGGAGAGAGCAGCCGAAACCCACTTGGGTCAAGAGAGTCCCTGAGATAAAGCGGGTGGTGGGTGTTTGGATATGGCCTCCGGGTAGTGAAAGCAGCCATGTCCAAACATGGGAGTTTTATGGATGATTTGTGCGATGGCAGCGGCTCTTTTTCCTGGGATGAGGCTGCTCTAGAGAGGGGGGACATGGTTGTCAGAATCACTGAGTGACTGGAGCCCCGTCCCGCTGTACACAACACTCCCAGGAGTATGTGGCCATGCGCAGGGTCCAGGCTGTGCAAGTGACCTCCCCAGGGCTGGGGCAGGCCCATGGTACTTCGGCTGCACCTAGACAGTTCATTCTGGCTTAACCAAAATGAGATTCGCTACTTGCATTGGCTGGGCCTTGCCATCTGAAGATAGAGGTGGCATTGTCGACCGTGGTGCTCTTCAGAGGCTGGAGAGCACAGGTGGCACCAGGGAGAAGAGTCTGATGTCTCCAGTTGGGCAGACTGTTCCCTGGACTGTCTCAACTTTTGGAAGCCATAAGGCCCAAGAGATCCCACGAGTGGCCTTGTTTGTGTTTGCGGAGAAGGCATTCCTGGGCATGACTGCCCCCAGCAGCCCGGCCTCACCCTTGCTAGCTGGCCCCACTCCATGCCCAGTGCTTTGTATCCATTTTGGTCTTGGTCCAATAGCATTTCTCAAACCCGGCTATGTGACCTGAAGCACAGTTAAAAATCATCCTGCCCAGGGTTTGTCCCACAGACTGATTCTGCAATGAGCCCATGGTTGGCTCTGTTGGCACAGTGCTGTGGGGGCAGTGTTCAGCCAGGGTGGAGACCCCTGGGCTCAGTGCTGACATCCTCTTGGGGAAGACCCACTGTGTGGACCAGAGGGCGTGACAGGCCATGAAGGAGCCCAACCACATGCACATGTGACAAGGATGAGGACTTGAGACACACTCCCAGGTGACTATTCTCTCAGAGCATCCACGTGCACATGTCACCATGTGTGACTGGGGGTGGGTAGTCCCTCCAAGCCAGGGACTGGGGTGCATTCCTAGTGATGAATAGATGTTCTGATGTCAGGGTCGTTCTGTGGCACGGGAGGGTGAATGGCGGCTCTGATGAAGTTCAACAAGGGGACAATGAGGGTAGAACACTGGTGGCTCCAATCTCCTGTTGCCATGCTCCAGCTCTGTGTGAGGACATGGAAAACAACGAGTTCTCCTAACTTAGAAAGCTTCTGTCCTCGGCTTCCTCTTGCCTCTCGTGGCCAAGATGCACAGGCGCTTGGGACACTTACGATGAATGGTTGTTGGTATTTTACAAGATGGCACAATCATCAAAGCTGTCAGATTTGGGAATATCCTTGCTACCTTAGCTGTCACTGCTGGGCCTCCCTGGCCCTCAGCCTAGCAGCTCCTGGTCTGTCTACAGGGATTTTTGTCATTGCAGGCACTTCTATGGCGTGCATGTGGCCTTCTGTGTGTGGCTGCTTTCCTTCAGTGCAGCATTTATGAGGGTCCCTGTGTTCTTCCACGTTACTGTCTGCACTTTTTCCGTCACCTGGATGACCCCATGAGGTTCAAACCACACCAGCGGGCATGCTTGGGGTCCCACCTCTGGGTGTGATGGAGAATGCTGATGTGGACATCTGTTTTCAGTTCTGTTGGGAAGCTGGTGAGAAGTGGCCCTTTCGGGTCATAGGGTAACGTTATGTTTAGCTTTTTGAAAAATTGCCAAAGTGTTTTCCAAAGTAATCACAGAATTTGACATTCCCCCAGCTGCCCTGGGGGCTCCCGTTGCTCCCCACCTTCCCGACACCCAGGGTTGCCGGGTATCAGATCCGTCTCTCTTGGGGTGTGAGGTGGTTTTTATTGCGGTTTCACCCCCCCCCCAAAACTAACAAGCTGACCACACACGGTCATGGTCAGCTTCACATTGACTTAAGGAAAAGGCCTGCTCAGATGTTTTGCTGCTTGCGGCTGGGCTGTCTTTGATGGTTGATAGGTCATGGCGCTCTTTACATATTCTGGATATAAATCCTCTGTCAGATATGTGGTTTCCAGGTATTTTCTCCCCACAGCAAAATCCTCATTACACTCAGAATTTCTGGACAGTTTTCCAGGGCTTTGCAACTAGTAGAAAGACCCGCGGGCAATGCCTAGGAGATGCTTGGGGAGCACCTGGGACAGACAATACAGGGTCCTTGACCAGCCAACAGGAAAAGGGAAGTTGGAAGAAGCAGATGGGCAGAGAGAGACAGGAAGAAATTAAGTACCTGGTTGAAATCATGGAGTCACAGTCCCTGAAATGAGCCATAAAGTAGAATTGTCAGGGCAACAAGTAACTTTGGGGAGCGGAGGATGAAGAGGCTCCTCTGATTCTGGGGGTAGATGTTTCCAGATGCTCTTTGGGTTCCAGAAATTCAGCTTTGGGTCATTGAAGGGACCTCACACCTTTCTTTGGCTGGGTTCTGCGGCCCGGCAAGCCATAGTGGGGTGGTGTCGAGAGAGGTCATTAGTACTGATGTGGATTAATCCACAGGGCACAGGTTTAATCCCCTGGAATAAGGCATCAAATGAAAGAGAAGTCCCTGTCCTCACAGTGCTTACACTCTAGCTGGGACACGCAGCTGATATCATAGTGTAAGCACTGGAGAACTTTAATGTAGGTGCATCAAGAGAATTAGGCAGCCAGGGGCTGTAGGAGGGGAGGGGCTTATGGCTTAGGTAGATGGCATTGGCCAGTCTGACAAAGTCACTCTTGAAAGAAGCCTGACAGGTGAAGGACTGAGCCTGGATCTCAGGGGGAGCTTCCTGTGCGAATATCCTGAGGTGGGCCTGGTGCATAGCTGGACTGTGGGGAGGTGAGCATGGCTGGTGGGTGAGCAAGGCCATGTGGGGTGGGGAAGCTGCAGGGCTTCCCAGGGTCTGCGAGAACCATGGTCTCTCTCCAGGTGGAATTAAACAGTGCCCGTTGAACTGGCCATTGAACAGTGGGGCCAGGCATGGTGTCTGCTGTCACCAGGTCCCTCTGGCTGTGGATGGAGAGCAGGTTGCAGGGTGCAGGCCTAGGTGCAGAGCAGAAGGAGCCCTCAGGAGCCCCGTGCAGTGGCTAGAGAGAGAGATGATGGGGCAGAGCAGGCTGGCGGCCACGGAGGATCTGGCAAGTTTCTGGAGATCAGACGTGGGATGGGGGTCACAGAGTCAGAGGTGATCCCAGACTTCTACCCAGTCTCAGATGGACTTGGGTTTAATGGGACAGAGAAGGTCTGGGACAGGGGTGTGTGTGTGTGTGTGTGTGTGTGTGCGTCCACTGCTAAGCTTCTGCCAGGTTCACTGGGGAGGGTCCATTCACCATCCCTCCTGATCAGGGGTGGGCAGTGTGGTGTAACTCGTCCTGCGACACCCACTCAGTGTTGCTGACTCTGTCATGGGGAAGGAGAGCAGGACCATCCCATGGCTGGCAGGAAGGTGGCGAGTACAGAGGGAATCCTTCACCACCAACTGCACAGGCCTGGGGCCCTGAGCTGAGGACCTTGCCCTCAGGTGCTCTCAGGTCAGCCGACCATGGCCTCAGCCTCCTGAGATTCCTGGTACCCTGCGAGTCTTGGCCCCTCCGGCCTTCCCTCCCTTTTTCTTTGCTCTGGGGAAAGGTCACAGCCAAGGTGACTTGGGGCCTCTTCCCATTCTCCAGCACCTGCCTCTTCATTGACACTGGGTCTTGCTGCCGGGAGAGATGAATGGCCCAGAAGTGTCACAGCGTGGTGGCTCTTAGTACAGTGTGTGCTAGCAGCTGCCACCCATCCTATCTGTGCCCACTGTGCCCCCCTCAGATGCCAAGGCAAGCCCTCTCCTCACAGTGTGCCCTCCCCCTAACCAGGAGGCCAACCAGGCACAGCTCCTTCAGGAATTCAGACCTGGCACCTCCAGGACCCTTTTGAGTGTGGTGGGATCCAGTGAGCAGCCCCAGGTGACTGCAGAGGGGGGACAAGGGGACCCAGAGGAGGTGGGAGTGTGAGCTGGTGGCATCAGGCAGGGTCTCAAGGCCACTAGGGTCTCTGCTGACCAATGCTGATCTCTGGGGCAGTGGTGTTGTGTGGGCTTCCCGAGAGGGTGGCACAGGGCTGAGTGGCCACGCTGGATGACTGCTCTGGCAGAGGCCTGGGGCCCCTGGGGGCTGGCATGATTGCCAGGGATGGTGGCCGGGGCTACCTATGCCTCTGCAGACTGCTGCTGGTTGGTGTGCAGGTGGTGGCAGTGCTGTGCCATCTGTCTGCACAGACACTCATGTCTGCTGAGCCTGGGAATGGAGGTGCCTTGAGAAGCCCTCAGTGACCATTTGGTTTCTGGTAGTGCCCTCAGGTGTCTCCCACCTGTGCACGCAGCTGGGCTCAGCTGGAGCAGTGGCTTCTGCTGACGAGAAGGGAGGCATGAGTGTCTTGAACCATACCTGCCCTGTCAGGTGTGGGTGGCTGGAAAAGAAACAGCCAGCTGCCTGTACGCCCGGCACAGACAACTGCTCCCACACACGGAGCCCCAGTACTTCCTTCACGGTCACTCGTTATTAAAAATCTGAAAGCAGTAGTGGCCAACGTTTACAGATTGCCCCCCATGTCCAGGCACAGTGCTTGAGTTTTCAGGGTGGAAGAAAGTGGTTTTTGGATAATATAGAATATATTATTTAACACGTTCTCTCTGGTCATATTTTTGTTGCCCTGGCCAAAGGCTAGCCAATGACATGGAAATAGAACTCTTCTGATGATATTTAAAAAGGCATTTGATTTACTGATTATTACTCCCTTTTCTCTCCTTCCCCTTTTTCTTACCTTGAAATAGTTATGATGGTGAGGGCTGCAGCAGCCATCTTGTGCCTGTGAACCAAAGGGCTGAAAATCAAAAGCCTTACTGTAGACATTATTGAGACCTGGGCCAACATGAAAATGATCTGTTCCTAAGCATTTCAGTATGTAAAGAATATAAGTGTTTCTTATTTGAGCTACTGTGGTCATGCTTTATTACCTACAACAAAACCCATCTCAGTTAATACTCAGATGTTAAGTTATTTTTTTTAATTTTTTTATTGGTTGTTCAAAACATTACATAGTTCTTGATATATCATATTTTACACTTTGAATCAAGTGGGTTATGAACTCCCATTTTTACCCCGTATACAGATTACAGAATCACTTCAGTTACACTTCCATTGATTTACTTATTGACATACTCATGTCTGTTGTATTCTGCTGCCTTTCCTATCCTCTACTATCCCCGCTCCCCTCCCCTCCCCTCTTCTCTCTCTACCCCCTCTACTGTAATTCATTTCTCCCCCTTGTATTATTTTTCCCTTTCTCCTCACTTCCTTTTGTATGTAATTTTGTATAACCCTGAGGGTCTCCTTCCATTTCCATGCAATTTCCCTTCTCTCTCCCTTTCCCTCCCACCTCTCATCCCTGTTTAATGTTAGTCTTCTTCTCATGCTCTTCTTCCCTACTCTGTTCTTAGTTACTCTCCTTATATCAAAGAAGACATTTGGCATTTGTTTTTTAGGGATTGGCTAGCTTCACTTAGCATAATCTGCTCTAATGCCATCCATTTCATTCCAAATTCTATGATTTTTGTCATTTTTTAATGCAGAGTAATGCTCCATTGTGTATAAATGCAACATTTTTTTTATCCATTCTTCTATTGAAGGGCATCTAGGTTGCTTCCACAGTCTTGCTATTGTGAATTGTGGTGCTATGAACATCGATGTAGCAGTGTCCCTGTAGCATGCTCTTTTTAGGTCTTTAGGGAATAGACCCAGAAGGGGAATAGCTGGGTCAAATGGTGGTTCCATTCCCAGCTTTCCAAGAAATCTCCATACTGCTTTCCAAATTGGCTGCACCAATTTGCAGTCCCACCAACAATGTACAAGTGTACTCTTTTCCCCACATCCTCGCCAGCACTTGTTGTTGTTTGACTTCATAATGGCTGCCAATCTTACTGGAGTGAGATGGTATCTTAGGGTGGTTTTAATTTGCATTTCTCTGACTGCTAGAGATGGTGAGCATTTTTTCATGTACTTGTTGATTGATTGTATGTCCTCCTCTGAGAAGTGTCTGTTCAGGTCCTTGGCCCATTTGTCTATTGGGTTATTTGTTATCTTATTGTCTAATTTTTTGAGTTCTTTATATACTCTGGATATTAGGGCTCTATCTGAAGTGTGAGGAGTAAAGATTTGTTCCCATGATGTAGGCTCCCTATTTACCTCTCTTATTGTTTCTTTTGCTGAGAAAAAAACTTTTTAGTTTGAGTAAGTCCCATTTGTTGATTCTAGATATTAACTCTTGTGCTATGGGTGTCCGATTGAGGAATTTGGAGCCCGACCCCACAGTATGTAGGTCGTAGCCTACTTTTTCTTCTATCAGATGCCGTGTCTCTGATTTGATATCAAGCTCCTTGATCCATTTTGAGTTAACTTTTCTGCATGGCGAGAGAAAGGGATTCAGTTTCATTTTGTTGCATATGGATTTCCAGTTTTCCCAGCACCATTTGTTAAAGATGCTATCCTTCCTCCATTGCATGCATTTAGCCCCTTTATCAAATATAAGAAAGTTGTAGTTTTGTGGGTTGGTTTCTGTGTCCTCTATTCTGTACCATTGGTCCACCTGCCTGTTTTGGTACCAGTACCATGCTGTTTTTGTTACGATTGCTCTGTAGTATAGTTTGAAGTCTGGTATCGCTATACCACCTGATTCACACTTCCTGCTTGGCATTGTTTTTGCTATTCTGGGTCTTTTATTTTTCCATATGAATTTCATGATTGCTTTCTCTATTTCTAAAGAAATGCCGTTGGAATTTTGATTGACATTGCATTAAACTTATAGAGAACTTTTGGTAATATCGCCATTTTGATGATGTTAGTTCTGCCTATCCATGAACAGGGTATATTTTTCCATCTTCTAAGTTCTTCTTCAATTTCTCTCTTTAGGGTTCTGTAGTTTTCATTGTATAAGTCTTTCACCTCTTTTGTTAGGTTGATTCCCAAGTATTTTATTATTTTGGAGGATATTGTGAATGGAGTGGTTGTCCTCATTTCCATTTCAGAGGATTTGTCGCTGATATACAGGAATGCCTTTGATTTATGCATGTTGATTTTATATCCTGCCACTTTGCTGAATTCATTTATTAGCTCTAATAGTTTCTTTGTAGACGGGTCTGCTAGGTATAGAATCATGTCATCTGCAAATAGTGATAATTTAAGTTCTTCTTTTCCTATTTTTATGCCTTTAATTTTTTTCATGTGTCTAATTTCTCTGGCCAGTGTTTCGAGAACTATGTTGAACAGAAGTGGTGATAGAGGGCATCCCTGTCTTGTTCTAGATTTTAGAGGGAATGCCTTCAATTTTTCTCCATTCAGAATGATGCTAGCCTGAGGCTTAGCATAAATTGCTTTTACAATGTTGAGGTATGTTCCTGATATCCCTAGTTTTTCGAGAGTTTTGAACATAAAGAGATGCTGTACTTTGTCAAAAGCTTTTTCTGCATCTATCAAGATGATCATATGGTTCTTATTTTTAAGTCTATTGATGTGGTGAATAACATTTATTGATTTCCGTATATTGAACCAGCCTTGCATCCCAGGGATGAATCGTACTTGATCATGGTGCACAATTTTTTTGATATGTTTTTTTTCCGATTCGCCAGAATTTTATTGAGGATTTTTGCATCTAGGTTCATTAGAGATATAGATCTGTAGTTTTCTTTCTTTGAAGTGTCTTTGTCTGGTTTAGGAATCAGGGTGATGTTGGCCTCGTAGAATGAACTTGGAAGTTCTCCCTCTTTTTCTATTTCCTGAAATAGCTTGAAAAGTATTGGTATTAGTTCCTCTTTAAAGGATTTGTAAAACTCTGCTGTATACCCATCCGGTCCTGGGCTTTTCTTAGTTGGTAATCTTTTGATGGTTTCTTCTATTTCCTCAATTAATATTGGTCTGTTTAGGTTGTCTATATCCTCCTGACTCAATCTGGGCAGATCATATGACTTAAGAAATTTATCGATGCCTTCACTATCTTCTATTTTATTGGAGTATAAGGATTCAAAATAATTTCTGATTATCTTCTGTATTTCTGAAGTGTCTGTTGTGATATTGCCTTTTTCATCCTGTATGCTAGTAATTTGAGTTCTCTCTCTTCTTCTCTTTGTTAGCATGGCTAAGAGTCTGTCGATCTTATTTATTTTTTCAAAGAACCAACTTTTAGTTTTATCAATTTTTTCAATTGTTTCTTTTGTTTCTATTTCATTAATTTCAGCTCTGATTTTAATTATTTCTTGCCTTCTACTTCTTTTGCTGTTGTTTTGCTCTTCTTTTTCTAGGATTTTGAGATGAAGTATGAGATCATTTATTTGTTGGTTTTTTCTTTTATTAAGGAATGAACTCCATGCAATGAATTTTCCTCTTAGAACTGCTTTCAATGTGTCTCATAGATTCCGAAATGTTGTGTCTGTGTTTTCATTTATCTCTAAGAATTTTTTAATTTTCTCCTTGATGTCTTCTATAACCCATTGATCATTCAGTAACCTATTGTTCATTCTCCAAGTGATGCCTGATTTTTCCTTCCTTCTTTTATCATTGATTTTCAGTTTCATTCCATTATGATCAGATAAGATGCATGGTATTATCTCTACTCCTTTATATTGTCTAAGAGTTGTCCTGTGACATAATATATGATGTATTTTTGAGAAGGATCCATGTGCTGCTGAGAAAAAAGTATAACTGCTTGATGTTGGGTGGTATATTCTATATATTTCAATTAAGTCTAGGTTGTTAATTGTGTTATTGAGTTCTATAGTTTCCTTATTCAACTTTTGTTTGAAAGATCTGTCCAGTGGTGAGAGAGTTGTGTTGAAGTCTCCCATGATTATTGTATGGTGGTCTATTAGACTCTTGAACTTGAGAAGAGTTTGCTTGATGAACATAGCTGCACCATTGTTTGGGGTATATATATTTATGATTGTTATGTCTTGTTAGTGTAGGTTCCCTTGAGCAGTATGTAGTGTCCCTCTTTATCCCTTTTGATTATCTTTGGCTTGAAATCTATTTTATTTGATATGAGTATGGACACTCCTGCTTGTTTCCAAAGTCCATATGAGTGATATGATTTTTCCCATCCTTTCACCTTCAGTCTATGTATGTCTTTTCCTATCAAATGCATCTCCTGGAGGCAGCATATTGTTGGGTCATGTTTTGTGATCCATTCTACTAGCCTGTGTCTCTTAATTGGTGAGTTTAAGCCATTAACATTCAGGGTTATTATTGAGATACTGGTTGTTCTTCCAGCCATATTTGTTTATTTATGTTATTGAACATGGTTTGTTTTCCTCTTTGATTATTTTCCCCCCTTTACTTTCCTACCAACCACTGTTGGTTTTCATTGTTATTTTCCATTTCCTCTTCCTGTAATGTTTTGCCGAGGATTTTTTGGAGAGATGATTTTCTAGCTGCAAATTCTTTTAACTTTTATTTATCATGGAAGGTTTTAATTTCATCTTCCATCCCGAAGCTTAATTTTGCTGGATACACAATTCTTGGTTGGAACCCATTATCTTTCAGTGTTTGAAATATGTTATTCCAGGATCTTCTAGCTTTCAGAGTCTGTGTTGAGAGATCAGCTGTTATCCTGATTGGTTTACCCCTAAATGTAATCTGCTTCCTTTCTCTTGTAGCTTTTAAAATTCTCTCCTTATTCTGTATGTTGGGCATCTTCATTATAATGTGTCTAGGTGTGGATCTCTTATGATTTTGCACATTCGGCGTCCTGTAGGCTTCTAGGATTTGGGATTCTGTCTCATTCTTCAAGTCTGGGAAGTTTTCTCGAATTATTTCATTGAATAGATTGCTCATTTTTTTGGTTTGGACCTCTATACCTTCCTGTATCCCAATGAGTCTTAAGTTTGGTCTCTTTATGTTATCCCATTTTCTTGGATGTTCTGCTCATGGTTTCTTAACAGTCTTGCTGAGCTGTCTATGTTCTTTTCAAGCTGAAATACTTTGTCTTCATTATCTGATGTTCTAAAGTAGGCAGACCTGTGCCCAGATGTTAAGTTATTTGATCCTTAAATGGAGCCCTACTTTCAAAGGAGAAAATGGATGCTGTTTTGGGGAGGATTCAGCTGATAAGTAAGAACCATTGTCCGTTCCCTGGTAGGATTGTTTCTATTTGGGCCTGTCATCTCCATCAGAAGTGTCAGTCTCCTGGAATACATTGCTGAGGATTATTTAGAAAATGAGCATAAATCACCCCAAACCCTACCTCTCAGAGATAAGCATTGAATTTATATTTTGGGGAATAATTTTAAAAATCCTTTTTCTTACACCAAGCTTACTATAGTTGAGGTTGTAACTTGCACATGCACACACACTGGTGTGCACACTTATCTCACACAAATCTGACATAGTGGGCAACGTGCTTTTATGTTCATGTCCAAATTGCCTTAGATTCTAGTCCCTGGCCACTCAAAGGAGAACTCAGGTGCTTCAAAAGTTCTTTTTATTTTTTTCTATGAAACCCTTGTGGCATGTCACCAGCCGTCCTGCATGTTCCTCCCCCTGGGAACCAGTAGCCTTCTGCCTGAGCAGGCTCCAGGGCCCCCACAGCATGGGAAGTCACCAGTGACCATGCTCTTCCCAGAGCTGCCCAGGCCACCCTCAGCAGCATCCCAAATGGGTCTGGGTCCCTCCGTTCCTCCCATCTCTGATGCCTCTGCAAAGACGGTTTCTCCATTCTTCCTGTTACTCCGGTTGTTACCCCCTGGCCACCTGTGATCTGTTCTTCCTCTTACTCCATGTCCACCAAGTCCGGAAATCCTTCGGCTTCATTCTCAAAATCTATCTAGATTCTGACCCATGAGGCTGATCAGTAACTCCCCAAAACTGTCACCTTACTTGGGACCTGGGAACACATCATCTCCCACAGAAAAGGAGCTTTGAGGATGTGGCTAAGGTTCCTGATGTGGGTAGAGGATCCTGGGTCGCCTGGGAGATCATAGTGGGCCTCAGAAGAGGGTGGCAGCAGGACCAGAGCCAGAGAAGGAGTGAGATGGTGGGAGGGGAGAAGATGGGACAGCAGGGACAAGATGGCAGAGGAATCTGAAGATGGGAACCCCCTGCTTTGTGGGTGGGAGAAGGGGCCGCCAGGCAGAGCTCATGCAGCCTCAGGAGCAGGGAAAGCTTAGGGATGGTCCTACCCTGGAGTCTGGGGAGGGAGCACAGCCCTACCCACACAGTGACCTTGGGACTTCTGACCTCCAGCCCTGGAAGAGGAAATTCCTGCTGTTCAGTTGGGAACTTGTGCTGATTGGTCACGGCAACAGCAGGAAAGGGGTCCACTCTCACCTGGCCAGCTGGCCCCCAGGTCCTGCAGGAGCCTCATGACTGTGCTCCCCGGCCAACCTCTTCCCCCAAGGCTTATGCTCAGCCAGAGTGGACCTTTGGGACCCCTTGGGTCCCATCATGGCTGTCCTCTGCTGAAAGCCAGCAAGCCCCCCAGTTTCCTCCTATGAAAGGCAAGGCTGCCTTGTCCTCAGAGTGCTGCTGCAGAGGTCATGTCTGCCCCTCCTCTGCCCCTCCACCTTCCTTTCCTCTGCCCCTCCACCTGCCCCTCCTCCTGACCCATCTCAGGCCCCCACCCTTCCTCCCTCTGTCCCCCACCTGCCCTCCCTCTATCCCCCCCACTTGCCCTGTCCCTCAGCCATCTGCACCAGCCACGCAGTCTCCATTCCCTTCCCAGAGAATAGAGGGCCTCTTCCATCACAGTCTTGGAGCCACGATGCCCTCTGCAGGATGGACACGTTTCTCATGCAGAACCAGCTTCTGCTCAGCCGCCGACTTTTCCATCGTGTTCGTCTTCATTTGCGGTTTCTGTGCTCTCGACGCCCTGCCTCGTCTCCCTTCCTGACTCGTGGTACTTGTCACTAACATCCCTTATGATTCGCTTACTCATTAGCATCCTGTCCCCCATCAGAACATCAACCTCACAGGAGAGGGACCGCAGCTTTTAACCTGCATGTTCCTAGGAACACACTGATGGAGGGCAGCCCATGCTGTTCCCGTGGCCACCAGGGCTCCAGGAAGACTGTCCATTAGTTTTATAGAAATAATTGGCTTCCTGAAAGAAATTAGTGTGATCGTGTGCAAGAGCCTTAGAGCATTGCCCGGCCGGCTGTGCTCTCAGCTGTTCTTGGGTGGGTATACAGTGGGTCTTCTCTCCTTAAAACAGACACAAGTCCAGCGGAGGCTGTGTGGGAGCCACACCCCAGGCTGTCACTGTCCTCCCCCATCTTCCCTACATCATCTGAGCAGCAGCCCCTAGTAAAAAGTCGGACCCACAACATATGTGTGAGGGCAGGTGCAAGGGTCACTCCTGGTGCTGCTGGGCATGTGTGAGCCTGCAGAGCAAGCTCCCCAGAACACTATCCTGACTTTATTCTTTATAGTATTATATAAAAACCATTTTATTGCAGCTATTAAAACAATCTGAGTAAACATAATTTTTATGACTGCAAGATATTCGGGCATATGGCGACACTATCACTTACTTGAATCTCCCTGTTCTTGGATATTTAGGGTGCCTCCTGGTTTTCATGATTATAAGTCTCCTGAATGTCATGAAGAAAGCCATCCTGGAGGAGAGCCTTGATGTTGACACAAAGGCTGTGCCATCTGCAGCGGGGAGATTTGCCCGACCTGTGATGGCAGGGATCGTTGTGGGCAAGGGGTCCCAGGGTCCTGGGAATGGAGTCTTGGCCCCAGGTGAGGGCACGCCGTGCAGGAGAGTTGTCCTCTTGAGTGGGTCCACAGATGTTTATCAGCAAGCAAACTTCATTCATCTATTTCTCCTACAAATGTTTGCTAAGCACCTACTATGTGGCAAGTCTTGTTCAAACATGCCTTTTTCAAAGGGTGTTTGCTAGCCTGGCAGCAGCACCCTGAAAAACTTACCAGAAGTGCGAATTCTTGAGCATCAGCAACACAATTGCATCAGAAACTCTAGAAGAGGGGCCTGGCATCTCTGTTTAATGGAGCTTCCCAGGGGTTCTGGTTAGGGCTAAAGTTTGAGGACCATGACTGTAAAATGACCCAGCATTACAACTGTGGCAAAAGTCTGTGCTTCCTGCGAACTTGTAAGGAGGGAGATGGAACGTGCGTTGAAGTACAGGGAAGTAGATCAGGTAGTGAATTTGAAGGAGGAAAATACAGCAGGGGAACTCGAGCAAGTGCCTGATGAGAGGGAGAACAAGCCCTTTGGACACTGGAGGGAAGGACATTTCATGGAGGATGCAGGGAAACAGGCATCAGTGGCCTGGGCTGACACAGCACGGACACTGAGCGTATTGGCCACCACTGGGCTGCTGGAGTTTGCTATTGGTGGAGGAAGGGGACCAGATGTGGGGAGCCAGGGATGGGGAGTGTCACACAGAGTGTCACAGGAGGCTGGAACAGGAGAGCAGTGCGTGTGCACTGAACACTCTTCTGAGTTTTCCAGCGGAACAAGCATTATTAGCTCCTGGAACTCTGAACCTCTAGGGCAGCTTAACTCATGTTCTGGGCATCTGGGTCCCTCCCTCCTTTCTCCCCTGACTCCGAGATGCCACACAGAATGGAGAAAACTGTGAAAAGCTTTGTTTAGTGGGTTTAAAACAACTGACAGTGTTTGAAAGAGCAGGGCCACAGACATGGCCATCAGAGACCCCTGAGGACCAGGTCATACACCTGTAGTATCAGGCAAGATTAAGATGCTCTGGGGACTCTTCCTGAAGTCACCTCTTTTAGAGTTTCTTAATTCCTTGAAGAATGACTGGACATCTTGTCCCTAAACATTTTCTCTATTTCTGAGCTGTCACCTTGGGAATGGAAGGAGGAGCTGAGGATCCAAGACACTGAATGGATGTGTTTTAATGTGTGAAGGAATCACCAGGAATGTGCAGGTCATCTCCACTTGCTTCTTGGGAAGGTGTTGTTATTGTGCCTTCCTAGAAAAGCTTGCTTTGATTGACATTGAAAGCTGTGTGCCCCTAAGTAGCATCTCAGAGAGGAAGTGAGACAAGCAGTACTTGAGGGGGTCACCCAGGGTGAAATGGTGACTTCTGGCCAGGGGCTGACTCTCGAGGCAGGTCCACTCAGTGCAGAGAAGCTACCACTGTGTTTGCACACTCAACCAGAACATGGTGTTGACTAAGAGTCCTGGCTGGTGACATTAACATTAGATGGCAATGGCTGACACTTCAGTTCCCACCTGGAGGGACTCTATGTGTGGTCACAACTTTATACATAAAAAAAGGAAGAGAAGTTCCTTCCATTTTGATGTTAATTTTAGTGACTGACTTGGGCCTTTGGCAAAATTTGAGAAGTTCTGGATGTCCACCAGGACGCAGCACCTGGGACACGCTTCACAGCGGTGGTTACTATCAGTGATTCACCGTTTCTTGATCCAGGAGACTGAATCCAGAGGCCACATCGAATAACAGCATGTGGTGGAGGGAAAGTGATTCGGTGGTTGTTCATTCCTATTCCACACTGTGGGGTGGAGTGAAAAGGAGGCCAGGCTCCTGTTGACTCACCTGCAGATCAATTGCAGATAGATATTTAAAAAAAAAACAGTGCTCTGTAGCCTTCACATTCTAGGGTAAGATGCTGTGGATTTAGTTTGATAACTAATTCTCTTTAAGGCCTGGTTTTAAGCAGCATTTTTGAAATAGCGTATATTTCTCCTAATATGAGTCCTGGCCAGGTGTCTCCAAAGACAGGAGTGTATTACAGAGAAGAGGAAGAAGCAGAGAGAGGGAAACCTTTTTTTTTTTCTCTGACTACTATTTATTCTTCTTTTAAAATTTATATACAACAGAAGAATGCATTACAATTCTTATTACATATATAGAGCATAATTTTTCATATTCTGGTTGTATATAAAGTATATTCACACTAATTCATGTCTTCATAAGTACTTTGGATGATAATGATCATCATATTCTGCCATCATTAATAACCCCATGCCCCCTCTCTTCCCCTCCCACCCCTCTGCCCTATCTAGAGTTCCTCTATTCCCCCCATGCTCTCCCTCCCTAGCCCACTATGAATCAGCCTCCTTATAGCAGAGAAAGCACTTGGCATTTGGTTTTTTGAGATTGGCTAACTTCACTTAGCATTATCTTCTCCAACTCTGTTCCTTTATCTATAAATGCCATGATTTTATTCTCTTTAGTTGCTGAGTAATATTTCATTGTGTATATATTTCACAGTTTCTTTATCCACTCATCTATTGAAGGGCATTTAGGTTGGTTCCACACTTTAGCTATTGTGAATTGTGCTGCTATGAACATTGATGTGGCTATGTCCCTGAAGTATGCTGTTTTTAAGTCCTTTGGGTATAGACCGAGGAGAGGAATAGCTGGGTCAAATGGTGGTTCCATTTCTAGTTTTCCAAGAAATCTCCATACTGCTTCCCTATATGATGCACCAGTTTGCAGGCCCACCAGCAGTGTATGAGTGTGCCTTTTCTCCACAACCTCACCAACACTTATTGTTGTTTGTCATAATAGCTGCCATTCTGATTGTAGTGAGATGAAATCTTAGAGTGGTTTGAATTTGCATTTCTCTAATTGCTAGAGATGATCATTTTTTCTTATATTTATTGGTTGATTGTATATCCTCTTCTGAGAAGTGTCTATTCAGGTCCTTGGGCCATTTATTGATTGGGTTATTTGGTTTTTTTTTTTTTTTTGGTGCTTAGTTTGAGTTTTTATATACCCTAGAGATTAGTGCTGTATCTCATGTGTGAGGGGTAAAAATTTTCTCCCAAGATGTAGGCTCTCTATTCACCTCACAGATTGTTTTTTTTTGCTGTGAAGAAACTTTTTAGTTTGAATCCATCCCATTTATTGATTCTTGGTTTTAATTCTTGTGCTACAGGAGTCTTATTAAGGAAGTGGGGGCTAATCCCACATAATAAAGATCAGGGCCTACTTCTTCTTCTTGTTTAATTCCTAGGTCTTTGACCCATTTTGAGTTAAGTTTTGTGTATGGGGAGAAAGATGGGTTTAATTTCATTTTGTTGCATATGGTTTTTCAGCTTTCCCAGCACCATTTGTTGAAGATGCTCTTTCCTCCAATGCATGTTTTTGGCACTTTTGTCTAAAATAATTATAATTTTGTGGGTTAGTCTCTGTGTTCTGTATTCTATACTATTGGATTACCAGTCTGCTTTGGTGCCAATACCATGCTGTTTTTATTGCTATTGCTCTGTAGTATAGTTTAAGTTCTGGTATTGTGATGTCACCTGCTTCACTCTTTCTGTAAAGGATTGCTTTATTCTGGATTTCTTATTTTTCCAGATGGATTTTCTATTTCTATGAAGAATGTCATTGGGATTTTGATCAGAATTGCATTAAATCTCTATAGTGCTTTTGATAGTATGGTCATTTTGATATTAATTCTGCTTATCCAAGGGCAAGGTAGATCTTTTCATCTTCTAAGATCTTCTTTGACTTCTTTCTTTAGGGTTCTGTAATTTTCATTATATAGATCTTTCACTAAGTTGATTCCCAAGTATTTTATTTTTTTGAGGCCATTATAAATGGGGTAGTTTTCCTTGTTTCTATTTTTGAGGATTTATCTTATATACAGAAATGCCTTTGATTTATGGGTGTTGATTTTATATCCTGCTACTTTGCTGAATTCATTTACTAGTTCTAAAAGTTTTCTTTTAGGGTCTTCTAGGTATATAATGATATCATCATCAAATAGTGCCAATTTGAATTCTTCTTTTCTTATGTGCATTCCTTTAATTTCTTTCGTCTAATTGCTCTGGCCAGTGTTTCAAGAACTACCTTAAATAGAAGTGGTGAAAGGGGGCATCCGAGAGGGAACTTTTACTAGGGCTGAAACCCATGTATGGCCTTACATGTAAGCATCTCAAAAGACCATCACTATATTTGGACATCTATGTCTAAAAAACATATGTTGAAAATAAACATTTAAAATATTGCATGTTTTAATGACGTTCTTTGATTTTTATAGAGGTATGTGTTAGTCAGCTTTTTATCACTATGACAAAATACCTGAGAAAGTCAACTTGAAAGAGAAAAGGTTTGTTTGGCTCATCGTTTCAGAGGTGTCAGTCCATGGTGGTTTGGCTCTGTCACTTTAGGGCCTGTGGGAGATCAGCCCGTCATGGCAGGTGTGCACAGAGGAAAGGGCCACTCACCTCATGGCATCTGGCAGCAAAGAAAGGAGAGATGGTTTCCCCATGGTCCCCTTGAGTACACACTTGCAGTGATCTAACCCTCCCGACGAGGCCCCACTTCCTGAAGGTTCTACCACTTCCGAGTAGTATCAAGCCTGAAGCTTTGTAGACCTACTAAAGTCCATATCCAGCTTTAAGTAGGCTTACCAGTCCTTCTGGGCTGGGCTTCCCCAGCCTTGGGAGATAAGACCTAACCTTTCTGGAACTCTGACCACTCCAACCTGTCACACCCCCTTCCACTGAGTCAAAGAACTTCATTGACTTATCTTTTCTAGAACTGAACCAGCAACCCCAATGTCAGTGAAATGGCCAGGGGTCTCCTCTAGGAAGCTCCCTGTGGGCATCCATCTCTGCCTGCAGACTGGGAGCTCTGCTACCCATGCAGTTTGTCCTTATTGTGCTCAGTATGTCCACATGAGGCTGGGTGGACACAATGATTGTTTAAAAGTGGACTGATGGGGACACGATGCAGCCTAGGATAAGTGAGAATATAGATGCAGACAGGAAGAATGATAGTGTAGGACATGAGCCAGCTGGGAAGTCGACTTACAGTGGTCATTTGTGGTCAGTAAGCAGCATCAGTGACCCCAACATTGTCGTTTCCTGTTCTTTCTGGTTCTGAATCACAGCCCCAGCTTTGCAACAGGCTGACAGGCTTCTGTACCTGAAGGAAGCCCTTCCTGGAGTCCTCCCCTCCTCCTGGCAGGAATGAGCTTTCACCGCGCTCTCCTGCAGGAATTCTCCCCACTGCTCGCACAGTGTGGGGTGCGGGGTCCTCCTTCATCTTCCCCGCAGGCAGACCACTCAGACAGGGGAAGCCCTGGGGTCTCTTGGGGGGACACCAAGGTCTCCAGGGACACAGCAGAGGATGTGGACATGAGTGGAGACAGCTGTCCTGGACGACTGAGAGCTGCCCCGTGGAAGGGCAGGCCCATGCCAGGCCACCACTGCAGGCCTCCTCTGAGGTGTCCAGGGAGCTCAGAAATGCAGGTGCTTTTATGTAGCCATCACTTTTTAGAAACTGTTAAGCACCACGAAGGAGTGTGCAGGGGGCTTCCAGCTCAGCAGGCCTAGTCCTCCAAACCCTGCAAAGTCAGGTCCAGCCCTTGGCCAGTCCTGGGCCACAGCAGGTGACCTGTGTTAACACTGTCACTTGGGGCGATTGCTTGAAATTTGGAGGGACTGAGGGTGGAATAGGGTACAGGCCACTGAGGTGGACCCCAGTGCAAACTCTGGCCGCCAGGCTCAGGTGAGCTTCCTTGGTGGCAGTGCCTGACACCGGTGCCACAAGCTCTGCTGGGAGGCTGAGCACCATCAGTGTCACCTCACAGTGACAGGTGGGAGCTGCGGTGTGGCGCTGTGCTGGCTCCGTACTCTGTGCTTTGTACCAATGGCATCATTTTGCTTCAATCCACCATTCCCCTGAGCCAAATGGCTTCTGTGAGTCTGGGTCCTGGAGACCCCTTCACCCTGAAGGCAATCTGAGGGATGCCCATTCACAATTTAAAAGAAAATGTCCATGTGTGTTCCACGCAGTAGTCCTGTGATAAAACCAGCTCTGAGCTGCCTTTTCAGCATCTCTGATTCATCATCTTAAGGTACCAGGTGTCCTTACGGTGAAGCTGAAGTGAGCTCACCTGAGGCTGAGTGGCCTCAACTGGCTTTGCACAGTCTGTCGCTGCTGTCCCCTCCACCCAGCTGCATCCCAGCCAGGGCAGCCCCTGGGAGGTTCATGGTCCCAATCAATTGTGTCATTAGAGATAATACAGATATCGAAAACTTGTGCTCCTTGAGCTGCCCCCAAATCATAGACCTGCTCGATTTGACCTGCTGCATGAGAGATGGCCCCTCAAGGAGTCTGCTCTCAGCTCAAGGGTCCACCTTTCCACCCAGTCACTTATTCACTCCACCAGTACCGAGGGGGAAGCTCCCAAGTGCCAGAGCTGCTCTGATCCCTAGAGATACAGCTGTGAACACAAAACCTGCCCACAGAGAGCTTTCCTCCCAGAGGGGAGGACTTGGACAAGAAGCACTTTAACAATCAAGGATGTTCCAGGTGCTGAAAATTATTAAGGAAAATATTAAATAGGAAATGGAAACAGCTTCTTGGGGGAGAGAGAAACCAGGTGCAAACACCTGAAGGAGGGGAGGCTGTAGCATGTCTCTCAGGTGGAAAAGGGCCGCAGGTAGCATTAGGGCAAATGCTATGGTCCTTAGTGGAGGTGTTTTAGGCTCATCCTGGGGTCAGGTGAGAAGAAGGGCAGAGAAGCCAGGCTGGGAAGGAACAGCAGGCCTGGGCTTTGGCTGTTGCTCTGATCAGGATGAGGGTCTTGGAGGGTGTGGGGCAGACCATGACCGAGAACTTCGTTGGGCCTCCCTGGGAATTCTTCCCTGTGGTACTTCTCAGAGCGGCCCTGCCCCACCTTGTCTGCCCTGTTGTTTCTGAGGCCAGAATCGCCTATCCCAGGACATCATCTCTCTGGCCCTGAAGCCATCCACTCTGCAGCCCCAGTTGGCTAGCAAAGGGCAGGACTGAAAGGTGTCTGGGGTGAAAGGGAGGGTTCACTCTTCCACGTCCCCTCTGCAGAGCCTTCTCCTTATTTATGGG
This sequence comes from Ictidomys tridecemlineatus, assembly GCF_052094955.1. Taxonomy (NCBI): domain Eukaryota; kingdom Metazoa; phylum Chordata; class Mammalia; order Rodentia; family Sciuridae; genus Ictidomys; species Ictidomys tridecemlineatus. The sequence continues at coordinate 101,854,709 of NC_135478.1, forward strand.
CTTTTTGGATTGGAAAGAAATTAGCTCACAATCAGGACTGAAATATTTTAAAAGGAGAAAAATGCAATACAAACAAAAGTTCATGCATAAAACATCACTATTTTATCCTCAGACCCTGAGGATTTTAACCGAGAGGCCAATAAACACACCATTGTGTGTCTTTCCAGAATTTAGAAAGTTTCTGGCAATACCGGTGACATTTAGACACATACAACCTGATGACAATTTAAAGATCAGAAAAGTCTCAGGGTCAGATGCTCTTTCCTTTGCCCTCAAACAATATGGAGTAAACTTTGGCACCTTCTTCTTAGCTGTGCTTGTTAGAGTTTAATAGCCCTGCAACCAGGATCTGGTGGGACTAGCCTGGGAGCTTGCTCTGGGTTTGGGCTCCTCACTGGTGATGTCTGGAGCTGTCCTGATACTCTGAACTTGCATGGCCCTCCCCACCCAGCAGCCTCTGTGGAGCAGAGTTACCTTGTGGGGCTGGTTCTGAGACCAGAAACCAGGCTGGACTTCCTTTGAGCTAAGGAGCCAGGTTGAACAGTACTACAGGCTGAAGCCTTCCCACTGTGTTTAGATTGAGTTGATTGCCCTCTATCCTACAGTAGCCCCTGGCTTGGCTTTTGAGTTTCACCCACTGGCCCCTTCCTTGGGAACTTTGTACCAGCTGTGCTGATCTGCCACCTGACACCTCTTTCCTTAGATCCTGGCCTGGATGCCTCCCCTCAGATGCTCCCCCCTCCATTGGCAGCTCCGCTATCCACCCAGCCACCTTCTATAGCACCACTCTTTGACCTCCTGTATAGATGTACCTCTGTCTGAAATTACTGTGTCTGGTTCTTTGCTAATGGCTATGTCCTTCCCCTCCCAGTAGGATCAAATAGCTCCTGTCCAGGGTAACAACTCTGGTTGTCACCAGACTACTCCTGACTCCTAACAGGTCCTCAGTAAAGATCTATTAAGTAAGTAAGTAGGCTGAAGCTACTACACAGCAAATGGTTGCCATTTCTACTGAATGGCTGATGTGACTTTATGCAAACATCTGTCCGACTGCATTTCCCCTGAATAATGCAGCAATAAATATTCTTGTGCATATAGTTCTGGTTGCTTGTGAAAAATATAAACTGGATATATTCTTAAAAGTGGATTACTATGTGCTTGAAAGTTTTGATATTGTGAAATGTTCTTCAAAAAGTTAAACTAATTTATGACCCTACCAGAAGGATAGGAGTATATTTGTTCTTGAATGCTGTAAGCAGATGGGATGGTATCAATGTCTGGCCTTTGGAATGGAGGTTGAAAGTAGTGTAAAAATGTCTTCTCCTTCTGGAGAATTTCTTGGGATACAAGTCTCAGAGATATTTCAGAAACTGAATATGATAAACATTTTTCAAAGTGGTGTGTGTGTGTGTGTGTGTGTGTGTGTGTGTGTGTGTGTGTGTATAGACTTGAATTCATAGAAGCTAAGCTCCCAGACATACACACAAGCTGCAGGGAGTGCCATGCTGATCTGGAATGAACTTCCTCCAGGTAGGGTGCTGGTGGGCAGTCAGGACCTCAGGCCCTGCTGAACTCCTCTGAGGCTCAGGATTGGCAGCAAGGTCACTATTATTAGTCTGTACTGGAAGAGAATCCGAGGATCTCACCTTACAGGACATGGTTGCATGACTACCACAGATGAAGAAAAGTTATTCTAGGTTTAGAGGATGCCTGAAAAGCATAATATCTGGTTATTCAAAATTCACATCAACGTGTCTGGAAATATTAAGCAAGAACTCAGATCCAGCACAAAACCTGACATTCTTTAAAAATTTCAACTTTAATAATAATAATAATGTTTGTACTTAACATATAAATGTATTTTCAAATCTCACTTCAGTGCCCACTTAAAATGTAGTCATACCTCCATTTAATAATTCATCATAATTTTAAAGCTTTAAAATGGACAGATTTGGTCATCACAGTGGTTTTGCCACATTGACTAATAAACAGATACACCTCTGCCTCTTTATGAGGATTAAGTTAGATTTACACAAATGTATTATTTTCCACTTTGAGGAACACAGTCTCACAAAAATTGGCCTCCTCTGTATTAAAAATTTGGCAGAAACAAAAACTCTGGTACTCCTTGCCTTGAATAAGCACTAAAATGATTTTGAAATGGCTAGATTATGGCAAAAAATGAAGAGGTTAGAAGTGGATGAACTATTTTAAAATCTGCATAATATAAAAGATTTTTACTTAGTACTTAGTAAGTTAGTACTTCATGTGCTAGGAAATACGTTAAATGCTTTGTGGGCATTAACCTGAGTTAATACTGGAAATAATCCCAGGGATGGAGCCATTAACTGAAGAGGACACAGGGGCTTAGGAGGTCAAGGACTCCTTCTCCACTTACACTGTCAATCCCAAAACCAGTCTTGAGCAAAGACTAATTCATCTCCTTCTCCCCCAAAAAACAAAAGAAAACAAATAAGTAAAAAGGAAATGAGAGGATTCTGGGGAAGCAAACTCATCTCTACAGCCACAGTGTAGACTAATGTGTGTTTGAGAAAATTCCTGAGAAAAGAATCATCCTGGGAAAAAGCATTAGCCATCTCTAACACTGAGTTTATCAGGCATCTCAGGATTATATAACAAAATACCATAGACGGGTGCCTTTATAAAACAAAAACCGCTTTTAACGTTTTAGAACATGGGCAATCTAATGATGAGATCCAGCATGATCCACTTCTGGTAAGGGCACTCTTTCTAGCTTACAGATGGCCACATTCTCACTGTGTCCTCACATGGTGGATGGAGAGGGAGTTCTGGTTTCTCCTCTGAATGAATACACTAGTCCCACCTTCTGACCTCATCACAAGATAAGTACCTCTCAAAGGCTTCACCTCCTAATGCTACATCATTAGGATTATGGATAAAATATCTGAATTTTAGAATTTTCCATAACACAGAGAGGGGAAAAAAGGACAGAGGATACCCTACTTTGAGATGTGAGGACAAAGGGAATGTCTCAACCTGAGGTTGTAGCAGAACAAAAAGAACCCTCCCACCCTCAACCACCAGGAGTAACAAGGGTAGTTACCTTCCCCTGCCTCTGGAGATGAGAACCTCTCTGAGCTTCAGAGGCCCAGGGGTTGCCTAAAGCTTGGGGTGAAGACAGGATCACCAACACCCACACTTGGCATAGCCCATGTCATGATGACCTGAAGCCAGTGATGAGCAGAGCACAGAAAACCCAGACTTGGCTCCACCCTGACTAGGCTGATGCACCCCGACCCCAGCAGCAGAAGCTCCTTCATGAGATTAGATGACATCTAACTTAGTGACTGTGTCACACAGTGTTCAGCTTTTAACCAAAGATGATGAGATGGAGGAAAAAATAATGACAATGATCAAAGGCAACACACTCCAGAGAGAAAAACCCATCACAAAAGCAGACTCAGTTGACCTGGGTGTTGGAATTATTAAAAAAAAAAGAAAAGTAATGATTAATGTGCTAATAATTATAATAGTAAAGGTGGGCAACATGCTTGAACACACAGAGAATCTCAGTGTAATGTGGAAATGATGATGTTCTAGGAAGCGTAACAGATGAAGAATGCCTTCAGTAGATTCATCCTAGACTGGAATGGCATTGGAAGAACATCGAAGTGCAGGTTGGTAAATAGAAACCCACAGAAACATGAGGAGGAAAAGCAGGGGATAGCAGAGCATCTGAGGAAACCATATTAACGTGGCCTAAGACCCAAAGAAAACAGAAGAGAAGCCAGATGACCTAAGAAGCAGAACTAATATTACAGCTGGCTTTTCCTCAGAAACTAGGCAAACTAGAAAATGGGTGTGGCTTCTTTAAGATGTTTTGGAGGAAGGGAGGAGAAAAGCTGTCAATTTCCTAATTCTGGGTATAGAGAGACTATCTTTTGAAACAGGTAAAATAATAATGAAGTTTTCAGGGAAAATAACGCTTTAGAATTATCAGCATGTCTGTATTCCGTGAAATGCTAACTTTATGTTGAATATTAAGTTCTTCAGGTAACAGGAATAAAATACTAGAGAGAGCTTACCTGTACACAAAGGAATGGAGACTCAGAATAATGGCTAAAGGCTCTTAATTTTAATCATTCTAAGCAACTTGCCACCTAAAGAAAAAATACCAGCATGAATTATGACTTTAGCATATGTAAAGATAAATTAAGCAACACTACTACTAACAGAAGACGAGATGGGGGGTGAGGCTGTTACACCACTTGTGAAGCAATATTACTTCAAGGCAGTCTGTGGTTAACTAAACTTATGCTTCGTAAACCCCAAGGAAACCATGAAGTTTTAAAAATGACTCAATAGTAAACATAACAATATATTTTAAAAGTCAAAACTATCCAGAGAGATCAAGCAAAAGTAAAATACAAAATCAAGGAATGAAAGAAGAAATAAATAAGAGATGCAAATAGAATGCACATTTTATGTGGGGACAGATCGTCAGCCAACCATGATAATTACACTAAATGTAAATGATCTAAACACACAAAGTGTGGATTTTCAGATTGGATTAAAAGTGATCATATGTTATCTACCAAAAAAAGCACTTCAAATAGTTTTCGATAGACTGAAGGCTAAGGATAAAAACAAAAAATATGTATGATGAAAATACTAGGAAAATGAAAGCTAAAACAACTGTGTCAAAACCAGACAAAGCAGATTTCTGAAGGACTATTTCCAGGGTTAGAGTGACATTAAATGATGGTGAGGGGTCAATCTGCCTGGAAGGCTTAACGAGCTGAAATGAATGTACCCTTAAAAACTGACTTCCCAAACAGTCAAGATCAGTAATAGAACCAAAAAGAGTAACAAGAGGAATGCCAAAGGTTCAGCTGCCAAGCTGACACTCTCCTTCCAGTGACAGATAGAAAATCCACTAGAAATTGGTAACAAGTTAGGAGCCCTGAGTGATTAGGAGACCTCATCCACTTCAGTGCACTTGATACTTATTAACATTCCGCTCACTAACGGCAGGATGCTAATCTTTTTCAACACTTGGCAAGATCGAAGCTAAGTCCAACTTTGATTCCCCTTGTGAACACAGAGGCAAAATCCCCATGAAATAGCAGACAAGAGAACATTATATTGATATATTACTATTAATTACCCATCATTAATATTGGTATAGAATCATTATATTGGTATATTTCTAATATATATATATATATATATATATATATATATATAGAGAGAGAGAGAGAGAGAGAGAGAGAGAGAATTGTAACATGTTCTGCCCAAGTTGGCCACACCCTAAAATACAGTGTTGTTTCAACAGTCAGTCATCATAAAAACCATTTAACAAGAACAGATAAAAATCCAGTCTGGGTATAAAAACTTGCATAACGTAGGAATACAAATACTGTTGTCTTGTAAAGACACCTGGACTGATGGCCAACACTGACCCTATGGGTCTGCCTTCCCTTATGGTCCTGAGCAAGAAGGGTGACCCACCCTCATGGCACAGAGGAAGAGTAGCATGAGGAGAGAACTAGATGGCATGCGTACTGGAGAGGAAGGGACAGCTGTTGACAAACAGTGCATAGAAAATGCAAAAGAATCTCCAAAAGCTACTGAACTTGCGAGTGCCTTTAACTCCGCCAAGGTACATATGTTCATGTGCAAGGATGGAGTGTATGCTCTTTGTTCTAACAACGGACATGGGACATTGAAATTGAGCAACCCCTTCCACAATAGCGAAGGATCTTGGAATTCTTAGGTTTAAATCTAGAATAGATGAGCAGGTTCTTCAACTTGAAAAATTATAAAAAAGTGGTGAAAAATAATCCCTTAAATATCATGGCGGTCATATGCCATGCTCACAGTTGGATGAACTGTCTGTGCACTCCCACATAATCTGCAGGCTCAGTGCCACCACCACCAACACACTGGCAACGTTTTTATAAGATATTGACAAGGTGTATTTAAAACTTATATTAAAAGGCAAAGAAAATAGAGTAGCCAAAATGCTTTTTGAAAGAACCAAGTGGAGCACTTAGACTGTCTGACCCTGAGATTTCCTATATAGCTGGGACAGTTAAGACAGAGTGGTATTTGCAGAATCCTGCAGCTGTCAGTCAACAGAATGGAATGGAGTTCAGAAATGGCTTGCACACGTATGGTGCACTGAGTTCTGTCAAAGTTGCAAGGATGATTCAAAATATAAAGGATGTCTTTTTCAAAAAAGTTATTGAACAAATGGACACTCATAGGGCTAAAACGTACCTCAAGTCTTAGCTTATACCATATAAAACCCCCAAAGAATCATAGCTCCAAATATAAAATGCATAACTATACAACTTCTAGAAGGAAACATAAGAAATAAAAAGTCTTTCTTTTTGACCTTGGGCTAGGCAGAGACTTCTTATATATCCCACTGAAACATAAAAAGTATATAAATGAGACTTCATTAAATTTAAAAACTTCTGCTTTTCCAAAGGCACAATTGAAAGGATGACCGGGTGATACTGACTTGGACAAAATATTCATAACACACTTATCTGATAAGGGACTTTTATTGAAAGCATATAAGGATCTTTCAACTCAACAATGAAAAAATAAACCAATTTAAAAGGGGGAAAATATTTGAATGGACATTTCACCAAATATGTTCCGCTGATTCCTAATGCACATCAGCATATGAAAAGGTGCCAAACACCGGGGTCACTGAGAAGTAGAAAATAACTTCATAATGATATTCCACTTCATACTTTCTAAATGGCTAATATTTTTATAATTCTGACAATAGCCAGGGCTCCCAAGGAAGCTGCAGGCATTGTTAATGGGAATGCAGAGGGTGTGGAGTGGGGGGTGCCTGGTGGTTCCTGATGAAGTCCATCACGTCCTTACCAGACTGCCATTGCCTCTTGGCACCTCTACTCCTAGGTGTTTAGCCTCAGCAAAAAAATGCTTCAGTGCACATTAAAACTCATAATCTCCAAACACTATCCGTGTGTAAGAGAATGGACATGTGTGCATGTCTGTGCATGCATGTATGTGCATGCATATGTTTGCATACGACCTGGGTCCCATGGCCAGTGCCCTTCATTACTTGCCTGTAGTAGGCAGAGGTCCACTTTCTCCTCTCTGCAGACTCAAGTAACTCGGTGCCTTGTGATTATGTTCCACCCCCTGAGAGTCAAACTATTTTTTTTAAATATTATTTTTCTGAAATTCATTTAGTCTGTTTTCTTTGTAACTAAGAGCTTTGGGGGAAATTGACAACCAGCTAGCTTCAGTTCCCTGCATTCTTTGTGATCTTAGGAAGAAGCTACGTTGGCTGCTCTTTTGTTGAATCATCGTGTTTCAGGATGCCCCGGGACCGAGGCAGAGTGGGCAAGCAGGGGCTTTTGTCTCAGCAATGGAGACTAAGGGGCGGGCTTCACCCCATTTCCACACTTCTCCCCAGGGAACCATAAGTCCTAAACAAGAATGGGCACAGTGGCCCTTTTTGGGTGGGTACATGGCTGCCTTGCTGCCTGTTTCCTGTCACCTGACCTCTGGGCAGAATTTGGAGCAGGAGGCTCTCTTCCTTGGCTAAACTAGACTTCTGTGACAGGAGTCATTTTTGGTTCCCCTCCTACCTCCCAGCTACTCATTGCCTCTGTCACTGATCTTCACTCCTCCTCATTCTAGATTTTGGAATCCTTCAGGCATCAATTCCTGGACCTCCTTTCCATTGACACGTACCCCTAGATAATCTATGTCTGTCTCAGGGCTTCAAATACCAGGTGGCTCTTCAGTGTCCCTGGGTAGTCCACATCCCTTACTGAAGTACAGACTCCCACTTCCAACTGCCTAACATCTCTCGCTGCCTGGTGAACAGCATCTCAAGTACATGTCTAAGACCAGCCCATAAGTTATCCACTAAATCTATTCTATCTAAACATTTCCTCATCGCAGAAGATGCTAACTCCATGCTTCCAATAGCACAGGCCAAAAGCTCTTAGTCTCCCTGGACCCCTTTCTCCCTCCCACCCCAAACTCTCCAGAACCAATTCTGTCCTGTCAGTCTCCCCAAACACACCGAAAACCTAACAGCTTCCCTCTATTTCACCTGGCTTCCTTCTGGCCCATGTCACATTTCCTTTCCTTTGGGTTATTGAAGAAGCCTCTTGCAGGGTGTCTTATTCTTCTCCAGCCCATTCTCCATTCAGCAGCCAGAAGGATCCTGCTAAAGCACAAGTCAATCACGATCCCCAGTTGCTGCAAACCCTTCAGCGGCTCCCTCTCCTAGAGGCATTGTTTCCAGTGGATGATTTTTGAGCATAGAGTTTACACATGGGCCTAGTGGGATCAGAGTGGAGCTATGCTGGGAGTGACAACTTTATCGGTACTTTTAGGGTATGTCTGCCAAGATCAGACTGGTTTACTTGAACAACAGTGGTGATGGGGATTATATGGGTAGTTGATGGTACTGAAGAAAAACATCAGAGAGCCTCAAGATGAATAATGTACTTGGTATTTCTGGGGAAACCAGGTGCTGGAAAAATCAACTTTGTCAATTTTGGCTTTTGAGATGCTCCATATAGGACTTAAATTCTAGAAGAAATCCAATGGGCCTGGCCTGGTCACACTTCTGTCTCTGGTGATGGTCTTACCAAGGCTAAGTGCAGCTGGGTGGAGCCTGGAAGGTGATGTGTCCAGAGGAAATGAGAGGTCCTGACTCTAATGCCATCAGACAAAGATACGGATGGAAGGGGAAACATAAGGAAAGGCTTGGCTGCCATTCTATATTGAAGCACTGAAGTTTGAGAATTATTTACTTTCCATACAAGTTAGAATAGGTTATCCCTTAAAAAGATAAAAAAAAAAAAAACCAAAACAAAACAACAACCAAAACAAAAAAACAAAACAAAACAAAAAACCCTTTCCTGGCATCTTTTCTAGAGTAGGAAAGAAAGAAATGGAATCGCAGAGGACGCTCTTGAAATAGCATTCTAATGATCACAGTTGTGGTGAGGATTTCTGCCCACCAGTCGAGTGGTTGTGACGGTCTTGGGTTACTGTGGGATTTTCTTTCCCTCACTAGTTTCTTTGGAATTTGGCTTAAGTGATGAAAACGTGTGTCACCTAACACTTGTAGCATGGCTAAATAAATATGCACCCAAAAAAGCAGTAAGAGAGCTTCTCATTTATTAAGACACAGGAATTGGAATATAAAGATCATAACAGCCTGGCGACTCTTTGATCTCTGTTATAGGGCAGATTTGGGAGAAACACACAGAGGACATCCCCAGGTCTCTCAATATGGAGGCCTTACAAAAGACTCGGGATGGATTTGGGGTTGTCTTAAGTGCTTTTGGGGAGAGTTAAAGGCGCTAAGGCTTTGGTCTGGATTAGATGCTCTCAGAAATTGGAAGCAGTTCCATTAGAGGGCATCTCAGGAGGTCTGTCCTTCTGCACATGAGTAGTAACATAGTCCAGATCAGCGGAAATGACAGCCATCCCAGGAGTTGCTGACAAATGCCAATGGAATCAAAGGCAGTTTTAGCTGCCCCCCCTCCACCCTGGCTGGTGTGCGTGCCGACTGCTAAATGCTTCTCGGTGGCACAAACATGTTGTTTCATTTGTTACCATTAGGAGACCTATTTTGATGATGCCACCATATAGTAACCTCAGATGCACATGCTTTTAGGGAAATTTCACAAGAGATTTTTATAACTGTCATTTTCCCTCAAGGGTACAGTGGCCAAGCGACACATCCTGAAAGATCTTCTATTTTCAGCATCTGGAGTGAAAGAAGCCATTAGCCTGTGAATGTGTTTCTACCTCATTTCTTGTGTTTCCTATTTTTAAATTGTTATTATTTTTATTAGTTCATTTTAGTTATACGTAATAATATGGCTCATTTTGACATAAAAGTAGAACACTATTTGCTAGTTTTCTGTTTTTTAAAGATGATACTAATCTTGAGTTCAGGAGCTGACAGATGTTTATCTAATTCATTCTTCGGAAACTGACAGAAAATAGTTCATATTTGAAATATGAGGTCAACTTCCCCTTTACATTAAGTATCTATTACATCATCATAATCTTCTCCAAAACCTAACAGTTTAAAGCAGCCAATGTTTCTTACCTCACAGTCCCCATGGGTCAGGTCCCTGAGCACAGCTGGGCAAAGGCCTGGCCTCATGGCCTGAGGGAGGTGCCACTGGGCAGGAGCCAGGGCTGCCACATCCTGCGGCTCCTGAAGGATCTCAGGGCCCTGGCGGTCCTCCAGCAGAGAGAATAAACCAGGGAAGGCGAGAAGGGCAGAAGCTCTTGTCCTCCTGTAATGTAACCTTGGCCGTGACGTCTCCTCTCCTGCCATGCTCTGGGTGGTGGGAGTCAGTCACTTGATCAAACCTAACCTGAGGGAGGTCAGGTCACTTAAGGACTTCAATTCCAGGGAGAAGAGTCTTCAGGCATCTTAGAAGCTATGCCTCCTAGAATGAGAAGATGAGAATCCAGGGGAGTTGGTAACTTTGCTTTTGCCTGGGTGCTAAGCTCCTATTTAGCTCCTTGGTTTCTCATCTGGAGAGAAATCATGGTAGCTATTTTGGAGCTCCAGAGAAATGACCCTTCTTTTTCTTTTGGGCATAGACAGAATCGTAAAGACTCAGATATTATCAAACTAAATAGCACTATGTCAGTCAGGTTGGGATGGCCATCCCATCTCTGGGGCCTATCTGTGGGCTCACGTATCTCTATTACAATCAGAATCCTTCAAATTCCCAAATATAATCCCTTTTGGGGGATATCAGATGTATTTTTCAATTTTATCTTGCAAATTATTCTGGGGCACAGTCTTCTGGAAACATCCAATCTAGGAACCTTGGATGATGATGTCATCATCCTGATCCTCAATTAATCTCCTTCTTGTCAGAAGTGGGCAAGGAAATAGCATTCTAATGATCAAATTCCATGAGAATTTGAAGCAGCATCTGCAGAACTAAAGCCATACCTCGAGGCCTTGGTGAGGAGTAGGGGGCCAAAGCCTTATGGGCCAGCGAGGGTCCTCTGAAGAGCTCGGGGCCAGTAGGAGCTTTGGCCCAGCTCACACTACTGCGGAGCCACGCCTTACTGCCATACCCTCTGACACCACCTTATAAGTGGGTAGTTGAATGTTAGACCTGTTTCCTGGTGGCATATTCTAAGCACCGCATGGGGGCTGCAAGACATCTGTAAAACGCAAGGCCACCCCCTAAAACCCACTGCCTCGTTAGAGGAATGTCAGGCTAGCACGAAGGTCACATCCAACCCAGAGCAGGAGGAAGTCTGGCAAACAGATCGCCCAACAGCTACGAACATACCGAAGTCCATCAGAGGTACAAGATGCCGGGTTCTGATGACCCACAATGCCACAAGGGGTCCAGGCTCCCTCAGCTTTTCTTACTGTCACCGTAGCTCATCCTGTTGTTGCTGATCCTACCATGAGCTCACCCCATGGCTGGTTTTCTCAGCAGCAGGATGGCAGCTCCACATCCCATCCTCCACTCCAATGGGAGGGGAGATGACAAAGGATGAAAACCAAGTCCTCTGCTGTGGTCTTCTTGTCGACAGCTTCTGGGTTAAGCTCTCAGGCAACATTGGCTTGTATCTATTTGGACAAAACTGTGTTATAGATGTTAGCAGAAGAGAGGCTGGGAAATGTAATTTTAAAAAATGTGAAATAAACTGTCACCAAGAAAGAAAGACTAAATATGGGAAGGCCACGAAATGCACTTGGCAGGAACAGAAGACCAAAATCGAAAGATCATGGCTCATGAAGGGCAGTGAATGCAAAGTTACCCAGGAGAAGTGTGAGCACAGGCCTGGGAGAATTCCCACCAGCATTCAGAGGCAGGGTACATTCTACAGGAAGTGGCCTCCAGCAGGGACTTACGCGACTGGCACTGGAGAATACAGATCTTTTTTTAGTTGTCAAAATCGGTTGCTTCTTGCTTTGAGTAGTGGAGGACATGTGGAAAGATGGTGCTCTATTTTTAGGAAACTCGGCATCCCAATTCTATTTCCACTTCACAAGAAAATCTCCTTAGCTAACCTTCAGTTACTTATCTCACATCCCACCCATGGAATCCTTTTGGATCCTTTCTTATGGATAAGCAGAGTCAACCCTGCATGCACGCTGAAATCCTCCTGGGGAATTTTTAGAAATTTTATGGCTAGACCATTCTCCAGAGAAATAATGATGTTTAGAAGGAGTTTTGGCGCTTTAAAAAAAAGTCAACATTGAGAACCACTAGTCTAGAATCAGGGTCAGAAAAGTTATGACCTGTGGGCAGAAAAGAGTCCTCATTCTGTCTCTGGAGATAAAGTTTTACTGGAACCCAGCTGTGCATCCTCCATGACAGCACTCACTCTGCAAGAGCAGAGCTGGGCAGCTGTGATGGAGAGCTTAGGTCTATCAAAATATGAAATATTAAGTATCTGCCTCTTTTAAGATAAATTTCCCAGACTCTTGTGTAGGCTATAGGATGATAGCCCACAAGAGTTCATGTGGAAACCCTTTAAGAAATCAGTGTGGTCCTCTCATTTTATTGCTCCAGGTACAGGGAGGAGTTTGGAATTACCCAAGGTCAGCGGGGAAGATTTTGACCTCCAGGTACCTTCTAGCTCCAGCATGTGTATAGATGGTACTTGCATAGAAAGTGTAAGTTTCCCCCATTGCAGTGGTCCTCCTTACCCTCCGCTTTGCTTTCATCTATCCATGGCCTGAAAATATTAATTACAAATGTATGGAAATAAATAGTTCATGAGTTTTAAACTACACTCTATTCTGAGTACCGTGAAGGAATCTTGTATTGTCTTGCTTCATCCCCTCAAGCTATGGATCATCCCTCTGTGCAGTGTGTTCATGCTGTATAGGCTACCCACCCATTAATCAGCTGTCTGAGTTATCGGATCAACCATGGTTATAGCACAGTGCTTGTGTATGAGTAACTCTTACTTAATAATGGCTCCAAATTTCAAGTGTAGTGATGCTGGCAAATGCCATAGTGAAGTTGTAAAGTGCTTCCTCTACATGAAAAGGTAAACACTCTCAACTTAGTAAGAAAAAATACTGTGTGAAGGTTGCTAAGATCCATGGTAAGTTTTTGCTTTCCTCTTACTGTGTCTAATTTATAAATTAAATGTTATCGTAGATAACTATGCCTTGGAAAAATGGCATATATGGGCTCCATGCCATCTGAGGGGACCCAGAGTGTGTCCCTTGTTGACAAGGGGGCTACTAAGATATCATCGTGTGTAAGTATGCCATTTGTCACAGCCAATGAGCCAGCACTGTGCACTATTATTAAACTAAGGTTCACTCTCTCTTCAGAGTTCTGCTTTTACCTAATGTTCTGTCTGGTTCCAGGGTCCCACCATGGCGCCTTGCTCATCATGTCCCTTGTGGTTCTCAGGGCTGTGACACATTCTCAGTCCTCCCTTATTTTTGATAACTTTGGCAGTTGTGAGGGTTATTGACTGGGCTTGTCTGATGTTCTCCTCATGTTGCATTGGGGGCTGTGGGTTTGGGGTAGAATGATGTGGTCATTACGTCTCACTACATCAAGGCCTGTACTGTGGGGTCAGCTTAGCATGGTGGTGCCGCCCTTTCTTACCTGGCTGGTGTGATGTTTCTCAGGTTTCTCCACCACAGTGTCTGTCTTCCCTCCCTTTCCATACTGCACTCTCCCTGAAGAGGAGGGGGATTGTGCTCTGCCTTCTGCCTTGAGGATGCTTTATTGACATAAATTATCCCTCTGAGTAGGAGACTTGTCTGCTGACCCCACTTATCTACGCCATGATTTATTCACATCAGTGTAGGCTCATGGACGTTTGCATTCTGATGTTCATTCACTCACCAGACATTTATGGAGCATGATCTCTGAGCTGAGGACTGTGCCCATAGGCAGAGACAAAGGAGCCACCGGGCCCCAGAGAATGCAGGTCAGTGGGCCCAGCATCAGGTGAGCAATCAGATGCAGGCATGGGGAGGGGTGTGGTGATGCAGGCTCAGAGAGGGGTTGTGGTGTAGTGTACCGTGGACCCACTCCTTCCCAAGGTGCGATGGATGCCACTGTCGCCTCCATGTGCATGGGGAAGAGGAGGTCGAGGGCTGGAGGAGCCCTACTGTGGAGTCCAGAAGTTCTGCAGACACCTGCACCAGGAGGAGAGGACAAGGAGTCCCAACGGCCAAGCTGGAGCATGTCTGGCCTGACCTTGTGCCCTCTGTAGCGTGGCTGTCTTGAGAATTCTGAGTGGCCAGGAGGGCCCTTCCCATAGGGCAGAGGTGAGCGGGAGGCTGGTCCTGTGAAGGTGATGGGTAGGACCTGTCCTCTGCCTGTCCCGTGCCACTGGCTTCTTTTTGAATAAGAGTGTGTGTTTCTTCCTGTGAGCCACAGGCAGGCTGTCTGGGCGGCCTGTCCTCCTCCTCCTCACGTGCTTGGCTTGTGAGGATAAATGCAGGTCTGCAGCTGTGGGAGACACTTTACAAAGGGTGACAGCACCTGTTCCCCTCAGCCCAGGAGGTCCTCGAAGGTTGGGAGTCACAAGGAGTCTCTTGATGTCACAGCAAGGAGTCAGGAGACATGAAGACAGAGCTGTCCTTCCTCTTTGGCTGCCATGGTCAGGACACAGAGCATCCCACCACAGGTCTGAACAAAGAAGGCACAGCTCAGCCCACTCCTCAGGAGGTGGTGGAGGGTTGGGAAGGCAGGGGACAAGGCAGGAGCCAGGGAAAGGAGGAAGGTGTTCTGCAGACAGCCAGGGGCCTGGAGGATCAAAGGCCATAAAGAGGGTTGCGGGACAGCTCCTGTGTGCAAGGCTCTCTATCTAGTCTGGGGCTGCAAGGAGGTAGATGGGAAGGTGACTGGCAGCCCCACCCCCAGGGGAAGGGTCCACTGCCCACGCAGGGAGCTGGGGAAAGCCAGTGTTTAACTTGGAGAAAGAGAAGTCACCATCTGGGAGAGGGTTTGGGCGCTCTGGGACAGGCCCAGAAGAAGGGGAACCTTGAAGGTGGTGGAGGCGGGCTGTGTGGGGAGGCAGCATGAGTCTGCTAGGACTCCTTCTGGTGGCTGTGACTGAGACCACTCCTGCTGCCACAGGGAACAGGGTACATTGTTGGATCCAGGACCCATCTGACCCTCAGCGTGGGTCCTAGTTTGCTCCTTTCTTCTGTGTCTGCCTCATTGCCTAATGGCTTCCTCCAAGGGGGACGAAGAGTCCCAGCTGCGGCAGTTCCCATCTGAGAAGCTGAGGCACAAAAAAAATCTTTTCCTACTGGGCTGGTGAGAGTCGTGGGCAGGGCGTGGCTTGTGTGCTTATCCCTGAGTGGTCACTGTGGCCAAGGCACTGTGGTGCTTGGTTTTGGGTCTAGAAGTGGGGCTTTCCCTGTGGTCTGCAGGTAGGTCACCAAACCAGGTGTGTGGAGAGGGGAGGGGCTTCTCCCCTAACACAGCAGATTCTGCTTAGATAAGGGACACGGCCAGGTCAAGGAGAAGGGTTGAGAGTTCTTAAAAAGCAGGGGTTGGAAGATGAAATCAGAAGGTAATTTGGGGTCAGCTTGTTCTCCAAACTGAAAGTTCTTCAGTTTTGGGCCTCAGAGAATGCAGGTTAGAGGCAGGATGTCAAGAGCCAGAATTCCAGTTTTTTGGTATTGTTTTACTCTGTTATGAAAACAAATGGTTGTTAAAGCAATTCAAGAAAAAAAAATATATATATATATAAATAATTTTTTGGGGAATATAGATATTGGCTTTTCCATCTGCCCACGGTGTACCATGCTGCAAGAACAGGAACATGCAGTGGTGTTATTAAACAGAGGGGCAAAGTTTTATTTGTCAAGGTTGTGGATGGAGGAGACTGGGTGAGTGGTGGATGAGGGCACTTGAAGCCCGCCCACCTCCCCACCCACCCTGCCCTCCTGGCCTCGGTGAGGGAAGCGTGGCTTCCCTGGCTGGGGTTTCGCCTGCCTTTCCTGCAGTGGTGATGAGACATACCTGGGATTGTCCTAGTGGAGATGGGAAGATGCCACGTTGGGTGAGTCAGTCCTGGTCCTGGTGTTTGGATGGAGCTCCAGGAACCTGGTGTGCAGTCAGGGAAATGTCAGGAAGCCAGCCAGTGGGCCACAGGCTTGAAATGCACCGCAGGCTGTCTAGAGGGCAGGCAGCACCCAACCATGCACTCTGGTTCAGCTGCCAGAGGCCCTTGCGGGTGGCTTCACGCCTTCCTCATGGGAGGGGGCCAGCCAGCACCAGGGTGCAGCACCCTCTTCTCTCTTCTAAACTTGTGTTTACAGATTTTGCAAAATTTCCCCCTTTTATGTTTTGTGAATTCTGTCTTTAAGTAATTCTGTGCCTCTCTTTCAGGCACCTGCTCACCTTCCCACTCTCTGCCATGAGTGGGAGCAGCATGAGGACCTCCCCAGATACAGCCACTCAGTCCTGGGCTCCCAGCCTCCAGAACATGAGCAGTAGGGCTCTTTCCTTTGTAAGTCATCCAGTCTCAGGTATTCCCTTATAGCAACAGAAAGTAGGCCAAGACAAGGAGCTTCCGAGGACACACTGACCTGTAGCTCTGCAGGGGCAGGCCCTGTGCAGCCTGGCTTCTGGCACAGAGGGCCTTCATCATGACAGCTTTCAGTGTCCTGTTAGTTGACTCCATTGGCATCAGGCCTACCAATGGCTAAATGGTAACTAGGTTCAGATCAATCAGATGGTCATAGGGAGCACCCAGAAGTGGCCACACTTGCCATTTACAAGTTTCTGAGGGATGCAGAGAATACAAAGAGGCTACGGACAACCCGACTGCAGGCCAGTCGTGGACAAGTAACTTCTGCAGCCTGTCTCCAGGGCCCATGGTGAAGCGGAGCCCTGTTAGCAGACTGGTTACTATTTCACGAGGGTAGGTTTGCTGAGGTCCTTCCTCTCTTGGAAGGTTCTCAGGTGTTCTCTGAAGCTCAGCACGAGAGCTGGCTGCCCCTGCTTCAGCAGCCACCTGACAACTGACGACCCCTGTGTGGAGCCCTCAGCTCCCTGCCCCCATCAAGGCCCCTGTGGCTGCAGAGCAGGGGCAGCTGACAGCCACCCTCTCCACCACTGAAGCCATGGGAGCCCTTGGTGACAACAGCGATGTTGACGCCTGGAAGGTGGCAGTTTCCACTGGGGGTGGGTGTGAGACACAGGGCCCTCCTCCTGGGGTGGCTGTGATGGCAGTGGTTGTGACCATTTCTCTCTGCCTGCTCCTGCTTGGGAATGGCTCTTTGCTAGAACATTGTTGTGTCTGTGGGCCAGGGTGGCTGTGCTGGCCTCAGGATTCTCCTGTTGCTTTCCCCTGCAGCTCACAGGGGCCATGCCCTGTCCATCCACGTGTAGGAGTGACACTTGAGGCCTGTTTGAGATGCTCATTCTCTGTCATTAGGGTCACTCTAGGCCACTGAGCAGGTCAAGAAGGCGAATGCAGGCTATGAAAAAGTCCTCTGGGCAGGACAGACCTGCCCCCTGGCTCCTTGCTCTGCGTCTCTGCAGTGCTGACAGCAGGCAGTGTCCTGGCTGCACACTTGATACCATGTCTCTTTAAAACTATGTGATCGGGAGTACTTGAGCTCCTCTCAGCATTGTGTCATGGTTTACAGCAATCTCCCTTTTGTTTGGCCAAGTTTGCAGAGGGGGAGAGAGGAAGGGGGGGCATGGAAAGAGTGAGGACCCAGGAGGAGAGATCCAAAGCCTATTTAGAAACCTCTGTCATTACTTGGGGAAGGACCATGGAATGCCAGTGGCTGATGGAGACTTGTCTGCAGGAGCCTTTCCCATTGTTTGTTTTCTGAGAGGCACCAGAACCTGCATCTATAATTCCACCCCAGCTCCTCAGCCTGCCGGGGGGCGTTTTTAAACATGCAGCCTGAGGTCCACAAACTCCCAACAAAGTACACCTCTGCCCCAGGGCCGTGCCACAGTTGTGTTCCCAGCTCTGCTTGGGCAACACAAGTAACAAATGCACCAACATTCTTTCTGCTAAGTTCAAAGTATTGATGTGTTTTAGTCTCCATAAAACCAGGGTGGCATTTTTCTTCGTGCATCTTTTAAACCTAAAAGACCTTGAGCTACTTTTTAGGGAGTACTTGGGCTTTATGTTAACATTTATTTCACCCCTGGGAGCCATGAAAGTGCTTAGACTGGTCTTTGAGAGGAAAGACACGGCATGTCCTCAATTCAGCTGTTTTGGAGCCTACAAGCTCCCTGCTCTCATCCCGTGGTGAAGCATGAGCCTGTAGCAGCCACACCACTTGGTGGCACGTGACCCATTGTTCAGGTGGCTGCATGCAGGACCCTTTCAGAGCACGCAGACCCCCAGAGCTGTGAGCACCATGCACTTCCTGAGTTCTCACAGAAATGTTTATAAAGTACGGAAGTTAGACTGAAACTCAGCACTAGGCATCTGCAGATTTTCTTATTCTTTATTGTTTCCTTTAAGGGACTTTGTTTTATTCTCTGTACAAAGTGGAGAATATGAGAATGGGCTTTTAAGAGAGGCAGAAATAGGAGAGAATCTCAAAATGGAGTGATGGGGGAAGCTCATGAAGGAGGACGAAGGCAGGGTCCCTTCCCCTGGCTCCCACAGGATGACTGCTGTCTGGGTTACTCTGTACCCAGCAACAGTAATTGTTGTCTCCAGCAACTGGGAGAGAACCTCAGAAGCTGCGACCTGTCGCCACTTGGCTAGTGGGCAAGCACCAGCTGCTTGGAGGCATCCCGGTTGGTCATGGAGAGGACGTTTTATTACACAGCCCCCAAATAATTGTACAATATTTTACTAAGAACAGTGGCTGTTGCAGTTTAAAGTCAGGGAAACGCCTCTGTCATAAACTCCTGCTGAGCTGAACCCACAGTGTGTTGTGGGGAAGCCACTTTGGGTGGCTTTTTGGCAGTTTCTACAGATGCTGAGCCTCTCCACCTTACAAAGCACTGGCTTTGCTCCCAAGTGCACACCTGAGAGAAATGAGCACAACTGTCCCTCACAAGCTGCAGCCTGGGTCTGTGTGGCAGGTTTGTTAGTAACAGCCCCCACTGGAGACAGGACAATGGAATGTCACACAGTGGCACAGAGAACAGGCGAGGCTTTCAGTTCTGGACAAGACAGAGTGGCTGAGCCTGGATTTGCCCTTCTACTTAAGAAAACAGGAAATGGACAAAACCCACAACACCACACCAATGGTTGAGAGTGGTCCTGGAGTGGTGGGAGGAGTACAGTGAGCTGCCTGGGCATGCACACTTGTTTGAGAAGTTTCCAGATGGGGGTCCAGGTGGAGCTGAGCCCCCTGCCCTGAGGAGAGGGAGTTGAGAGCAGGGGATGCCTGGGTGTCTGCAGAGGGCTTCCTCGAGTGCTCACAGGCGTGTGCCCAGCTCCTGGGGGTGGAGGACAGGA
This sequence comes from Ictidomys tridecemlineatus, assembly GCF_052094955.1. NCBI lineage: Eukaryota > Metazoa > Chordata > Mammalia > Rodentia > Sciuridae > Ictidomys > Ictidomys tridecemlineatus. The sequence continues at coordinate 101,874,140 of NC_135478.1, forward strand.
CTCTCTGAATGAGTAAGTGGAGGGTGCTGGGAAGAGAGTCTGTTGAGGCCCTGGGGTGGAAAATCATTGTCCATCCTTGGGCATTTAAATGAGCATGAGTAGCACCTCCCAGGAGCACACCCACTATGACTTGTTGTGGAAATAGCGGGGAGTCCCATAGGCCCTGCCTTCCTAGCCTCACCCTGGGAGGGGTAGAGACACTCCACCCCAGGGAGTCCTTTTGCATACTGTGGTGACAGAACAGGAGAGGCCAGCTGGGTACACAAACTTTGCTTATTATTGGCATTGCTCAAAACCACTGGGATGGACAGATATGTAGGCTGTGCCTGAGGTTCCCTCCTGACTGACACCATCCAGACCGTTTGTGCTTGGTGCAAGTGAGTCATTTGAGTCACTTCCCTCTCTGCCCACAGGATTGTGCCCAGGTTGGAAATCCAGCATGGCCAGGCATGGATTGACTTTAGTCTTTACCAGGTCCACTTGCCTAACTATATCTGGGTCCCAGGAAAATTAGTGGCTTTCAGCAACTTGATGAGCAGCAGCAGAGGGGGTCTTATAGAGCAGCGAGGTGCCCAATTCTCCAGCTACTGGGGGAGAACCTCAGAGACTGCGTCCTGTCGCCACTTGGCTAGTGGGCAAGCACCAGCTGCTTGGAGGCATCCTGGTTGGTCATGGAGAGGACATTTATGACACAGCCCACAAACAGTGGCAGGATTTTGCAGTAGCCCATGTGTTCCTGGGGCTGAGGGACAGCGCTGAGGATGCAGCTGCAAGCCCAGAGAAGCTCGGAGAAGGGCAGGAAGATGGACACCCTGAGAGACAGACAAGGAAGAGCTGCCTCATGCAGGGGCCACAGCTGGAGTCACTGGTCATCCCAGAGCTGGACAGGGATGTTCTGGTCCTGACCCAATGAACAGCAGGGCCTTCAGGTTTGAGTTTCTATTGAGATGGAGAGGAGAGTTGGAGTCAGTGTCCAGGGCCTGAGCAATATTCAGGAGGGAGTGTTTATTCAGAGAGACAGGATGTGCATGCACCCCGGGATGCCTGGCTTACTAACAGCCTCACCATATCAGCAAGCCACCATAACAGCAGCAACAGCCATGTGTGTTCCTGTGTATCAGTGCAGCAGCCTGCCCTCGGATCACCTGGGTAGCAGCTGAGACCTCCCAGTGCATCCCTTTCCACTCCTGTGCCAAGGTCCAGCCTTCTCAGATTAAGAAGTGGACTCAAAGTGGCTCCTGAACCCCTGGTTATCTTCCTCTCCAGGAGGCAGCTGTGGTATTAGCTGCCTGTTCTGCACCAGCTGTTTATTAACATAATCCCCTCATAAAAGCAATACTCCCTCCAACAAGAGATTGTAAGCAAAGTCTTTCATCTCCTTACAATAGGCAGGAGAGTGGCAGCAGGGTGTCAGCTGATCCTTTGGGATTAGCAGCTCCTGTCATCTGTGAGATGCCCTTTTTGCTAGTGCATCACAGTCTTGTGTGGTGTTGGGATTCTTCTGACATGGTCACACCTGCGTGGACCACAATTTGCTCAGTCGCCTTCCCTCCCTCCCCACTCCCCTTCCTCTACCCTCCTGGTCTTCCTTCTATTTATCGATAGGTCTTTACACTGGTGTTCTAGGTCATCCATGAAGCTGTCATAATTCCCTGTGGTGCACTCACAAATGCAAGCAGCACAATTTGGCCAATTTCATTCTCTGCTCCTCCCCCCCCAGTCCTTGTTCCTTTCATGGGATTCCCTGACCTTCTCCCTCTTTTTCCCTTTTCTGCTCCATGTTCTGCATTTAAGAGCTCTGAAGGGAGTTTGAAGAGACTATGCGTAGGACCATTTGGATTTATGGGCACCCAGTGCAGAGCTGCCCCAGGGCCCCACCCAGGTTCCCCGTCATCAACCTCTTGCGTTAGTGCATTGGCTGCCACTAAGGAGCCATGGCTGCACTGTGCCTGGCTCAGGTCCAGAGCTGCTTAGCCTCGCAGCCTCTCCCTCGCCATCTCTTTCCACAATCCTGTCTGAGCTGTGGGAGGCACGCGCTCGACCTCCTTCTTGGGCTCCTCCTGTCTATGGTGGCCTCTCAGTCTTCCTAGTTCTGGTGACTGGTGGCTGTAGGAACACTCACTGGGTATCTTGCAGGGTGCCTTACTACAGGGTCGTTCTGATTTTGTTCTCGTGCTTCCCAGCCCTGGTGTTCCAGGGAAGGACCTCAGAGGCTGTCTGCTCGGCCAAGTCTTGCTGCTGTGAGCCACCAGCTCCACTGTTGCAGTTCCTTCCTGTGTGTTTGCTGAGTGACTATTTCTTCCTGAGGGTGCCCCTGACTCAGTGTCTTTGTCCCCTCACCCATCAGAGGTACTTGGGTCACTTTGTTTCTGGTTATTACAATGAAAGCTTCTGTGGAATCTGCCTATGGTCTCTGTGTGGCCCTGGGTTTCCTTCTTTCACAGGCCATTGTGGGAGGTTGGATTGCAGATGTGATGACTGAGAGCCACCGTGGCACAGCCTCCTGTCCAAGCCCTTCAGTGGTCAGAAGAAGACTCACGATTTGGGTGTGAGAACTAGAGCCTTAGTCCTTCAGACCACCACGCTCTATGATCTTTAATCACACAGCCATAGTAACAGCAATACCTTCCTCGACTGAGCATTTATCATACATGAACTAATGGGAAGTTCTGCGCTTCATCAGCCTTAACATCCTGGCCTCCCTGTGTGAGAGAGTGTCTGTCTTGACCCCTCATTAACAGATGACTAATTGAAGGTGGAGAAGACAGCAACTTCCCCAGGATCAGACTGATGTGCGGGGTTACAGCCAAGGCCCAGAAGGGAGGGAAGAAAGGCTTTGTCCTTGGCCATGAGATATTGACCAGGAGCACAAAGGTGGCCATCCCCAGCTCCTTGAGGAGAGCTCAGTGGTGAGACCTGGGACCACAGGATGTCTGGATTGGGTACCCCCGGGAAGCTGAGTCCCTGTGTTCCTGTCCATGACCTGGGGAAGCACGGCGTGTGGATAATTAGTTTTCCTGAAATTCCAGGAGGATTCTTGGGCCTTGAAATGTCTCACAAACCACGAGGATGGGGAGACATTGATTTTGTATTTGTTCTAAGTATTAAGTTTATTCAGTCCACGCAACAGGAATCATCTCTGGTTCTCTTAAGAAATAAAAGAAGTAATTGGAAGGACACGAGGTGGTTCTGAAAATTGACAGGACTGGAGGAGAAGCCTCAGAACAGGAAGCTCTAGGGACCCAGGTGCAAGAAATTACCCCAGATTTTTTCATGATGATTGTTGCCAGAGGAACCCGTAGACCTGCCCACTGGCTTGCGCTGCTCAGGCTGCTTGAGCTTCTGCCCTCAATTAAATGTGTCCACATTTATCTCCCACTTACAGCTTCACCCTAGTTTCAATTTAGAGTTTGAAAACGGGTGCTATTCCCAGATTGAGGACATCTTTTTTTACACCGACTGTGAACAGGTGGATAAGAACTTTCTAGCAGGCGTTCTTCCTTCCACATCTACAATCTTCTGACCTTTCCCCTCCCAAGTGATGGTGGGTAATTACAATATTGGGAATGTCCATGCCCCGGGAATGGGAGGGAAATGAAAAGTTCCTGTAAAAACAATCAAGAATGTGGAGAGAGGGCCTACAGAATGGGAGAAAATCTTTTCTACCTGCACCTCAGATAGAGCATTAATCTCCAGGATATATAAAGAACTCAAAAAACCTAACAACAAGAAACCCAAATAACCAAATCAAGAAAATGGGCAAAGGAACTAAACCGGCACTTCACAGAAGAAGAAATATGAATGGTCAACAAATATATGAAAAAAATGTTCAACATCTCTAGCAATTAGAGAAATGCAAATTAAAACTACCCTGAGATTTCATCTCACTCCAGTCAGAATGGCAATTATCAAGAATACAAGCAACAATAAATGTTGGTGAGGATGTGTAAAAAGGTGCACTTGTACATTGCTTGTAGGACTCCAAATTGGTGCACCCACTCTGGAAAGCAGTATGGAGATTCCTCAGAAAACTTGAAATGGAACCACCATTTGACCCAACTTCTCAGTATATACCTAAAGAACTTAGCATACTACAGTGACACAGCCACATCAATAATGGCTCAATTAAAATAGCTAAGCTATAGAACAAACCTAGGATCCCTTCAACAGATGAATGGATAAAGAAAAGTGGTATATTCATGATGAAATATTACTCTGATATAAAGAAGAATGAAATTATAGCATCTGCCAGTAAATGGATGGAGCTGGAGAGTATCATGCTAAGTGAAATAAGCCAATTCCCCAAAACCAAAGGCCAAATGTTCTCTCTGAAATGTGGATGCTAATTCATAATAAGGGGGGAGGGAAGAATAGAAATTCACTGGATTAGACAAAGGGGAATGAAGGGAAAGTAGGGGGAGTGGAACTAGAAAAGTCAGTAGAATGAATCAGACATAACTTCCCTATGCTCACACATGAGTTCACAACCAGTGAAATTCCACATCATGTACAGCCCCAAGAGTGGGATCCTAAGTAGAATAAGTCATACTCCATGTATGTGTAATATATCAAAATACATTCTTACATCATGTCTATCTAAAAAGCACAACAAAAATTTCCTGCAGTCCTGGTACAGGCTCACACCCTTTCTACAGGCACTAACCCCGGCTGAGGCTCTCCTCACTTCTGCAGGGTGGTTGCTCTTGCACACTAGGTCCAAGTCCATTTCCTTCTCAGTGGGGTGAGTGTGGGATCCAGGGATCCTGTGAGCTCCAGTCCTGGATTATGATGTAAGACCTCTGGTGACAAATAGCACCCCCCCCATCCCACCTCATGCCACAGTCAGAAGGAAGTGTGCATGAGGAAAATGTGGCTCTCAGTCCTTTAGTTTTCAAGCCCCTCTCCCCACCCATGGCTGAGCCAAGAGAGTTGGAGCTGCCCCTGACACTTGGAGGCTCCTTCCCTGAGGCCACTGCCCTGCAGACCCCACCCCTTCCATGCTCTGTCCTCAAGACATAGTGATCTTCCCATCAAAGAAAGGCTGGTTTTCCCTAGAAGTCCTGCATGTCACACTCCCTCTCAGCTGTGGGCAAAGGCTGTCTGGAGACATCAGCACCCCTGTGAGCTCCAGGTAGTGGTCTCTCCACCAGTTTCCATGCTCACTTGGTGAATATTGTCATCAAGTGCTTCTCAGGAGGGGAGGGAAAAGTCATACTGAGATAGGTTTTGTGTCTGCTCACTGAGGTGTTAACAGTTGAAGGGATCTGTAACGAGGAAGATAGACACTTTGTTTTCCATCTGGATCAACATTGGTTCTCAAAGTATGGCTCTGTGCAGACATTGCATTTTGTAGTGATAGATACTTGTAATAATTAGCAGGTGGTGGTTAGCTGCCTCCTCTTTGTCACCCTGGTGTTTCCTGAAGGCTTGTTTGCTTGGGCTCTTGTTTAATCAAAGCTGCAGTCTTGATCCCCTCCCCATCCTTGGGAGGAATGAGTGAGGGTGAGAAGACCTGGTTTGGAAGAAGAGCTAACGTTAATTATACACTTAATGTATTTCCAGAGTTTTTTCTAAGTCCTCACCTGAGATTAAATTTTTTTCTTTTTAGTTGTAAATTGACACAATGCCTTTATTTTTTAATTTTTATGTGGTGCTGAGGATTGCACCCAGTGCCTCACATGTGTTAGGTGAGCACTCTATCACTGAGCCACACCCCCAGCCCCATGATTTTTATTTTTAACAAAATCTACATAGTAGCGCTCCTAATGAAATAAGTATTTGCTTCTATTCTCCAAATAAGTAAAGCCTTCTGTACGTCTTTAGCCAATGTTTTGTAGTTTTCTGTATGCACATTTCTCACCTGCTTGGTTAAATCTATCCCTTTCTGATGCTATTGTAAATGGTACAGTGTTTAATTTCCTATGGGATATTTCATTTTAACAGGTAGAAATGGAGATGATTCTTGTGTGTTGGATTCTGCAACTTTACTGAATTTATTAGTCATAACAAATTTTTTGAATGGCACATTTAGGATCTTCTATACATAAGATCATCTCATCTGCCAAGAGAGACTGCTTTAGTTCTTCCTATCCAATTTGGATGAATTTTTTTTTCTTTACTAATCACCTTGGCTGGGGCTTCAAGGACTATGTTGAATAGAAGTGGTAAGGGTGGGTGGTGAGAATGGGTATCCTTGATTTGTTCTGGAACTTAGGGGAAAACTTTGTCCTCCACCCGTGAGTGTGTTTGCTTGGGCTTTTCCTCTATCAACCTCATTATGTTCAGGTAAATTCCTTCTATACATATTTTTATGTGTGTGTGGGAGGGTACCAGGGATTAACCTCAGGGGTACTCAACCACTGAGCCATCTCCCCAGCACTATTTTGTATTTTTAGAGACAGGGTCTCACTTTTGCTGAGGCTGGTTTGAACTTGCAATCCTCTTTCCTCAGCCTCCTGAGCCACTGGGATTAAAGGCAAGCGCCACCACGCCCAGCAATACATTTTGCTAATTTTTTTTTTCATGAAATGTGTTGATTTTTGTCAAATATATTTCCTGCCTTTTTTTGGGATGACTGTGTGATGTTATCCTCATTGTTAACGTGGCTTATCACATTAACAGATAGCTCAAACATGTTTTCAACCCAGGGTTGGCCTCACAAAAGAAATCTGTGAGAGTTGCCTCTTTGGTTCTTTGAAGGCATTTGAGACGTATCTTGTTAACACTTACTAACATGTCTGCAGTTACCAGTGGAGCCTTTTGATCCTAAGATTGTTGGGATGTTTTTGATTTCCCACCCATTTCCTTACTCTCCATTAGTCTTTTCAGAATTTTAGAAACACCTTCGCCCCCGCGTTCTTATTTTCTGCCAATAACCAGCCCACCCCAGCACAGGCAGTGCAGGGTGTTACCAAGGGGGTCCAGTTAGTTGGCCAGCAACTTCCCCTACTCCAGAGGCCAATCCCTGTTACTCTCCACCTGTTGTTTCTTCCCACCACCCAACAGAGAGAGCCTCCTTACCAACTGTGCGTGATGCGCCCTCAGGTGCCAGGTGGATATTTACTTATTTAAAAGAGAGAGCTGGGCTGGTGTGACAAACTACAATTGTCTTTCCATAATGCCTCAGCACAAGGCCCCAAGCAGTGACAGATTGGAGCCCATCATGGTGTACATCTTGGAGAGTCACCGGGATGTGGGCTGACTGAAGGGTCAGGGCAAAGGAGCCGCAGTGAACCCGGTTTCCAGGTCTTTCCTGATCTTGGTTCGTTTTGTGTCTGCTGTTCTCCTGGCCCCCGAGCCCTGTGAATGCTGCCTCCCACCACGGAAGGGGCTTTGCCGACATGGCTAAGCAAGACTGTTGAGACGGGGTCACCTGGGTTAGCTGTGTGGCCAGGGGTCATCGTGATGTCCCTACAAAGGGGAGCCTCAGAGCCAGAGAGATGTGATGAAGGGAAAGGAGGGTTGGTAGCTGCTGTGTTCCTGGCTTTGAAGGTGTGTGGGGGGGAGACTGACCAGGAGCCAAGGAAGGCAGCCAGCCCCTAGGAGCTGGCGGGCAGGAAGCACTCTTGTCCCACAGCCTCCAGAAGAAACGCAGCCTCGCCAAGTCTGTGATGGGACTCGGTTCAGGCTGCGAGCCCCAGGAGAGGGGATGTGTGAACAATAGAAGCTGACTTTCATCATGGGGCAGGCGGGAGGTCATGCTGTGGGTCTGTGAGGTGGCCTTTGGATTGCGACCTGATCCTCTTGTCCCCGAATGGCAGAAAGGGGGTGGGTGAGCCTCGTTCATAAGGTATTTGTCTCATTCATGACCCAATCACATCCCAAGGTCCCTGCCTCCTGGAACCAACACACTGGGGTCAGGATTTTAGCTTACACATTTCAGATAGGAAACACACATTCAGTCTGTTATTCCCAGCAGGCCCTATTTCAGACTCAGTCCTCTTGAACTATAAAATAGTAAATTTATGTTGTTTTCAGCCAGCAAGTCATTAGCTGTTTGTGACGGTGGCAATAGGAAACTAACGCCCACGGTCACCAGCCTTTCTAAATCCCATTGAGGGATGATGACGCATCGGTAGTGATAGTGATAACTGCACTCATGGCTCTTCCTGAAGTGACTCTAGGCATTTACATATATTATCACACATTTCACACAAAATGACCAGGCGGTCACCTCTATTTTTCTTGCCTAGTTTTACACTGAGGTAAATAGACTCACAAGAGGGACTTGTCCCATGTTAGCTAGCCATATGTGGGTGGGCAACCTGCCCTACGACCACTCCAAATCATACAAAGGAAACTGCCACCAAAGTCCTTAATTGAGGTCCTAATCCCGAGTTTGTGGACCATGCTGAGCAGGTGGAGTCCACAATCTCGGGTGTGGAGAACTTTCTTTTCCACAGCTTTTACTTCTCTCCTGAGCCCCCTCTTTCCACCAGTGACAGAAACTTACTCTTTGCAAACTCTGGAGAATCTTCTCAGGTTCTATCTAAATTCTGGAGAGAGTTGGAGGACCCAATCTTTGGGAGGGGCATCTGTCCATCGTGAGGACACCTTCATCCTGGCACCAGCTGAGTGAGAAGTCCTTGCTTGTAGGCAGATTCTGGACCCTGCGGTAATTGCTGAAGGGGTCGTCTCACCCCAGGCTCTGCCTGCACATGGCAGGTACTTCTACTGCTCTTCTGCCCTGCAGGCCACAGGTGTCTGAGCCAACACCATTTCCCTGTAACGGAAAATGACTGGTTGCTGTTCCTTCAACTCTGGGCTGTGCTGGAGCCCTGTGATGTTTCCTGTGCGGCACCTTCTCAGCTCCACTCTGGAACCTCGCCTCAGCCTTGAGCACAGGGTAAGGCAGATCCCCACTCCTGGGGGGTCTGTGTCTTTCCTCCCTGGGGATCTATGGTGTGGCATCCTCCCTAGATCCCAGAACGCCTACCTCTGCCTCACCTACTTCCCAGACCCTCATCAGAACCTAGAACCGCCCGCCACCCAGTGGGATAAGGGAGGTAAAGAGGTTATTTTTTCCTCAAATTTCTCCCATTATCTTGTTTATGTGTCCTTTGGAGAGTTTAATTTTCTTTAAACACAAAAGTTGGGTGGATACTCTTGTTTTTCTCTTTCCATCAGCCCTATACTCCCAGAAACGATGAACAGTGCTACTCCAGGTTCGTCCTAGATGTGGATAAACATCACAGGGCCAAGTTTAATATGTGGGCTCATATTCCAAAAAAATGATTCCACCACATATGTCATATTTTAAGATCACATTTAAAGATCTTGATATGAAAATATATATTTTGTGTGTGGTGGGGAAGTGGTGGTGCTGGGGATTGAACCTAGGGCCCTGTGCATGCAAGGTATATTTTAAGCTGACTCTAGGAGAAGTGTAAGGGAAGCTGGTGAATCAATTGGGTTGAGCTCTTATGACTTGCTGCTCCTGGTGTGTCCTGCCATTGTGCCATCCTTGGTGACTTCATCATTGTTCACAGAGTATAAGATTATGTCTTGGTTCGTTTGCTGTAACAGATACTGCAGGCTGTGGGAGTTATAAACAAGTTATAATTTGCCCCAGGATTCTGGAGGCTGGGACGTCAGTGTCTGTGGAGAGGACATTTCCATGGTATCGTAACCTGGTGGAAGGGCAAGCTAATTCACGCCAGCAGGAGGAGGGCAGGAGCCAGAGAACTCATGCAAGAGAGCGCTCACTTTAATATCAAAGCCACTTTGTAGTGACTAATCGATGCCTGAGATGGCAGCATTAATTCCAATGAATCCCTAATGCCCTCTTGAACTTCTGACCTCCTGTACCATCACAGCGCAGCAGCGTGGTATCAGCATGCATCTGGGAGGGAATATTCAAGCCACCACAGATTCTGTGCCTAAACCAGATCCCATTTTCAGCCTGTTGCTCTCACACTGTGCATTCATCCAAATCAGAACTAAGAAAAGCTGATGGAGGCCAGCCAGGGTAATCCAGTCCCACCTTCCTGGAACCCATTTTTGTTCTTGCATACAGCTCCTTTTTTATTAAGTGAATTTCTCTTCATTCTCCTATCCTTTAATGTCAGAAAACCCCCTATTAATTTCTCTGATTCTCTTATCTTTAAATTCCATCCCTACATGATGTCTCTAATGTATATCTCCAACTCGTCCCCCTCTGACTCTTGAGTCATATATCCAATTTCTTCTTGAGGCTGTCTTCTGCCAGAAGTATGCAAGGTCCCTCAAGTAGAACACATCCAAAGTCAACCCTGTGCATCTGTGACACTCTTTATTGCCACAGGCCAAATCTTTGGAATTATCCTTGACTTCTCTCTTTTCATTATGGCCCACATGTCTGTCAGGAACTCACAGTGCACCAGAATCTGGTCATTTCTCAAGACATCGCCACCATCTGGTCCTTCTGCCACTGCAACTCCTGCCTGAATTACAAACATCCTTGGACCTGTTTCTGCATTACTTCCCTTTCTCTATGAGAATGTGCGCACCCTGAGGACACAATGGGATTTTCCCTTCTGAGTTCTCAGTGTCTAGTGCAACACTGACGTGTCTCAGGAGCTGAAAGGTTTTATCAGTGAGTGAATGAATGGACCTTTTGAGAAGCCTATTTTAGAGGTTGTTTTCCTTCTTTTAAGAATTAATAGGAATGAAGTTTCTTATATTTCCTTTCTAAATCCCAGGCCTAGTGAGTCAGTGTAGTTTGTGTGTTTTGGACCAACAGCATCTGACACTGTGTCTCTGACAGCAGAAGTTTGGAAACACTGACAGAAAATTCTGGGGACAGGCCATGCGGGTGACAAATTTACACCACAATCTTTTCCCAATGACATACAGAGAAGAGGGAACCCAGGACATGCTCTACAAAGAGCTATCCAGTTGCAGGACAGTCTAGTCCCCAAGGTTTTGCCTTTCTCAGGGGACAGCACAGTATGCTCAAACAAAAATACACTGTTCCCTTGAAAGCCACTGTCATCATAAAACACTATTTAAGAACACAGGTGCCACCTCTTATTTTTAGTTCTTGGTTTTGGATAAGGAAGCAACAAGAGATTTATGTGCTTGTCAAACCAGGACAAGATAAAGCACACTCTCCTGGTGCCTCATATATTTTCCTCATATATTTTTAGTTATATATTTTGCTTATGTTCTGGTGATATCTTCTTCTTTTGGTGTCTGTCTTCTCATTCCCTTTTGATTCTTATTAATGAGGGGAAAGATGTTATTGCTATGGGCAAGACTTAATGCAATTAAAAAATGAAGGAGAACATCACTTTGTACTTTTCCTTCTCCCACAACCTCAGAATGTAGTCTGTTTGGGCTGGGATGTCACTCTGTGGCAGAACAACCCTTTCCTAGCTGTGCAGACCCTGGGTTCCATCCCCAGTACTGCCAAATAAATAAATAAAGATTGGAGTCTATTTATGGCAGCTGTGGAGGTAGGACACGCATCCTTTGCACACACTCAGATCTTTTAACACTTGGGTAGTTCAGAAGAAATGGCCTGTGTTATTCATTGCTGACCAGTGCCAATGATTTAAGATCAGTCAGAGTTGATGGATACCTGATTCCCAGGCTCTCGACAGCTAAATGTGTGATTTGCATTTTTGCTTGAACTTTCAATAGCTGTAAAAGATTTCAGCACCCACAGGATAAATTGGGCTTTGAATTTATGTGTTTGTTGCTATGGTAATTTATACTGGCACCATTTTAATACCCTCATCAAACTTGGGCCTTTTGCCACAATGTGACCCTGCATGCATTTAATGACAGACCTTCAGGACATCTTGAAAATCCACTTGATTTTTTTTTTCTCCCAGAAAAAATTAAAGTAGAAATAACCCATCTCAAACCTAAGATGAGTGAATATTTGAACTATAAGAATGGACATTACCTGAACATGATTTTACGGTTGGCACAGTTACTCTGTAGATGCTACAAGACATTGATTAGCTACAGTGGAAATACCTTTGCATGGAGCCTGGGCCTTGCCCCACTTTCAAGAAGCAACGGGAGACATCCTTGCTAATTATTGGGACATGTTGCAAAAGAATGTTTTGGCAGGCTTTAATGGTGGATTTATAACAACCGAGCACTAGACCAGGGGGCCTTAGTTTTTTGTCATGGATATTTTTATTTAAAGGTGTGGCTATTACACACAGAATCTGCACCCAAAAGATTGCCTATAGGTTCACCTGGGAAAGGTGTTATTCTTGGCCACATGATTAAGTTATATGCATTCCCATATATTATTGTTTTTTAAAACCCAGATCCACTGTGTTAATACTATGTCTGTATTCTCTGGTGTGATGTTTTGTTCACTAAGATAAGTGGTATAATTTAGAGTTGTCATTATTTCAACTCTTTTGTAAAGCAGATGTTTTTCTTGCAGCAAAAGAAGAAGCATTTACATCACTGAGGAAAACCTTGGCCAATGTGGAGTTGAGGTGAATTTTGGAGCTGGAGGGCTGTCAGCCCTGAGGCATACCATGAGCGCGGTTCCCAGGCTTCTCGTTCCCACCCAGGGCTGAATGACAGGGACTCTGTTTAGTTGAGTGGAACCAAGAAGATGCTGCTGACATGGTGCATGGACAGATGAGGTCTTTGGAGATACAAATCACCATTGCGCTCTCCTCTCCCGCTTTTGGATTCTTCTGCTCCTCCACACTCAGAGCTCTGCCATGGGCTGCCCTTGGTCCCCAGATGCTCCCATCCCCCTAGGTCCCAGCCCTGGGAGATGCTGCTTGTTGCTGGACATGTTTCCTGGCAACTGAGCTCAGCTCTTCTTAGCACAGAGTAGGTTCTAAGTCAACATTTTGTATGGGACTCTTAAGTCTCTTGGGGTTTTGAGGAATAAATAGGACATAATGGTGTTAAATTTTGTTTTGTTTTTGTGGTCTTGGAGATTGGACCTTGCAAATGCTACATTTCTGACTGGGATCTGCCTCCAGCCCTGATATTTCTCTAATTTTATGATTAGATGTGGGTTTAACATCTTTTGTTCAGGAGATATTGTGAATAGATATGGCAGGAGAATAATAAATGCTTGTCATCAAAAATGGTTATTTCCATACACATCAAATTATTTCAATTTCTGAGTGTAAGAGAAGCATAATGACTATCAACCTAGCAAATCTTCTGTTGTCCCATTCCATGAAGAATATGTCAAAAATAAGCACACATTCATAAAATTGACGACCAGCCCCTTCCCTTCTGAGTGTGATGTCATCTCTAGATGACTGGGTGGAGCCAGGCTGGGGAGAAACCATCCTGTCAGGTGTATGGCTGGGGACTCAAGTGACTGCACCCCTGTGGATTGGTGTAGAGCTTCATTGGCCTCAATCATGACCCATGCTCATCCGGGATTTCATGATGCCCCTCCACAGAAAGCAACATTGGGGGACAGGTGCTCTGTATTTTCCCTGCTCTATTTTGGGAGTGGGAGGATACTGGGAAGTGACCCCTGGAGTGCCTTGCCTCTGCACCATGCCTCCAGTTTTTTAAAATTTTTTATTTTGAGACAGGGTCTTGCTAACTTGCTGAGGCTGGCCTCAAACTTGCAATCCTCCTGCCTCAGGCCCCAATTGCTGAGAATACAGGCTGTAGGCATGTGCCACTGTGCCCAGCTGTGCTGCTCTAGCTCTAGCCATTTGCCCCTCAGTCCTGTGGCCTCTGCAAGGTCCCCCACCTCCTGCTTTGCTGATTGCTGTTGTGCAGTGATCCCGGCCTGGTGTTGAGGTGATTAGATCAAAGTGAACACTTGGGCTAGAGTTGGGCCAGGCCCAAGCTCTTTCCTGGAATATGACTGAGGTCTCAGATTTTCTGACCAGCCTCTGTTGGATGGTCACAAATAAAAGTATGACAAAGTCTGGGTTGGGATGGCCAAGACTGGGTCAGTGTCACCAGCTCAGAGAGAGCACATCTGCACAGAAAGGAAAGAACAGGGACTGGAGCCAGAGGAAAGCGGAGCGCAGAGACCAGGAGCCACAGAAACTGGAGGAGCCGTGCTGATCATGTGAGTAGCACTTTCTGAACCCAGGCTATGTAACATTGAGGTGTCCTTTAAGTTTTAATGTGTGTGGTCCACTCGTGTGTCTTCCAAATGAGCCCCCTACTTGCCTGAGAAGGCCAAGCAAAGTTTGTTCCTCGCCAAAAACATGTCACCAAGTCATGAACTTCCTAGGTGCCCTCTTTAGCATGAGTCTCCCCCTCAGTACGTCTCATGGGTTTTTTCTGCAGGTGTTGGTCTGTCTACTTTGAAATCTGGTTCCATGGGATCTTGTTGCCAGAGACCCTCAATCCGCTGGGACTGAATGCTTTCTGCTCAGTTGGCTGCAGATGACAGGGCACGTTAGTTAAAATGTTGACCTGATCATCGGGTGAGCTCTCTCGCACACTGATGAGAGAGCTGCATTAAAACAGGACTTATGTTTACCAGAACACAGTCTGCTTCATAATTGGGTTAATTGGGTAAAAATTCACATAGAACAAAATGCCACATCCACAGTGTTTTATCTGTACTTGGCATTCATTTAATGATAGCACACTTCATTATTTTATAGACCTTGCTTCATACGTGCTGCAATATGATTACCCAGCTTGGTTTCCATCTCCACCATTAAGTGAATTACATGTCCTCAGCAAGGTAAGTCACTGAACCCGTGTCTCAAGGTAAGTCACTTGATCTTGATCTGTAAAATGGGACAACATCTACCTCATAGCACTGTTTTTGTCATTCATTTGCAGTTAAATAAGTTTCTATGTTTAAAGCAGGCCAAGGCCTGTGTGGCACTTCATAACCCCATAATTATGGACTATTATTGTTGTTACATTAAACATACATGACTAACAAATGGCAGATTTAAATAACCAGTTCCAAGGACTCTCATATACATTAATTCCTTGCATTGTAAAACATTTTATTATGATGATGATTTCAGCTATAGGGGTCCAAACTCATGTTATGGTTGAAGATATGGAAGTTCAGAGAAATGAAGAGATTTTAGATGGTAGATATCAGAGGACTTCAAGTTCTGTTATTCAGTCTCCTAGTGACATGTTGATTCTGCCTCACCACATGTGTGTGTTGGAAGGACACCAGCCTCATTTTTTAATAACTATAAAAATGGAGGAGACTATTATGTGACATTTCAGTTAACTTTAATCAACTGAAATGCTCAGAGAACAGCATGTTCTAGTGAACTGAAAATTAACTAGGCAGAAAAGTCTTCAATTATTAGTCCTTAATGAGGCAAAGTTGAAGTTAGAGAGTCCATTTCTTGTAGAAGGCAATTCATCACAATTTGCACTCTGCCTGACGCCATGATCATTGTGTTCAAAGCTCCACTTCTCTTCCCACAGACTGGCAGAGGGACGAAGGAGAGCAGAGGTGAAATTGCCATATTCAGACCCCTCTGTTCCCCAAGTCCCCATCTCTCCAAGTCACCTTGTCATCCTCTGTACCTTCCCATGCCACCGCCTCTCAAAGTGGGTTCATGGTTCTGGTTGGTCAAGATGCCCTCTATTTACTTGTGAGGCTCCAGGCTATACCACACTGGGTCTGTCCACACTCGGCATGAAGTGAGTTGTGCAGGGGTCTATCCTGCCCTCTAGCCTGCTGATCACGTGGGGAGCAAAGAAACAAAGATTTTTTAAAAATTCAATATTCTTGGGTCCCCATCTTTCCATCATCGGTATTTTCCAGTGCATGATGGAGGATGCACTGAGGGCTTTGCTGATGGAGCAGGGAGCTAGAGTCCCCGAGGAGCAGGTACACAGGAGTCGGTCAGGCAGGAGAGCAGGAGGAAGAGTTTAGAACTCGGCACCATTTTCATTGAAACCCTTGAGCAGTGCCACATGTTCCCACAGTATGCTCTCCTCCGGTTTTGCAGCTCAGTTGTTTCTCTGTTTTGCACTTGGAGAGACTCAGAGCTGATGGAGAGGAGGGCCTGACAATCGTCCTCATGTTGAGAGCCCTGTGAATAGCTGGTGGAAAGCCACTGTGTGGGGAGAGAACTGTGTCCACCTCCTCCTGCCAGGGATGCTCTCACCTGGCCTCTTCTTGGGGACTCTCAGTCTCTGCAGCTGGGTTCTGGGTAGAGCCAATGCCAGGCCCCTGCAGCAGCCCAGGAGGAGGCCTTGACCTTAGAGCCCTCGAGCTCAGATGCGAGGTGTTCCAGGTCAGGTGCACCTGAGCCTGTGTCCACCTGGCGACCCCCAGGAGTGTGAAGCACAGTGGCCATCGGCCTAGTCTCCACCAGGACAGCCTGATGCTCACAGTGGGCTTCCAGGTTCCTGGTGGCACACCACTCATGCTCGGCCCAGTGTGGTCCACTCCGCTGCCTGTGGGTCTACATGGGTCCCTGCGCTCCACAGGCGTGGTGGCCCATGTGTGTCCATATCCTTCGGTCTCCACCTGCCCCACTCCTAGGGGGCTCAGGCCTGGAAGTGAAGACGTCCTGTCCCTATCTCCCTGGAGTCCCACTGGGTCCCTTGAGGGTCTGGAACTGCCTGGGTGTGGCGTCTATGGTCAAGACAAGGGAACCACCCAGCTGATGACTCCCCAGCTCCTGTCATGGGCTGTGCTCACAATGGGAGGGCACCAAGGGCGGAGGGGGGCCAGGTGGGCCCCCTGTGCAGGCACAGAACAGGCCAGGGGCTGGTTGGCTGGCCACCCAGCAAGCAGGGCTGGCCTGCGGGGTGGTGGGACCAGGGGCCTTTGGAAGAGTCCTGGAAGGGTTATTAATATATTTGAAACTTCTTTGAAAATTTTCCTTTGAGAGAGAACTGTTACCATCTTCCCTGTCAGCAGGCCACTGGGCTTAGCTGCCATCTTAGTTGGCTGCAGACTTGGAGAGGGGATTGTAGATAACAGGACCAATTTTTAAGAATTTGTTATTTTCAAGTAACTCTTGACTGATCCTCCTCCCCCATTCTTGTTCCCTTATGGTGACATTTAACTAGTCAGCCATCCAGAGTGTTTCCTGTTTTGAGGGGAGCATTGGAATAGAATTAAAAACCAAGTTTTCTTAAGCCAATAACTCCACCACAAAGGCTGTCATGGAAGAAAGCATTTGTATTATTGAATATGTGCTCCGCCGCTGGGGTGCACCCTGCAGGCCACCCGTGAAGGTGCTGTGAACACAGATCTCTGCATAGCGGGGGAGACTATGCACTCTGCATATGTGGACTAGATACCTGGGCCCCAAGTGAGAAGGCACAAGTCTATCATCTGTCATCCGTAGCTCATCCTGAGTTCACCGGGTGTTGGGGGGCAGGCGACATCTCTGTTGCGACTTGGCTTTCTCTGCAGAAGCAGTTCACTGATTGATATCTTTGTCACAGAGGATGGCTTTGCAGTTTAAAGACAGGCACTTGGGGGAGCTAAGCTGTACATCCTACAGAAATAGGGAGGCCTGGCATTATCCTCCCAAGTCTACTTTCCAAAGAGGTGGCTCCCAGGACCTTCAGGAAGACATTCCCAAGTCATAAAGATGACGAGGAGCCCGTTGAGTCTTCAGAAGGTTGTGTGTGCTTTTCAGAGAGAGGAGGAAGTACTTTAAATCCCCAGTTGTCTAACATAAATGCTTTGAGAATTAAGGGAGGTAAATCTCCTCCCTTATTTTCGACATAGAACACTAAGCCTCTTATTTTTAGTTTGTATTTAACTTTTCCAGGAACAGCAGATGGTGAGCTGGAAGAGCCCCCTCCTCTGCATTTAAATCCATCTCAAATCCAACCACATACGTTTAATTTTTAACTTGAATGGAGACACCCAAAGTAAAGCTTCGCCCAATTCTAGTTGTAGAAAACTGTTTCACATTTATGTGTTCTTGGGCTGATGTTCTTAGCAGGTGTCTTTCAAGTGCAGAATGTGCTGCAGGAGCTGAGGGTAGATTGATAAGGGAGAGAGGCTGTGGGGGCCTGGGGGAGCTCAGTCTCCACAGCGCTGACCTCCGAGTCACATGCGTAGTTTGTTACACATTAAAAGCAGAACAGAAACTAGTTTTAGTAATGTATTTTATTTGACCCATTTATCTAAACCATTTTCATTTCTATGTGTTTTACCATAAAAATGACTAATAAGGGCTGGGGCTCAGTGGTAGCACACTGGGTTTGATTCTCAGCACCACATATACATAAATAATGAATAAATAAATAAAGGTCTATCAATAAATTAAAATATTTTTAAAAAATGACTAACAATATATTCAAATTATTATTTTTCTCATTTTTACTAAATCCTGGAGTTCCAATATATGTATTTACACATGCTCCCCTCTCAGTTTGAACTAGATCCATTTCACATGCTTAGTAGCTCCCTGTGGCTGATGATGACCTTACTGTGTGATGACAGCATGGACCTGCAGGGTGAGACAGATGACAAATGAGAAAACAAAGAAATCCTAGATCAATTTAGATGAGGGCCAGTGCTCGCCAACACCCAATAAATCAAGACGAGTTGTCTTAAAAACAGTACTGAGGAAATGCCCTGAAGGGTTGTATTTGAGAACTCTGAGGGGAGGTCACCAGGTCTAGAGGGCTCTCCTTACACAGGCCAGAGACCTTCTCCACAACCATGTGAGTTGTTGGACAGCCTGACAAAGAGACGGGGCCCTTCTCCAGTTCCTCGACACGTGAGGTCCTGCAACCATTGTTTCAGAGTTTAAAATTCTCCCAACCTGAGGAAGTGAAAGGAGATCTCATCTGTGGGTAGGTCTGTAAGTTGGTACAGCCACATAAGAAAACACTTGGGATGACCTAAAGGAGGAGAATAGTCATGCACAGTGACCCACTACTTTCACTCCATGGTCTTCACCCCTGGTGTATCTTGGAGGAACACTTGTGGGTGCAGAGCAAGAATCATGTATCAGGAAGCTGATACCAAGTTCACCCTAGAAAGGATCATAGTGGCTTTGACAGGAGAGTGAGTAGATGTATTAGGTGGCACAGCACAGCGGCAAGAAGGAAGCAGCTGAACTTGGACCTCTCAGCTTGGGTGAGTCTTTTATTCTTGATTTCAAGAACAAAATCTGATCCACATAAGTTCAAACTCTGTATGCTTCTGTGTGTCTGTGTATATGCATGTCATGGGGGTAAGCAACTAAAGAAAAGGAAGCAACTTCAGTGTGGTGATGAGTGCATTATGATCATACGTAGTCCTGGGTTCATTGTGACATACACAGAAATGCACGTGACCTACCTGCTCCTTTTCATTCTCCTGCACTACTACTTTCCTTCACCTCTTTGCCGTACCCCTGATCCTACAAAGCAAAGATTGTTTTAAAAATAATGATTGTGGCTGTTGCTGGGAGGCAGAGGAGGAGATGTGATCCAGGGTCCCCACCTGGGCAGGAAAGTTCTGGTTTTTGCTTGGTGTTGGGTGTCTGCGAGGGAGCTCGTGCTCACTGTTCTCTGTGTGAGGATATATTTCACCACTTCAAAAAAAATTCTGTTTTTTTTTTTTTATTATTTCACATTTTAGTGAGGAGTGGGGAAATGTTTTGTGGCAAATGAGTATAATTGTGTGCCGGGCACACTTCTGACCCTGTGGTCTAAGACTCCCACCCACTATGTGAATCATGCCTGGAAATAGCCACAAATGGCTGCAAAGCCCACCCACTCTTTGACTGCAGCCCAGTGTCCAAACCATGCCCGGGGTTTGCTTCACCCAGGAGGGCCCTCTTTAATTTCTCTGCGTGGCTGACGCTTTCTAAACCCCGTTCCCATCCCAGCACACCTTGACGATTCCCCGGTGGTTTAGTTTCAGAGACAAGTATGAGGATCGAGAATAAATGATTTAAGGGCAGGGAGACCATAGAGGATGAGTGGGAGGCAGAGACTCTTGGGGACTCTGGTGAGACAGAAATACAGGCAGCAGGAAGTGCATGCAAAATAGCCTAGCAACAGGACTGGAGGCCGGGAGGTTGAGTGCCTGTGTTGGATGGGAAAGAGGGAGAGAGGACAAGACGCCGACTAATCGTCATCAGTTCCATCCTTTCATGTGGACTCTGCTGAGTGGACCAGGGTCTCCATGTGCCCGTTCATTAATGCTGATTTAAAATTGACATGAAGGCAGCTGCCCCATATCAAGTGTGTAACTGGAAAGACAAAGGGGATTGGCCATTTGTCCAGAGGAAGGGTTGAGGTTCAGAATGAGCCTGTGAACACCAGAAAGAGCTGGTTCTGGTAATGAGCCCTCACCTGGTGCCAGGTGCTATGGACCGCCCATGTTTAGTTTCTTGCTCTTAAGCATTTGGAGTAGATACTGTGGACACTCCATTTACAAAAAAGGACACAGGTTACGTTACTGCCTGCTTTTCATAGGTGGGAATGAGAGCACCAGGGCCTGTCTCCAGCTCTGCAGTCTATTCTTTCTACCAAGTTGCCACATGGGGCCCAGAAGGGTCAGCACAAAGCTGCTTGGCTCTGGTAGCTCTGGAAGGGAGACATCCTAAGTCTGTGCCAGGAAGGAAGTAGCCATGCCATCATCAGCCCCTGGACACTGTCCTTCTATCCCTCTGCCTCCAGCACCAGGTCCACAAATGGTTCCAGAAACCCCAGGGCTGAAGTCTGGAGGAGAGGTCCAGCCTGGTTGCCATAGTGATCCTTAATTATGGGGTGATCCAGGCTTAGTATCATGTATCTCTTCACCTTCCATGGATGGTAAAATCGAGGTCTGATGTGAGGCTGTAGTCTGAATGTGTGGCCCCCATAGTTGAAATCTTGTCCCCCCCAAGTGTGATGGTGTCAAGAGGTGTGGCCTTTGGAGGTGACTGTGACATAAGGGTGATGTCCTCATGGTGGGATTAGTGCCTTCATAAATGACACCCTGGAGATTTTCCTTGTCCCCTTCCAGCTTCTGAGGACACAGCAGAAAGACACCAAGGAACCAGAAAGTGGGTCCCCACTAAACTTCAGTCTTCTGGCACTTCCATGTCAGACTTCCTGCGCTGCAGAACTGTTATTTTGTTCTAGCAGCCTGAACAGACACAGATAGTTGGCCACTGCCAATAATGTCCAGGCAGGACTTTGAGTGGCTTTAGCTCTCTAGTAGGAGAAGGAGAGGAAAAAGATGTTAGTTAGATACAGATTCTACAAGATATAGGTAGGATTTCCAGCTCTGCCATGGATCAGCTTTGTGACGTTGGGTGCTGACTTAATTTCTCTGAGTCTTCATTTCTTGTTCTGCAAAATGAGGGTACTGAAAAGTCCTGCCATAGATGGCAGCTGTGGAAACTAACCAGGCTGGGACTGCTGGCAGGGCACTCCAGGGCCCAGGGCCGTTGTTGAGTTGTGTGCCTTGGTGCCTTCACTGTGGAGTAGGAAGGATTCACTTTCCAAACTCGCTGCATCTGTCTTAAGTCATCTTGAAGATTTAAGATTTCCATTCTGTACATGTCATATTTGATATCTGCAAAAAATATATGTAAAGTATTTTAATTATGGAGTATAACGGGTTGGGGGCTTTTCCTGCCTGCTTTCACTCCGGGTCCCAGGCTGAGGATGAACCATCAGTGGCAACACAGCTGGACAGTGCTGCTGGGTGGAGACAGATTTGCAGAGCAGCCACTGACTCTGGATGCTCCTTGCCAATGGTGATGTGTTCCTTCTGGTCACCTTTCACAGGCCCCAGCAGGTCATGGGCCATGCTCGCCTTCAAGCTGGTGGCACCGTATCCAGCTCAGGCTGCTGAAGCAGAAATCATAGACTGAGTGGATCGAACAGCAGACATTTATCTCTCTCAGTTCTGGAGGCTGGAGGTCCAGGGTGAAGGAACTGGCTGCTTGGTTCCCAGTGAGGGCGCTCTTCCTGGATTTCAGATGGCCACCTTCCTGCTGTCCTCACATGGGTGGTGGAGAGAGAAAGCCAGCTCCCTGCTATCTCTCCTGACCTCATCTAAACCTAATTATCTCCATAAAGAGCCCAACCGCCAAGGCCACCTCACTGGGGTTAAGTGTCAATGCATGAATTTTGGAGAGACACATGCATTGGAAACTCTTTGTATGTGACACTTGACATGTCTTGGAAGGCGAAATTGATGACCAGGGAGGGACTAAGTGCCATGGGATGAGCATCACCAGGGTTGATTCTCAGAGTCTTAGGACCCTGTCCCCACGCAGCTGCCACTTGCACACACAGTCATGTCAACAAGTATTCAGTAGAAGATGCTAAAAATAGCTTCCTGAGGGTTGGTCCACAAAGCTAGCAGCTGGGAAGGTCAGGAGGAAGGGCCACCATGGAGCATGGGATGGGGATGGGGCCAGGCCCTCATGTTGGGGAACGGTTGCACTAGTTTGGGGACCATCACCATGGAGCTTGAAATCTAATCAGGGAGAGCATCTGGCATCTGTGCATCACAGAGACAAATCTTGGAGCTGCACTTGATGAGGAAAGAAAGGAATCACACCATCAGCTAAATGGAGGCATCGCTCACACAGGAGAGTGAATGTGAAACTCCCCCTCTCTGTCGTCATTTGGTGTCTTACTAATCAGTAATAAATAAGATCCTGATAAATTGGGCCCGATGTTCTGCTCTAAAATTAAATGGAACAAAAAATAATTGAGAGCATGATAATTTTGTCTGTGTCACCTTAGCAATAATGGAACATGTCCTATTGTATCCAGATCACGTATTTCCTATCTTGCCATTCCTATGCATGACAGATGTCCCCGAAGAGGTCCAAGTGGCGGCTGCCATGTGGATGGTTGGCTTAAAGTTCCAGTTGTCTTTTTGCATTGCCAAGTATGGCCATATCAGGTGACTTACCATTGATTTACTGTTGAAGACCTCATAGTTATTAAAGCACATACGTTTATCATAGAAAACATTGAAACTTAAGAAAAATTTAAAAAGAAAAGAAAAATCATCTTGATTCCCAATAGTGACACTCCTGTATTTTATAGGTTATTAATGTATGACTGTTTTGGGCACAAAAGAAACACATGCACCCATAAACACATATTTGTAAATAACATTAATGGGTGGGGATTTTGGAATCAGAGATTGAACTCAGGGGCACTCAAACACTGAGCCACATCCCCAGCCCTATTTTGTATTTTATTTAGAGACAGGATCTCACTGAGTTACTTAAGGCCTTGATTTTGCTGAGGCTGGCTTTGAATTCACGATCCTCCTGACTCAGCCTCCCGAGCACTGGGATTACAGGCATGTGCCATGGTACCCAGCCCATTCATGGGCTTTTGAAGAGTTTTACTGCTTTTTAAAAGAAGAACTTGTTAACTTCTGAACTTCAGCATATTTTAAGCATTTCTCTGTCATTAAATGCTCATTTTTAGAAAATCTGATATTTTAAAATGATATCAAGAGTGAAAACACAACTTGTTTGTCTTCTGTTTTTTGTTTTGGTATGTTTGCTTTCTGGCAGATGTGCCACTAACCCTGGACTCCTTACCCTCAGGACTGATATGAAATCTCATGGGCCCCCATGTTGGGTAAGACCTCAGATGCGGTTGTGTTTGATATCTGCTCAGCACCCCAGACAGAGAGTGGTTAGGAGACTTCACAACAGAGAGACTAGTTGTTTAGGAGCCTTTGCTGTGAGCAAGCTCAAGTCTCAGTGCTGTCTGTGTCACAGCAGAGCTATGAACTAGAGATGTTGTCAATACAAGTAATATTCAAAGTGTTCTGAAATCAGTGGACACTTAAGCAGCTGCCCATGTTGCACAGCTGAGACAAGAAGACAGGCAGAAAGCTGGCTGCCCGGATTTCAGAAGCCACTGTCCTTGATACCCCTTAACTTGTGCCTATTCTCAGGGAGTCACCATGGAAATGTGGTTAACCCTGCTTAGGGGCCCGTGATGTTTCTTCAGGAAGCACCTGTGTGGCCATAGGTGTGTGGAGTCACCTTGGACTCTGGAAGATACGGGGACATGCCTGTAAGCCGTGAGGAGCACCAACAGGACACTCGCTTCACATCCGACTCCAGAACCAACCTGGAGCTCGTGCGGTTAAAGGCCAGAGAACCTTCTCTGTCTTCCTGCAGGAGCCTGGCGCACACGTGTTCACATTTATTCCACAGTATTTACGAGCACCGTGTGGGCCGGGGCAGGGAGAGCCCTCACCATGGAACCCTGAAGATCCCATGTGTCCACACAGTCACGTAGGCAGAGCTTGACCCAGAACCAATCTGTCTTGGCGGAAATGCTTCTGACCCTTCTGCTCAGCCCGTCTCCTGAGTCGCTCCCACCTGCCCTGTATGACTGTTTTAGGCACAAAAGAAACACATGCACCCACAAACACATGTTTGTAAATAATAAGCTCTCCTGGCTTCTGTGAGGGATGGGCATTCCTGGCCTGCCCATCTCAGGATGGAGGGAGGGGACTGTACACCACTCAGTGATATCCAGACCTGGCTCCTGGGCACTGCTGCATCCTGAGACTAGCATTGCATGTGCAGTGATGTTCTTTTGGAGAGTGGGACGAGACCATGGAGAGTGGGCACCTGGGGCTGTTTTTTCCTCTGTGATTTGAGAAGTGCACTGTCCACACCTAACAGAGCTGCTGTGTATCTTTGCCAGCTGTGCCAATCACACCTGTCTCTGCCAGTTCCATTGCTTTGCCATGTGTAGAACCAACACATTGAGCAGAGCAGACGTGGTGGCTTTTCTGCTCAGCTGTTGTGCATGTGTGCACGCACGTGTGCATGGGTGATTACAAATCATACTATAACTAGATTCTGTGCAATAGAAAACTTGATATGAAGACTTCTGTGAGTTGTGTGGAGCGGGGAGGAGGGAGGAGGTGGGGCAATCGGCCTTGCTCTTGCCGGGTGCTTTCCACCTGAGCCCCCCTCACATCAAGTGTGGGGAACTCTGGGCCCTTCATCCCAGGACTCACAGTGAGCGACCCTCACTCTGCGGCTGGAGTGCCCAGCACAGGAGAAGCAAGGCTCCCTGGAGCCACCCAGGGTCTGGACCCTGCAGCCCGGCTCCTCCAGGAGGGATGGTTTGGGTCTGGAAAAGTTGCACTCCCTCATAGACGTCACCACTGAGTTGTGGGGGCAGAACTCACCTTCCCTCTCGCTTGGATGGCAGAAGAACCCACAGGGGTGAGGAGAGCTCAACTGCTCCTGTACCACAGTATCCTCTGACTGAGCACTAATTGTTGGGATGAGACAGGACAAGGTGAGCTCAGGGCAGCCCATGGCTCCATCGACTTTCCTCTGTTTGTGCTTGGAGGCCCCGAGCTTGGTCTTCAGCAGAGCAGCACTAGAGGCTTATTGAGAAGAGTTCCAGGGGCTACGATGCTGACCCACCAGGGCCTCTGAGCCTTTCTCTCCCCTGGGCCTTCTTGCATTTAATCTTTCATTGAAAGATTAAGAAAGGCCTTCCCCAGACTTTAGCCCTGTCCCCGGGGGCTGCTCAAAAGAAACATTTGATAAGACCCAAAATATCAAGTGGTAAGCAGCATGGGGAATGGGAACTCTTCAAATGTCTCATGTCGTTCTCCTGGCTTTCCTTGCAGTTGTTAGAGGTCATGTGACTGGTCCTGACCAGTCGACTATCAATGCTAGTGATGTGTGTCACTTCTAGATTGGAATGGCTAAGAGCTACATGCCTCCTCCTGATGTCCCACTGGACTCTTCAATGATTCTGGAGGCCAGAGACTGCAGATGGTGCCTCTGTAAGATCAAAGGGAGTTGACTAACTCATCAGGCTTACCTAAATAAATAAAAAAGGTTGAGCTTTGGTATTTGTCCTGTTAGAAGGTATTCTGAAAAATACATACTGCCCATCCCCAAGCCTGTCTCCAAACCCCTTCCAACCAGTGCAGGCAAGACAGTGTATTGGGAGAAGCCTCCTAGGACAGAAGTCCTGTGCTCTGTCAGAGGGCGCTGTGCTATGGGAGAACTGTAAGTTCCCCGACTCAGAAAGGTCTCTGCACCTTCTTGAGTGTTACTCTCAGCTGCAGGGGAAATGGAACTCCCTGGGTTAGTCATAATGAAAAGACACAGTCAGAGCATGAGCTTTGAATAGAGGTGGACCCAGAAGGTCTGCTATTTCATGCAAAATGAAAGATACTAAGTCTGTTCATTTATACAGTAAGTTAAGTCAGGTATTAGAACCAAATGAGATTTTAGAAACAATCTGTTGAAACCATTCAATCTAGTTCACACACTGGATGAGATCCACTGGGATGCCAGTCTCTGCAGTCCCCTGAGAAGGCAGAGGTAGGGGTGCCCCACCCATTGACTCTGGCTCCTACCTGTGAGTTCTGGGGTGGGCAGAACTCATAGGAAGAAGCCTTGCTTCTCCTGTGCTGGGCACTACAGCTGCAGAGTGAGGGCTGCTCACTGCAAGTCCTGGGATGAAGGGCACCAGAGTTCCCCACATTTGGTGTGAGGGGAGCTTAGATGGGAAGCACCTGGCAAGAGCAAGAAGTGGACCTCGTTGTCCTGGTGGCCTGCATGAGTGTGTCCGGGTTGCTGCAAACCATAGCAGAATCTACCTCCATGCTGTGCCTGACACTCAGAACTGCTGGGGCCAAACCTGCCCATGGGGAGGATACAGGAGGGGGAGGGGTTAATGATGAGGCTCATGTTGTGTAGGCTGGGAGCAGCCTTAGAAGGAGACGTGTTTTCAGTCATGTAACCGGGTCTGCCTACGTTAAGGTGAGAAATGCCATCTGCCCTCCTGGTTGAGGGTGGCTTGTTCTCCTTCCTGCTGTTCCTTCTCTCTCATCCCCAAGGGCCCCATCTTTCTTCTTTGTCTCCATTACTGGTCTCTTCCTATTGCATGTTCATGCTATGTTTCTCACTCACTGAAAACAGAAAATTATAGACACTAGGAAGGGACTGAAGGGCAGGTTGGCTGTGGAGGGCTTTTGTGGAAGCAGAGGGCCAGGTGGACTTTCACAGTCACATCTTCTTTAGGGGGGAGAAAGTTTTCGGGGTGGCTGAGTGAGTTTTGTAAAGGAGAATAGTGGGCATTCAAAATTCAGTTTAGATCAGGCTTGGCTTTCTCTATATGTATTCCTACCTAGAATTGTTATGAGATGAGCCTTTCCCAGAAATTACCAATGAAACACTAGCTACAGACGATGTTTTGTAAATAACTGATTGGTTATAAAGGGGACTGCGGCCAGACCTGAATGTCCACTCTGAAGTTCCCAGCAAGTCTCTGCCTTCAGTTGAGACTTGTAGCAGCTCAGAACAGAAAGAATCTATTGCAAGGAAGGGCAGCTGTGCTCAAGGTTAGAAGCGTGCTCAGAACTTCCTCACAAACCCGTGGGATGAAGGAAGCCGGGGGTCTTATGAGTCCCATAACTATGTACCTGTATAATCTATGTAGTCGCACGACACAGTGCTAAAGAGCTACCTAGGCTTTGGGATGAAAACTTAATTTTTGTTCTGGTTTTTCCAGTTTGTATCTTGGTGACCTGAGGAATATTCCTAATGCCTCTAAGCTTCAGTCTGATGTTTACAAAGTGGGGATGATAAATGGGCCCTTGCCTTCGAGTTCTGTAGGGGGTTAAATGTGAAGATTATTGAGAAGAAAATATGCCCTCTGAGCGGGGCCTGAGATGCTCCCTGGGGAATCCCCCTGCCATTCGAGGAGCCCACCTCTACGGTTCCTGAACATGCACCCCTTTCCCTGGACACACAGCCGGGTGACATTTCTCAGCTTCTGTGACAGTTGGATGTGGCTACGTGCCTGAATATTAGCCAATGAGATGAGAGTAGAATTAAGGCGTGCCCCATCCAGCCCTGTCCCTCAGAACCCCACCCACAGTCTTGTGTCACTTCCCCTGCACTGTATGCCTCGGCTGAGCATGGAAGGCATGTAGGTGCTTGAAGGTGGTGGAGCTGTGACCTGAGAGGAGACTGCATCAGTGACCTAGAAGAGAGACCCTGTTAGACTAGAGCATCGTTCTAACTCTGTGAAAAGACAATACAACTTATCTTGCTTTAGCCAGGACTCCTGTCTCCATGCATTTGGAGCAACAGCTAGTCTGACATCCCTTTATAATCCAGCACCCCACTGCTCTGACGAGGAGGGCCGGTGATGGATCTTTTCATTGCCGGGTGGGGCCTTCCCCCCATGACCAGTTGTGCCTGGTGATGATGAGGCCTGTGTTCTGAAAGTTTGCTGGCTCCAACTTAAAATGCAATTTCAACACCTTAGGGCACATATAAGCCAAATCCCCAGTAGAGGTTGGGGACTACTGACTACAGTGTAGAAGTTTAGAAGGCAAAGTGCCAACTATATGACTGAACTTCAAACAGAGACAATGATGTGACCTACCTCAGATACACCTCTTGTGAATAATCATCACTGTCACCACCACTTCACATTCATCTTTCTTTTCATTATCATCACCGTCATTACCACCACTACCACCATCACCACCATCACCATCATCACTATCATCCTCATGACTAAATCTACACACTTGTGTGTTCACTCACTAAACAGATTTTGAGCAGCTACCAGGCGCAGGACATGGTCCATGCTCTGGGGAATCCTATATTAGGGAAGGGAATTATCAATAAACACATAATCCAGGGAACGTGGGAGGGAGGTTTTTGTTGTAATAAGTGCTATAAAGAAATAAAGCAGAATAAAGGCACTGTGGAGGATCTGTTATTTTAAAGGGTGGCAGGAAGGGATCTCTAAGCACAGACCTGGGGTCGAGGTGAAGCATAGTTCTGTCAGTTCTGTCGTGATGGACAAGCATTTGACATCAGTACTGTCAATATGCGGGCCATCTCCATCGCCAATGCTGGAAGTGATCATGTGTTGTGTTTTTCAAATTCTCTCTCTCTCTCTCTCTCTCTCTCTCTCTCTCTCTCTCTCTCTCTCTCTTTCTAGGGGCTGAACCCAGGGTATTCTACTACTGAGTTACATCCCCATTGCTTTTTATTTTTGTTTGAAGACAGGGTCTCACTAAGTTGCTATGGTTACAGTGTGGAGCTTTCCTAATTGACCGCTTTCACTTAATAATATGCATTGAAGTTTTCCACATGTCTTTTCATGACTTGATGACCCATTAACTCATTTTTCTTTTGCATTGAGTAACATTCCATTTTCTGGATACAACACCACTTATTTATCATTTACTGGAGGACATTTGATTGCTTCCAAACCTTAGTAACTATGGATGATATTTCTCCAAACAACTGTGTGCTGGTTTTGTGTGGACACAGTGTTCAATCAATGTGGGTAAATACCAACGAGCAAAACAGCCGGTTGTGTGGTCAGAGCATAGTCACTTGGGTAATAAGCTGTCAAACTCTCTTCCAAAGTGATTGCACACTGGGTTCTCCCACCAGGAGCTGCTGAGCGCTCTGGCCCTCCACCTCTTCACCAGCACCTGCTCTTACAGGTTCTTTGGCTCTGGGCTGTTCCAGTTGGTGTGCAGGGCTTCTCGGTGGTGCTGTGGCTTGAGATTCCTGTTGCCCTGGGACGTGGAACATCCATTCACGAGCTCACTGGCGATCTGATATGCTCCTCATTTTTAAACCAGGCTGTTTCTTTTCTTATTGATGATTTTTAATAATTTTTTGCATATTTGGATAACAAGTCTCTCTGAAATGTATCTTTTGCAAATACTTCCTGCCAGCCCATGGCCTGCATTCTTATTTTATTGACAGTGTTTTCCAAAGGGCACGTTTAATTTTAATGAAATCCAGCTCACTCGTTTTCTTTTCTTGGTCATTCTTGAGTGTTGAATCTGAAATGTTGTCACCACACCCAAAGCCATCTAGCTTTTCTCCTATGTTATCTTCTAGGAGTTTCAAGTTCACATTTAGGTATAATCATCCTGAGTTAATGTTCTGGAAAAGTGCAAGTCTGTGTTTAGATTCTTTTCTATTTTTCATTTGCATGTGGAAGTCTAGATGTGCTCACGCCATTTGGTGAAAAGACGGATCTCTTCTCCCCATTGCGTTGCCTTGCTTCCTTGTCAAAGATCAATTGATCATATTTACATGAGGCCCCAAAGCTTTTTTTCCTTCATAAGTAATTGTCTTCAGGAATTATGTTATAGTCATGAAAAACAGACTAATGCACACAGTTATTGGGTGGTAGTGGTAGGATACACACCTGGATCCATGTGATATAGGTTCTCCACAGAAGTATTGAGCTTTCCTTGAAACTCCTTCACACACCATCCCCACTCATTACTCCCGCTTAACGTTAACTGTTACCAATCGCCTCTGCCCCACACACTGTAAAAAGCATTCCCAGCTTTGCTCATCCCACCCCTCCCCAAAGAAGAGTGAGGGCCGACCAGGATTTGTTGGTATTTCTTACTCTCTTAGTCCCTTTAGGGAAGGATCTAGTTGGTTTGTCCCAGAGGTCAGCACAAGGCTCCACCCAGAGATGGTGACAAGGAGGTAGTACTGGAACACATCACCCATTGAGGGTTTCTTCGTCATTCGGGGGTGGGAGGGCTCTGGAGAGGCTGGTGCTTGGCACTGAGTCCTGTCTCAGGCGGTCTGTGGTGTGACCTTCACAGGGCTTCAGGGGTGCCGTGGTCTCTTTCAAGGGAGCCTCAAGCACACGGGCTCTTCCTCTGCTCCATTGTTCTTGAGGAAATGGAGATGGAGCCTGTGAAGGTAGGCCATGGGTCCCTGCACCGACATGGGGAGAGGGCCCAAGAGCTTCTTAGACCTAAAGCCACTGAACTGTAAAGATGGCTGAGCAGGGACAATAGTTAGAAGGAACAAAATCAGTAGAAATTGAACGCTTTTTGATTTACTAACTCCCTTTTTATTTTAAGTAACATACATTCCAAACCCTACTAAAAGCCCCTCTATTTCTTCTACAAAATTAAACAAAACCCAATCTGGACTGTAACGTAAAAAGCAGGGCCCTAAAGCGAGATCAGGAACACTGTTATCTGCCTCTGAAACCTCATCTGCTTCCCACCTGATGGAAAGCAAGCAGGCTTTCAAAGCCACGGGGCGGTGAGTCTCTGGAGATGTTAGAATTTCCACTTTGAAAGGATGTTTCCTCCAACTTCTATCATGAAGCAGTGAAATCGTCACCGTCCCTAACCACCATGAATGAGACCTTCCCCCATCCACGAGAAACAGGGGAGCTGCAAGTTAGGCTCCTGGGGAGGAGCTGGAGCTGAGAGAGCCTCCAGCTGGTATGAGATGGCGCACAGGTGAGGGGCAGAGACATGGTGGCGAGGTGACAGGAGAGCCCCCCAGCCCACCTCTCCCACACCAGTGCTCTCCCCACAGCCCCCAGTGGGCTTCCTGCAGGGGCAGCTCACAGTGGGACACCAGAATACAGTCTGCCTTTAAATATGGGAATCATTCCCAAAATGTCTTTGTGGGCAGCTGGTGAGGCACAAAATAAACACAGGTCTATTTGCAAGTAAGCAGGAATTAGCATAATCGGCAGCTGCAGTGTCACCCATGGACACAGAGATCCAGAGAACCTCCTTTCTTCTGAAGCAGAGTAGGAGACGGGATCTGCATGGCATAATGAGTTACTTGCCCCCGCGAGTGTCCTGCAGACCCCACCGGCTCCCAGCATGTGCATCCTCCAAGGCTTCCAATTCAAACAGAAAATAGCTCAAGGACCTAATGTAGCATGCCAGGGGTTAAAAATAAGTTTCCCTTGTGCAGAATGAATTTTTTTAAAAGAGTGTTTTTATTTTCCACTGTCCAAAATGTAATAGGTAATTTTTAGTCATCTATGAAAAAAGGTTTGTAAAAACCTCCTCTATTTTGTCACCAGGAGAAAAATGTAAGAGCAAACAAAGGGGCACCTGGGAAACGAGAGCTTTAGATTTTCCTCTGGGGAAGGCCAGCCAGTGGGCCACACAGACCACGTTTCCAAGCCCGGGAAAGGCAGACTGGATGCTCAATATTTAGAACTGGACATCACACTGGCTGACCACAAGATTTTTTTCTTTGCAGTCCCAGCCTCCACCTCTTGGTGCTGGAGTAGCTGAAAATGAGATTATTTGCACACTCAAGACAAGTATGTACTCACCTCAGCAGAGGAGGGAGCAATGCTTAAAGTAGCTTTTTATTGATCAAAAACCTGTGATAGCAAATGGCTGTGGAGGGCAGACAGGGCTGTAATCAATCAGTGAGCTGTTTCTCTCTCTCTCTCTGCCTTTAGCCCCCATCTCCTTCAAACTCCATTTCTTAACCTATGGACTGGTAAATACCTCTTGGCTGCAAATTTCTGAGTTTGGAAGCTTGTCATGAAGATGCTTTATTCACAACAAACTTTTGCAAAATCCAATTACTGTATCAGATTCCATCAAAATAAAGGAGCTTTCCTAAAAGTCTGTCTCGGCTCATTTTTGCTGGAACTGTGCTCTGATCTCCCTGGCCACGTTCCACAGACCGCTGCTGCTGGCCTTCACCTTGCTGTGCTTCACTGGTTTTGAGAGCCGCCAGGTGCCATCAGGGCCCTGACCTCTCTGTGTGTTCTCCCTGAGTCTGCAGAGGCGGCCTGCCCCTGTCCATTCTCGCCTGCTTTAGGAATGGAAAGTAGGTCAAACTGAAAAATAAACACAAGCAACTGGCCTCCATCCAGCCCAGGAAAGGCTGGCTGTGCAGAGCAGGCCTGGGTGCAGCTCCCAAGCAGAGGGCTGGCAAAGCCAATGGGTGGTAGTGTCGCCTGCCCACTGGCTTGATTTCCAGGGTCATTGTTCTTTACAGATGCAGGAGGAGAACAAGGAAAAAACAGAAAAAGCTTCAAAATTGTTTATTATTCTTTTTTCCAAGGGAAAATTTATCAGCCGTGTGCATGTTCAGGGCTTCAGGCTTGACTAGTTTTTGGAGCTCCAGTCACATAAACAGGATTCTGTCACCTGCTGGGGCCTCCCTTACCTCTTATTGCCCAAGTTCCCTTCCCATAGATTTGGGAAAATACAGACACCTTCAAAGAGGAGAGAAAATGGATACATCAGTTCACAGTCAGAGGAAACTGGGGTTAAAATTTTGGTATGTTTCTTTTTAGTCATTTGTTCTTAGCAAAAAAAAAAAAAAAATGCATTTAGCACTGAGGGAACCACTGGCCTTCTAAGTTGGCCTGCAAGAACCTTACTCCTTGATAGAAATGGTCATCTTGCATGTGAGTGAGACCTATAGTTGTGTTTACCTATGTGACAAAGGTCAAGGAATTTTGCAGGCATAATTAAAGTCTCCAATCAATTGACTTTGAGGGAATCAAATGAGAGGCCTCCATGGCGGGCCTGCCCTAATCAGATGGGCCCTTATCAGGAGACTAAGGACTTTCCTGTGCTCAGAGGCTGGACACAGCAATGGACATTTCCTTGCTGTCCTTAAAGAAATAACTCAGCATGAGTTCTTTAGCCACAAGAAAGGGATTCTGCCTATAGTCATGAATTTGGAAGAGCTCCAGTCTTAAATGAGACTCCAGACCTGGCTGACACCTGTTGTCATCTTTGAGACCCTGAACAGAGGGCCAAGTTATTCTGTGCGTTTGTGAGAGAATGAACTGTGTCAGAGATGATCATTTGTGATGTAGCCTAAAAGACTAATGCAGAGACATGCCACGGAGGAATCACGTATACAGTGACGTGGGACCCTCTTGTCACCTGGTTAATGGATGACTAGCACTTCACTGCATGAGGTGCTATTGGCTTTTAATCCCAGGGTCATAGTCCAAGTGCTGATGGGATTCAGACAGGTAAAGTAAATTTATAAAAATAATGGGTATGGTGGAATGAATGACGGGGTGTCCCAGAGACCTGGAAAGTGGTGGCCAGTCTAAAGGGGACAATATACCAGCTGCAACTGGGTTTCTGGTTTTACTAATTATGATGACTATTTCTTTTTGATGATTTTTATTATTATTAATATTATTATTGTTTGATTCTGGAATAGAGAATTCCAGATATCCCCTGCTTTTTGAAGAGAAACCCTCATTCTGAAATTTTATGTGCGAGATAATTTTCGTAGGTATTGGCACCTAATTTAGACTTTATTTACCTCACTGAGTAAGCCCAGTAGAAACTGTTGGTCTTTTTGTTTTGTTTTTGTGGTGCTGGGGATTGAACCCAGGGCCTTGTGCATGCAAGATAAGCACTCTACCAGCTGAGCTACATCCCCAGCCGACTGTTGGCTTTTGATATTTACCTCACAGGTTTCTCATTTGCAAGTTACGATGGAACCCGTCCCGTGTTGTTAGATGCAGATTGCCCAGCATTTCATTATCATAAACAGTGGATGAGTGAACATATTTGAACTAAAACATTGTTTGCAATCCATGATCAATTCCATAGCGTTCAGGTTGAAATGTAAAAAAGATGGGTCAAGGTTGAAATGCAGGTTTTTTAACATTCTTAACACACAAAACTGTGAACATGGCCTTACAAATGGCTGTGAAACTTCCTGGCATCAAGTATGATTTTCTGTCTTTTCGTAACTATTTCAATATTAGATAATATTAGACATTAGCTGTATACCTACAGACGTACATGTTTAATACCTTGCCATGTACACTTGGCCCTCTGTATCCATGAATTCTCATGAGGATTCAGTTGACCTTGGTTTGCACATATTTCTAAAAACTCCATCTGTGCTGAGCATGTACAGATCTTTATTCCTCTTGCTGTTCCCTAAACAACACCCATTTACACAGCATTTGTGTTGTATTAGGCATGAGGTGTGATCTAGAGATGATTTAAGGAATAGGATGCACACAGGTTCTAGGCAAATGCCATGCTACTTCATATATGGGACTTGAGTGCCCTTGATTTTGGTGTCTGCAGGTCCCCTTGGAGACAGAAGAAGGACTACACTGTAGAAGGACTTGTTACTGGTGAAGTTGAGTCTTTTTTGCTCAATATTGCTTATTGGTATTTGTTCTTTGATGAATCATTTTTTCATAATCTTTGTTAATATATATTTTTAAATTTTTAGGGCTCTTTATATGTTAGAAAACTCACATGGAGTCCTAGCTCTATATCATATTGAAGATGTGGACATTTCAATCTTGACATAGAGTAATACCTCACCACAGGGTACTATATGTCTTAGGTGATGTTTTAAATTGACATATTCCCAGATTTGAAGCTCAGTATTCTTAGCTCAAGTGCCTAGATGACAATTGTCATCCTTCTGGGGTCAGTCTTGTGCTCAGGTACATGCTCAGGTCTTGCAAATTGGAACCGAGTGACATATCTGGTTTCAGCGAAAAGAGGAACCCAGAATAGAAACATAGACATGTGAAGAATTGGGGAAAGAAATGCTAAGAATGAGCCTTCCCCTCTGCTTAGGATTTAGAAAGGGGCCAAGAACACCTCATCTGTTACCAGGAAAGGCCAGGTCACCTACACAATCTAAAATGTTCCCGTGTCCATCAGAGAGCCGAGGTTTGGAGGCCACCAAGTAAACTGAATCTTAGGAAAGAATGGGAACCTTCACAGAGTGACAGGATGACCAGACCCTTTCACCTGTGTCAGAATATGGGATGAAGAGGTGGCTGTCCTGCAGGTGGCCAGGGGTGGCCAGTGAAGATGTTCAGGAGTGGCTAAAGACCATGAGTGAGTGGGCAGGACAGTCTGAAGAAGCTGTGGGCCCCAGACACACGGGTAACATGGAAGTCTGTCCCTGGACCTTAGACAGGTGCTGGGGGAAGACTGAAGCCAGGGAAGCTCTTGCTAGGGTGGTCTGGCATACACATGGGGAGGCAGAGACTGGACACCACCACAGGAGAAAGGAGCTCTGAAGCTCCCTGCCCAAATAGACCTGCCTAGGGCTGAGGCTGAATTAGGACAGCAGAGACACCCACATCCCAGTAACGAGTCCATGAGAAGTGACAACTTGTATACATAGATATTAAAAATGAAATAAACATACAATGGAATATCATCACTCCACCACAGCAAGAGGCTAATTATAAATGTGGCGATAATGGTTGCACAGACAGAAAGAATTCAGACCCAAAATTATCCAATATTATTCTCCATTTCCATTTATTTCAGTTTTCTTGAGATAGAAGACTAATTTATTGTGTCAGAAAGAAAATAGTAGCAGCTCAGGGCCAGGAGCAGCTGGAAGGACAGGCAGAGAGGGGCGGGAGGCTTTGGGGAGATGAAAGGGTTGTGTGTCTTAATTGTGGTGGTTTCCTCTGTGTCTAGGGTCTTAGGTTTTGCGTAGATGTAGTTGGTGTGCTTTCTAAAGACATAAATTAAGGAATTTGGAGCCCGACCCCACAATATGTAGATCGGAGCCAACTTTTTCTTCTATCAGACGCAGAGTCTCTGATTTGATATCAAGCTCCTTGATCCATTTTGAGTTAACTTTTGTGCATGGCGAGAGGAGGGGATTCAGTTTCATTTTGTTGCATATGGATTTCCAGTTTTCCCAACACATTTTGTTGAAGATGCTATCCTTCCTCAATTGCATGTTTTTAGCCCCTTTATCAAATATAAGATAGTTGTAACTTTGTGGATTAGTCTCTGTGTTCTCTATTCTGTACGATTGGTCCACCCGCCTGTTTTGGTACCAGTACCATGATGTTTTTGTTACTATTGCTCTGTAAGATAGTTTAAAATCTGGTATCGCTATACCGCCTGATTCACACTTCCTGCTTAGAATTGCTTTTGCTATTCTGGGTCTTTTATTTTTCCATATGAATTTCATGATTGCTTTATCTATTTCTACAAGCAATGCCATTGGGATTTTGATTGGCATTGCATTAAACCTATAGAGAACTTTTGGTAATATAGCCATTTTGATGATGTTAGTTCTGCCTATTCATGTACAGGGTATATTTTTCCATCTTCTAAGATCTTCTTCTACTTCTCTCTTTAGGGTTCTGTAGTTTTCATTGTATAAATCTTTCACGTCTTTTGTTAGGTTAATTCCCAATTATTTTTTTTTTTTGAGGATATTGTGAATGGAGTGTTTTTCCTCATTTCCGTTTCAGAAGTTTTGTTGCTGATATACAGAAATGCCTTTGATTTATGCAGGTTGAGTTTATATCCTGCCACTTTGCTGAATTCATTTATTAGTTCTAGTAGATATTTAGTAGACCCTTTTGAGTCTTCTAGGTATAGAATCATGTCTTCCGCAAATAGTGATAATTTAAGTTCTTCTTTTCCTATTTTTATGCCTTTAATTTCTTTCATCTGTCTAATTGCTCTGGCCAGTGTTTCAAGAACTATATTGAATAGAAGTGGTGATAGAGGGCATCCCTGTCTTGTTCCAGATTTTAGAGGGAATGCCTTCAATTTTTCTCCATTCAGAATGATGCTAGCCTGAGGCTTAGCATAGATAGCTTTTACAATGTCAAGGTAAGTTCCTGTTATCCCTAGTTTTTCTAATGTCTTGAGCATAAAGGGATGCTGTACTTTGTGGAATGCTTTCTCTGCGTCTATCCAGATGATCATATGGTTCTTATCTTTGAGTCTGTTGATGTAGTGAATAACATTTATTGATTTCTGTATATTGAACCATCCTTGCATCCCAGGGATGAATCCCACTTGATCATGGAGCACAATTTTTTTGATGTGCCTTTGTATCCGATTCTCCAGAATTTTATTGAGGATTTTTGCATCTAGGTTCTTCAGAGATATTGGTCTGTAGTTTTCTTTCTTGAGGTGTCTTTGTCTGGTTTCAGAATCAGGGTGATGTTGGCCTCATAGAATGAATTTGGAAGAGCTCCCTCTTTTTCTATTTCCTGAAATAACTAGAAAAGTATTGGTATTAATTCTTCTTTAAAGGTTTTGTAAAACTCCGCTGTATACCCATCCGGTCATGGGCTTTTCTTAGTTGGTACTCTTTTCATTGCTTCTTCTATTTCAACCATTGATATTGGTCTGGTCAAATTGTGTGTATCCTCTGACTCAGTCTGGGCAAATCATATGACTTAAGAAATTTATTGATGTCTTCACTATCTTCTATTTTATTGGAATATAGGTTTTCAAAATAATTTCTAATTGTCTTCTGTATTTCTGTAGCATCTGTTGTGATATTGCCTTTTTCATCCTGTATGTTAATATCTCAAGTTAATAACAAGAATCAACAAATGGAACTTACTTAAACTAAAAAGTTTTTTTCTCAGCAAGAGAAACAATAAGAGAGGTAAATAGGGAGCCTACATCATGGGAACATATTTTTACTCCTCACATTTCAGATCAAGCCCTAATATCCAGAGTATACAAAGAACTCAAAAAATTAGACAATAAGATAACAAATAACCCAACAAACAAATTGGCCAAGGACCTGAACAGACACTTCTCAGAGGAGGACATACAATCAATCAACAGGTACATGAAAAAGTACATCTCTAGCAGTCAGAGAAATGCAAATCAAAACCACCCTAAGATACCATCTCACTCTAGTAAGATTGGCAGCCATTATGAAGTCAAACAACAACAAGTGCTGTCGAGGATGTGGGGAAAAGGGTACTCTTGTACATTGCTGGTGGGACTTCAAATTGGTGTGGTCAATTTGGAAAGCAGTATGGAGATTTCTGGGAAAGCTGGGAATGGAACCACCATTTGACCCAGTATTGCCCTTCTCGGACTATTCCCTGAAGATCTTAAAAGAGGGATACTGCCATATCGATGTTCATGGCAGCACAATTCAAATAGCTAGACTGTGGAACCAACCCAGATGCCCTTCAATAGATGAATGAATAAAAAAACGTGGCATTTATACACCATGGTGTATTACACAGCACTAAAAAATGACAAAATCATGGAATTTGCAGGGAAATGGATGGCACTAGAGCAGATTAAGCTTAGTGAAGCTAGCCAATCCCTAAAAAACAAATACCAAATGTCTTCTTTGATATATTGAGGGCAACTAAGAACAGAGCAGGGAGGAAGAGCAGGAAGAAAAGATTAACATTAAACAGAGACATGAGATGGGAGGGAAAAGGAGAGAAAAGGGAACGTGCATGGAAATGAAGGGAGACCCTAATTGCTATACAAAATTACATATAAGAGGTTGTGAGAAGATTGGGAAAATAAACAAGGAGAGAAATGAATTACAGTAGATTTGGTAGAGAGAGAACATGGGAGGGGAGGAGAGGGGGGATAGTAGAGGATAGGAAAGGTAGCAGAATAAAACAGTTACTAATAGGGCATTATGTAAAATTGTGGATGTGTAACCAATGTGATTCTGCAATCTACATTTGGGGTAAAAATTGGGAGTTCATAACCCACTTGAATCTAATGTATGAAATATGATATGTCAAGAGCTTTGTAATATTGTGAACAACCAATAAAAAATAAATTAAAAAATAAAAGAAGACATAAATTATACCTTATTTGAATCAGTCAAAACAATGAGGTTGGTTTGCTGTTACCTGTGCCCAGGGACTTGTGAGCACAGGTACACTCAGCGATGCAGACAGGTTTGTTCCGACCATCATGCCAAGAATATGGACGGTGAGCTGGTAGCCCTGACCAGAAGTCAAAGCCATCAGAGGCCATCACTTGTGCCATTGCCCTCCCACATCCTTGGTGTTATGGTTTGGATGTGAAGTGTCCCCCAAGAGCTCATGTATGAGATAATGCAAGATGGTTCAAGGGGAAAGACTTGGTTGTCAGAGTCTTAACCCAATCAGTCAATTAACCCCCTGATAGGGATTAACTGAGTGGTTGTAACTGAAGTGGTGGGGTGTGGCTGGGGTGTGGGCATTAGGGTGTGGCTTTGGGTATATATTTGTAACTGGCAAGTGGGGTCTCTCTCTCTACTTCCTGGTCACCATGACGTGACTGCTTCCCTTGGCCACCCTCACCTGCCACGATGTTCAGCCTCACCTTCAGCCCTGAGGATGGAGCTGCCCTTCTCTGAACTAAGACCTCTAAAACTGAGCCCTCAAATCAACCCTTCCTCCTCTGTAATTATGCTGGTTGGGTCCTTTGTCACAGCAGTGAAAAAGCTGACTAAAACACTTGGCTAAGCTCTCATGCCCCTGGGCCAAGGTCCTTTTTTTTATTGAGTTGCTCTCTCCTGTGAAAGTGGTACAGCTGAGCCCTTTCAAGGACATTTACTGATGGTCAAGGGCCACTGCTGCCCACCTGGTGTGCAGAATTGGTGGCAGAGGAATTTGATTTGGGCCTATATCCTGAGAAAACTCTGATGTCTGGGTCTTCTGAGCTCCCACCAGAACCACTCATCAAGCTCTGCAGACAACAGGCTGAGGCTTCCCACTCTGCAGCTCCTGGCTCTCCAACTCCTCCCCTAAAATAGCACCAAAGGCTTCTGCACCACAAGGTCAGGTTAGTCACCGCAGCGACTCCACTTCTTGTACCAATTTCTGTGTTAAGTTTTTGTTGCTTTGACCCAAATCCCTGACCAGAACAACTCAGAGGAGAAA
The DNA here is from genome assembly GCF_052094955.1 of Ictidomys tridecemlineatus. Lineage (NCBI taxonomy): Eukaryota > Metazoa > Chordata > Mammalia > Rodentia > Sciuridae > Ictidomys > Ictidomys tridecemlineatus. The sequence goes on from NC_135478.1 coordinate 101,914,436, forward strand.
ACTTTTATCTTGGGTTTACTGTTATAGAGATTCAGTCCATGGTCGGCTGGCTACATTGCTCCAGACCCCAGGTGGGTGGAGCCTCGTGGAAGGGGGTGGGGCAGAGGAACACTGATGACTCATGGCATCCAGGAAAGAGAGAAAGGGAGAGGGAGGAGACACAATCTCCAGGGGTATGACCCCAATGACCCACTTCCTCTGGTCCCATGATACCTATAGTTATAACCCAGTTAGCCTATTCAAATTATTAATGCCTCAAATGACTTTAACCCACTGATTAGCTTACAGCTCTCAGAATTTAATTATTCACCTCTTACATGAACGCAGGAACTTTTAGGGGACACCTTATATCCAAAACATCACAGTGCTTATTTAAGCTGTAACAGTGGTTTAAATCTGAGACAGAACACTGGGTGCTGTTTTTCAAGGAGATTTACACTCATCCCTTAGAGTTTTTGCTTGCTTAGCATTTATTCTACCTTTTATTCACCTTTTCTTTGAGGAAACCTCAACTCTATCATCTGTAGTATTGGGGTTCACATTGATGTCAATCCACACTGTCATACTGGCCTGGATGATGAAGTATCCTTTTCCTGATGAGTATATGACCAAACACAAGTCACTGAGAGCCATCCTAGGGTTTTGCCTGGAGCTACTGGAAAACAGTGTCTCTTCTGAGTGTGTGCACTGTGAGGTCTGAGTAGATATTACCCACATGCCACATGGTACTACTGGAGAAGGTGGGGGGACAAATTTGCCATGACATGTGGAGAGTCCACCTATAAATTTATAAATCCAACACAGAAACAAGGGCTTCTGTTGACTTAGATTGGATGCCTAGGGCAAGGTACACCTGAAACCAATAATTTGAATTTTTACCTTCAGGATCCAATAAATTCCACCTCCTTCAGTTACTAAGTAGAGTTTCCCACACTTGCAACCCTTCTTCCTTTCTTCAGTTAGCAAGCACCAAGTTCTGCCATGGCAGCTGGGCCCTGCCTTCTCACTGAGGAGGTGGGTGCTTCTGGTCACTCTCTGGATGTTAGGAGGAGGCAGCCACCAGCTTTTGGGTTAAGCCATAATCAAGACAGTGTCCCTCAAACTGCTGTCATCTCGTGACTTGCTGCCTGCCAGTGTCTTTGCATTGCTTGGCTGCTGCCTCCTCTTCCCTCCCTTCTTCCCTCCCTTTCTCTTCCCCTTTCTCTTCCCCTTTCTCTCTCCTCTCCCATCCCATCTCTCTCTTTTCTCACTCTCTCCTTTCTTGTCTCTCAATCTCTCTCTTACTCATTCTTATTCTTTAAAAATTGGCAAAGGAGAAGAAGGGAGGTTCGATTCTTAACGCGTTCAGCACAACCGGGGTTCTCATTACGACGTTTTGCTTTTCCTTTCCCATCAAAATTTTTTAAAAATCCTGAATTAGATATCCCCAAGACTTCTCAAGAAAAGAGGTGCTTTCTAGTGAATCTGTGGCCCTTGTCCTCCAGGGGATCCCCTTTCCTGGTACCTGTGAGGAGCTCAGATGCAAAGCCTCACTTAGCCAATGAGTGACTGTCCAGCTCTTCTCCCCTCCTTAAGTGCCTCCCTTTCTCACAGGGGACAGTGCCCTCTGCCACTTTTCTCCACCTTCTTCCATAGGAGGTCATCTGGAAGTGTGGAAATAAGTGGATCATTTTAATTTATCTTCAAGGACTCTGGCCAGCCTTTGGTCACCTAGAAGTACTTAGGGGGCCTGGCTGATGTTTTATGTACTTTAGGAAATGTCTTTTGATTCTCTAAGTGGTAAAGTCTCTGTCTAGAATTTCTTTGATGTTTTGTTCCATGTTCCCATTGGATTTCAGATGGTATTTTGGATTCTGCTGAAGTTTTTGAATTTCATTTTCTGATTGTACATTTTCTGACAGCAGAGATGTGGGCTCAATTTGGAAATTTTAATTTGAACTCACATTGCTTTGATGAAGTGTTTATCTTCAGATGTCTTCTTGCGCATCTCCTGTCCTCCTCCTCCTGGGGTATTTGCAGAAGTGGGCAGCTTAGCAGCAGCATTCAGTGGTTGCAAAATGCTTTATGCCATTGGTTGGGTGTTCCTACCTTGCGACTCACTCTGTACTCATTTCCCAGGCACCACCCCCCCACACCCTCCAGAGGGACAGTGTGACACCTTTTATTTTCTGCACATTTCCACCAGAAGATTGAGTGAACTTACCTTCTTCATCAAGGAATTGGACTGTGCCTTTGTTGGAGACACCAAAGATGGTTCATTCATGTGCCTCTCTCTTTCCTTCCACCCTTCAGTTTCTAGGGAGAGCAGATTTGGTCAGACCTTCCCTGGATATCAGCATTCTCATCCATATTATGCATTAGCTTCTCTGAGTTTCTCTTTCTTCTTCTGGAGAGGATTTTAAGCATTTTCATTTAAACGCTTGGTGTCTGAGGGCTTTGAACTTGTCTTCTGGTTTTCACATTCATCTTTAAAGGGGAGCCGACAACCACGTTCCAAAAGAAAGCTCAGACCCTCTTTCTGGTTGTGCTTTGAGATGGCCTCCTGTAGCCTCACATAAAGAGGTGGGCCTGGCCAGATGTTCACTCCTGCTGCTAAACTTACAGCGTAGGAAACGTTCAAAGAGCTGGCTTCCGTGGATGCCTGTGGTCTTTGGGCCTCAGGCTGAGCTGGCCATGAGTTTGATCATTTTCTTTCACTTAAGTAGAAAACCTCTGGCCAGTGCTCTTCCTGGCCTCTGCTGGGTGGACCATATACTGACCAAGTCATTGCTTGTCTTTCTCTCCCAGGACACCAGAGTGACCTGGGTCTTGGCTGCTGTCTTCAGGCAAGGTCACCAAAGACCTGCTCAGTTTCTCAGGAAAGGTTGGAAGGGATGGGATTAGTGGTCAGCACTGAGGGATCCTGCAGCTTGGCCTCTGGCTGCAGGTTGCTTGCTGGGACCTCCACAGGTCACCACTAACCTAGTGGAAGGTTCTGCCTGGAACCAAAGAAGCACCTGGAAGCCAGAGGTGGGTGTCGCTACAAGTAAAATAAACCTGGCCAGATGAGCAGGTGCTGCCCGGCCTTCTGTGGTCAAGGTGGATGTAGATGTTGGGGACATGCGACACATAGAGAGGAATAGGTGAGGACACTGAAATCAGGGGTAGCCAGCCAGGAGTCCAGCTGACACAGTTTCCCCCTGGCAAGTCGAGAGGAGCCAAGCCAGTCCTTCTCCACTGCCCATCCTCAGTTATCGCCTGATCAAGCCCAGGTGGGTGCTCTGCAGGAGGGGGCACATGCCTGCAGCAGGGGGGACTTTGCCCTCCTCTCCTGGCCCAGATTCTCATTCCTGCCTGCAAAGGCTGTGTAAGTAAGTGTTCCTCCCCCAAGAGCCTCCCCTGGTTTTATTAGGGAGGAAAGGTGGGGTGGGGGGGAGTCTGGTCAGAGTCAAGGAATTTTACCAAGGGTGTTTGTTTTGTTTTTGGTTGATAAATGTTTTCCCACCCAACCTACACCTATGCACCACACAGCCTACCCCCAGACACCCCCTATCCTGGTCAATATGGGGAACACTTCCAGAAGTGCATCCCTGAGTGGGGCACTCACATGCTTGGTGTGGGTCTGTGCCTTCACCTCTGCCTTCAGAGGCTCATCCCACTCAACCCTCTTGGGACAACAGTAGAACCCAGCTCTAGGGCCACAGAGATTTTTCTCCAGTGGAACTCCCCAAGCATGGGTACAACACGTCACAGGCCAAGAGCTCCTTCCAAGGTCATCTGGAACCTGGAATCCTTTTCTATCTCCCAAGCCACTGGGCTCCTGGACAGTTATCCCAACCATCTCTTACCAAGGGAGTTGAGGATCAAGAAAATTCAAGAGTGCCATAGTCACTTAGCAGCGACCACAAGGGAAGAGTAGGGGCTGCACATGGTCAGATCTTGTTCGACTACTTGCTTTTTCAAGATCGCGTAGCATTGTACATGGGCATGCACATAATATAGCTTATGGAAATCCATCTAATGGATGGTGAAGGATCTAGCTTTGATAGATGGAGAGAAGCATCTTTCATAAATCAAAGATCTTCTAAAAGAAACAGACATCAATTTTGATGGCACCTGCTCGCTGTCCACAGATGAGGCTGTGGTGGGCAGGGTGAGGGCATTAGCATTCTTCTTGCTGATGTGTCTTTCCAGATAAGCTGTAATTACTGTAATTACTGTCTTTGGCTGTCCTCAGTCTGGAGAAACTGAACACACCAAGTTCAGGAACCAGGAAGATGAGACAGACAGAGTTAGCATGCTAGGTGCCCTTCCATGCCTGTGATTCCCCACGTCTAAGTCAAGCTAAGGGGAAGAACGTGCTGGCTGAAAAGGACAGGCCCAGCTGAACCTCGTTCCCAGGGGCATTGCTGCCATCGGGTGGGTCCTTAGTCCTGACAGTCTGTTGGCAGCTGTGATCATCGCTTGCAGGTGAACAGAAACCAAGCCCTCTGAAGCAGCCGGGTATGCTGACTCCAGGCTGCCCATCTGGGAGGAATATGAATCTGATGCCCAGCATTGCCCCAGGGCCAAACAGTTCTGAAGTCACTCAGACAACTGCCCTCAACAATTGCAATTTTTATTCTAGAGAAGTAACTATTAGAAGAAAATCTTTAGGTGGGCTATATTTAGAAGAGTTTATTTGAGCAAGGGTGGTCAGGCTGCATTATGGTCCCACAACAGAAGAGAGGCATGGATGGTTTAACTGGCCTCAGCCTGGGCTCACCCTCACTCCGACCAGTGGCTGCTGGGACCCACTAGCTCCTGCTGCTGTGATTGGGTGAGATGCCAGTGTTTGAAGAGTCGAGCTCTAGGGAGACTTCAGCTGGTCGGCCTCCAACTCAGGTTGCAGTTTGTTATTTAAAGACTCGAGTGTGGAAGCATCCTCAGGCAAAATTTAGTTTAATACACAGAAAACAGAGTCCTAAAGCTGACTCAGTTCTGTGCCTTACATCATGCCCTGAACTGTCACATGGTGGTGAGGACACAGCAATTTATTAATGACTCCATAGAGATTTAGGAGACCAAAATGAGCATCAAAGGGGGCCCACACCAGAGCCGTGCAGCTGCTGTGGTCAAACTCAGACCCTTTCTAGGGAGATGAGTTATTTTTTTTTCTTCATGGTGCTGGCACTGAACCCAGGGCCTTGCACATGATAGACAAGTGCTCAGTCACCAAGGCACACCCCCAGCTCCCTTTATACTATAACAATATTGTTCACGTTATTCTATATATATCTTAAATATTTACATACATAATTCACAAAAATAATGGAAAAACCACACTGCGTTGTAACACCCACATCCTCAGCACCCGCGCTCACTGTGTGGCACAGAAGAGCAAGTGTTGTGTGGTCAGCTTCTGGCCTCCAGCTGGAGTCCCCTCCTTGGGGCCAAGGGCGCCCTCACCTGTTTTATTGTCATTATCATTCCTTTTTTTTCTCTTTGCCCATGGTGCAGAGCTCCTTGGTAATTACTAACCTGTCTGTCATATTTTTCTGTCCATAGAAATGCCAACCTCATCCAACTGCTTTGAAGTTCAATTTTAATTTAGATGCAAACTACTCCCACAGTACCCATGGTCTAAAGGGAACCTGGGCAGACTGTAATTAGAAAGGGCCGAGGTTTTCCATCTGATTAGAATGTCATTGTCTTTCCTCCGGCAGACAGCCACGGAACCTCATGGACGTCCAACATTTTCATCTCTTCTTCTCTGTCAACTGTCCCTGGAGACACCTGTCCATCACACAGGGTTCCTCACATTTCTTTGTGTGGGTTTTATATTTAAATGTCGGTGAGCCACGGCGCCCAAACAAAGCCAACACACTTAAAAGCATACTTAGAGAAATAAATGGATATGCATATGTGTTTATAATTGTGTGTGTGCACAGAGAATAGATGAATCATGTCTCCACATGTGTTTAAGTCCCAAGACAACCTACTCTCTCGTAAGGGACTGGGTGACTGGAACTTTTTCAGTTCTGTAGAAACCCAGGCGGGCAGCGCTGGACTTCCATTGAGGCTGACAGGAAACAGGTGTTAACTTTAATTGAAAAGGATGTGGAACAGGCTTGGTCAAGCAGGAATCAACACTTTCTCCTTTTTTTTGTGAGACAAGTGGCTAGTTCTTCTTGGAGTATTCACTGTGGCCAGGAACTTGTCTCGGGGCAGAATTTTTCATGCAGGCCACCACTGCCGAGGAGCTCAACAAGGCCCCTGCCCTGAGCCCCCTGGCCTCTGGGGAGAGCCCATTCCCTTTTGAAACTCAAGGTTTTTAGTTTATGTCTGATGGATTTAATGGCTGTATTGAGATCTGGGGTCAGGAAAAATGTCAAGGGACCCCAGGGGAATACCCCACGCTCCAAGTTGGGTCAGAGGCCAGGATTCCCTACACTGATTAGGAAAACAATTTTCAAATATTAATATATATTTAAAAAAATTACAGGTCTTTTTAAAAGGGTGGGCTTCTGACACTGCCTGAGACTCCTTCTGGGTGGCTATGGTGGGACCATAATGGCCTCCCAGGGGGTTCTAAATTCATCGAATTGTACGGCAGGTGACTGCACAGAAGCCAGTCAAGACCTCCAGATGGACTGATTGTATCAAGGGTCTGGAGAGGCCCAAGAAAGCCACAGGAGGCTTGGGTGGGCAGAGCCTCCAAACCCCAGCTCCTCCTGAAGGGTTCCTGCCTCCCCAGCCAGAAGGGCAGGGGACTTGCCTCAGTAGGACAGGTGACATCAGGGGTGAGAGGTAGCAGCACACAGGAGCCAACAACAGCCTTCCAGGGCTGCAGTGGAGTCCTCTGTCGGTGAAAGGAAGGACACTGTGTGTGATCTGCAGACCAGCAGGGCCAGGGCCAGGGCCACACAGTGCTCAGAGCAGGCCTCATGCTCCACACGTGCCCAGGCAACGTCCTTGTTAAAATCCACGTGGGCATTAACACAGTGCTCTCTGGCAGGGCATGAGTCCCGGCTTCCTTCAGGTGCTGCTCACTGAGAACCCATGGCCCAGAGTCTCCTGGGTTCCACGTGGGATTTCCAGCAATCATGGGGATGAGCCACAAGCCACAGGGGCACTTCATTCTGATGGAAATTCGAGATTTGAGGAAAATGCTCTCCTGGCTGAAAATCAAGTTGGGAGGCAACAAGTATCAACCTCCTTTTCAGAGCCCAGCAGAGAGGGCAGTTAGCAGAGCCACATGATGTGACATAGGCGATTTCTGTCTTATGGGCTTGTTCCAAGTGGATTCCCTCAAGACACAGGTGCCCAAGGCTTTCTTTAGGTGCTGAGCTGGTCCTGTGTTTCTGCCCTTGCATCTGAGAAGTCCTGAGACATGGCACAGAGTTCCACCGACACCTCAGTGGGGGCAGTTTTCAGGGCAGCATTGGAGCCGGTTTTGACAATGAGAGTGGGCAGGAGTCTCCCAGCCCTGGCTCCTCCTGAAGGGTTCCTGCCTCCACAGCTGCCTTCTGACCCCTTCTAGGGCCTGCACTGGGTGAAGCCCCCAAGGGCTGATGACAGACAGGAGGGACCTACAGGGGCTGCACTCCAGCCCACATGGCTTCAAAGGCAGATGCTTTAAGAAAACACGAAAGGGAGTTGGAGACGGGAGCTCAGGAAGACCTGCAAGGAGCACACAGCTGGTGTTTCCCTGCACCCCGCGCATCTCCAGGAAAAGGCTCCCCGTGTTCAGCCTCAAGGAGGACATTTGTATTCAAAGGAAAAATCAAAAAGAATAAATGGGAGCATTTGGGCACCGCTTTGAACTTTAAAAGAAGGGTGTGAGTCAGCGGAGGCTGTTTCCTCAAGGAGCCGACTGGCTCAGATAGAAAGCCCTCTGAAAGGAGCCGGTATGGGCAAGGAAGGAGCCCATGGAGTGCTCCCCATGAGAACATCCGGGGATGCAGTTGGAATGCGCTCAGAAGGCGCCCTTCTCTCCCTTGCTCTGCAACTTGACTAGCTCAGCACTTGCCACTGTGAGATTGCCCAGACAAAGCCCCCTGGATCCTATCAAAGTTAAAAAGCCCCGTCCGTCCAGGCCAAATCAGACTCCTACAGGCAAGAGCATTGACTCCGACCTTCGGCTTCTTTCTCTGCACCTCCCCAGCCCTGGTCTGGCTGCCAGGGTGTCCCAGGTGGGCTGCCAGGGAGATGGGCAGGAAGGACAGCCAGGGCAGGCACTGCACGCCGCTCAGGCTGGCTCCCTTTCCTTGCTGAGCTTCCTTCTTTGCTGGGGGCCCTGCCAGGTTTCCGGCTCCCGTTTCTCTGCAGGCTGCTCAACTGACTAATGAGACCTGCTCGGACCAGTGAGTTCACCCAGGGATCTGACCTGGGACTAGGAGGAAACAAAAACATGTATGTAGGGAGGTCCCAAGCCACTGTGAGTGCAGAGGGCTGGATGTTTGCACCCCTGGGTGCCCATGTTGGAGGCCCTACCCCAGGGGCGGGGCCTTGGTGGGAATGCAGAATCACAGAAATGGAATGGGTGCCCTTCTGAAAGGGACCTCAGAGAACTCTCTCGCCACCTTCCTACAGTGTGGGGACTCAGAAGAGGGCCCTCATCAGACCCCAACCATGCTGGCACCTGACCTTAGACCTCTGGCCTCCAGGACTGTGAGGGATAAACTGTTGTCTGTTGTTTACAAGCCACACAGTCTACCAAACGTTGTCCTGGCCACCCAAGATGACTATAATAGTGAGTTTCGTAAATATTGGGGGCTTTTGTCCACATCTGACTTAATAATAATGTCACTGCACCCTAACTTGGGACTACTCTGTGCATTTTTATTATAGAATCACGTGAATTCTGAACCTTCATTTACTGGCAAATGTAAAGAGAATAATGATAGAAAATGTGTCTTTGGATTTAAGTTTCAAGGAGGCTCCCTGTCTAGCCAAGGGATGGTGGATGGGACCTGGGTGTTTCACAACTTTATTAAAATCTTTTCACACATGTTTCCGTGCAAGTCACGGGTGTGGGGATGAGCTGGCAGGTTCCCTTCTTCGTTTCTGAGAAAGTAGGCTCACTGGCTCTGAGCGAGAACCTGGAGCAGGAAGGGTGTCTGGAATCCTTTCTGTGGAGACCAGATCTCACGCCCCACCATGTCGGCTGGCACACTTGGATTCACTGAGGCTCCACCTGTAACAGGGCTGCTGTGCTGGCTTCTGAAGGGCAGTGGAGGTGATCTCTGGACCCAGGGGACTTGGATAAAGCCCACCCAGTTGGTGTCCCAGCTTCTCATGCTCCCTGCTCACTCCTGTACATCTCCCCCACCCGTCCCTTCTCCGCAGAGCAGGTGGGTGGCATCTTAAAGCATAAGTCTCATCCTAATATGTCCCCACCAAGCCACTTATCACCAGCCCCTGCATGATGGTGTGAACCCACTCAGGAAGTGTGCAGGTCTCAGAGGGTCCTGGCTGCCTGCCCCGGTGGAGGAGCTTCTGGGTCCTCTATGGGCAGGGTCCAACATGCCCAGAGTGTGTAGAAGCTAAGGAGGCTGTGTGTCCCTGTGTCCAGGTATGGGCAGGCTTAGGGCAGCCAGGTAGCTTACTGTTCAACAGGGACAGTTTCAGGAACAGAACTGTTGCTGCTAATAGATAGGCCAAGACTGCCCTGGGCAGATGGACATATGACCAACCTGCCCACGCAGGATGGAGTGCCAGCCTGGAGCCTTTGTGAGGACAGTCCAGGGGAGCCCCTGGGGCTCAACAGGACCCCAACAGTGAAAGTAGACAGATGGATTGGAAATGCACAGTGCTTCAGAAGGAGACAGAAGTGAAATGAACTTCTCTGGATCTGTGCAGGTCTCTAATTAACGTGGCAGATTTTGATGATTTTTGGCAACAGAAACATGAGCCCTTGGCCTTTATGTATGTGTGGGGAGGGAGTGAGGGAGTGAGGGAGAGAGGGAGGGAGGGAGAGAGAGAGAGAGAGAGAGAGAGAGAGAGAGAGAGAGAGAGAGAGAGAGAGAGACTGACTCTAAATCTACAGCCCTACATCTATCCTGGTGTTAAACCCTCCTGGAATTTCATGTTACAATCTCCTGCTACTATTTCCTTAGAGGTGTTATTCTAGGTGTACCTTGTCACCTGTTTAAATAGTTCATATACAGACAGCAGAAAATGCATAATTTTGACAGAGGAACAGGGCTGAGCCCTGCGGCTGGCTGTGTTCACTGTGGAATGATTTGAACTCATGACTCACCCACACGAGGTACCAGGACTTGCTGGAATATCAGCACTGCTGAGCAGATATTTACCCCCCCCCCAAAAAAAAAACATACCTATTAGCTAAGCAGTCTTTTAAATTAACCTCATGGACATATCCCCTGGGGCCTCAGATGTTTCTAAATGGAGGAAATGAGGTGATTGGATGGGATGGGCGCCCTGGGTTAGGTGGCAGCACAGGGGACCTGGAGGCCCATCTCTGCACAGAAGCAGGTGGGTATCTGAAGATGGAGAGGGCTGGGGTCTGACTTGGAGACGGTCTAAAGCAGATGGGTTAATGAGGATCTTAGTCCAGGTATGTGTGGCTGATTCCATGCCTCTTCCTAGAGGGGCCCTATAGATTGCTGACCTGATCATTTTGACCCTTGCGGTGACAATGTCACATGGCTAAGCATGCTGTATGGATAGGATTTGTGTGCGATGGACTTCCTGCAATGGCTTTGTGACCTTGGATGAAAACTGTTATAAATTTTAGGCTGTTTTCACTTATTACTATTTGCTTATTGCTCTTTCAGTTTAGAGTAAAACTTAGAGTGAATCAAAGCTCTCATCTGGTAGCCTTTAATCCCTTCACAGACCCACATCCCAAGCATTCCATTTGGGAAGGTAAGTCTCTCGTAGCACCTTTGCTCATTAGCTGATTCTTTCATTGTGGTGAGAGGATTTCAGGCCCTGATCTACCCTCCTGACACCACCTCAAGGCCACCACACGTATTGCTAACTGCTGTCATAGTGTGGAGCTGGTCCCAGCTTGCTCATCTTGTGTAACTGAAAATCTACACCTGCTGGACAGCAACTGTCTGTCCACCCTGCCCCAGCCCTGGAGCCACAGTCCCACCTTCCATATCTAGGAACCTGCCCACTTGAGATATCCCATGTGAGTGGACAGTATTTTCCCCTCTGTGACTGGCTTATCAGCACAATGACCTGTAATTTCATTCTTGGTGTTGCCTATGGAGGGATTTCCTTCTTTCCTAGGATGAGTAAAATTCCATTGTATATATTAGTGTTTTTTTTTTCAGGGTGGAAAGTGTGATTATTGTAAGAGACAATCTTTTCTTAAACATATTTTCATTTTTAATTAACCACAATAATTGTATATACTGTGGCTTCATATACATATACCATATGCCCAGTATGTAGTGGTCAGATCAGGGCATTTAGCATGTCTATCTCCTCAAAATTTATCATTTATTTCTGTTGGGAAGCTTTGACCTCTCCCCTCCTTTCCTCTAACCTCCAGTACTGGCCTCCTCGATGTCCCTTGAAGAGCATGGTACCACCTCCCAGCCTCAGCAGAAAGGCCATACATCTTTCTGCATGAATGTATTCTTTTATTTGCTTTTACTCAGAAAGTTCTATTGGCAGTCTCTACTCAATTATTTCAAATATTTATCTGCTGAAATCCTGCTCTGTCTGATATTTTATCTACTTACCTTCCTCATTCTCAAGGTCTAAAAACCTAGGACACAGGAAAGATGGAATAGCAGAGTTCACAGAGGGGCTCCTGCCCACTCCTGGGAGCAGCTGGGGAGCTTCCCTCTCAAACCTGCACATGGTCTGAAGGTGCCGGTCATTGTGGATCCGGAGAACCAAGACAGCAAACTCCCGACTAAAATATCAAATGCTTTACTCAGTCGAAAAACAAGATAGAACATTCCAGAAGATGTGGCATCTGGGTTCATTTTAATCTCCCCTCCCAAGACTGGAGCACAGGCTTTTATTATTGTGAGCAATCCAAGCTCTGTCCAGGTGGGGACCACCCACCATTAGCTGGAGAAAGAGCCACAAAGGCTTACCTGACTGCTTTTGTGTCCCACGTGGTACAGCATGAGACAGGAGAATCCCTGCAGATCCCTCGCAGGGGAGAAGAAGAGACGCTCTCAGTCACCCACATCGCAACTAGCCAAAGTGACATGAGCAAAATTTAACTGACCATTGTGTGAATCAAATGCAAGTTTCATACCGGAGGCAGCACACTCAGCTGCATGTCCTCCTGCCACCCCGGAAGACTGTCCATCACAGAGTGCCACACAGACCACAGCAATTCTCAACTGCAGAGGGCTCGGCATCCCAGGGAGCACATGTAAACATGTGGGGACATTTCTAGTTGTCACAACAAATGGAAGGTGTTCTAACATTCAGTGTCTGGGAACCAAGGGATGCTGGACATCCTGGACAGGTTGGGCATTTCCATAAAGTAGAGATCCTTCCCTCCACCACATCAAGTACTAGCCTCCTCGATGTCCCTTGCAGAGCATGGTACCACCTCCCAACCTCAGCAGGAAGGCCATACATCTTTCTGCATGATGTATTCTTCTATTTGCATTTACTCATAAAGTTCTGTTGGCAGTCTTTACTCAATAATTTAAATATTTATCTGCTGAAATCCTGCTCTGTCTGATATTTTATCTACTTACCTTCCTCATGCTCAAAGTCTAAAAACCTAGGACACAGGAAAGATGGAGTAGCAGAGTTCACAGAGGGGCTCGTGCCCACTCCTGGGAGCAGCTCGGGAGCTTCTCTCTCAAACCTGCACATTGTCTGAAGGTGCCGGTCATTGTGGATCCAGAGAACCAAGACAGCAAACTCCCGACTGAAATATCAAATGCTTTACTCAGTTGAAAAACAAGATAGAACATTCCAGAAGATGTGGCATCTGGGGTCATTTTAATCTCCCCTCCCCAGACTGGAGAAAAAGGTTAGTTTTACTGGAGTGAGGGAGTGAGAGGGGCCATCACTGAGAGCACAGGCTTTTATTATTGTGAGTGCTCCAAGCTCTGTCCCGGTGGGGACCACCCACCATTAGCTGGAGGAAGAGCCGGAGCTAACTGGGCACCTGACAGCCATTTTCCATTCCAGGAGCACCACAGATCACCTGCACCAGTGTCTGCCCTCAGCTGCATGTTCTCTTGCCACCCAGGATGACTGTCCATCACAGAGTGCCACACAGACCACAGCAATTCTCAACTGCAGAGGGCTCGGCATCCCAGGGAGCACATGTAAACATGTGGGGACATTTCTAGTTGTCACAACAAATGGAAGGTGTTCTAATATCCAGTGTCTGGGAACCAAGGGATGCTGGACATCCTGGACAGGTTGGGCATTTCCATAAAGTAGAGATCCTTCCCTCCACCACATCAAGGGTACCCAGGGGAAGCTAACATACCAGAGCCTCTCTGTCCCAGGATGGAGCCCATTAAAGTCTGACAGTCACTTCCCGTGGCCCCGCGTGGGAAGCCCTTTTCTCTGCCATGAAGGGCAGAGCCTAGCTCAGGGCATTTGAGTGACTGACCAAGCTACACAATGGCATGATTCTCTGTGTTTCAGGCTCAGTCTTTGCCATCACTCATTTTCCTTCTATAATTCAGAGCTTACTTTCTTCAGTGGCCGATTCTGTGCTTTTCAACAAATGCATTTAATTAGCGTGATGCCTCGGGTATGGAACTTGCATTTGATTAACACAATGGTCAGTTAAATTTTGCTCATTTCAGTTTGGCTATTTGTGATGTGGGTGACTGACCGTGTCTCTTCTAGTCCCCTGCAAGAGATCTGCAGGGCTTCTCCTGTCTCCTGCTATACCACGTGGGACCCAATAGCAGTCAGGTAAGCCTGGCATGTGGGCTGTTGTGGGGACATTTATAATCAATATCAGCCAGCTTGGTTATTGCTGTTACTTCACCCAGTAATGACTCCTCATTATTTCTGGGGTTGGTGGGTAAAGCCTCGGCTGGCAGTGAAGAGACCTGCAGCATATCACCCTCCCGAGGTGTGCTGACTTAGGAATGGAATGAAGCCTCTCCGCCCTCACTTTGCCCAGCCACACAGTGGGGGCACTGCAGCCTGTACCAGCCAGGTGGTGACTGACATCTGTTTCTCCCAGGCCGGAGGGGACGTACTTTTTCCCAAACTAAAGTGGAGGCCACTGGCACCATCATGATCACTGCCTGGAATAGCAACAGATTCTCCTGGGGAGCCCTGACCTCACATCTTCAGGACCTTGCCTGGGTGGCTGGGACTCCTGATTTCCAGCTTATGACAAGGACGGGGTGGTGCAGGTTCCAGATCTCTGGGGCCTGAGCTTCGAGGTGCCCATCCCTCAGGGCATAGGGCTCATGCAGGCTTCTGATGTCAGCAGAAGTGGCTCCTATGCCCAGGTGTCAAGCAGGTGTGGGTCAAGGCTGGGCTGGGGCTCCTGTTTCAGCGTTTGGTTATAGCAAGGCTCTTGATTGGTTGATTGATTGATTGGGTATAGGGGATTCAACTCAGGGATACTCGGGCACTGAGCCACATTCTGAACCCTATTTTGTATTTTTTTTTTAGAGACGGGGTCTCACTGAGTGTTTTAGCATCTTGCTGTTGCTGAGGCTCACTTTGAACTTGAGATCCTCCTGTCTCAGCCTCTTGAGCCACTGGGATAACAGGTGTATGCCACTGCACCCAGTCTTCATGTTTGATGATAGCAAGGCTCCTTGTTCCCAAAGCTGTGGCCACCCTTGCTGCAGCACAATGTTCTGCTAGGGCTGGATTTCACTGTGACACAGTGGCTTTTAATACCACAGTGATTGAGGCTTGAACTCAGGATAGCCATCACCTAGTGTAATAGGCTAGTGTCTGAAACAGTGACACTAAAGGCTTCTGGTCACATAGGTCTGCCGTGAGTGAGGAGACAGTTCTTATTTCACCACTGGCCTGAAGGTGCTGTCATTAAGGTGAGCGCTCTGCTCTGATCCACTGCCCGACTACTTATTTCCTTATCTCACGGATGTTCCTGGAAACCATATACTGGAGGTGGTGAGCCCTTCACGTGGGATCAATGCAGCTCCTGAAAAATAACATAGAAATGTTTTGTCTCTGCTGGGTTTCCACTATGCTGAAAGATATATATCTTTTTAATGTATTAAGGCAGGAAATTCAGAGATCCCTTTTTTTCACTTGGAAATTTTGTGATTATTGAAGAGGATCATAGACAATGTAGTTTATTTTTGTGGAGTGACAACTTCAAATCATCTCTAATTTTTTCCATTAATGCTTTTCTGTCTGGTAAGTTCGGAGGAGGTGTCAGTGTTTATATTTTTATTTTTTGCCGTCCACAAACCGTGTTGAGACAATCTGGGTTCTAGACAAGTTCGGGTGGATAGACATTTTCAGTGACTTTCTAGACTCCTGGGGTTGTGTGCAGCGGGAACCAGCTGGACCCGAGGAGGAGGCTGGACCTGGAGCTGGAGCCCAGGATGTGGCCTGAAGAACCCACTGTCATTTGTTGACAGGGCCAAGGAGCTTCAGAGCTCAAACTCTCTCACAAAACATTGTGCAGAGTGAGTAACAAGTTCAGGGTACCCTCCTAGCCTCCTTGGTTCCTGCTGGGTCTTTCTGGGTCTGTAACAACCTGGCCTCACGCTTCTGGACCAGAAACTGCCCTTGTGCCTTCCTCCCAGGGTCTCGCTCCATCCCCCTGGGGTTCTAAGGGGTAGTCTTGGTTATCATGCCACATAAACCAGGGAGAGCTGAGGCAGAGGAGGAGCCACTGGCCCCCAAACTCTCTAAGTTAGCGGGGGTGGGGATGGGGGCAGAGCTGGGCGCAAGCTTGGACAGGGCGCCTGGCATCATGGATGTCACCACCTCTGGTGCTGCCTCTGGATGCAGCTGCCAGATCCCAGAACAGCTTCTCTGGGGCCCCTTGAAGTCACAGGCTCTGGCTTAGAGCTCCACCAGGAAAGCTCTGACTGTGCCACTGAGGGAGCAGGTCTGTGTCCCTAGGGAGGGACAGGCAAGAGTGGGCGGGGCTCAGGCAGAGCCAGAGCTCCCACTGGGAGGACCACCATGGGCTGTTCATCCAGGGGAAAGCTTGCAAAGTATTCAACCTGGCCAAAGGTGACCACCTTAACTCACTGCAGTTTGCTTCTTCCAAAACGTGGAAAATGATAAAGATCATAGATAAATCTTAGAAAATAGATACAATGTTCCAGACATACTTGTACAGCACTCACTCGCATGCGCGCGGGCACACACACACACACACACACACGCATACACATACACACATTAAAAAGTAGATGTATTTCACATGTAACGTGTAGGTAGCGTCCTTCCACACAAGTGAAACGTGTAAGTCACTTCTTGAGGACATGTAGAGAGTTCACACTGGCAGTCCTCCGTGCACCCTAAAGCAACCCTGTGGGTGTTGCTCTCATTCCCCTCTCAGAGATCACTTAGACACAGAGGGTGGAGCAACTTGCAGGTCCCTGGTAATCCCTGGAAGGTGAAGTCAGATTCAAATCCAGGACTTCCAGCTACAGAGCTGGCCCCTGTGTGACCACCTGCAGCACTGCCTCCCTTCTCAGGCTCTGAGCCCCTTTGTCATTTGAAGGTGCTCAGAGTAAAATCTCCCCATTAGCCTCTTGGACATCCCCTCCCATGCACTTGCACCCCCTCTACCTTTTAAATTTTCTGGTTAGTACATTCAGAAATCTCCTTTTAATTACTGTGCCCGTGGGTATTAATATCCTCCATTGTGTTTGGTAAATGACATTAATCCAGCCTACAAAAGACCCACTGCATCTAGCTTGCTGTTCATTAAAACTTCTGTAAAGATATCTAACATCCCCCTTTCACTTTCCATAACATGGACGAAGAGCACTGAAACTCTTGGAAGAGAGGGAGTGAGGACTCTGTGATTGCACCAGGTTTACACAAAAGGCCTGAGATAGAATACCCCTGTTCCCCCAGTGAGGCCGCCTCCCAGTGTTAGGAAGCTCTCCATGACATGGGCACTGAGCCCCCTGCTGGCTGCTCTGAGTCCTGTTCCTGCTGTGTCCAGGGATCCTGCACTGTCCCTGCTGGACTGGAGTCCTGTGAGGCACAGCCACATCTCTGCCCCTTTCTGTGCTCTCCCAGAACATCGTTTGGAACCTCAGAGGCACCAGGAAGCCTCACTGAATTAATAAAACCTGTGGATACATAGATGGAGATGTGGTCAGAGCGGTTGTTTTGAACACCACTCATAAAGGCACCCACAGATGTGCTTTAGCTTCAAGCCTGTGTTAGGACCGTGGGTATTGGGAATCAGTGTGAACACTGAGACTTTTCCCTTCTAGCCCCTGTCCCCAAGACAGGCATCACTGAGGCAGGACCAGGCCTCAAAACCCCTGTAAACTGTGCAGCCCACATAGACACCTTGGTCTGTCAGAGTCAAGAGGGCAGAGAGATTCGGCTCCAGCCCTCTGCAGAGGCTCCATGCAGAGATGGAGCTTTAGGAACGTGATTATTAGGCAAATAGGAAGAAGAGAGCAGGGCTCTGGCCCTCTTTGTTGTGCTTCAAAAGTTGGAAGGGCCTTGCAATTTGATTTTGTCATTGCTCTAACCACATGGCTGTTCCCTAGCAAGACCCACAATTCTGGGGCTGCCACTCAGGTGGCTGAGCGTTGTGAATGTCAGACTGTTTCTGTAACTAGAATGGAGGAGAATACAGCTCGTCTTCAGCATTACCTCTTTATTGACTCAAATAAAAACCATCCTGAAAATAATTGCCTTCCATTAAACATAAGTATTTGGAACACATAACCTGAGCAAGGCGACCCAATGTGACTTGTTGGTGGCAGCAATCAGAAGTGAGTGAGGCCGTAAGTACCCAGGCACAAGTGTCCTGGTGGGAGAGGGAAACAATGGACAGAACAGCATCCCTGATGGGCTCTCGCGCCAGCATGGCCACTTTGCCTTGGGAGGGAAATAGCCCCTGTGGTGAGTACCAAGGGCCTCACCTGCAGAGCGCAGAGTGCCAGGCCAGCACTCTGCTGGGGACAAAGACTTACCTGCATTTTCTTGCGTAAAATGAGAGGAAGCCAGAAGCAGGGGTCTGACTGCAGCAGAGTCTAGGGACTCCGTGCTCAGATCTCCAGCAAGATCAGAGTCAAAGGTGGAATTTTTCCTGCCCAGATGTGGACACATTCAAAAACTCTGGCACACTGTGTGACTGGGTGGGTGCTGGTACGCTGTGGAGAGACAGCACTTAATAGACAGATGTCATCTCTGACATTATGGGAGTGTCCCTTCCCAGTGTGAGATGGCCACTGCTGACTTTCCAGTGCTCCTCAGCCCTCTCCGGGGAGTCTCATCTCCTTCTTCTGCACTGAGGGTGTGGCTCTGTGTCTGCCACCTTGCTGGAACCCCAGGTTTACTCACAGAACTTGGCACATTGTCCCCCCGTTGGCAATCCTTTCCCCTATGTGCACATGAGCCATGACAGCTGCAGATGTTCTCTCTCAGTGGATCTCCAGGGTCCTGCAAAGTATAACATAAGAAGAGTCATGTATGTATATGTGTGTGCTCCACATGTCTGTGTGTGCACATGCACATAGACTTTTTTTTTTTATTTGAAACGTTTTAATTAGAAAAAGTGTGCTTTTTGGGGAAGGGCCTAAGGTAATCCAGCTTGCTGTGTTCCCAGGCACAAGTGTGCACAGTCTCCAATTTCTAACTGTGCTCTTCTGTTCAATGCACCTGGGGAAGATGGGCACCTGGTTTCCACTCCCCGGGTCCACCTGGCTCTCAGGGCTGCAGGGGCTTTGCTGTTGCCTCTCATGGGTTTCTGTGGTTCAGGGTTCTCTGCAGCAGAGGCTCAGGCCCTGGAAGGGAGGGTCAGATTTGGAGCCACAGAGAATGGATTTGGGACTGCAGAAGCTACAGCCACTGTCCTACATGCCCAAGTGACTTCCAGAGGATGCCTCTCTCCCAACTTGCCTCAGGATCCTTTGAGGGAGTCTCCATGATTGAGTCTCCAGGAACATCATCTGCCTTTGTTTGTTTTAATCCTTTTTTTTAGACCTTGACTAATGCTCCTGTTATACTAATAGCCTACCTTTATGCAGTACCCACTCTGTTCCAGGGACTAAATGCTATCTCAGGAGAATAGCGCATGATGTAGACATGGTTATTTCCCTTGTTTTCTCAGTAGCTGTGAGTAAATAAGCACAGAGAGGTTAAGTAACTTGCCCAGGTTCTTACAGCATGTAAGGGGCAAATTAAAACTGGGACACCAAGGCCTGCATCCTTAACTCTCTCAACCTTGCTGCCTCCTCTGGGATGGTTGCCATGTGCATACCTGTGCCTTGGATGTGGCTGTCCCCCTGACATTGTGCTATTCCTTCATGATACGTCAGCTTCTGGTTGAAGCCCATGCAGGTACATCAATGTGGAGCTGGGTAGAATGGAAGGAGTCAGCCTTGGGGCCCCAAACGTGCAGCTTTAGAGGCTGGCTTCTACCCACTGTGCCATGGGGAAACTCCCCACTTCCCCACGACCTTCCTTTGCCTTGAGGGAAAATGGCCTTACCCTTGGCCTCTTCTATATACAAACCAAAAGAGCAGTTTTCTCTTCCAGCTTCCTATTTGCTGTTTGCAGGAGTTTCCCTTTGACTTACTGTGTCATGATGTTATTAACATCATCATTCGCAGGTTGGGGGGCATCCTATCCCTAGCCAGGAAGAACCACATCGCAGCCATTAGCTCTTCATTAAAAATTCCCTAATGAAGTTTATAAGCACTTTTACATATTTATGTCCAGAATAAAAATGCATCATAAATTCAACAGAAGTGGTGAGGGATAGATCACATTCATATGAAAAGTCAGATTAAACCCAAGGCTAGAAATAAATGAGCTTAGAGCGTCAGCTCAAACCAAAACCCATGTTGTAAGGGGTGGATTGGCATAAGCTTCTGTGTGGATTCAGGGCCCCTGGATCCCTTCCTTCCCTGCACTTCCTATGGCCATAGATCAGCTGACACTGTGCTCTTTCCTGTGGCAGGTGGAATTGTGAACTTCCACTGCCCCAGAGATGTCCACCTTCTGTCCCCCAGAACCTGTGACAATGTGGGAGCTTGCAGGTGGGAGCTTGCAGGTAAGAACAAGTGAAGGACTGTGAGATGGGAGAGACGGCCCCGGAGAGTCCAGGTAGGAAGAGCATAACCACAGAGGGACTCCTGCCAAGAGAGGTCAGGTGAGAGGACGCTGCAGTAACAGAAACAGAGGTTGACTGATTTGACCAAGGAACGAAGCTACCTCCAAAATGTGCACAAAGTAAGGGAGGTAATTCTCACTCCAGAGGGAACCAGCCTGTCCACACCCTGACCCATTTCAATGCTGACTCACAGAGCTATGAGATAATAAATCCGTGTTGTAAGCCATTGCACTTCTGTTAATTTGTTATAGCACCTACTAGACACTCATACATTCCTCTTTATTCTATGTTCCCTGAGGGCTGCTTTCAGCCTTTCTCATTAACTTCTGCAAACTGATGGCCAAGGACAGTGTTTGGACCCACATAGGCATCCTACATATGAATTGAATGAACAAAAAAAAAAGACAAAATGAATCCATTTTGGCTGAAAATGTGTCAAGCAGGCCATAACTGTAGGTCTTACTAACCAATTAACAAAAAAGACCTGTTCTTTTGGTGTGTAGCTGATGCTGCATCCATCCAGCTCTGGGGGTGCTGCTCTCTCCATGTAGTTCTGGAAGATTCCATGTGGTTTCCCACTGATGGAGACAGCATGCATGACTGACATGACATGCACATGGAGACTGTGTAAGGTTTCAGGATTTACCCTGTGCAGAATGGATAGGACAGCGGGAGATGACTTGCAGGAGAGGCGTAACTGGATCCCTGGGAAGGTGAGCATTAGGCATCGAAGGGGAAGAGGAAAGGGCCCTCAAGCTTGGATTATGAAGCAGATGTCAGCAGGTGAGGAATTTCCGCAAAGGTAGTTCTCATGCACCCCAAACAACTTGGCACGTATGGATGGAACCACATTCCTCAATCTAATGAGTGAGTGGCAGAGGTGCCTCTAGCCAGCCATCACAGATTTCCCTCACCCCACAGAGCAAAGCACCTTTTCTCCCCCCACCACAGATTACTATTCAATTAATTCTGACAGAAACCAGCCCATAAAATAAACATTCCCTTTAAATCATACATTAGAATGCTGTACATGTAGAGTAAGCCAGGCATTGAAATGTAGCATGTTGACCAAGCAATCAAAAATGCAAAATAGGAAATAAATTTGCAGGAGCAGCTATCAGGAGAACAAATCCCAGGCAACAGAGGCCATAAGGCAGCTGAAGCCAGGAGACCCCGAATGGAGCGCAGCAAGCTCCAGGCAGACAATGGCCCGGCAGGCGAGACACACCGGCTCAGCCCGGGATAATTCTGCAGTATCATCTTTTGGGAAAAGTACCTTTATAAATTATCCTCAAAGCAGAGGCTTCTTAGGGATGCACCCTGATAGACTAAGTGTCTTGGTTGTCATTTTCATTTTATTTTGTTCTCTTTCTAAAACTAAATGAAGACAGCAAAAGTCTGGTCTGATCAAGGGTAAGTGCCTTTGGCTCAAAGTACTTTAGAAGGAGAGGGACCTTGAGTGTGACCTGCAATCCTGAGCCCACTCTGAGCCACAGGAGAGGAAGGCAGGGTGTGGACGAGTCCAGCAAGCCTTGTTCAGGAAGGCAGGGATTAGTGCCGTGACCTTGGCTGTAGATTAAACCCCTGCTCCCCCAACATGCTAAACTTTGTTGATTTTCCTTTTGTTTGTGCAATTAATCATTTGTTTGCAAACAGGGTTTCAGGTGAGGACACACGGATGAATCAGAAACCCAATCTGCAGGAGTTCGTGATCCCTTCTTTCATGACTGGAGCACACGATGAAATCCAGGTTCTGTCGTGTTTGTCTCTGCCTGGTCCTGAGCCCATGGTAGCCTTCAAGTTTGTTTACTAGTTATTTTTCTGTTTTATTTCTTGAGAATTCAGTGATATTGAAAATAGTAGGTTTAATTTATTTTCTCATCTTCTTCCTTAAAAAATGGATTTTGCTGTGGTGATAGAGGATAATCTTGTAAATACTTGCCAACGTTGTATTACAGTGAACTTCAGGAAGGAAGACCCTGCTGGCTGGGAGATGGAGAATTCGCTGCTGTGTTCTGGCTCAGGGTGTCCCAGGGCTCTCATCACCCAGCAGGAGCACCACGTCTCCAGGATGCAGCTGGGGTGGGGCCTACTTCTGACCAGTGCCCACAGGGGCCTCCTCCTTGCAGGTCATCCAGATTCAGGGATTCCAGTGAGTGGATTTTCAGTTGCTGTTCAGCTGCAAGCAGGAGGCCCCTGGGGAGGGAAACTTCTGTTGGGGCAGTGCTGGGCTAAGAGGAGGAGCTGACCACTAAATGCTCCTGGAAAGGAAGCCCTGCAGCCTCTGGAGAGGGAAATGGTAAATATACACCAGAAATCATATGCATCAGGCAAAAGTTTTGAGCCAGAAATTCTGCTTCTAGGAAACTATCCTAAACAATAATTAGAAAAGTCATCAATCTTCATATCCTAAAGGAGGCTTACCACAGTTGTATAGACAGGAACTCCGATGAGACAGCTGAATGTCCAGTGACAGGGTAGGAGAGAAATCAGCCTACCAGCATGAAGGAAAATGAACTTTAAGGAATAACACAAAAATGCATGTAGTGACTTGGGAAAATGACAGTTGCAGAGTGAATATTAAGCCTAGTTGCAAAGCAAGCACTCTGCACCGTGTGCCATAAGAATCTACAGCCACATTCATGTTTCTGAGTGAAATAGAGATGGCCCTTCAAACACAACGTTCTTACCTTGACCTTAAGGTTCCTGAGCAGCATGATGGTTTTAGAAAAAGGGATTCCTAAAGGCATGTGCTGTGTCTTAGCAGAGAAAGGGGACTTCTTTTTAAAACATTTTAAATTCATTACAGATGCATTAAAAATTGCAAAGAAGGAAGGAAGGAGTCCGTAACTCTTCAGTCCACTTGTCCTGATAACTAGACCTTGCATAACTCAAGAGAGCATCAAAATCAGGAAAATGACATCCTGTATCTTATATTTATGTTCTGCCAGGTCCCATGTGCTCGTGTGTGTCTCTGTGTATTTGTAGGTGTCTGCACGTTTATCATGTGTGTGCTCTGGAGTAGCAACCAGCACAGTCAAGGCAGGCAACTGTACCTAGCCACAAAACTCCTCACTCTTCCTCTTCCTCCCTCCATTCATGACCTTTTCCAGCCATGGTTGCCATCTTTATCACCTGTCCACATCTTTGCAATGCTATCTCACAAATGCTGTATCACATGCAGTCTGGAACCTCTGGAGATTGGCTTTTCCACTCAGGATAATTTCTTTGATAGTTAAACAACTGTTGAATGTGTCAATACTTCATTTCTTTTTATGACTGACTAGTATTCTTTTTATGACTGACTATATGACCCTGTGGCTACAACACAGTTTAACTCTTCACCCAATAAAGTTAGTCTGGGTAGTTTTTAGTTTAGAGCCATTAGGACTAAAGCTGCTAAGAACATTATCAGACAAGTTTTTGCAGATAAATCAGCTTCCATTTATTTGGAATTAATGCCCAAGAATGCAGTGGCTATGTTGTATGGTAAGTTTATTTTTAGTTTTAAAAGAACTTTTTTCCAGAGTGACTATACTCTTTGACATTGCCATGTCTGAGTGATTCGGGTTCTTAGCATCTTCATCAACATTTGTGTTCAATGAGAGGGGGAGGGAGTGAGAGAGAGAGAGAAGCTAGAACAACATACATTGAAATGTGCAGTCTTGAGCAATAATTTCCTTGTTGGTAGCATCATAATACTTGATCTCAAGTTATACTACAAAGCTACAGGAACAAGACCTGCATACCGGGCATCAAAACAGACATGAAGACACATGGAGTAGCAGAGACACAGAGGCAAACCCATATGGAGTCTTCTTATCCTTGACAAAGATGCCCAAAACATTCACTGGAGAAAAGACAGCCTTTTAACAAACAGTGTTGGGAAAACTGGGTATCCATATGTAGAAGAATGAGACTAGGTCCCTATCTCTCGCCCTGCCCAGAAGTCAACGCAGGGTGCATCAAAGACCAGGAAATTAGACCAAAAATTTCACAACTTCTAGAAACTCAACACTCAACATCTTGAGGCAGGCACTGGCTTCCTTAATAGGACTCCTAAAACTCAAGAGACAAAACCAAGAACAAATAAGCAGGACAGCATCAAATGAAAAAGCTTCTGCACATCAAAGCAAACAAGAGTGTCAGAGCCTACAGAATGGGAGATCCCTGCCACCTGCTCCTCTGACAGGGGATTAATATCCAGACTATATAAAGAACTCAAACTTAACACCAGAGCACACAACAAGGAACCCAATGAATAAGTAGGCAAATGAGCCAAACAGACATTTCTCAAAAGAAGAAATGCAAATGGCCTATAGATACATGAAAAACATATTCAACATCCTTTGAAATCAGGGACATGCAAATCAAAATTGCATTGAGATTTCATCTCACTCTGCTTGGATTGCCAGGCATGGAGAATGCAAATAGCAGTAAGTACTGGAGAGGTTGTGGGAATAAATGTGCACTCATCCAATGTGGCTGGGACTGCAAATTAGCAACCTCTCTGGAAAGCAGTATGGAGATTCCTCAATAGACTAGGAATGGAACCACCATAGGACCCAGCTATCCCACTCCTCAGTATTAATCTAAAAGAACTAAAACCAGTATACTATAGTGATACAGCTACATCAGTGTTTATAGCAGCACAATAGCCAAGTGATGAAACTAGCCCAGATGTCTGTCAACAGATGAATGGATAGAGAAAATGTGGTAGATACACACAACAGAGTTTTACTCAGCTATAAAAAAGAATGAAATTGTGCCATTTGCTGGTAAATGGATGGAACTGGAGAACATTATCTTAAGTGAAATAAGCCAGACCCAGAAAATCAAGGGTTGAATGGTTTATCTCATGTGGAAGCTAAAGAGAGAAAAGGAATTAATATAAAAATAATATAATAAAAATAGAAGGGAGAACAATGAACTGTACGGAGGGAATTGGAAGAAAGGAGGAGTGGGAAAGGAGAGAAACTGTGGAATGAAATTGTTCAGGTTATGCTACGTGCATGTGCAGATATATCACAATAAATTCCACTTCTATGTATAGCTATAGTTCATGATTAGAAACAATGAAGAAATAGAAGGAAGACCAATAGGTAGAGGAAGGAGGTCTGAGGAAGGAGGAGGGAAGGGAAGGAAAAGTCCTGGGGATTGAAATATGTTAAATGCCTTTATAAATACATCAAAATGAACTCATTATCATGTAGACCTAAATGCACTAGTAACCACTTTAATCCATCAATAAGTCTTCCTTAAAAATGGTTGCCCAAGTTTTTACCACATGCATATCAGAGCACTAATCTCAGGATACATAAAGAGCTCAAAAAGCTTAATACCAAAAACCAAAAAAAATGAAAAAAGAAACCAAATAACCCAATCAATAATTGGGCAAAGAAGCTGAACAGACACTTCTCAGAAGAAGAAATACAATCAATCTACAAATATACAAAAAAAAAATTTAAACATCTCTAGCAATTAGAGAAATGCAAATCAAAACTACTCTAAGATTTCATCTCACTGCAGTCAGAATGGCAGCTGTTAAGAATACAAGCAACAATAAGTGTTGGTGAGGATGTGGGGGAAAAGGCACACTCTTACATTGCTGGTGGGACTGCAAATTGGTGCAACCACTCTGGAAAGCAGTATGGCGTTTCCTCGGAAAACTTGGAATGGAACCACCATTTGACTCAGTTATTCTATTCCTTGGTTTTGTACACAAAGGAAAATCCACTAGTGTGCATCCACTAGTGTCCTTCTAGAGAGACTGCAGGTTGTTAGAGATGATAATACTTTGATCATGGAAGGTGCAGACAGGACACAAGACGTGCAATCCACTGTGCTGTCCACTGTACCAGCATAGCTTCGAGCCAGCGGGTGCACAGGCGTGGTGGGATCTACTGGTCCTATGGGAAGGGACACTGCAGGTGAAAGGACAGCAGGGGGAGGCGTTGCCTGCACAGGGTCATGGTGGACTGGGAGTGGAGAAGGCTTATCCGACTTGGCAGTGAACTGGCAGAGAGAGAGGGGCAGAGAGCCGGAGTGGCAGTTCTGGGCACAGACAGGGAGACGTGAGCCAATGGCTGGCCTCTGGTGGCCAGGATGTGGCAACGCATAGCCTCACCCTTACAGTTTGATCGCCTCGATGCCCACAAGCTATCTCACCTAATATAGGGGCACCACAATGTCCAGAATAAAGGTGACTTCTCCAGTCACCTGGGAACTAGAAAACCAAGCAGGACCCTGAGCAGAGCCCAGGATGAGCTCAGCTCCACAGTCAGAGGCCAGGTCTGAGCCCAAGCGCTGGCCCTCACCAGTGGGGGAAGTGTCAGTAGCACCCAGCCCTCTGTGCCTCAGTTTCCTGCTCTGTGAAAGGGGGTGGTATTAGCTCCTAGAGCAGTGAGTTTTCTATAGAAAACCTAGAATTTTGCCCTAAAAATAATTGAAGACTTCTGAATGGAGTGTGTTAAAGATGCTCTAGATGCTAGTGGGCATCTGAAGAGATGTTTAATAGTTACTCAGATGATGCCTAGTGAGGCCATCGTACACACACACACACACACACACACACACACACACACACACACTCACACACACTCACACACACCCTTCCATCTCTGGCTTTTTGGATAATGTGATTCCCACTGTCTGTCCTTGGTTAATGTCTCCTATTGACTTGGGTGGGTCATCCTCAGGATGAGGTTTGATCTTGCTGTGGCTGCAGGTGTGCCTCATTAAACCCAGCTCCTGTGAGACCCTCAACAAGGCCCACAAACCTCGGAGATGCTGCAGCCATGAAGAAAACACACAAGGAAAATCCCAAGTGGTTCCATCATTGGGCACAGACAGTGCCAGCATGTGCTTGGGTTTAAGAGGTTCTTGTGTTCCCTGAAGCGGGCACACAGCCCCTGATTTTCATGTAATGAGCATATGCTGGGATTAATCACTGTGATCAGTGCAGAGTTTATTAATTTGTGCAATAGCGTCTGTGCTGGGTGGAGGCTCAGCTAGAGTGAGGCAGCACTGGTCTCAACCCGGCCTCTCACACTGAGTCAAGGCCAGGACAGCCGAGCCTTTGGGGCCTAGAGTGTCGTGTGCAGGTAAAGCTGAATCAAAGTATCTCTGTCCTGGTTTAGCAGACCAGGACTGTTTCCTGGCAGCAAAAGCCTCAGGTGCCCTGGAGACTCAGCATCTTGGGTCCTGTGGTCAGTCATTTCCACCCCAGGTGGCTGAGGGCAGCTGCTCCTGATGTAGCACCAGCCTGGGACTTGCAGGTGCAGAGTAGCCCAGGAGAAGAGGATAGGACACCAGGTGCTGTCACACCAGTGTCACAGGACCTCTGGGTGAATGCAGAGCAACAGGCACGTCTCTGCAGCCAGTGTCATCCACCTACTTCCTGCCTGTCATGTCCTGGCTCTGGGTCAGCTCTGCCAGGACAGGGAGCTGGGCCCAGGGCTGAGTGCCCGGCACACCACCTCCTTAGAGGCGGGTTACGGGTTCTGTCTCCACACATGGTACAGAGGACACGTCTGTATGCACCTGGGGGGACACCTATGCCTGGTGCAGTGATGTGAGTGGCCCTTGGTGACAGTGGGATGAAGTGTGATGAAGGTAACAGGGTGATGAGATGGAAAGAAGGGGTGGGGGACGGGGCTGCCTGAGACAGCAGGGGCAGGGCAGGCTCCCCTGGGAGGGTGTGGGGACACTGTCCTCTGAGGAGGGAAGAGGCCAAGTGGGGGGGCGCGGGGGGGGGGCTGAGGCAGGAGCAGGCGTGGCTGGCTTCAGGAACAGAGGCACCCCGGTCACCCTAGTGAGTGCTGACCGGCTTGTCTTGTGCCAGCAGGGCCCCAGGAGGTGGCTTTGCAGCATTAATCTAAACCAGCTGAGCGGCAGAGCAGTCCCAGGAGATGTGGAGTTTGCTCTTCTCTCACAGCAGATGGAGGCGGATGTGTCCTGCAGGTGCCCCCGCTGACATCAAGGAAGTAGGGAAGGCGCTGTGTCCAGCCAGGACTCCGCTGAGCCCCCCTGGGTGCAGAACAGAGCTGGGCTCTCGGGAGGGGCTACTCACATTTCACATCAGAAGTGCTGTGGGCCCGCATCGGGCTGTCCACATGGCCCAGGGAACTGTGCACCCAGGCAATCCCATGGTCATTGTTGAGCCCCTGTTCGCCACTCTTACCCATTCTCAGGGCAGCTAGAAGCTTTGTGCCTATTTATATTATAATGAAAGGTGATTTTGCTTGTTTCAGTCTGTACTTCAATTTTCCATTGGATTGTAACTGAATCCAGCTTTTAGAACAAAGTGAGGCTCAATTAGCCTGTTGAGCGATTTTGGCTTAAACCCTGCAGGAAACCAGGCTCCAGGGGAAGTGACAGCTTTGGAGCCTTAGAGAAGGCGAATCTGATTACAGCTTGTGCTGAGTTCCATGTGGAATGCCAGGCTGATGTGACACTCTGTGGACATACAACACCCTCACACCTGTATAAAAGGCATGTGAGACCAGGCTCACACATGTGGGAAAACCTGAGTGCTTACATATCATATGGATGATTTATTATCCTTTTGGACACAATATGGTGTAATAGTCATATATAAACATGGCTCTTTTTAGATGAATGCACCAAAATATTTACAAACATAATGTAAAAGACCCTAACTCCAACCATATGTTACATCTGGCCAAAACTTTAGTGATTGCTTCTTTCCAAGGTTTTGCTTCCAAGGAGTCTTGTGCTGACTGACCACTTTGGCCTCGTGAGCTACAAGAAGTTCCCGCTGTCTCTGAACTTTTGAGCATCTCTTCTCAGGTACTGACCCATCTCAGGCTCCTGGGCCACATCTTTCCTTCTGAATCTGCAGTGACAGGTCCTTGCCTGAGCTGCCATGGATCTAGGCCATGGGCAGAAGCCTTGCTGAAAAGCCCTCTGAATGCAATAATTGAATAGACATAATTACAAGGCTCCATGCCATGTGGAATTGTAAATAGCACTGACAATGTAATTGTACTCATTTTTGATACAGTAGGTCACTGTGGCTCCGGCTTTCACCCCCCTCATTAGCAAGCTCATCTGCTTGTCTGATAGAGGCCCCCTCTGTGAGCGTGTGGCTCTTTGCCCGTGGAGACTACCAGGAGTGTGACTGGTGATGGGAAGTGTTTGTGATGGGATGCCGATGGCAGGGCACGAGGCCGAGCGGTACCCCAGGATATTGACATACCAGCCAGAGAAGCAGGTGTGAATTGTGCGAAGTCTGCTGAATCCTTGACTTCAACATGTGCATTTTGTCCACTTGGATTGCAGGAATTTCTTGTATTAAATAGAGACCCCAGGAAGCTAAGACACCTGCCATAATGGAATTCCTTGCTCTGTGGTTTTGTTGGGAGAATTAGATGAGCAGTATATGCCCATGATCAGAGCTGGGCAAAGGGTGAGGAGATGAATGGAGTGCCCCACCTGTGGATAAATCTTCCTTCATGGAGAAGGTATGTTTTCCAAGGGCTGTTGGGTATGAGTGAACAAGGACACAGAGAGAGAGAGACAGAGACAGAGACAGAGACACCCCACATAAGTGCAGACTGAGGTGGGGTGGAGTGGGGGGATAAAATGCATGATTTCTTGCTACCTGTTCACGAATGCCGTGTATGTCCCCACCCTCCTCCTGCCAGGTCCCTACCTCCTTGTCAGTCACACTGGAGCCATTGACCCCCACCACCCTGTTACCTGCGCTGCTCATTACACATGCTGGTTAAAGATGGGCGTTCTGAAGTCCACTGCTGAAGTCAGGGCGGATGAGTGTTGGTTCCTCACCATGTGGCATTGGGTCTCTCTCATCCAAGGGGCTACGTCCTTCACTGTCTTGCATTTTGTGTGATGGTGTTTTTTTCATGGCTGGATTTGCAGGTCCTGAAACCAGTCCAGGTAACAAGCTTCCTGGAATCCTGCTGGTGGTTACAGAACGCTGACCAATTAGCCTGCACTAAATGGCAACAACACCAAAACCATAACCAAGTTCATTGCTTGTGCTAAATAAAATATGTCTGAAGTGACGATATAGACAAAGCTTAAGAGATAACAGAAATATAGAGAATAAACAGATTTTTCTTTCCTGGGATGTGGAAATAATACCAGTGTTATTCCTCACTGCCGAGTGGGATCATCCTAGGACATGTTTTGGAAAACAAGCTTGGAGCCCAGTTCCTGGTGCCAAGAGAGGGTTTAAGAGTGATTAATAGAAGGCCCATTGCCTGCAGTGTGGTTTCCCAGCTTGCTCCTTGGATGGAGGTTGGTTAGTGACATAGCTCCCACAGTCCTGTGGGGTTTTTCAGGTTGGCCTCCCACGCTCTACGTTTGACAGCGTGGAGGACTCCTGCTGCAGGGTCCAGGGACTGGGAAGCACCCATGGTTGGCAAGTGGCTGGGAGCTCCCACCCCTGCTGGCCCTGTGGGCAGAGGGGGATCATGGGCCTGCTACACCTTCACCCCACAGATCTTGATCTGTAAGAAAAGGGCTAGATCTCCTGGATGAGTCTGCTCAGCTCTATCAGCTCAAACCCAGAGAACTAATGTTTGGAATGTGGCTTCCAGTTGGGCCAGTCCGTGCAGAAATGGTGATTGTTAGGTTTTGACGTGAAAGCCATATTTCAGAAGAGGTCTAGCATGTCTTGTACTTGCAGGTAAGAGCTTTAGATTGAAATGACCTGGATTACAACCTGATTTTGATTGCTGTATCATTATTGAATGACTACATTAAGGTTCCGGTTTTCTGTCTGTAAAACTGGGTGATCATTTCCACCTCATAAGGCTGCATCACTGTTGCAGGTCCAATCCCCAGCTCTGTGCTCGCCAGCCACCCCCAGGAGCTAGGCACCCAAAGCTCCGATCCTCCTGTTCTACAGCTTCAGCCGGAGCTTGCCTTCCAGCTCCAGGGATTACAGGGCTGGGCCTTCTGGGAGACGGAGGCAGCATGACGGCCCCCTTCAAACCCTGATTCTTGTGATCAAGTCAGAAAGATCGCAGATATGTCCCTCAGAGTAAAATGCAAGAGTTCATCAGATGGAACAGGAAAAGGGAAAAGGGACACTCTCAAGGGGGACAGTGGGTCCCCTCCAAGAGGAGAGGGACAACATGCCTCTGCTTCCCTCTAGCTTTACTGAGGGCCAAGGACGTTTCCAGAGGGTTCTACTGAGGTTTAGCTCTTGACTTTTGACTGACAGCAGGATGACATCAGGCTTTCAAGTCCCCACTGCTACAACACCTCTAGGTCACTTGGAATCTTGCAGATTTTATGGTTAAAGGAAATTATCCTTATCTTCCCGAGTTCCAGGGTCTGGTTGGTGTAAGGGTCACAAAAGTTGCCGCCCTTCAGGGGAACTAGAGTTCTCCACATTAGCATTTCAGAGCCTCCATCTCTCCTGCAGGTAACAGGCAGTTTACTGAGGAATGGGACATGGCCTCTGGGCTTTGGCAGTCAGGGCTGCAGGTAAATTGCTTCTCAACAGTGAAAGCAGGTGGGGGTCAGCGGGGTGGGCCAGGTCTACAGAACCATTCCCCAACCTAATGTTCCCACCACCCATGTGCCTATCCCCTATCCCAGGGACAGCCTTTGTTAATCTGAGATAGTGCTGCCAATACAGCTACTCTTGGTGGCGAACATGGTCTCATTCATTGCTCAGAAGTGCAAACTCCAGTGTCAAGTAGTCACAAATCCAACTGGTCTGGGATTTTATGTATGTGTGATCGACATTGTTTCTCCACCCCCTGAAGGAAGGTGTGTGGTACAGGTTTATAGGGCTCTCCTCGTTTGTAACTCAATTTGAAATTACCACTGTGGTCTGTGGACTGGTGGCCTCTGTCTCTGCTAAGGGGTGAGAGACACTCCTAGTTTGTTTCTCTAAACTGAGGACTGGGGCTCTGTCCTCTGCTCTCTCTCCATTAATCTTGCTGATTGGAGCTGAGATGTCACTCAGCCAAAGTCAGTGCCAAAGAGGACGAGGGGTAATTCTTGATATACATTTATCAGTAGCTGCATGCTACTCATTTTCTTTTTTTGTTAAAAAATGCTAACTGCAAATGATTTATGCCATGGCTCCTCCCTGAAGCCCTGTTACTTGTATAATGGTGTCATCAAAGTACGTTTATGTAGATATTTTGTCCCTGGTTCTTCAGAGACCTTGGGGGAGACATCGGACTTGCACCTAGGATGCTTATCCTTCAGCCTGAGGTCAGGGTTGTGCATATGGAACCTTGCACTAATGACTTCCCCACACTCCTGGGGAAAAATTTCAAAGGCCACAATGTCCCCACGTGGCTGCACTCTTCATCATGTAGATGTGGCTAGAAACTACAGTCTTTTTTTTTTCTTTTCAGAATATAAATTCCTTTAATAACTATAAAATGATACTAATCAGGAACTTTCCCCAAATGCAGAAAACAACATATAGAAAAATAAAGGAAAATATCCAAATGAAAGTGGAGCTTATGAATATGTCACTCTATTTTTTTGCACATTTTTATATTTTCTGTTGAACATATTTTTTGTACTACTTTGTATTCTGTTTTTTTTTCACCCAACTAAAAACATAAATATTTACCACATTAGTCCAAATTCTTCATAAACATCATCTAATGCCTGCAAAATATTTACTCTTTATGTGTGGCTTTGATTTCATTAGTGCCCTATTTTGCA
Source organism: Ictidomys tridecemlineatus (assembly GCF_052094955.1). Classification (NCBI taxonomy): domain Eukaryota; kingdom Metazoa; phylum Chordata; class Mammalia; order Rodentia; family Sciuridae; genus Ictidomys; species Ictidomys tridecemlineatus. The sequence continues at coordinate 101,947,323 of NC_135478.1, forward strand.
AATTTGCATAGCACTGAATGTGCTTTTTGTAGTATTGATAGCAGAACCAGCTGTGATGGCTGGCCTGATGAGGCGATCACCTGGGCCAGAGCTGGCCAGGTGTGGTGCAGTTTTTATCTCTGGGAACCTCACAAGCATGGGAGGGAGGGTCTGTTATGGTCACCCCCAACTCAGGAACACACAGAGGCTAACCAGACTCAGTCCTGCTGGAGCACATTTCATGGCCACTGTGACCAGGAATGGGGTCCAGGATGTGCTCTGTGTCTGGATTCGCTCCTGGAGGGAGGAAGTAGAGCCCCTTTCTGCTCTGGTGCCACCATCAGGACCCTCTGTGGGCAGTGCACACTGGTGACTGCAGCTCAGTGCTGATCCACTGGCCCCTGGGGACGAGGGCCCAAGCCCCCCTGACCTCCCTGCTGCCACCTGTGGTCCTGCGATGCTCATTATCACCTTCCCTGAGTGCTTCCTCTTCATCTTCACCTCTGGCTGCCCCAAGGGCCACTGGTTGCTCTGCATCTATTCTGAGCCCTTTGAGGATCTGTTGAAGGGAGCTCTTGGCTGATGGTGTGTTTAGTTCAACTCTCTGGATTTCTTGATCCTGGCCCAACAATCCTGAGAGCAGCTCTGACTTATTAATCCTTTTAAACTCACAGCTGGCTCTGCGACCCACACCATCAAGGCCTCCATGCTCCCCTGCTCCTCCGGGGGAACTGAGGCTTGGAGATGTGAAGTAAGAAGTCGTTGGTTACACAACCAGCGAGGGGCAGCCAGATCCACCTGAACCCACAGCCAGGACCCTGGATCCTCCGTTACGTTGTTTGTTTATCTACAACCTTGTTTGCTTGGCTTTTTCCTGGGGCAGTCTGAAATTCTGGATTCTTAGTATTTAAGCTATTGCCTGTTCCTGTGGGGTTGATAGCTCCATTTTAAATTCATCTTTCAGTTGAAACCGACTTTGCACCGTGAGCTTTCATAAGAAACACAGAAGAGCAAGAAAGTAAAGGGCGTGCAGAGAGAGCGCTCTAGGAGACCAGGGACTGCAGCCAGAAGCGTGGGCTGGGGTGTTGGATGGCTGCCGACGCCGCTCTCAGTGCTGCCTTTCGCTGGTTTTGTGACCACCGGTAATTTATTAAGATCCGTTAGCTCTTGCTCTTTGTCCAACAGGGACAATCTATTCACAAGACGGACATGGAAAGTAGAGAAAATGATGGGTGCAAACCCTGAGTCCCATGTTGGTGTGGGTGAGTGGCCGGGCACAGGGATGGATGGTGATAGTTGCAGACCAACCTTTTACTACCCGAAGGTGTTTCCACTACGTGGGGTCCAGGGGGTTCCCAGAAGTGTGGCCAGGAGATGCAAAGGAATGAAAGGTGCATTGCTAATGACTCAGGAGTGAGAACAAATGATGGCTCCAGGGACACAAGAAGTCAGGAGGGGAAACAAAGGAGGACGCACAAACACATCATCTGCACAAAGCTACTCGCTGCGTGAGCAGAGATGCCAGGACCCATGGGTGGGTGGCCTGGGATGTCTCACTCTAAAATGTGCATCCACGCAAGGAAGCTTATCTTCAGGTTTTGGGAACTCACCAACGCAGGGAGACGGTGGCATCTCCTGCTGACCTGATCTAAGGACCTAGATCCAAGCTCCAGAATTCCTACAGAATTCCAGCCACTGACTCTTTTATAGCTTTAAAAAGTCATCGTCCCACTCCTCACACTGACATAAGACCCACAGTGAAAGACGGTCCTATGGGCCAACATCCGCCCAGTATTTGAAAAAAGCCTACTACCTGGTCGACTTCCAAGAATATGTATCCAGTGGACTGCTGGGAAGTAGGGAACTGAGCTTGGCCTGAGTTCTCTGAGAATATGGGGGAGCTGAGCCAAGATAAACACAATATCCTGACTTTCACAAAGCTGGGAACATTGATGAACCCCATAATTGAACTTTTCTTTAAAGAGCCCAAACTTGCAATGTCTCTGACTCCCTTCCTCCAGTGTCCCCTCTCTCTTCTCTTTCTTCATGTGGTGCCCAGCAATCAACACCTCCTGGCCACACCGAATCTAGAACTCCCGTGTCCTCAGAATGTGGCTGTCTTAGTGGGCTCCCCAGAAGCAGGGCCAGGACTGGGGTGCAGGTGGTTAATCTGGGAGAAGGACAGACCTGTCAGACAGCAGACTCGTGGAACAAGGTGAAAAGGGGAGGCAGACAAACCACCGGCCACCTCAGACCTGGCGCTTAGACCCACTGGGAAGCAGACATCAGAACGCTGAGCCCTCCAGGCTTGGCGGCTATAGACAGTGACTCCCCCCTCTCATTGCTCCCTTGGACATTTTGTCCCCAGCATGCCCAGCCAGCCACACAGAGAAACTGTGAGAGGGGAGCTCGCAGGTGAAGCTGTAGAGGTGGCAGGTGCTGGGGGTTGGCAGGGCCCTGAGAGGGTGGACACGGGACAGCTGAGCAGGAGCAGCAGCACCGTCCATGGTTCTGGAACTTTGAAATTAGATTTTTGTTTCTGGTCCAGGGCAGGCAGCTCACAAGTGCTCCCTTCCCTTCACAGGCAAAGCCCTCAAACATTCCCCAGAGAGCTGGGGAAGGGCAGGCCGCCCTGGGATTCTCTGAAGGACACCTGTTTCTGTAATCTGACCCAAGATAACCACAACCCAGTGAAGACGGCTTTACTCACAATTTATTTGAGGCCATGTTATACATCTCATTCTTCATAGAATGAGGAACCAAGAACAAAACTAACCGAAGATGGCACTAGTTTTAAAAACAACAGAGAAAAGTTGTGTTCTGTCCATCAGGACACATGAGAAAGTAATTATGGCCACAGAGCTGTCCTGATTGTGTAATAACTACTCATCCTGAAAGGTTAATAAAATAGGTACTTGTCACTCCATTTCTCTATATGCTTAACAAAACACTGTTGAAATCTTAAGAACTGTTTGCTAATCTTGTTCTCAGAAATGTGCTGTCCCTAACTGTGGACTGTTTGCTAATCTTGTTCCCAGAATGAGCTGTCCCCAACTGCCAAACTACAAAATGTAACTTCTCTCGCTGCCCTCTCCATGGAAAGTATATAAGCTCTGCTCAAGCTGTTCTCAGGGCTCTCTCTCTCTTTGCTATAGAGGGAGCCCCAGCATGCTGGTCTCCAAATAAACCCACCCTTCTGCTTTTGCATAAGACAGTCTCTTGTGGTCTCTTACTCCGACGTTTCGCTGGACCCTTACAATCCCACCAGTAAAAGTAAAAGGTCACATAAAATATTGCAGTGATTTGTTTAGTTCCAATTCTCATGAGCTCTCCCTCTCTCTCTCTCTCTCTTTGTTCTTCTCTCTTTCTCTGTGTTCCTCTCTCCACCTAAATTGCACACCATGTCTTGCTGTTGACCTGGCTTGCAGCAGGTAGTTGGAGATGTACGTTTGGTCGTGGACTCTTGAGCTGGTTGATTCCTGTCCCTTAAGAAGGGGATCCTTTTTGTTAATAGGTGTGTCTGTAAGCGTCTAAGTTCTCCTGCTGGGGTGCACACCAATGTTGTTTATTGGGCTACAATAGTAAATAATGGGTGCCCTGAGATCGCTGGACCCCCTTATTTATACATCCCAGTAGTGCCAAGTGTTCCTGGTCCTGAGAAGCAACTCTGGGAGGAGGAAGAGCAGCTGGGGAACCCCAAATCCCCAGTCCCTTCAATTGCCAAACACATCACCTTTCTGTTGCTGCTGGCAAATCCTTAGAGCCTAAGAAATCGTGGGGCCCTGCTATATGAATCCTTGGGATTGATAAATGTTAAAGCTGGGATGAGTCACCAGGGGTCTCTGTAATCCCATGATTTCTGCCAACTACCCAGACCTCCAATTAATCCAGTGCTTTGAGCGTGGACTAAACATAACAGGCAGGAGAATTTGAGCTGTAATTTTTTGGAGAAATCTGTCCCATGTTCTGGCTACGTGGGCTGGAACACGGGAAGAAGCATTTTCCCATTGGTATGGCTCAGGGCACAGAGCGAGAAATAAGGGAGAGTCTCAGAGAGTTGGGGCTGGCCCCTAAATCACCTTGTTCTTCCCAAGTATTTCTATTCCATCTGCTCTGGATGTCCGTTTTCCTTGATATCCATGGATTTTAGAAGTTGATGTAATGGGGTGAATTGAGCCACTGCAATGGCTTGGGGCATGGTGACAGGAGACTCCAGGTGGCCCACACTCCAGGTGCAGCTCAATGTGACTTCCAGAGTTACTGATGGACATTCGTGCACCTCCTGTGCCCAGACAAGAACCTTGGGCCATGCCCGAGTCTGTAGTGTGTGGCCCGTTGTTAAAGCTGCCAGAGGGACTGGGAATGCTCATATCCTGATGGTTAAAATATCATGCCCTTCAAGCTTAACCTCCGAGGGCTTGTGGACCACGTTCTCAAAGGCAGCAGCTAGCATTTTAACCAGTAGCTCTGTTGTTCCATGGAATGAAGACTCCCAATCCCCATCCCCAGATGGGAAGCCTCCTTTGTGATTCCATATGCAAAATCACTTCCTTCATTTTTTTCCTTCCTTTCTTCTTTTGTTTTTGCTGAGGTCTATTATTTACAACTTCTCCCTTTCTTTAATTTATGAATTAGTGGTTTAGGCTATAATTAAAATTATTTTAGTCACTTATGACTGTAAAGAGTGAGTACACTAAAAGGGGATAGACAACTTCCACTTGAGAGTGCTAGATAGATGTACTTCCTTATTCCTCTTAGTTAGAAAATGAATGTAGAAAAACACAAAAAGAAGAAAACAGAAGATAAAGAAGACCAGCTAGGGAATGGGAGACCCAAGGAATAGCATGAGGTGAGTTCACGGGGATTTCTCTCTGCCTTCTGTTTGCTGAACTGAGTGCTGGAGAGACTGGCCGCATGGAAACACCAACAGACACAAAGAAAGAGAACTCCCCTATAGCCTGCTCCATCCCTCCAAAGGACAGGAAGGGGAGGCTTAACAAGTCAAAAATTTTCAACTCTGGTCACTATACAGAAAACTGTGGCCTTACCAGCAAAATCTGAATGGGAAGCCTAGACTTCTACTCTCCTCAGTCCATGATGAAGAAGCCCAATTGTGTTGTCCATGAGTAAGTCAGAGGGAAGCTGGGGCTCTCATCCTACTTAGTGGTAACAAGAGCCTGTAATTCCAGTGTCGATGGAGACCATCTGGGTGTCTGACTTTCCCCCTGTCTGGAGGTAACAAGGCACTTTCCCTTCCCAGTGAGTTGGTGCCAGACACAGCTAGTGTGGTGGGAGCAATATACCCCTGCTCAGAAATGACAATACCATCCCATAGCACAGCACCACTGGAGACTTGTGGAGCTATAAGAAGCACCTCTGCCCCTCAGTTAAGGGTGTTCCTACTGGAAGTGCAGTGGGCAGCTTGAACCCTGCCCAGTGATGAGCTTGCAGTGAGAAAGCTGGACTTCCTCCTCCATCAGGTAGAAATGGGCTGTGCCTCTCATCTCCCACAAGAGTGGTACCAATGCAACCAACAGAAATAGAGGAATTAAGCAATGTCTTTAGCACAATAACAAACGTGTCCAGGTTTCAGTTGAAAATCACGTGTCACATCAGAATCAGGAAAGTCTCCACTTAAATGAGAAAAGGCAGATACCATTGGCAAGATGGAGCAGATGTGAGAATTCTCTGACCAGGATCTTAAAGTAGGTGTCCTGAAAACACTTCAGAGACCAATTATGAATGTGCTTAAAACAAGCAAAATGTGGAAGATATAAAGAAGAACCAAATAAACTTTAGGATCAACAAATTAAAAAATAAAATAAAATAAAAATTGGCAGAAATAAAGTAAGAGATGCATTCAGTAGCAGAATAGAGGGGACAGGGAAAGAATCATTGAAACTGAGGCTAGAACAGTAGAAATGACCCAATCTGAACAGAGCTCAGAGAGGATAAAACAGACTAAAATCAGAAAGAGAATGGAGTCTTGAAATCATTTAAATAAATAATGTCTGAAATTCCCCCAAATTTGGAAAAACAAAACATAAAACTATAGACTCAAGAGGAAGAGAAAGCCCCAAGGAGGATAAAAATCAAATAAATATACTGCAAGATAACCATACTCAAATTTCTGAGAACTCAACAGAATGAAGAGAAAGAAAATCTGGGAAAGGGTAAGAGAGAATAAGCACTTTACCTCTGGGAAGGACCATTTGAATGATGGCATATTTCTCTTCAGAAGCCACCAAAGCCAGAAGAAAGTGGCACAGCATTTTTATGTCCTGAAGAAAAATAACTACCCAGTCAGTACTCTTTACCCAGAGAAAATAACCTTCACGGTCAAAGGGAAAGTCCAGACATTCTCAGATAAGGACAAAGTGATGCATTTTTCACCAGTGGAACTATCCTGAGACAAGAGGTAAAGGAAGTTCTCTAAGCAGAAAAGAAATGGCAAAAGAAGGAATCTTGCAGAACCAGAGCGGGGAGAAAGAATGAGAGAACAGGTAAAATTATAGGCAGACACAGTGCACATCCCTTCTCTTGAGTTTTCTAAGTTACATTAAACATTGAAGCAAAAATTATTGCACTGGTAATGTGGTCTCAAGGTATACAGAGGAAGGTGTGCTAGACAATGAGTACAGGGATGTAAGAATTCTACATTCCATTCAAACTAGTAAAATATGGCAAAATATACTGTGGTGTGTGTGTGTGTGTGTGTGTGTGTGTGTGTGTGTGTGTGTGTGTCTATACCTCCTTGTATAGATACAGGCACACAAAGTAACTAAAATCATATACTTTCAAAAGAAACTATATAGATAAAAGGGAAATGTAAAAAATCTATAGGAAAGATAAAACATGTAAACAGAATTAAAAACTAGAAAAAATAGAGACAAAACAATATAATAAGGTAAAATGGCAGATATAAGCATAAATGTTAACAATTACATTAAATGTACATGGTCTAAATACATCAATTCAAAGGAGAAGTTGGTATAGTAGACTTTTTTTTTTTTAAAGACCTGATTCGGTGCTATTTAAAACAAACTCAATTTAACTGTAGTTGAAGTAACTTTCACAATAAAGGAAGGTAGAAGGTAAAAGGTTTTATTTGAAATAGCCTAATGACCACCAGTGGGTGAACAGATAAATGCTTCGTGGAGTACCTTCATAATTAAACACTGCTCTGACTGTCTACACGCCTAACCGTGTGGATGCATCTCAAAGTTACTATGCCAAGAGAAAGAAGCTAGAAGAAAAGGAAAACCTCCAATACATTTCCATTTATATTAGCTTATATAAAGCTCAGTTTTCACCTATAGAGAACATATCTGTGCTTCCTTAGGGACAGATATGGAGGGACAGATGGATCATGAGTGGTCGTGAGGAATGGAGAAGGATGTGATAATTTTGATGTGGTTATGGATGTATATGCACATCACATTTTGTCAAACTGTACACTTTAGTTGGTGAAATATCTGCAGCTTATTGCCTGTCAACTGTCTCTTAATAGCTCCTTAAAAACTCAGTGGGTATAAAATACGAATATATATAGATTCCAGAGGGGGAAATGGACTTAAGATTAGACACCTCTAACCTGTGCAGGCTAGATACATCTACTTCAATTTCACTATATTAAAAAGTAAAACCTGAAATCCAGTCTGTATATAGTTACAAGTTATGGGTATTTTTAAATATTACATTCCTAAACTGTCTTTTTGAGTACTAAGTTAAGGCAAAATTTTCCTATTTGCTAGTTAGTTGGAATGTAGCTCTCTCTCCTTTTATTAATTTGTTTTTCTGTTAGATGAGAATACTTATTTTTCTACTTCATTATCTGGTTTAATACCATCTCCGTGAAATCCGGTGAAGAGCTTAGAAGCACCTGGTGTACCTTAGGACCTAGAACTCCCTGGGGCCCTCTCCTTGGTTCCTGTCTCCTAGGTTTGCAGGACAGCCTCAAGGTGGGTGTCCATGGGATGCACTGCAAACAGCCGGGACCAGGGATCCGTGTCTATCAGCCAGTGATCAATCATTTTACCTGTGGCACCAAAACAGGGACCAACATAGGTGGAGTCTTACAGATTGGTGGCTTCCATTCCTATAAGAAGGTGCTAGAAGGCCCTAGAACCCTTGCTTGGATTGTGCCTTACACAGTGGCTCCACCAGCCAGGATGTCCCCTCTCCCACCTCCTGTCTTCCTCCCGCCTCTTTCCTTCAGAGCAAAACCACTGCCTGCCATTTCATCCCGGGTCCATTTATGATTCATGATCAGACTTTTCACACTGAAGTCTGAGCACCATGAGGGGGACTTGGTCTCTTCTGGCCGCTGTGGACCCCCATCCCTGAAGACTGCCAGCCCCAGGAGCTCAGGTCCCTCTGTGGGCTGGGTGCTCCACAGCTGGCCTGCTGGCTCCTGGTCTGCTGCTGTCACCCATGGTGGCAGGGTGCAGGCTGCTCTCAGCAGGTCTTCTCCCCATGAGGAACATTGGGGTGCAATAAGACAAGGACAGCAGCCACCACAATGCGCTAGAGCCACCATACTGGCCAGCGGTGTGAAGGCGCTGAGTCACCCTCTCTGAGATCCACTGCATTTACCTGGGGAACCATGGAACCAGGGAACAAATAAAATTATGTTGATGAGGATGATGAAAGCAATTCCTACTCCCTGTTCTTTCTTTCAAAAGCAGCGTCACTGTCAATCTTCGTGAGGTCAAGTGTGACACCACAGGGTGGATAGCTTTATGTCCTGTATGTTTGAGAGGCAGACAGAGACAGAGGCTGCATTTGACTCCTTCCTCCTCCCACAGCTTCCTCGGGCTTCAGGTCCCTCAGTTATGAGCTGAGGATGGCAACAGTCCCTACTCCACAGAATCACTGTGTCATCCTAGCAGTGAGGTGTGTAAGATGGGTGACACACTGAGACCTAGTGAACTGGTGTTGCATGAATATATTCTATTAATATTGTCATTTGATGCTGAGTCTTAAGGCTCTATGCTAATGATTGGGTTTTCCTCTTTTTCCATATAAATATTAACTATATATGGAATAAGTTTTAGGGGGTGAATTTCAAATATTTTGACCAGAATTCAGAGAAATAGATTTTATGTGTGCGTGCACACATGATACAAGTGAAATCCAAAAAGCTACATTCCTCTCATTGCCTGCAGCGGGCTTGGAAGCATTCTGTTCTACTCCATTGATTCTTATCTATTCTGTTCTATTCTACTTCCCCCATCTCAGTGCCTTTCCTGGCATTTAATATTTTTAAACATTGGATCGGATCTCATTCTTGCCACAAAAGCACCTTGCCGCTTGTTAAACACTCCGGGAGGCGATGCCTACCCTGGTGCTTCACGGCCAGCACAGTGCCTATGCAGGTGCTGCTGCCTGAGGAGTCCAGAAAGAGCCTGGCCTGGCATCTGGCATACCACCACCTTCCTCTGATCCTTTCCCTCCAGCGAACTGCATGATGAAATCATCTCTAGAAAAAACGCCGCCCAGGGAGCTTGCCTTCTGGAGCCTTGGAAGAGGGTCCTGTCTGATTAATAATGCAGCAGCAAGAAGAGCTCCAGAATTACACAGCACAAAGGAGGCGAGAGCTCTCACACAGATCTTCACTAAGATTTACGATGAACCACAGATGAGCAAAAGACCTGAACAGATTCAGTGGGGCCAATAAGAGTTCGTTAACTAATGAGCTGATGTTTCCCTGATCCTAATGCCACTCATCCCTACCATGACCTCACCCCGGAAAAAGGAAAGACAGAAAGAAAGGGAGCCCCTTTGGGATGTGGTAAGCAAGGGCTCCCAGGAGCCCGCAGTGGGGAGGACACAGCCACCAGGTCATCCCTCACCTGTAGTGTTCCAGGAGACAATTACACTGACTATTTCCTTCCTGTGAGGTCCCCATTTGACTCCTCTACTGCAGTGACATGGAAAGCAGCAGCCTGCTGGTCAATGAGAGTGTGAGCTATAAAATCCTTGAATTCCTTTTTTTTTTTTTTTTTCTCATCTACTACAAACTTTCCTATAAACACTGTCCCAGGAGGCTGGGAAAATACTTGAGCCTTGAAATGAAATCTTGGAGTGTTCAGTAACTCACAGACCAAATCATCAAAAACCCTGTGATAAACTTTAGCCTTTGGCATTTCACAATTGCCAGAATTTTATTGTACACATTGTTTTCACAGTTTATCTCCTAAGTTATTTGTGTAAAATTTTTGAAAATTAAAGAAACCTCTTAATCAGGCAATAGGACTGAGGTGTTATGGTGCATGTTGCATGTAACATGTTATATGTACACATGTAAAAATGTTTTTGCCTCCTTTATTTTCCAAATTATTTTCTTTTAAAACTATTTCTGCCAGAGAATACACTATTATTCTTTAGAAAACACCACTGGTAAGTGGGAAACTCATCACACAAACATCATTCTTGCAAAATTATTAAAAATAAAATTCACCATGATGTTCATTCAATGGTCATCAATGTGTGGGCCAAGGACACAAAATGAAAAATAAAGAAATGTTAATAATATAGAGGCCCAAATTAGTCTTGTGGAGTTTCTCTGGGTTCTTGCCCCCAATGTCTGTTTCTGCCTCTGTCCCCACCCTCCAACTTGGACATGCATGTCAGATGGACGTGCCCAACAGAAAATGTGGACCATCTGCATGCCTGTCTGTACAGGTGCACACTTGTGTATTTCTATCTAGATGTTCAGGTGGCTTTCCTCACAGGTTGTGGGGAACTCCTTAATTTCCATTTGCTTTTAAACATACTTCAAACCAAGGTGTCATGAGATCAAGGCTTCGACTTATCCTGAAAATACACTTTTATTCATTTAGTGATTCCCAAAGCATCCTGAAAGACTCATCCTTCTGTTTATCTGTCATTTTGTTCCTCTTATTTTAAGTAATGCCTGCCCATAGAGGAGGATGGGTGGGACGTGTAAATCAGAACCTGGTTCGCATCTGCCCTATGTCCAGGTCAGCCATGAGGAGTACAAAGCAGCCAAGACGCTGACGACCACACTTGAGAGCTGCCCTGGAGCCTGCCGCCTGCTGAGCCCCGTGAGGTGACAGGTGATGACAGGCCAGAGCTTCTCCCCAGCCATCAGCCAGTGGGGGCTGAGGACAACCAGGCAGGAGGAGCACGGGAGGAGCGGGGTCCAGTCGCCCTGGCAGACGCAGTCCTGGGCCTGGCCAACAGGGAGGGCACCCGGCTGAGCCCAAGGCATTGCTAACCTGAGGACACCTGCTTCGTGTTCTTTCTCCTCTACGCAAATTTGTCCAGTTGGATGTTCTGATTTCAGCACCCCTTTATTTGGCATTTTTCTTACTTTTGATAAATCAAGTCTTTTTTTTTTTTGGTATTTTGTTATTTTTCGGTATTTTACTTCCTATCCAAGGAAACCGAAAGGTTCTGGATATTTTCCGAAGTATTGTTGATTCTTTCCAGTGTGAGCACACGGAGGAGCTGAGGAGCACTATCTGGCCAGGTTGACTGGAGAGCTAAATCCTCTGCAAAGTGGCCCATGATTCTCCTTTTTATTAAAGAATAAACAAATAAGAAAAAAAAAACCCTCTGACCAAATTTCCTTTTAGACATGATTGAACTTGAAGGGCAGTGTCAAACTAATGCAAATAGTATTTATTCATCATTAATCACTTATAATATTATAATCATATTTTAAATGATTATAATACAAATTATTAGTATATGATATTTGATTATTATTAATAATATTTAACAATTAAATGCTATCCAGTTATAATAATTAAATATCATCCATTCTCCTGGCCACCATAACCGGATTGGGGAGGGGAATGTGCCCAGCCTCATCCTCTGTCAGGCATGCTCAGAATCTGTGTGGGGACAAAACAGATCCTTTTTTCAGGGAGACATAGCCTGGCATTTCTTGAAACCATCTTGTGGAGAAGACTTTACTTAAAACAGCTAGGCACAGTGGTGCATGCCTGTAATCCCAGTGGCTCAGGAGGCTGAGGCAGGAGGTTCGCAAGTTTGAGGCCAGCCTTAGCAACTTAGTAGGCCCTAAGCATCTTAGTGAGACTAGCCTCAAAAAAACAAAACAAAAAAAAAAAAAAAAAAAAAAAACCATATGGGGCTGTAGCTTATTGGCTAAGTGCTCCTGGCTTCAATCTCTAGGTTTTTTTTTTTAAAGTTAAGCCAACAGGGAGAACAGCACAGTGGAAAATCTCAGCCCCACTCTGGCCCAGTGGGAACATCAGCTCCCTGATGAGGGGCTGCTCATTGCTGTGTGCCCGCTCCCCAGAACAGTGCTCATCCAGCAAGAAATGAGAAAAAGGAATGGAGGAGTGTCGGGTGACATTGCCCAAGTGCCTGGCCACAGTCGTACTTAATTCCAGAACTTCCTTAGATTTTTAATTTCCATGAGTTAATAATCATTTTCCTGCCTAAGCTGATTGGAGCTGGTTTTATACCCATCTAGAGTTCTTAATGCAAGCAAAGGTTTTGCGGGTGGGGTTCATTCCAGAATCTTTTCTGAAATTCATGCACTTTGGGCTTCTTTAGGACAGATGTGCTCAGAACTACAGAGACAGCCTGGAGGTGAAGGTGTAATCAGTAAGGCCTCGCCTTCCTAGGGTGGCCGCCTCCCTTCTCTCTCAGAACCCCAGGGGGCCTGGTGGGTGCGCCTGACACTTCCTGAGCTGCAGTGAGTGTTTAGGTCTCAGGGCCACCTTGTCCCAGGGCTAATGGCTTCCCTCAGCCATGTTGCATGGTTTTGCACTTTTTATCTTTTTTTTGTGCCTCTTCCTGAGTCACTAACGTGAGTAGGGTGCACTCCCCAAGTCTATGTGATGACTTGTAAGACTATCAGCATGAATCGAGCCAAAATATATTTTAATAGGTGGAAACGAGAGTTAACATAAAAATAATAGCAAACGTGAAATAACTAGGAAAAGAAGAACTTACATCCAACAGAGTTTTATGTAGTCACTCGGAGTATTTCGAGTATTTTTTTTCCCACTAACTGACTCTTTCAACAAATATTTCTTAAGCACAGACACGCATCCTTGATGAGGGAGGCAGTAGTGACCGGAGGCTTATGTTCTGGAACCCAGGGCTGCTACAGTCTGGCTGGGCACAAATAACGGAGCTGCCATGAAGCATTTGTAGGTTCAAAACAGCACCTCTTTATTGCCGAACTCCACCAGCACTCCACACACGCTCCCCGGGAAAACTCTCCACCAGAACTTCACCAACCAACATGAATTCCCCAGGAATCCCCCGAGAACTCCAAAGTGTGGGCACCCAAGGCGGACAGCAGGGGTCTATATACAATTGAATGCACAACCTATTTCAATCCAGCATCATCTTAATGGCTCGCCTCTCAACCATTACTTCTGGCAAAATGCCAGGCGCCATTCTGACTCAGCGGTGGCTCTCAACACAGGGCCTCTTCTGCAGTGGGGCAGGTGGGGATCAGCAGGGGCAGGAGAGAGGACCACGTGGTCCTTACAGGGTGTTGCAGAAACCACTGAGAACCTGCCAGCGAGCAGGAGGAGAAGACCGTGTTCCACAGGGTTTTGGGGCACGGCCCATCAGGAAGACATTTAGCCTGAGTCCTAAAGGATCAGAAAGTCCAGCCAAGGACAGAGTAGGGAGAAAGAGTGTCAGGCCAAGGGAAAACACTGTAACCTGGAGACAAGGGACAGCTGGAGAGTTCAAGGGGTCACTGGGCAGCTCTCGCAGCCTGTGATGATAGGAACTCACTGGGAGAACATGAAGGGTGGCAAAGGCAGGCCGTGGTGCAGGACCCAGTTTAAGGTTGATTGTTGTGGAAAAAATGTCCTAAACTCTTTCTATAGATTTAACTCACTTGATCTTCCCACAACCTTATGACGTAGGCTACCCTAGAGGCAGGAAAACAGTGAGAAACACATCCTACCCTGCAGGGCCATCTTGGGAATATGCCTGGGCAGGATGGAAAATAGAAGTCTGCACAAAACTGGTGCACACATGTTCACAGGAGCACGATTCAAAGCAGCCCAAAGTGGAAACCATTCAAGTGCCTGCCTGCTAACCCCTGCGAAAACAGCATGTCACCTAGGCATACATACGATGGAATATTACTTTCAAATCAAAAGGAATGAAGTCCTGATACCTGCTTCATCACGATACCTTGGGTTCCAGAACCTAAGTCTCCATCACTACTGCCTCCCTCATCAAGGAGGACGTGTATCTGTGCTTAAGAAATATTTGTTGAATGAGTCAGTTAGTGGGACCTTGAAAATATCATGTTGAGAAGCAGCTAGACATAGTTATAAAGGTTATATTATTATATTTACATACAATCTTCAAATAACCACATCTGCAGAGACAGAGCACAGGTTAGTGGTGGCAGGGCTTGGGGAGCAGGGCATGAGCGTGGCTGCTGATGGGCACAGGGTTTTGGGGGAGCTATGAAAACCATCTGTCATGAGTACCGCTCATTGTACAACTCTGTGCCTGCTAAACACCACTGACATGTGCACCTTAAGAGGGAAGACTTAGAGAATGATATCTCCATGTAGTTGATGCTACAGGAAAAACAGAACATGCCTAAAGTCTCAGAGGCAGAGCCATAGCTCTGCATGTGGAGCAGGACATGTGGAGCAGGTCCTCTGGCTGGTCTGTGCTCTTTGTCACTTCGGTGCACCATTCATCCCTTATTCTGTGAGTAAAGAGGCGTGGCCTTTGTTTGAAGATCAAAGCAGCTGTGATGCACGGGGGTTTTCCAAGTTAGTTTAAACCATGGAGCTGGTTGGAGACCGATGGAGGGCAGTCACTGAGCTGATTTTATAGTTTCTTGAATGAACAAACATGATAAACATGAATTATAAGGATGGGTTAACAGGACCACATTTCAAAATGCATGTGTGTGTATGTTTCATGTACCTGTCCATGTTACATGCTTCACAGCTGACAGTCTTAAAGGTACATGGCTTGCGTTTGAGACAGGATATGAAAATGTTTTGTGAGGATAAGTAACCTGGGTGCACCTGGATGAAGAAGAAGGGCAGTTGGATGGGAGGAACCTGGAATTGTTCCCTGCCTCCTTCTTTGGTGACTTTATGATGTAGAACAAATCAACTCTCCACAGCCTCCTCTCAAAACTGGGATGCTAGCAAAAAGTTACACCTAGTTGCTCAAAGCTTAGTGGCCAAGAATGACCCTCTGCTCTCCATCTTGGTTCTTGGCTGCCTGGGCTCAGCTGCCCAGATTCTCAGATATTTCTCACGCAGCTGAAGTTGAATGGTGGCTGAGACTGCCACTGTCACAAGGCCTGACAGGGGGACATTCACTGTGTCTCCCAGACACGGCTGGTAATGGGGACCTAGGTACTACACATGCTTAGTTCCCTAGATCTAAAATCATACACTATTTGATTTAGAGAAAATTAACTTCTTGTAGCCTCATTTGGTGAAATGAGTAGTCAAAGTAATGGGTTAATCAGTAGCAAGGGTAAGAGCAGCATCTCCTGGGGTTTTGGGGAGTGTAAGTGGATGAGCTGTGTTGTGTTGGTGGGGTCAGGCCTGTCCACGCTGAGCATGCCATACGGTTAGCTGTTTCTGTATATACTATGATGACAGATCACAGATGCACTCCTTGTTGAGCTCCACTTGGGACCTGAGACAGAGGCTTTGATGTGTGGTATACAGGAGGCTCTGGGGAGGCCCAGCATGGGACCCATTACCTTTATTCCTCTGTTGTCATAAGGGCATATTAAAAGAGAAGACCTAGCTGAGAAGCAACCACGGGCTGGAATTTTATTGAATATGCACCAATTCTGTGCATGTCCCCGAGTCCATCTATTCAAGGTAGAGTAAAAGGGCAGCAGATTTCTCTTTCTTTGCACATCTCTGACCTTGAGCAGTCCCTTTTGAAGGCTACAGGTGCTTTCTCTTCTTGAAGCATTTAAATGTGTCTCCTTTATATCAATAATAAGTGCATTAATGGAGGTAGTCAGGGCAGGCAGGGGCCAGCTGAATGACACACATCCTGGCCTTTTCAAAGGGCTACCACTCTATAAAAACACAGTGTAATTTGTTGAATGTCAAGTAGATTAATATGTCAGACCTGGGAACATTTTCCTTGTAACATTGTCGCATTTAGATAATTGAATATTGCAATAGCTCAGCATCTTGCTTAAAGTTAAAATATCAGGATTTGCATCATTCTTAGCCACAGAACCATTTTTTCCCCCAGTAGATTTAAAATCCTCACAATAAAGAGAAGGTCTCATCTGGCTCTTGTACACAGAATTCTTGAAGCAGACCAGTTCCTGGTAACAGATGTATTTATCCAGAATAATATGCACATTACCAAGCAAAGATGAATAGTTATTTAATGGAGCTTGAAATTATTTCAATCCATAAAGCTCAGTGTGGATCACCAGTTCCACCCCCCGTGGCCCTGTCAGTGCTGACACCTAAAACCTGGCTTCAGAGACGTGTCAGGATTGAAGGGGCCCATTCTGGGTGAGTCTTCTGTTTTTAAAAGGAAGAGAAAAATGTATTTTTATGCACAATATCCTGATATTTTAAAGTTAATAATGCATCCTGTTGCAGATTTGGCCCTGGGCTGCCATTTTGCTGAGGACAAATAATGGCTTCATGTGTATCTCCAAAGTTGACATTGGGTTAAAAGGGGAGAGACCCTTCCCTGGTCACCTATAGCACCTCCAGACCCTTGTGCAAGCTAAATTTATTAAGCTAATAAATTTGACAAATTAAAAAGACAAATCAGTGGCATTGTTAGTCAAGAAATATTTATTGGAAGAAGGAAATGAAAGGCACCATTTGTTTACAGAATGGGTCATTTACAGTTATATGGGAGCTTTTGACTTCTTAGGAAATAAAACGAGACAAGCAGGTGTGGTTTGCAGGTGGGATATCATCAAAAGAAGGACAGCACAGCTTTCAAAAATCATGCCAGTGGAGAGAGCACCATTTTGGAGGGTGCTGTCAGTCTTTGCAATTTCAAGGTTAGAGAGAAGGGACCCAATGAGGCTTATTTTGGTTTCCATTAACTAAGATATTTACTAAGTTGATTTCAAAAAACTCCTTTAGCTTATGCCCCAGGATGAGCACAGCATGGACTGAAATCTGCACAGAAATTATGTTGAAGGGACAACCAGAAAGTCAGACATCCTACATCCTCTGGAAGAGGAGGCTGTGGGGAGTTCGAGGAAGCAGGGATGTTCAGGCGTGGGATGCGAGTGTCCGTCTGTCTGAGATGAGTTCCAGAGGGGTGCCAGGGGTTGGCTGGCTTCTCTCCCTTGCCAGCCCCCTCCCCTCCATCTTTCAGGAAATTCCATGTTCTGACATCTGACCACTTATTGCCAGCTGTCTGGTCTGGGGCTAGACACCTCCCCAAGTGTCCATTATCTCAAGAACAGTGGGGGTCACTGTACCACTCTGCCCTGTACTTGTGAGCTTGGGGACAGCAGGTGGGTCCTACCCAGGTGGGAACCAGAAGCCCTGGGTGATTATTAGGTGCAAGGCAGAGAAATGGGAGGTACATGTTGGTTCCTCATCTTCCCACTTGAGGAACATCGTGATTTTTGATATATGCACATGCCTCATAATATTGACCTATTTTTCTTTCTTTTTTTTTTTAAAAAATGATATCTTGATAAAGATATTGTAAAAGGTGTCTTGTTTTCATTACTGGAAAGGGAAAAAGATTATCAATTTCCAAAAGA
The DNA here is from genome assembly GCF_052094955.1 of Ictidomys tridecemlineatus. Lineage (NCBI taxonomy): Eukaryota > Metazoa > Chordata > Mammalia > Rodentia > Sciuridae > Ictidomys > Ictidomys tridecemlineatus. Next base: position 101,965,030 of record NC_135478.1, read on the forward strand.
GACAAAAATACAAATGTGATGGAAATTTCCAATGTTGTCAAATTTAAAACAGCAAAGCAGCCCTGCCATATGCGTTTAGAGAAATGCCCACCTGAAACCAAGCCCCTCCAGAGGAGCAGAGCGGTGGGCATCACGTGCTGGTAGGTAGCAGGAGGAGGGGTCCTACTGGGTGAGGCTGAGTGTGGAGTGTCCTGTCTCCAGGATGGAGGCAGATCATCCCTGCTTGAGTTAGGGACAGTGGTGACAGTGAGTAGAGGTGATAAAATTGTCCTGCCTTTGACCTTCTGTCATGCTTGGCTGTCTTGTGAGGTGACAGAGACAGAAGCTGGGCAAAGACAAGGGTCTGAGTGGCCCCTAGGAGGAGGGAAACAGAGGTGTTGTCTTCCTTGGCTGAGGCCACCCTGGAGCACAGGCCAAGTGGGGAGGGAGCCTGTGGGGTCTCCCCACCCTCTCCTACCTGCCCCGCCTGCAAGGAGTCATCTGGGAGGAGTCTTCCTCATCTTCTCCCATGCCCAGCCCCTTCCTCTACCCTGGGAAACTGGGCACTTCTTTGTGCAACCCCAGAGTGCAGTTGGTGGCAGCAGGACTCCCCCAGAGCAGTCACCAGGCCCCAGGGAGAGGAGCAACTGTTTGGGGACTTGGCTGAGTGCCCTGTGGAGCCAGAAGGCAGCTAGTCACCCACAGTCATGAAGACAGAGCAGAGCGTGGAGGGGGGTCTGCACTGCTGGGCTCCTCCTACCAGCAAGACCCATTACTGGACAGGACATGCTACCCCGGGGCCCCAGGGGTGATGCCAGTTGGGAGAGGAGGCCCCTCCTCTTCGGAGAGGAGAGGAGAGGAGAGGAGAGGAGAGGAGAAGAGAGAGAGAGAGAGAGAGAGAGAGAGAAGAGGAGAGAGGAGAGATAGAGAGGGAGAGAGCAAGAGAGAGAGAGAGAGCGCACGCAAGAGAGACAACAAGAGAATGAGCAAGAGAGAGGGGCTCTGCAGGAGGGAGTTTTTATAGCCCCAATCTAATGGGGTCTCTGGGTCTGCAAGCTGCCTTGTTGGCACAAGGGGGGTTAAGTGTTCAACCTTGAGCAGGGGGGCGAAGCACTCAGCCTTGATTGGGGGCTTGGGCATTTGGGCTTACAGCAAACAGGTGATGAAGAACCAGACAGAGGGTTTGAGAAGCCAGGTCACCCTGCAGCTAACTTTGTTTGGCATTCCCTGCAGACAGCTTTCTCAGCCTGTCCTGTACCTAACAGGGGTATGTTTATTTTAAGTATCTTAAAATTATTTTCAATATATTAAAACTTTTTATTTCATGGATTTCAGTTTAGGATGGAGAGAAATTTAAGATTCAATTAATTGAATTAAAAAAAAAAAAACGTAAGCTACAGATGCAATTGGAAAACAAGAGTTTCAATTCTCTCTGTTGAAAGAAGAGGAAGAGAACAGTCGCTGGTTTTCTTAAAGCATTTACTTTATAGGATTCCTAATTTTAGTTCTTTTTTTTTTAATCTGTCTCTTTGATTATATGCAAATGATAAAAATCTAAATAAGGGTCTGGGTAGCTTTGTGACTGAGGAATGTTCATTCAAGGATGCTGGGACCATGTCTTTGACATGTTGTTATCTAAGATCAGTGGGCAGGGGACCTTCTGCAGGCTCCTCACTCTGAGTCCTGTCATAAGGTAGGAGAAGATAGTTAGCTAACAGGTGACCCCCCATCGCCAGGTGCCTCTGGAGTGGACAATGCAGGCCCTCTGGGCCACCGAGGCCTCCACTGGCCGACTGCTATTACTCATCTCAAGAATATTACATAATGGGTTTATCTACTTGGGTGAGATTTCTCGAGGTTTCACAATCTCTTAGCAGATTGCCTACGTTGTGTGTTACATTTTGGTTTAATCTTACTCAAGACTGAAATCAGTAATAAGGCTGTTTTCTTTCTCTACTTCCTTGGTGAGAGTTTGCGGGTTGGCAAGAGATCTTGTTAATTCTATTTCCCCAAAGCTGGTAACACACGGCTCCCAGGGGGACCCTGGAGGTGAGTGGCAGGTGATCCATGTTTAGGAAACACAGAGCTAGAGTGATGCATTGTATCCCAGTGGGACTCTGAATGCTGGGTCAGCTGGTGACTTACTACACAGCCTGCGGCACCTTGGTCAGGAGCTGACAGTGGGAGGTGTCTTACCACACATTCCCTCACCCCGCAGGTCCCGACATCCTCTCCTCCTTAGGAGCTAAGGATGCTGCCATGTGTCTACTGTCTTTTCATACCTCCTGGAACCCAAGAAGAAATCCAGGTGTCCATCAGAAGCCTACCCCTCACCAACCTCCCCTGGAGAATCGGTGGGACCAGTGATCAATGGTGCTGTGGCCTTTGCTTCCTAGACATGTTAAGGAACGACTTTGTCTCAGAACGTTGAGGTCCCCTCACCCAAAGGCCACTCAGTTCTGACAATGCACAGGCAGGGCTTCCTTTCCTCCAGGCAGCAGGGACCTTCACCTCTTCACTGTATCCCCCCGTAGACCCCAGGAAACCTGTGGAGGGTGCTCTCTTCACAGTGAGTCCCAAGTGGGCATAGACTCCTGGGTCAGGCGCATACAGGCAGCTCTCTGTAATGGTCTCACCAAGGAACAAGACCCTCCTCTCCACAGAGCAATCACACCATTAGAGAAACAGCCGTGGAGAGTGGCAACGTGGAGGTCCCATCAGGAAGTGACAGGAAGCGCCTCATCCTCACACGACATGTCCTAATGTAGACCCAATTTTTCTATAAAAATTTCTAAAAAGGGATGGGATGGCTAAAAGTCGGGATCCATGGCAGGGCAGGATGGGAAAGCACTTAGGCATGCTGCTCCTGGGGACATTGATCCGTATCCAGCTTGAGCGAGTTTTTCTCAGCAGACATTTACATTTAGATTCTCTCAACATTTGGTGCAAAACCCGTTCTGCTCCCAGACCCTCTGCTCCTTTTAACCCTACAGGTACCAATAGGTAAGATCTCAACCTCTAAGGCTGAGGCAAAACAGACACGAGGGCTTCTTAGCCATTTCAGTGTTTCATTGCAGAAGAATATCAAGTAAGTGACTTGGTCATCTGGAGGCTTCTCTTGAATTTGCCAAATGAGAGCTCTCCTATTAGGCCCAACTGAATATTTCCTGTTCTCTGCATTCACTTGGAAAGCAGGCAATATTGTCCCCGCCTAGGAGATCAGTGTTTAAGGTCGGGGAAGGACCCATATTCTGGAAGCTCATATCCTTTTGTAAATGAACTTGCTCATATTTCATAAACAGTATTTCCTGACTTGGCCCTAATAATGTGGTTGTATTTACATCAGCTTAAGGGATGACAAAGAAAAGGTTAAAATACTTCTGGATTTGTTAATTCTAAATCAATATCATATAGAAAAAGGCAATTCTCAGAAGAAGAGTTAAAAATCATTAATAAGCACATGAAAAATCATTTATCATTGACCCCAAAATCAATTAAACTAAATAGGAGAATAATGAAAAGTTTTTGCTGTCCATCATGGCTGGTTAGTTAGCCTGGGATGAGTCTAGGTAATCTGTTCTCTCACTGAAGAAAGAAAGAATGAAGCAGGAAACAGACAGACGTGTTAATGAAGAATTCCAGAGGAATTAGCTGGAATGCTGGAGCCAGGGAGGCTGGGGGGGGGGAGTGGGTTCAACAAAGGTCTCAGGGGAGCTGCCGGCCCCTCCCACTGCATTCTGGGTCTCCCAAGGTGGCACCTTAGGAGTGGAGGTGACTCCTAAGAGTGGATGGTTGTCCCAGAGACTGTGTCCTCCTTGGAAATCACCCAGCCAACACCTCCACAGGTGCCTGGCTGAGGTGCAAAAGGGATTCCTTAGTGGAAGAAGGTAATGTTCTTCTAGCACTTTACTAACACTCAAGCAGAGACAAAGCCCGCACAATAAAAAGATACATAGCTCACGAGGAAACAAACCACTGTAGCTGAAAACCAGCCCACATGGACTCGAGAGAAATAGCTGCAGTCCAGCATGCCTCCCCCACAGGCATTTCCAGACACCAACTTTAACCCAACTAAGAGCTTATGTTCAGTGAGACAAGAGGAGGAATCGGGAGTTGGAGACATGGAAACTATGCAAAAGGAACAAATGGCAATTTCAGAATTAAAAACAAAAAGCAGATTCAAAACTCAGTGGATTGGATTAAGGGCAGATAAATCATTGAAGATAAAATTAGTGGACTAGAAGATGCAAGAGGGAAAAAAATCCAGACTAAAGCCCCAAGAGACAGCAGCATTGCAAACACAGGAGGTGAAGTGGAAACCAGAAAGGAGACAGCCCAACGTTCAAGGGCTTATATTTCAAGGAGTGAGGGGAAAATTAATTGTGTCAGAAACAAGATTTAAAGAGAGAATAGCTGAGCATTTCCCCAAATTATTAAAACACATCAAGAAAATTAAAGAAGTCCTGTGAATCTAAGAAAAAATATGCTTAGGAACCCAAATGTCCCACATGTGATAATGTCACTTCTGGTCATCACCATGGCCATGGAGCAAAAATAAGGTGAAGGAGTTACTTTTGAAAAAACAATAGGAAAATATTAGTGTTTATAGCCTTCCTATAGAAACTTTTATTTCTACCTGTTTCCTCCTCAAAGTGAAACTGAGATCTGACTATTGACAATCATAATAATATTTGTAATAAATCCTTCTGGGTATTTAGAGCAATTTGAGGAAAATAGTGGAAGAAAGGAAGACAGGAAGTACAGGAAGACAGGAAGTAAGGAAGACAGGAAGTACTGCCACAACTCACCACTCACCGCTCACTCTTGGCATTATTGTAGGTAGTGTCTTTACACTGGCAGATGCAGGTCTTCTCCTTCAGAACCCTGGGTACCTCCTTCCATCCTGTGGTCCCTGGGCAGGACTTGACTCTGTCATGCACCATCTCGCCTCCTGGAGACACTATTGCTTAGTGCCAGTGGCTTTTTTCTGTGACTGACAGGCCTGTAAGCATCTTGGGGCCAGTTAGGAGTCTCCATCCTGAAACACTTGTCTTTGGGTCTCATTTTCTTTTTTACTTTGTCCTAAAATTAGCAAGGGGAGCAATGTTTCAAAGGCTGCTTGATTGTATTATCCTCCCTAGGACAACTCAGAGCTCTGCTCAGGGATCCTGTGATGTGAATCTAGAACAACTTCTGCCACAGGCCAGGGAAACCAAAGAGGATTTTTTTCTTGGTCATTTCACATCAAATTGAGGTTGAGCTGCTGGTCACTGGGGACAGTGTCTCTATGTGGGCATTAGCAAGTTCCCAGCAAAATTGACCACTGGAGTGGGTGAGTCCAGGGCCCGTCACTCAAGCCACATGGGAAAATAAAAGTGTCACTGAGGGGAAGCCAGGGTCTGAGCACAGACTTTGGAGTCGATCACAGGAGCCCACATTGATTCAAGTTGAAATTTCTTTATGCCTCGGTTTTCTTATCTGTAAAACTGGCTCTGTTCATAGTGCCAACCTCATGGGGCTCTGGGGTAAATGAGCTACAATGTACAAAGGACCAGGACTTTCACTGCCCCAGGAAGCCCCATGGCCAGAGTGGCAGATGGCTATTATTTCCTGCTGGTATATTGTGTCTTTTACCCTCTGTCAGATTCCCAGGAATGCACACAGACTGCAGGTAACTTTCATAAAGTGATTAACTGTGAGAAAGGACTTCCTGTCTTTATTCTAAGAGCAGGAAGTCCTCCGTGGTGTAGGTAAGTATTTAATTATTTCTGCTAATTTGAAAATGAGCTTGTATTGCCCATTCTGATTTTTAAAATATCCCTGCCCTCTTTTCTGGAGAAGAGAAAATCCATCATTCTACACCCGTAACACAATAACAAGTGCAGACTAGGTGTAGCTGGCCTGGGCCACTGGATTAACTGAAGGATCACCAGGTGATTGGAGGATGTCGGGTAATGATTTGGAGTAGGACTTCTCATAATTAATAGTGATTACTGACAACCAAATAGTCCAATAAATCCCACTGGGGACATTGGGATAGAAAGGGTCATGGGCCTGGACAGCCCTCTTTGTAGGAACTTGGAAGCAGCACGATGAATATGTTATAGGCTTGGACAGTAAAGTATAAAGTTAAAGCTTTTATTGTGTAGACAAATTGCCTAGGGTCATATATCAATGTCATTTGCTGGCTGGGTTATCTTGGGCAAGTTAATCTCCCTGGGACATGAGTCCCTTACATATAAAATATGGTTCATATTATAGTACTTAATTCATTTGGCCATTCAAATGTTGGCTGTTAATGTTATTTGGGAGGCTGTATCAGTCAGAGTCTTGGAGAAAACAAATATCACATTCAAAGGGAGTAATTGGAATAAGTTAGTTCAAGAAGTATTTGCCTAGGTGTGGATGAGCAATGGGCCTCCAGTAGCTAAGCCTCACCAGAAGTCAGAGGGGACAGGAGCCCAGGGTGGCAGTGCAGAGAGGTCACCTCCTGAGTATGGAGTAGGGGAGGCTAGGGAGGGTGGAGGTGGGGAGAGCAATGATCGGATCCAGGGGACAATCAGCTTCAAGTTCAGCTAATAGACCCACAATCAATACAGAGGAATAGAAAGAGCTTTGCCAAACAATGGCGTACGGCTTTTCTAAGAACTGCTCAGTGGACGAACACAACCCCTACCTTTGCTCCCCGTTTTACAGGTGGCCAGATTCCTGGAGTGCAGCTAAACTAGAACACGGCCAGGATGCCATCAAGACCAACCTGAACAACAGCAGGACAGTCCTTATTAGCATTTCTTCAGTGCTTTATGACTTACAAATTGCTGTTGTATAGCGAATCACAACTGAACCTCATGCTAATAATTATTCATTTATACAAAATGGAATCATGGGGATTTACTTGGCCAGGGTCAAGACGATTATGCAATTTAAAAAAGAAATGAGGTGCAATTCCTATAACCTAAAATTAACCATTTTGAAGTGAAAATTCCAGTCGTATTAAGGACACCCCCAACGTTGTGCAAACACCACTTCTAGCTAGTCCTGAAATATTTTATTCCTCCAAAAGCAAGTACTGTGCCCATTTTGCAGTTGGTCCCCCTTCATCCCCAGCCCCCTCAAACCCCTCTGCTCTCGTCTCCTCTTCATGTGGTCATGTGGATGTGACCTTTTGTGACTGGCTCCTTTCACTGAGCATTATGTTTTACATATCAGGGTTTCATTCCCTTCTGTGGCTGAATGATATTCCAGGGTCTACCATACCACGTGTCCCTGATGCATCCGTCAGTGGAAGGTTAGCGTCGTTTCTCTCTGTGGGCCATTGAGAATCGTGCTACCATGAATCCATAGTGCTGTTTTAACCTGTGGCCTATTTTGAAAATTCTGGAGACAATCAGACAACCTGGCCTTTGAGTACAAGAGGAAGATCTTACTCATTGTCTCCTCTCCTCCTCCCATGAGCAATGTGCTTGGAGGGCCAGGTGGGGACAGCCCCTGTCCTAGACCCTGGAGACACAGCAGGGAAGAAACAAATCCCATCCCCCATGCACTGTCCCTAGTCGGGTAGTGAACGGAGAAAACTCACAAGGGCATGTCAGGTTGGGTGGTGTTGGGTGGGCAGTGGACAGCCCCCATGGTGGAAAGGGTGGCCAGATGAGAAGGCACAGGAAAGGGGTGTGTCTGCAGAGCTATGGAAGTGAGGGAGCCTTTTAAAGGAAGACTGTTTCAGGCTGAACCATACTCAGGCTAAAGACCCAGCACCACCAGCTTTGAGCCTCTCTGAGCTTCAGATTTTGTACACTGAGATCAAATATCATGTGTGTCACAGGGTTCTGTAAGGACCAAACATTAACTGTAACTGTCAAAGCATTAATCTTGGCATATCTTTACCTACTTAGCTAATGAGGCTTTATTAATATTATCTTTGCTTAGTTTCTAGAACTATTTGTCCCCTGCACATTCTTAAAGTACAGCGAGTGACCCCAGGCTTAATGTCTGAAGGCTTGGTACTCTCGGATAACATGAGATATTGCCTTGAGTCTCACCCTTCCAGACAGACCATATGTTCCCAAAACATATAATGAGATGGAAATTTGTTAAGTAATTAACCAATTTGAATACCTGGTAAAAATGAAATCTCTGGCCGGAAAATTCTAGAAGTGGTTATGGGGCGGGGGAAGCAAGCATACTTTAATCACTAATTTTCACAATCCCCAAGTGTATGTCTTCCTCACAATTGTCTTTAGTGTGGAATCAATCAAATCAAAGAGTGGAGAGAAGAAACTTCTGCTGCCCGTCAACCTCAATCAATCTCCTGTTTTCATGTGCTTCCTCTCCCCAAAAATAAGAACAAACAATCTTTCTCTGTGCCCATCTATCTGTTGTATATTGGTTTTTGATGCTATAAATCACTTCCAATTTTGAGAAAATGGTTCCACAGTTTGTATATCACTTGCCATTCTAAAAATTGAGGACCTATTATTTTCTATTTAAGAGTTTCAGAATTTATTAATGGCAGGGGACCATCAACTTTTAATAGAATACCATCATCACTTAAATACAGCCTTTGGTTTTCAAAATTGGAATGAAAATGATCCCATTCTTCATAGCTTCTCCCCTTTATAAAAAGCTGTAGATTGATGGCAAAATTACATATTACCCTATAATTGTTATTCATATAAGATAGATTGAAGGAATCATCAGCCAAAACAGAAACTGTGTGACTCATTTTCTGTTTCCAAATCCACAACCACTTTGAGATGAATTAACCAAAGTCCATAAGTTATGTAGTCAGTGATTTAGTTATTGACTAAGCCTCTGAATGAAAAGAACACCAACCCTCCAACTTATTTAGCTAAAGTAACAGGATGCACTTGAGATCCCTAAATGCTTGCTTGGACAAAAAGAGCTCAAGGGATTTAGCACTACAGGTAAATCCTTTTCTTTCTTCTGTATTAACATTGAAGATCATTTAAGATATTCTTAACAATGAATTGAGGACGAATGAAAATAAGAGCACAAATTGCAGAGATGCATGGCAGTAGAATAAGACGGGGTGGCCGAAGCCCTTGCACTCCAGATAGTTTTTATAGTCAGATGCACCATCTTTCAATCCATTACCAATTAAGGCTGAGCATTCTCGCCAAAGACTCCATGCCTGAACACATCCGGCCACCAAGCAGCACCGACATTTCTCTCACAAATTACTTTCATGAGGTGTGGATGGTGTTCCTTTCAGCAAATAGCTGTTGAATACCCATGTGGGCCAGGAACTATCAAGAACGATAAATTTGAGATGCGAAGATGAACTCCTCACAGAGAGCGCCCTCAGAAGCACAAAGTAAAAGTTAAGCCAAGAAAATTTGAGTTAGAGCTAAAGACGATGCCAGTTAAGCCAGGGACAGTGAGGACCTTCTGAATCGGACAGACTGGCCTTGAGTCATCAGCTTCTCAGGGGCAGGGAGGCTCAGTTCCTTCCTCCACAGGAGGCATGGGGCTCTCTCTCTGTGCAATTGTCCACCTCTCCTTCTGGTCCTCAGTTTGGCTTCATGTGTTTGGAAAGCGACATCCTCAGAGGCCCTCACACTTACACTTGACGACCCCCATCCCGTGTTCCTGCCTCCCTGGCGCCTTGAGAAGGCTCCGAATTTCTCTCTGCTTCTCAGCAGCATTCTGTTCCCAGGCCTTGGGCTTCACCCCTGTGCAGTTGAAGCACCTGGCAAGAATTTGAAAACGAAATTGAAGTGTAGCATTCACTCTCCGCACCTCCTTTCTCTTCTGGATCGCAGCTCCCCGAATCCTGGATTTTCTTGGCAGCTGCGAATCCAATTTTTGCCTTTCCTTCCATGTGAGATTGTTGAGAGCTTTGCTGGATGCTTAGGGTATTTAATTCAAAATACTCTTGAAACGCATGCCTCACAAAACCAAAGCCAATTTGGCAGGTGCTTCTCCAGGCAGGGACACCAGGAGAATTAAGTACAATCACCAGTTCAGGTAATCTGAAGTGGCATCAGCATTGCATAGAGATCCTTGCATTTATTGAACTATTTTCATCCACATGGCCGGCCACTGTTTTCTTTCATTCTTGAACCTTCTTGCCAGATTCTGCCTTAAAGGGAGAAGCTGGGATGTGGGTTTCTGGATCATGGAAGCTGGCTTCCCATGTCGGGTAGACATTTATCTAGGGGGTGGCTGGGAATTCTCCATTTGGTACCCTGAATGCTGAGATGGATGTGAACAAAGAAGCTCGGGAATGTTCACCCTGCAAAAATTAGGGGGTGTGAATAAAAGATGAATGTAGGAAAGAATCTAGTCCAATTATCACCTATTGTTTGATGTTGAGTCATTCCAAATTACCCACGAGCTGCTCTCTGCTTCTGAATTATGATTTCCTGGCACACACATGCTTCTCTCTGCAACCCAGGCAGCTTGCATCCAGTTTTCAGGACAGCACTTGGGTTTGGTTGGTCTGACCACTTCCCAAGTGCCCATGCGGAATAGGAACCCTCTAAGAGGGGCATTTGCAGGACCAGGGCTGCCTGCCATTGGGTTTCCTCCACATCACTTTTTGTTCTGGGCTTTTTGGGGAATGAAATTGTTTCCTTATACAATTTTTCTGGGTGTGAGGATGTGATAATCAGGCACGAAACCTCACAGTTTGGAGAAAGGACCCAAGCAAGCTTTCTCCTGCAGGAATGTCTTGTGTTACAAGCCACGGTAACTCTGGGTCCCTCATCCCTCCTCCTCCCTTGGTTTGCAGAAGTTTGATGCTTACACCTAACTGCCATTTCAGTCTCCAATAGCTGGTCTTTTGCTGTCCAAACTAGTTATGGAAGTCACTGGAATAGCTGGACATCACAGAAGTGGCCAGCCATGTGCAAAGATGAGTGAGGACAAAGGTCTGAAGGAGAAGCAGCCACTGCAGGTGAGCAGGTGGCTGAGTACCTGAGGGTGACATTGTCTACATTCAGCTCTCGCCTGTCAGTGAGGAGGCAATGGGGGGCTGTGCACCACTCACCCTGGGGTCTGTCCTTGAGACTCCAGATAGTGTGACCTCTACAGAATTGCTGAGTTATTTAATGAGGGGGTTTGCACTTGCAAAGCTCAGGGTCAGGCACACCCCATACTGGCCTTTCTTTTAGTGAAGTGAAAGCTAGGGGCACCCCTGGGTTTGAATTTCTTTTTCCCTCTGCTTGGAGAGCGCCTCCTTAAGACCCCACACAGCTCTCTCCAGGGGTCATTTCACAACAGCGCTGTGGGCCTGCTGGCTTTGTTGACAGGATCTTTTGCTTGTCTTCTGTCCCTGGAATGCACCTGCCTGAGGTCAGGGCATCTGCAGGGCTGCTGCTTTAGGGGCTTCTCAAGGTACTTTGGGAATGAGTGAGCAAATGAAGGTGAGCTCATGTTCATGGGCATGGGGAGCAGGCGGCAGATGGTGAGGGTTCCAGGAAGCAGGAAGAGGAGAAAATGTATCCTAGACCTTCTAAAGAGCCAGCCTTTCTCCTCCATGCATCTCTGGGACAGACATCTTCCAGTCTGCACCTTGTATCTTTTCGGCATTTGGGTTAGTATCCACCCCTAGCTCTAGTCCATGGGCCATAGTGACATCTGGGGGCTTTCGAAAAATTAATAAACCTTCCTGTCTAGAGTAGTTTCAGGTTCACAGAGAAACTAAGGGAAGGTACAGAGAGCCCACATGTGCCCCTGTGTGCACCTACACCCCCTGAGCTGTGACCAACATCCCTGCCAACAGGGGCGTTTGCTGCCCTGGAAAAACCTGCATGAGATGTCCTTGTCACCACATCCCAAGGTCTTGTGGGGGTAGTTAATCACTTGAATTCCCTCTGCCTGAAATCAGGGCCTGGGAGGAGCATCAGGAGAGGAGGCTTGGGATGAGACTCCTCGTTCATGTGCCTAGTTTAATGAAGACTTAGGGAAGGACTGACAGACACCAAGTAGTGATGTCTGCATTCCCAATTCCAGACCTTGGAATTCAGATGCATTTCGCATAGCGAGTTATTCCTGTGGAAGAGCCTCGCTGATGCCCAGAGAAAGAAAAGAAAGTGCCAGAAACAGGAGGTGAGTCTCAAGGCTGAATGTGTCCTCATCTTGCTTTTCAATTTCATATTCCCAAGCACCCTCAACTTCAAAAACCCTGAGCACTTACAGCTTTCTCCTTAAATGGATCTTAAGCTACTTGATCTCAACTGATAATGAACTCATTCATCAAAGCCAAAGCAGTTTTAGAATCATTTGTATTTACCCACATTGAGATGCATTCCTCAGGCTGTCAGAGCTTCAGGGAACCAGCCCGGCTCGCCGGAGCACAGGAAGCAGCTCGGGCTGGGATGGCAGCGATTTCCAAACTGTCCACGTGGAAGAAATGACAGCAAATGGGACCATTTTCTTTTAAGTTTTCACAGCCAACCTGACTGGCACGCCAGGAACACTGAGCACAGCAGTTAGTTGAATTGGTTAATTGCATTTTGTGGAATCATCACCATAGTCTTTCAGAAGAGCAGAGACTACATTGAAATAATCCCTGTTTCTTTTTGCAAGTGCTTTTATTAATTTAAAAAATCTGATAGGTCATCAGTTTTTCTTCCTTCCTTCTTTCTTTTCTTTCTTCCTTCCTTTCTTCCTTCCTTTCTTCCTTCCTTCCTCCCTTCCTTCCTCCCTTCCTTCCTCCCTTCTTCTCTTTCTTTACTTGCAGTACCAGGCATTGATCTCAGGGCTTTGCACAGGCTAGATAATCTCTGTACATGGAGATACACTCCTAGCCCTTTAATTTTTGGGGATAAAAAATAATATCTCAAGAAACATGGAGTTTGCTGAAGTGACTTCGGCAGCTCCCTGTCATCCAGGAGAATCCAGAAATCCCATTCTCAGAGGCTCTGGTGACCACATTCCCAGCAGCATGCACAAGGAGCAACTGCAGTCCTGTCTTCCCTGCTGTTGGGACACAAGGCCATTTCAAGAACTGCCACTCCTCCAGAGACTAATGACAGGGTCTCCTAGGGCAGAAGGAATCTATGGCCAACAGCTGCAGGGGAGAACGAGACCATAGGCAACAAGACTCCCCACCACCTGAGCTGGGCCTATGGATGCTGCACAGAAAATATGGTGTGTGGAGCTAATAGAGAATTAGGGGTGGCAGTGGAAAGCAGTTAGAGTGTGATTGATGTCCGCAGTGCTCTAAAGCTTTTGTGAAAGAAGAGGAAATTCACTTTATTTGGGCACCATCAATGGGCAGGTGACCTGCAGAGTGGATTTCACAACTTCCTGTGGGAGTTGTGGGTGTAGGCTTTGTATTAGTTTCCGAATGCTGCTGTAACAAATCATCACTAGTGTGGTGACTGAAAACCATGTAACTTTATCACTGAGGTCAGAAGTCTGGCCTGGGTCTCTGGGCTAAAATCGAGGTGTCTGCAGGGCTGTGTCCCTTTCTGGCCTCATGGGAGAGCCCACTCCTGCCTGCCTTTCTGGCCCCAGCCCCTTCCATCTGCAGAGCCCGCTCCAGCTGCAGCCTTCTCTGGCTCTCCCTCTTCTATCTGCTTCTTGTCAGGACCCTTACAGGTAAATTGGGACCACTGGAATAATCCAGAACAACCCTAGATAACCTCCCAGCTCCAGGTCAGCTGGTCAGCACCGTCAGCCATTCTCCAACCTGGGTGCCCTTTGCTGGATAAGGAGAAGGGAGCATGATCACAGTTTCTGGGATTAGGTGTGGGCATCTTTGGGGACCTGGGGCACTGGGGTGCATGGAGAGAGAGAGGGGGGAAGAATGGTTTTCCCAGATGTTGTCCTGTAGAATGAGATTGCTCTCTGCAGGACAAACACGGAACTAAATCCTGTGGCTGAAAGCTATGGGGCACATGATGTGTGGAACTATTTTTTATGTGAGAAACCCAAACTCAACTAGATCCGTTCATTTATTTCCCCTTACTACTAGTGCTGAGGATGTATTCCCTGCTAGTAACCTGCTATAGGAAAATTAAATTAACATTACAAATAAATCAGGGGCAGTGATTTGCGTTACAAAGAGCTTCACCTGGGGACTTCATTGAATTCAGCTGACTTAATTGCATATAAATCAGCCCAGGGCCAATTGTTCTTTGGTCCTGGCTCTGTGCTGGGGACTAAGTCATAAGGATGTGCAAAACCTGACTTGGCTGCTTATTATTATTTTATTACATTGCCACTGCCCCCAAATCATGAAGGAGATAATAAACCATCTCATCTGTGGTAAGTACCACTGGGGAGCCATACAATTCCCCCATGGTGAAGGATGTAAGAATGTGTCCCCAGATCAGGGAGGCCTCTGTGGGCATGTGCCCACTGAGAAGTCCAGGGAAGAAGTAGTGAAAGTTAAGGAAGTGCAGAGGGGACAACAGTGTCCAGACAGAGGGCCCACATGTGCAAAGGCCCTGTGGCTGAAAGACCACAGGGGATACCAAGAATGGAAAGAAGGTGTATGTCACTGGGGCCACAGAGCAAGCTGGAGCAGGGGAACTGAGGACCAGAAGTCCAGACTCTGCATGGTGGACATTGCTGTCATTAAAAGAGCAAATGCGAGATGTTGAAGCTGCTCAGGGGTGTAGAGAATGTGATCTGATTTGCAGCTAAAAATCGCTTTAGTTTGATTATGGAAGCCGATTAGAAGGGGATTTCATGCAGTGACCAGTGGAGTGCAGGCAGAGTCAGCCACGGGGCAGGAGAAGTCTGAGCAGCAGTTGGCAACAGAAGAGGGCTGTGCTGAGCTATGGCCCCTGCCAGACCATGCCCTGTGTGTTCCAGACATTGTTGGTGATGTGCCTATAACGTTCGTTTGATAGAATGCAGAGTCAATATGGGCTTGGAAAATAAACAGGCTCCAGTCAGGCATGCAAATCTGAAAACCAGGCACATGTAAAACTCTGGAGTCAAGATGGGAAATGACCATGCCTGCCTTGTCCAGGCAGGGGAGGAGGGGACCGTGGCCCTGTGTCACAGAACAAAGGAGAAGAAGGGCCTGCTTCCATCGCCACCCTGAAGTCCTGTGGTCCTTGAATTCACAGATACTCTGATTTTTTTTTCAAGAGATGCCAGAAATCTAGGATTTGGAGCTCTCCCTAGTTTTTCAGGTTGGCAACTCCTTAGTCAGGGTTTAATAGTGTGTACAGGTCAGCTCAAGGCTGGAAGAAGCAAAGGGCTCAGAACCAGACCTCAGGGACCAACAGAGTCTATAGACAGCAGGTGAAAGCCCCCAGACTTGCTTCACTGGGAACTTCAGTGAACTCCTGCAGAGGGGTCTGGGGGCCGCTCCTGGGCCTGGTGCGGGCAGTGGCGGTTGACATCTTCAGCAATCCTCCTCACTCCAGCCACAGGGACCAGATCTTGCATTTTCAGATGCGGCCTTCACATCTGAGCTGGAGGCATGGAAGAATGAACTTGGCTAATTGATCCTAAGCCACAACCGCCAAGCCTCCTGGCATATTAGTGGCTTTATCAGTCTAAGAAGGATGACTGTCTTCCTGCCCTTCACTAATGTCTCTGCTCTGGGAGGAATTTAAACCTCAGCTTTGAATTACAAATTTAGAAGGGAAACCAATGATGAGGAGAGTAAGTAGAAACCTTTCTCCTGAGAAAGGCTGCAGGCAGGAGCCATTAGTGATGGATAGGCCCAGCTCCCATTAAGTTAATGGGTGTCAGAGATGTAAACAGAGCTGGGTGTCTGTGCTCGGAGGCAAGGCTAAGAGATTGGATCACTCTAAGGCTCCATGTATGTTCGGACTTATGATCCTAAATAGACTCAGAAAGTCTGCTTGGCAATTTTAATGGAAAGAAAAATTAAGCTCCATGTGCAGATACATGGTCTTCAGTTGGCAGGAAGGAAGGGTGTTTTTTTGACCTCCAGGTGGGATTCAGGTCTGCCAGCTGAACTCTCACCTGTTGGGAGAAACAGCGAGCCCAGCTCCACTGCATGGGGGTGGAGCCAGAGCACAGGGGCAGTTCAGTGGATGAAACCCTGGACCAACTTCTGCAAGAGGCGTGTCCATCACTGCAATGGACCTCACTGTTCCAAGTGGACAACCTGCCTTATCTTCACAGGCAATGGAATTCTTGGTTTGGAGGGGACACATTGGTGGCCATGCTGAAGACAAGCAGACAGGTGTCTTCCCCGTGAGTGTCACAGAGGCAGGTGTTGGCTCTGTGCATCAGGCACAGAAATGAGCACTTGGAGAAGCTCAAGACTCCGAGGGGCAGTGGGTGAACAGGGGAGTCGTGTGCTCTCTACACGGGCCATCAGGGCTAAACCTTTGGGTAGGTTTCTAAGAAGAAATCAGATTTTTAAACTCAGTCCCTAAGAACCAGCGAGTAATGAGAGATATCAAAGAAGAAGAGGATAGAATGTGAGTGGGAATTAAATAAAAAACAGAAAAAGTGTTAGAATCCCATTTTCCAATTTATCTTTTTTTCTGAGAATTCAATCTAACAGCTGGAATGAGGGCCAGATTGAAGCCTAAGAGAAAAGATAAGATAAAGGATTAGATGTTATCCATGGCTCTGAAAAAGAACTCTGCAGCACATGATGCGATTTTGTCTGGCTCTTCCCCACCCTTTTACTTAAAGGTCTTCCTCCCCTTCTGATCTTCCTCCAGGAGACAGGAGGTCAGTGAACCAGGTTTGACCCCTGGCTGTGCGGCCAGCAAGCTGGGGTGACCAGGGAGCCTTTCGGATGCTTTGCTGTAAATGAGAAGCTCACCAATTCTCTCATGATTGAATAATTTAGAATAAAGCAATACAATCCCAGCTCAAATCTTTCTCAGCAATAAGGAACTTTCCCTGGCCCAGAAACAGGAAGTCAGCCTGCAGCAGGAGGCAGCCTGATGGATTCTGAAGCTCAGTGGTGTCCATGAGGGCCACACCGTCCCCTTCTCAGTTCCATTATCTTGGGCATTTCCTCTATCCTCAGGCACATAGCGGGGCTGAAGCAGAGTCCAGCATTACATCCAGACGCGAGCCCCCCAGGAACAAGGGACACCATTCATTTCTGGGACCTTCCATGGAATTAATTTTTTTTCCCACTGAGTTCTTCCCAGAAGAACTTCCTTCTCTTTGGCAAACAAAGTTACCTATCCATGAACCCTCAATGCCAATGAGAACTAATTACCATCACACCAATTAGCTCTGTTCTGATGAGGACAGGCTCATCCCGCCTCTCAGGGTCTGTGTAAGAGAAGTAGGTATCTCAGCAGGATTTGGATTCTACTTGGAGCAGAGGACAGAAGAGGTTGCTGGGCAGGTGATGGACAATGGCCATTAAGAAGTTCTCACTCATGGTTGTCCCTGTCAATTTCTCTGCACCTGGGTGCAAGGGTGACTGTTGCAGGTTTGGGAACCTTTCCTAAGACACATGGTTAATCCTAAGAGACTCTGCAGTCTCCTGGGCCAGTTCAGTCTATGTTTGGTTTTATTGCACCTGTCGTGATTTAGCAATCCTAAGGAGAGCTCAAATGTAGGGTGACTTAGCATTGGAGCCAAAGAAGACCTAGGAGAAGGCTTTCTTTGCATTCTGCTCTACAGAGGTGAAAGCAGCGGAGGAGAGAGCAGGCTAGGTGCGAGGTCAGTGCTTTTTTTAAAAAAGCTTAATCCAAATTCTTCATCGGCTGCTGAGAACTTCCCCAGGAGTGTGGCTGAGAAGCAGTTCAGGATGGTCCCTCTTCTAATGTTTGTGACCTGGCTTCACAGTCAGGGCTGAAGGCTGCTGTGAAGGGCACCCTATCTGGGTGCTCAGTCTCTGGACTGGTCATTGCTTTGGAAGGAAACGATGAGTCAGAACAAGGGAAAAATTCTGGACCTTGACTCTGTTTGCAACCCAGGTGGAATAAGAGGGGTGATGTTTTCCTTCCCTCCTGGACCAACCGAAAAACCACATAAAACATGAAATGATGGTCTTTCCGCTATTGGAGGTTAGACAGCAAAGAATAGTGGTCTACGAAGAGACGAGGAGCAGAGGAGACAGACCTGGGTTCGCTCAAGCTCCTGGCTTTCAGAAGGATTCCATACTTCAGCACAGAGAGGGGAGCCGGGTGGAGTCTTGGGCTTGCAGAGATTTGCAGAGAAGGGACCCAGCAGGAGAGAAGCCATCAGAGGACCCTGGGCATCTGCAGAGAATACACAAAGAGGGCCCTGCTGAGGGCTGGTTGGCTCCTGTGGGAGGAAGGGGCATCTCCCCTCTCATTTTATAAGGCCAGTGTCCATCTGATGCCAGAAGATTCCAAGGACAGAGCACTGCGGGACAAATGTGACTTATAGACACAAAATTACAGACAGATGCAAATATGTATCAAAATTCAACATCTATTCTTAACTTTTAAAACTGTCAGAAAACTAAGAACTTCCTCAGCAGGATGCATGGTAAGTGTGCCTGTCCCCAGCTGATACCAAGCACAACTGGGCAAAGCCAAGTGCTTTCCCACCAGGGCCAAGGCAAAGCAAGGCTGTTCAGTTTCACAACTCCTCTTCCATTTGGAGGTTTTAGCCAGTATAATAAAGAGAATAAATAAAAGAATTCCAGATTGGAAATCGTCTTTATTTTCAGGTATGATTCTTCACGTAGAAAGTTATAGGAAATCTAAAACAGTCATGGAACCAATAAGTAAGGTGAACAAGATTGCTGTGTATACAGTGGGCACACACAGGCCTCCATCTGTCTAGACAGTGTCCTTCCTGCAGCTCCTTGATGCTTATGTGAATCTTCCCAAGTTGAGAAAAATTCTGAATGTAAAGACTAGGACAAAAACAGGTGTCTCCTCCTTCAGCTGAACAGGAACTTGAGATAATGGTTCTTCCTGAACAAGGTCCTATGTGCAAACTTAAAATGAAGTTTTCTTTTCATGGAAACAAAAAAGTCATGTACCTTGTCACCAGGTTTAGGGGTTCTGTGTTTGGGATTGGGGTCCCTGATGGCTTCATGGCTGTGGCATGCTTGGTGCCTGGGAAAGTTTCTGTACAAAGGCACAGGATGCCCGGTTGCTATGGTGATGGCCTCCATGCTAGAGTCTTATCAGCCTCGACCTTAATGGTAGGCACATAACCCCTGGGCATAAAGGAACTTGCTTGCTTGATAACTACAACGTTTCCCTATGCTCTGGAGCTCCTGGAGCTGCCCACCTAACAGGAACTTCAGACAATGGACCTTTTTGAGAACTGGACAAAGCTCCCGACATTGCATATTGTAACTGCAAAATAAGCAACCTTCCTGATGCACTAACACTAATGTGGTTATAGTACTAATGACTTAATGGAACGTATTTTATAAATAAACATGACCCCTTGGACAAAGAGCCATTCTGCACCTTGTCTGACTCTCTGTCTACTTATTATTATTTTTCTTTACACCAGAGGTGTGGCTGCAGTAACCCCAGGAAGCACCCCCCAGCAGGCGCTGCTCCCAACAAGCTGAGCCGGCTTCCGTGGGTCTCCTCCACTGAGCCCCAGGAGGAGCAGAGAGGCGACGACCCCTGTGTTCTTTCTAGGCCTTTGCAGAGGCTGGGATGGAGCAGAACTCAGTCAAGTTTTTCCTGTGCACATGGAGGAAACAAGAGGCATCTAGAAAGGAAGAGCTGGTAACTACTTAACCTACTGGCACAGTTATTCATGGTGACATTAATTCATTGCTATTGAGAGTTTCCCTGCAATTTGAGTCAATTTAAGAATGGAGAATAACGCCAGTAGCAATCATCTGGAATGTGTTTGGAGACAGATGACGCAAGAGGGATCAAAAGTGCATGCGAGACACCAGACAATGGCAAGGGTCACCCCATGGAGGAGAGGGTCCCACCCGGAGTCAGCGAGTTCACAAGCCGCAGGATAATTACCACATTTATTAACCTCTTACGAGGATCTGAGGCTAAGAGGAAAGATTTTTCAAAGTCACTCATTTGGGAATCACAAGGCTGAAATGGGAACAGAGATTAGCCTGACAGTCAGGTTCAAGGTCTTCCCCCCTTAGGGTGACGGGCGCCCTGCCTCAGTCTCTTCTCTCTCTCTGTTTTTCACTTTGAATAAGGAGTGCCACTTGCTCCTTCAGGCCTTCCGGGTGGTCCTTGGGGTGGCAGCTCTTCAACAATCTTCTAGATGAGACCTGTCCATGCTCTGCAATGTGACAAAGTAGCCTGCCTGCACCACCCCCGCCCCCGGCTGAAATTCATTACTATTATCAACTTGGATCATATCCCTGAATATCCTCATTTTTTAAAGAAACATGTTATACCAGGCAGTTTCTAGTGAAATATCTGAGAATAATTAAGAATTGTCAAATGAAAGTGGAAATTTTATTTGTGCATCTTCATCTTCTCAACACTTTTTTGCTGTCACGTCATGCTGTCCTTGTGACCTCATTTCCTCTGGTCCAGGGAGACCAAGCCCTACAGATGTGGGTCCTCTATGTCACTCTAGGAATCCAGCCTGGAGCAGGGCTGTGTGCTGTGAAGAGGACCAGTAATGACACCAAGGACAGCAGCAGTGGCATTGACTGAGCATGACTTTAAGTCCTGGTTGTCACTTCCAGATAACTGTGACACTCTGTGGTGTAGAAACTGGTATTAATTTAACATTGAGGTTATGAAGTGGTGATGAAGTTCAATAACTCACCCAAGGTTACATGACAGGAAGAAAGGCATGACCCTGACTTTGGACCTGAGTGACACTCAGCGTGTATGCTTCTTGTGGTTCCTGTAGCACCACAGGGAGGCCAACCAGTGACTTTTCTGCTCAGTTTGTGGGTGGGTGCGGGGTTGGGGGAAGTTTGCAAAGGGTGTGGGGTGGGTGGCCTTTGCTGAGATCTGAGTCTGAATTTTTTTTTCCGCTAATAACTTAGGAAATGTTTAGTGGGAAACTATAAACTACCGTTCCCTTCTCTCACATCCTTCTTATAAACCTCGGCCATGAATTATAATGGCATGATTTATTTAATAGTTAAATGACTTAATTTAGGGATTATTTAATTATTTATTTATAGACAGAAACCACAAGCTCAGCCAGGAGGTTAATAAGAAACTGTGAAAAAATGGAGGACTGTCCCCAGTGTTTGCTGGGGACATGTTTTTGGGGTTCATGGGTGTATCCCCCACTTCCGTGATTCAATAGGTGGTCTCGGGAGGAGTGGACTCCTAGGCCAGCTGTTGGGACCTTTTCACGAAGGTGAGGGTGTGGGCTGGGCTTTCACTGTCGCAGAGAGAGAAGGAAAATATATTTCCACACCAGCTAAGATAAAACTAGGCCACGGCGAGGCCTGCTCACTACCTTGTCAGTGTAAAACCAACTGGCTCCCTCAGGCTGCCTACAAAGACGGGCAAAGAATTTATCTGAATATCAAACCATGTTGGTCTTAACGGATCCAAGGTTGGCTGGCAGGAAACCTTGTGGCCATGTGCACAGGTTTGTGAGAGAAAAGACTATAGCCGTAGAAAAATGTGTTTGATAAAGCCCAGGAGGGTGACCAGAGCCTACTGTGGATCTCACCGACCTGATCCAGAAGCGTCACTTGCTGTGTGAGTGACCTGACTTCCATCGGATCGGCAGGCAGGGCCTCCTTGGCCCTGGAATTTTCTCTCTGTGGGTCTGTGAGCACCTTTCTGGGGCCTGCAGAGAGAGGCGTCTCCAAAAGACAGTGCAAATCAGAGTTTCCCTGCTCCCCACTCCAGAGATCTCCACCCAAAGAGGAAAACAAAAAAGTTCTGTCCGTCATCTGAAAGTGTCCAAGTCACCCTCTGCTCAGGAGGTTCCACCAGAGGGCAAAGGATTAGGGAGGAACCTTCTAGCCAGGCGCCCAGGGAGATGTGCTCACGTGAGAAACCTCCCTGATGAGCCCTTTGTACAACAGGACGTGCTGAGAAAAACACAACCACGGCAGGTGACTCTGTCAACCGAGGGACATTGAGCAGCATGTGGTATTTCCCTCGCTGTTTAAATTTGTAGCATGCTCATCAGAGGATTCCACAGACAACCCTTGGCCTCCCAGGGCTGTCGTGGGTCATGAGCAATCTTTGATGACCTTCCCTGCCCAATTTGTGATGCTTCTGCTGCTGAGTTCTGTGGGCAGAGCTGGTGCAGGTTGATGTGGAAGAACACTGGCCAAGGGACACAGGGACACAGGGCTCCCAGAGAATCTCATGACGGTCCTTTGGGAGCTGTTGTCCATCACCCCAAGCTATTTCTCAAGGCTGATCTTTCCAGTAAAATCACAAAGGGAAAAAGCCCGAACAAAGACCTCTGTGGTTTCTATTCTGAGGGGCTTCTGGGTTCACCGTCATCCTGCCCTCTGCCCCCATAGCTTTGAGAATAAGAAATTTTTCCAGCAGCATCAACAGAGGATATGCGTCAGCAGGCCTCGAGGAGTGCGCCATCTTGGTCTGTGGTCACAGATATGATTCATGGGGTGAACCTTGGTGCAAAGCTCATTTTAATGAAATGCTTTGCAAGTCATAACTGACGAGACGTGATCAGCATTGCTGCTTAACAATGATTATGAATTTACCAAGCCATGATTACATTTATATAAAAAACTGTGCATGAATAAAAAGGAATAAATATAATTAGGATTTGAAGGGCAAGAATGACTGAATGAAATGTTCATCTTTTATTAATTGCATGCATTTTGCATAAGGAGATTATTTTTCCTGGTTTGGACTAGCATCACAGAATTATTGTACATAATTGCGAGAACAGTTGGTCTATGACAATTTAATGGTATGTTGAAAAACCCTCACTTTGCAAGCTGTTCCAATCAGCCACCTTCTCTTGGTTGTTGTCCTAATTGCAAATCAGCTCTGAGGGCCATTGACACAGGCCGGTCGTCTTCATGCAGCTGCTACGTGTGCCCAGCTCCAGGTAATAACCTCGCTGTCAGTCTCCACGGGGAAGCTCAGGGAAGGAGACTGACGGCTTCTGGCTTGGCCTTTGGCCCCAGGACCTACTCATCCCACAGCCAGGTTCCCACCTCCTCAAACCCCTGACAAAAGCACCACAAATGGGTGCTTTCCAGTGTCCATGATTGATCGCCTCAACATTCTAGGAAGTTGGCATGGAGTCCAAGCCTGGGTTGGTTTCTCCTCAAGGCTCCAAGGGAGACGCTCCTCGAGGGCTCTTCCCTGGCTTGGGCCATCTTTGGTTTCCTTGTCTCATGGAAATGTCACCCCAAACTCTGCCTTCTTTTCTCATATGGCATGGTGTGTGTGTGTGTGTGTGTGTGTGTGTGTGTGTGTGTGCAAACATCCCCTTCTTATAGAGCCCCAGTCACACTCAGAGCCCACCCTGCTGACTCCATCTTAACTATCCATATGGGCAGTGGGTTGATGTCCACACATGGCTGCACCTTGAGCTCTGGGGTCAGGACCCCACCCTGTGAATTTGGGGCACACAACTGCAGCCATGAAGGCCAGTCCCCTATGGCAGCTTCTCAGAGGCCCAGGGGGCTTGAAGGTGGGTGACAGCTGAGCGCTCCAGTGGAGCTTGCTGACTGTACTGAATAGGACCCCCACAGGGAAACCCGCAGTCCCCACAGGGTGACGGGCAGACGCTGTAAGGACACCCACCCAGGGAAAGGAGCTCTGCTTTGGCTCTTGGCCTGCCAGCGTTGACCAGGGGGTTTGGGAACACACACACACAACGTCACTGTCACCTGAAGATGATGTCAGAGCTGGGATGTGTCCTACAAGGCAAGGAATGACAGAGAGGGCCAGGAGGAGGAGGGGGGGAGGAGGAGGAGGAAGGTCAGGAGAGGGAAGAGGGGAGGAGGAGGAGGAGGCAGGACTGCTCACTGTGAGCTGCGCAGGGAGGACATGCAATCCCAAGGGGACCCTGTCATAAAACCTCAGAGGGAAAAGGTGGTATTTTGAAATTGCTATAGTCTCTTAATCATGGTTTAAATATGTATGTGCAATTAAATTAATAAATTAGTTGGATGTTTTGTTTACAGTCAAAAACTACTTTAAGAATGCTCATTAGAAAAACGTTTCCTCCAGCTAATAACTTTCCAAACTGTTTTCCATAGGATATGTATAGAGCTTCTGAAAAAAAAGAAAAGCCCACGTTCAAATACACCAAAAAATAATCCAAAAATAATCCAAAAGCACATGTTTGATCAAATGATATCGAATCCATTTTAAAATACACTTTTCAAAGCCAACTGTCTTGAATTCATAGAAAAATTAGGAGGTAGTGCAGAGTGCACGTATGTGAGCCTCAGCTGGCCTCCCTGGCTGGCCTCCCCAACAGCAAACTCCTGCAGCAGTACTGCACACTTGTCACCACTAAGAAGCCACCTCTGATGTGCTGCTGCGAACCAATGCCACCGTTGAATTACTTTCCTTCATGTTTATCCAAAGTCCTTCTGACCCAGGTGACATTTGGCTGTCAGGCTTCCCGGCTCCTCGGGGCTGTGGCTGTCCCTCAGGTCTCCCTGTTTGGACACCCATCACTCTGAGGGGCCCTGACAGGGGTCTCATAGGCTCTGCCCTTGCTGCGATTGCCTTAGTGCTCTTCTCACGATGGTGAGGGGTCTGTGGTGCTGGGGAGGAAGCCCACGGAGGGGATATGGGCCATTTCTTCTCATCTGACCACAGGCGCACACCATCAGCACGACATCTGCTGGCCATATTGACCTGGGTCCCTGGCTGAGCATGTGAACTGGGCTCCTCTAAGGTAAAGAATGCCCCCGCCCTCCCCACGCTGCTGCTCTGGAAGGCGCTCCTGGCCCAGGTCTCCCTGAGGAGCGTGGGCTGCAGGGCCCTGACTCGGGGTGAGAGTCTGGGTTAATGATCTGCAGAGCTGGTGTGTGAGTGAGATTCTCTTTGTTGTTGTTATTGTAGGGAGGGCCTAGCCAGCTGCACACTAATGTGACTGTAAATTGCATCAAGAAGAGACAGTGCCAGGTTTAATTTGACCACAGAGCATTTGTAGGCAGGTGTCTTGTGAATTAGTGTCTCATAGAAGCCATGATTCAGGTTACATCAAGCCAAAGGCAGGCACGCTGCAGGACGTGCTCTAGAAAACAAGGTGTCAAAATTTTAAAAATTATTAAAATAATGTAATATTACTGTAGGCTACACATATACCATGTATGTATATATTATGTATAAATGTGTGTATGAAATGTTGGATTAAAAAAGGAAATAAGGGGCCTGCCAGGTGTGCTGGCCCATGCCTGTAATCCCAGCAGCTTGGGAGGCTGAGGCAGGAGGATCACAAGTTCAAAGCCAGCCTCAAGAACTCAGTGAGGCACTAAACAACTCAGTGAGACCCTGTCTCTAAATAAATGCAAAATAGGCTTGAGGATGTGGTTCAGTGGCCATGTGCCCCTGAGATCACTCCCCAGGATCCACCCACCCTCCAAAATAAGTGACTAAGACGTAAGATGAGGATTTTTAATGTATTAGCACATGCGGGAACAGTCTCTGTAGAAATGTATTAGGTAACACTGTTTAAAATAAAGGTAGAGCTCCAACAGTCTCAAAAGTCACTCAGGGTCCCACAGCCTGTGGATTCCAGAGTCAGAGTTTGACCTGAGTTTCTGGGGTTAGACCTTGAGTTCTTCCTGCTTCTAGCCAGCTCTCTGCCGACAGGGGAGGCCCAAGTCGGGAGGGTGTTTCCCTGGCCCGGCTGGCAGGAGAAAACGGCCCACAAGGACTGCTGAACAGACAGATCACAGAGGATTCACCCCAGGAAATGGCTTTTTCTCATCCTGGAGTATTTATATCACCAGGTAATGTTTCTGCTACAAGTAATAAAGATCCCCGTATTGGTGGCAAGAACACACAATGATGGTTTTATTTCCTCATGCAGGACTAAATCCAGAGGTCAGGAGCTCCTACAGAACCTAGACCCCTTCTCGCTTCTTTTCCCAACACCTGTAGCCTGTGGTTTTATGGTTTTTTTTCTATGATGGCTGCTCCACCTCCAGCCATCACATCTACATTATTGGCAGGAGACAAGAAGGCTAAAATAAATTTCTCCACAACATGTGAGAGCTTACTTGAAGGGATCCCTTCTGTAGGATCCTTCAATAAATGTTAAGTGGCCTGAATTAGGTCACAGTGCTATAACTGATCACAATGGAAGTCAAAAAGATGAGTATCTTGCTGTCTGTCCTCTATAACTAAAAGGCAAGAATGAGGGGTTGAGAGTGGCTTTGGAGTCTGTCATCTGAAGGGTCTGTGCTGGATATTGCATCCCAAGAGAAAGAATCAGAGTCAAACTGACTCGAAGGCACTCAGTCTCGTGTTGCATTTTGAGCCTCTCTCCTTTGGTCTAGTGTTCACAGATTCCTTTGAGTACTGGTGTCAACAGGTTGCCTCCAGTCAGCTGTGGTCACCAGTGTAGAAGTGTCCCTGCAATCACTCTTAGGATGCATCTTCTGAATTGAAGGGGGCGACTGTCAACATGAAGGTAGAGGAGAAAAATGGTGCCAATTGTGGGCTCCCTAACTGGTGATCAAGAGCAGGGAAAACAATTTGTGGGCATCCCCAAGGATTAGTGGTATCCCTAGGAACTTGCACCTGGGCCCCACTCAGCCGCAGACAGAGAACTCCTGGAGGCCCTGGCAGCTAAGACTGACACAGTTCCGCCATTCGCTCTATGGAGGAAACTGCAGAATTTAAAAGCCAATCTCATTGCTGAAGAAGCGGCTGCCCACCCGGCTGTGAGTAGATGCTTCATCAGCTCCAAGGCGTCTGGTGAGGTTTATCCAGGACTGGGAAGGAGGGTAAGTCAAGATGCGCAGTGCAGAGGCTGGAGGAACAGGGAGGCTGCACGTGTCGCAGCTCGTACACAAGCCTGTTCACTAGCTTGTCAGTAAGTCAGAAGCCCCAGGAGGGAGGGCAGGTGGTGCGTGGGGTGTTGATGTTCCAAGCTTCCCTCCAGAGTTTCCTGGGACTCCATGGCCCACCCAGGCTCCTGAGCTCCTTTACCATCAATAACAGACAGAGCAGGAGGTTGAGAGGAGAATGCCAACTCCAAAAAGCTCTGATTCAGAGATGCTCCTTGGGGACAGTTGAAACTCAAGGATTTGTAGCATCTTCCACCTAAATCTTGACCCTTAGGTCAAAGAGAAGTGCAGTCCTTCTGGAAATATGCTACAGCTCCATTTCTAAGATTTTTAAGACATGCAAAGTTGATTGGAGGAGGTAGAAGTCAGAAAAGGCTTTTGAGGGTTGGCTGTTTGTTGAACAGGGCATGAGCAGGTAGAAGTCAGGAAAGGCTTTTGAGGGTTGGCTGTTTGTTGAACAGGGCATGAGCAACTCCCTGGGGGACAGAAGTGCTCTATGTTCTGGTCTGTGTGACCTTGTGCTGGGCCACTGGGGAGCTGAGGGGCTGGGGTGACCCAGGCCAGGTCTTGGGTGCTCACAGGCAAAAGCAGAGGGAGTGGAACTGTGGTTCCTCCTAGAATCTCACCCAGGCCTGAGATCGACTGCTCTGCCCACACCCACCAAAGGTCACATGGTGTTATGGTTTGGGTAGGAAGGGTCCTCCGAAGACTCTTGTGGGGAAGGGTTGGTCCCTAGTGCAGCAATGAACACAGGCAGTGCCCTTAGGAAGTGAGTGGATCATGGGGGTTTCAACCTCATCAGAGGATTAATCCACACAGGGATTCCCGGCTGTGTGGACTGTGGGAGGTGGTGGAGGTCGTGGGAGGTGGTGGAGGTCATAGGAGGCGGGGCCTAGTTCACAGGAGTGGAGGATGTGGTCAGGGGTCAGGTCGCACTGGTCCTTTTCTATGGGCCAGTCCCTGTGCAAGGTACACCACAGGAGTGACTCTGGTTGTCTCACATCACTTCCAAAAGCAAGGCACCATGAACAGCGCCACATAGTTACGGGAGGTGAGAGGTCCAGAGAGATCAAGCAGATTCCCAGGGCCACACAGAGCTGGTGAGTGAGGGTGCTGAGGCTGGACCTGTCATTGACTGCACACCCCTGCAGGCCGCCTTCTCCTGACCTGTCCTGCCCCAGGGCCTCATGTGAGCACCTGCATCTTGCTCATTTTGACAGGCGTTATATCAAGTATCTTTTATGTGCCAAAGCTTTGGGAGGTGACAGAGGCACAAGATCCCGGCCCACGAGGACCTCGTTTCCTAACATGGAGGGTGCGCTGGATCATAGGCAAATACAGAAATCAACCACTTCAACCAGCCTGTGGGATTCCTACAGGAAGGCACAGAAGGGAGCAGTTCTGGGGACCAGGAGAGGAGAAGGGACCTGACGTAGGCAGGGGGGCAGGAGGGTCTCTAGGAGGAGGTGACCACGGGTTTGAAATGGAAGCGCTGGAAAGACCCAGCACTGCCGCATCTTGGGGACACTGGAAAGGCAGGAGCGAATGTGAAGCAGGGGCGCATGCCAAGAATAAAGGTGGGTTGGGGGGCTGGGGCCTGCTGAACTGTGGAGGAGGGGCATGAGGAGGTGAGGAGGAGGCCGAGGCCAGGCTGGGCGGCTGGAGGTGTTTCTCATTTCAGCTGATGTGGTTGGAGGTGGTCTCAGGCCCCAGGCAAGCTCCCAAGAGCTGGCACTTTGGAGTCTGTGTTTGAACTTCTCAGATACCAGGTTCTGCTCACAGGCAGGTGCAGTAACTGCTGCAGAGGGTCTTCTTCCCCGGGGTCATCACTGTGTTGAGTTGTCATCAGGAAAACAGCTCACATCTGAGTCCTTACTTTCCATCTGTTTGGACCTGTGCAGGGAAACCAGCTGACCTCTCAAGGCCTCGACCTTTTCCCCTATACAAAAGGATCCACACCTCAGCTTATGCCTTGGCACCTGCCTGTGTGACCCTGTGTCTAGAAGCTGTGGGGTTTTGAGCAATACGCAAATACAAATGACTGCCATTACTTGGACGTAATGGCAGTCATTTGTATTTGCGTATTACCAACCCTGCATTACCAACTCGGGATGACCTTGGGCGGTGGACTTTCCCGTGGCATCACTGTTAGGATGGGTCGCGTCTCACTGCGAAAGCCATGTTCGTCCAGACAATGATGGACGTCTCGGGGGTCTGCAGGGAGGGGCACCAAGGTTGTGGAATTCCTATTGCTGCCATAAAAATCATCACCGATTTCATGGCTTGACACATGTCCCAGTCTTGGGTGTTCCATGCCCTCGCTCGTTGAGAAGCACGGCAAGTTAGACAACGTGTCCCACGCCCTGCCTCTAACAAGGAGGGGACCCACATCCATGCTGAAGGCTTTCAGATGCCTGGGGGTGAAATGACCCTCACACAGGGAGGAAGAGAGGATCACACACGGGACATTCAGGTGATCAGCATGAATGTGCATCAGGCTAGGGCAAGGATTCAACCAGCTAAATGTCCTGTGCCCTTGAGTTCACCTTTGTGGGAGAAGGTGGTCCCTCCTGCTTGACTTAGGAATGACAGATGGAAACGAATCTCGAATCATTCTTCTCCCATGGGCTGACACCTTATCCACATTGACTTTGAGGTTGAATGACCACTTCACTGTGGGGATGCAGGACAGCTTGTAGGGCCCCATGGAGGGCGGCTGGCCTTCTCTTTCCTCCAACCCAGTGCTCATTTCTGTGTCTCTCCCCCACCTCCTTCTTCCTTTCCTGTCCATCCCTGTCACATCCCTGAGTTTGCTAACTCACGACAAATAACCATACATGGAGACCCCTGTAGGCGTGGACTCTGCCCCTGCATGCACGGGTTTGTCCAGCTGTGGGCCTGGGCGTGCACTCCTGCCCTATCTCAGCCCAGTGCCCTGCCGCCTGTCCAAGCTTCCATCTCTCTTGTCTGACAGGCATGAGCCTCTCTGAGGTTCAGTGCACTGGCCTTCTCGTCCAGGTAACACCAACCACCCTTTCTATCAGGAAAAAATAGATAAGCACTAGAAATCTACAAAGCGGCAGAGCTGTCATGTTTGCATACTTACCGATTCTTGACTTTTGAGTAACCTGGAAGTGTCTCATAGAGCATCTTGGGATAAGAAAACGCTCATGCACGGACACAGCACAGATGTGTAAAGGAGATCCCTGCCTTTTCCACACCTCGTCTAGTTGACAGAGAGACAGTGTGGCCTCTCTTGCTCCATCTGTGAAATGGGTGGCAGCCCCCACACTATGCAGGTCACGTGATTTCAGAGATACAGAGCAGTTAAAAAAGCACCTGCCATGGGCCCCTTTCAGCTACCGCTGTCCCTATCTGCGGGCAATATGGGCCTCAGCACAGCACTGCTACAGGGTCAAGGCCCTGGTTGAAGTGGAGATGCCAGCTCATAAGGGGGTGGGTCAGCAGGTCTCTTTCCCAGTGCTACAGGCACGGTCACTCCATGTCCAAGCACACAGCCATCAGGGGGACTCTCTGACCCTGCTGGGATCAGTTTCAAGTTGCCAAAAGAGCTATCAGTGATTCTGCATCCACATGACAAAATGCTGGGCAGGAAAAGGGCACTTTGCACCAGGAACACTAATAACTCCGAGAACTC
Organism: Ictidomys tridecemlineatus; assembly: GCF_052094955.1. Taxonomy (NCBI): domain Eukaryota; kingdom Metazoa; phylum Chordata; class Mammalia; order Rodentia; family Sciuridae; genus Ictidomys; species Ictidomys tridecemlineatus. The sequence goes on from NC_135478.1 coordinate 101,995,470, forward strand.
TGATGGTTCCATAGCTCAAGCTGTCCCTATCAACAGGCCAAGAAGAGTGTGACTCCTTACAGCTTGGGAGCCCCTCTGCAATCTCATGGAGTGCGAATTAGCAGCTATTACCGGTACCATTGTCGGGGACTGGATCTGTGGGGACGGAAGGAAATCTCTCCGAGTGGCCTGGAGATAAGTAGCAGGTGAGGAGGGTCGGCCTCTAGTTGTGGTCAGAGACAGGGAAATGGGTGCCCTCCTTCTCCTCCTGCTATTGTTGCAGCCCTGTGGTGGCGCAGCCTCTGGGGATTTGAGGAGAGTCATGGCAGGAGAGTTTGAGCTCTGGAAGGCACAGGTCCAGATGGGGCCAGGCAGGCCATTGTCCAGGCTGTGGGATTTAAGGAGGTGCTGATTGTCAGGTTGGTGCCAGTACAGGAACAGACCCTGAGTGTGAGTGTCTCCTTAAATTCTGACCCCTGGCTGCATTATGTCACCCTGTGCCAGCTCTGGGAGGTAGTTCACTGTAAAATCTATGGAAATAGATCTTACCTGTTCCCGGGGCCTTTTCAGCTAGATACCACCAAGGAAGCCAAGACCACGGTGTTTAATAATGTTGTAAGTTGTAACTTGTACCCCGCACAGCCGGGGCCCTAGTGGAGTGTCCTTACATTAGCCCTCAGTCCCCTGCCTGGGAGGCCCGTCTCTTCTGAGGCCCGAGGAGGCTGTGAGGTTTGCCTGGGATTCCGCAGTTAAAATGTGGCCCAGGCCGTCAGGTTGGGACTGGAGTCTATTTTCTGAGCTCTGAGTCTCCAGGAGCTACTAACTAGTCTGCACTGGCAGACACTTTTGAATCCATGTTTCTTTTCGTACTGGACCAATGGCAGGCCCAGGGGATGGATCAGTAGCCAGGGGCCTGTGGCTCCGTGGAACCTAACCGTGGCGGGTCCTGATCGAATCCATCATCAGACAGTGAGGGGTCTCTGAGGATTGAGGACAAAAGGCCAAATCTGAAATGAACGGAGCCCACGTCACAAAACCACATCCAACGCCTCACCTAGGGTAAGCCCTCCTAGGGTCCAGCTCCTGCCAACCCTGGCCTTACCCCTTCCATTTGCCCCTCACTGGCTGGGCTGCACCCCTGCCCAGGATCCTGCTGACAGCACCTGTTTCTAATTGTCTGTGTTTGTAATGGTCACTCCACTCCCTCGGTCCCTCAGGGTCTCCATGTGGCTGACTCTGCCTTGTCATTCACGTCCCAGGTAGAATGGACTATTTCACAAGGACCATTTCTCTGAACATCATCCAAAGTTGCTCTTGTGACCTCCTCACAGGGACCCTGGGATTTTGCACACCCCTCACTCAACTCTAGTTCTGCCCTGTTTCCCAGCATGCTCCTCTGTCACAGAAGCAATCCTGCTTGTCTGCCAGATCTTGGTCTCCACTTTACTGTGGGTGCTCCATTGATGTATCCACTGAGGTCCCCTCTTCACCTGGAACAGGGATGTCACCTAGTACCTACTCAGTAAATATCAGTTGGATTATTAAATGAACAAAGAAGAGCATTCATTGTATGAATGTTACCATAGATGTTGCCATTCCTTTGTAACTTGCAACCACTGCTTCCCCCAGGAGATAATTAGCAATAGTTAGGAATGCTTTCACCTGCAAGTAAAATTCATTGAAGTAATGGTAGCCCAAAACAATTGAATATGAGTCTATCACACAATATATAAATTGGAAGTGCACAATGTCAGGGCCTCAATATCTATAACTATTGGCCTTTTCCTGTTGGTCTTAAAATGCTGGCTGCAGCTCCAGAAGTCACACCCACATTCCAGACAGGAAGAGAGTCCAAGAGAAAGATGGAGTCAGAGTCGCAACTCCTCTGACTTATATAAAATTCATAAGTTTCTACAAAAGCTGTGCACTGTATTTTTCCTTGGCATTTTTTGATGATGCATTGTGGAGCGTCCCCAGAGGCAGGTGGATCTGGGAATGAGCTATTTAACTTTTGCAGCTCCCAGCCTCCACATTAGGTCTCAGGAGTGAGCGTGGGCGTCCATCACAGAGGTTTATTTATTTTTTCTGTGTAGTGCAATTGTTGAGCTTCTGTGGCACATCGGAAGGAGACTTAGAATTAGCCATAAGAGGCTGAGATTTCCTCCTGGTCCCTACGTGAGTCCCTGGAGGCTCTGAACAGAATGAGCGGAGCGGCCCCTTTGCCACTCTGCAATGAAGACACACGCTCAAAGCCTGAAATGGTTTCTTTCCGGGTGATGGTGACCCAGTGTGGGGCAGGGAGCCCTCCTGAAATTGGGCTGATCCACACGCCAGCTCAGAGCCGGCAAAGGCTTATAGAGGATGCCACACTTGAAGGAAGTGATGCTCTAAATGGTCGTTTAGAAATTAGCAAAGGCCACCTGGAGCCTGGTGTGTGAAGAGGTCAGAGTGACCACCCTCAGCTCCTGAGGCCCAGGAGACAACGCCAGCTTCCCTGGGAGCCAGGCCACAGCTGCCAAGGATGATTGACAGGCAGAGAAGCCACCCCTGGAAGTCAGTGGAAGCTCCGGCCAGGGAGAGAGCTGGAGGACAGGGAGGAGGTGGGTCCCCAGGAGAGCGCCCTGGGGAGGGGGGTGTCCTGCACACTCACCCTGTAATCCTGTCCTTCTCTCTCTTCATCAAGGTCTGGGCTCTGTGTTTGGTGGATCACTGAGGCTGCGTGGCACAGTTTTTCTCATCACAGGGCCTGGTAACTGTCACCAGGAATCTCTTCTGTAACCCAGAAGCCCTAAGTGCTTGAAAAGAGTCCAGAAAAAAATGGGTGAAATTGGAGCAGACATTTGTCAAAAATGGATGAAGAGTTAATAAACTCGTGATCACGAGTCCCCGAAGAAACTAAGATAAATCCCAGGGAGAAAAACCTACAGAACCCACTAGAATGTCTGGTATTAGAAACTGGCCTTTCGGGGATGCTGGAAAAGAGGTGGAGCCCTTGTGGGCTGCTGCTGGAAGGTAAAAATGGGGTGATCCTTAGGGAAACAGCTTGGCTCCTCCTTAAGCTGAGCCCTCCAGGCTGGTGCATGCATTAGGACATGAACCCCGTAAACAGCGTTGGGCGTTACTCCAGGGCACAGGTGGAAAGCTGAGGCCCAGAGGGAACCCACTGTGTCCCCAAGGCCCGGCAAGCACAGAGCCAGCCTGGAGCTCAGGCAGGCATGGGGAGTGGGGACCCTCCCACCCCCAGGAGTGGGTTCCCCTTATTTGCAGGAGCTTTTCTTATTGGGCACCCTGAGTCCTCTCCTAACCACTCTGTGCTTCAGTTATTTTATCTACAAAATGGGGAAAAAAACTGTCCTTATCTCGTTGGATTGTGGTAAAAAGAATCTGAGTTCACCTTGGGGATCGAGCCTTTGGGGGTAATGCTTTGTGAGTAGCCGGGAGGATGAGCCTGGCCCTGGACACAGCTCGGGATCCATACTTGTTGCTCAGCCTCTGGCACCCTGCCCCCCCCATCAAAGTTGTGTCTAAGAGGGGTTTCCCGATTCAGCCAGGCCTGGGTCCCTCGTGGGAACCATGAGGATTTGTCTGTGATTTTCCTTCTCCCTCCTGTCTTCTGTGCCTGATCACAAATTCTGTTGAATCTCGTCTCGTGGTGGTGTCTTGATTCTCTGTACCTGGATTCATCCATCCAGGCTGGATGGAGCCTTCCTACCTAGGCCTACTGTGTGCCCATAGCCACATGGCAGGTCCCCTCCAGGGGGCCTCCAGACAACAGCCAGCAGGAGCTACTTCCCACGGTCTGTCCACAGCCCTGCTCAACCCAAGATCTTCAGAGACACCTTCCCTCAGATGACATAAAACCCAGGCTTCTGATGTGACTCTCCATGGTGTCTCCCCACTTGTCTCCAGAGCACACGTGTCTAAAGCCCTTTGCTGTCCTGAATCCCAAAGCCCACTTCCTGCCTTACCTGGCCTCTGAGCCTTGGCCACACCTTTCTTTTTAGCAAACCCTCTCCCTCCTCTGGGCTCACCTAAGAGGGCAGCATGAGGGCTGGGTATGCAGCTCAGTGGTTAAGCCCACACATGCTCAGCAGGTGTGAGGCCCTGGGTTCCTTCCACAGCAGTCCCCCCAAAATAATAAAATGATCATGTAAGACTAGAGGAGAAGACAATTCGCTTGTTGTAGAATATCTACAAAAATAATCTATAGCAAATATCATACCTACGGGGAAAGCAGAGGAAGTACAGTTTGGAAATGAGACACTGATGTCCAGTTATCAGCACTTCTGTTTCGAGTTGAACTGAAGCCTCAGCCTTGCTAATAAAGGAACAAAAAGAAACAATATATTTAGAGATTGAGAGGGAAGAAACGAAACTCTTGCAGATGGCATGTTTACCTATGCAGAGAACATAAAACTAGAAAACTTTTAAATCAATAATTTTTTAAAAACAACATTTTCGATCAATAAGCGAATTTTGTAAAGAAACTTGTATACAAAATCAATATAAAAATCAATAGCATTTTTATATCCAAGCATCAGATGCTGAGAAAATCAAATTAAATAATGTTGCCACTTACAAGAGAATAGAAAGATAAAGTGCTGAGTTCTAAATTGAATGAAAGATATTCGTGACTCCTGCAAGATAAAGTATCATTGAAATAAATGAGGAAAGATGTGTCTAGCTAGATACACCCCTGCTCATGCATTGAAAACTCCAGGAGCAAATGTACTTGTGAAGTTTCACTGTGACGCCAACGGAAACCTCAGGAGATATTTAAGTTGCTTCTAAAATTTATACAAAGATGTAAAGGGTTAGGGACAGGTAAGAAGAGTGAATTTGGAGGAGTTGGTCCCTTAGTTCTCATGAAGCAATGCGGCGATTGCATCCAGACTGTAAGGGGGCAGGACTGTCACACGGCCAATGGAACAGTGTGGGTGGCACACTTAGAAACAAGCTGCACTCACAGACCCTTGTAGCTCAGGTGGTCCTGCAGCGGGGGAGTAGTGCTGGCCACATCAGACACCACACAGGGAAGGAACTGTCACCTCACATCATGCACTAGCCCACGCCCCACAAAATTCATGTGCAGAAGATAAGATATAGGACTTCTAGGGGGGAACAATGGAATAAGCCAAGATTTCTTATGCAAGACACAAACACAACAGACCCAGAGTCAAACATGGATAAATTAGACTTTGTTAAAACTTGGAACTTCTCTTCATCCAAATACCATCTTGAGAAGATGGAAAGGAAATCTCAGAATGGAGAAAAGATGGGCCAAGAAATCGGTGGAAAAAAAAATGTGCAACACCCTTAGCAATTAGGAAAACACCAATCAAAACTACACTGAGATTTCATCTCATTCCAGTCGGAGTGGCAGCCATCAAGAATAAACAAATGATAAATGCTGGAGAGACAGAGAGAAAAGGGACACTTGTAAACTGTTGGTAGAATTACAACCAGTATAGCCACCGTGGCAACCAATAGGGAGGTTCCTCAAAAGACTAGGCATGGAACAACCCCCTGACCCAGCTCTGCCACTCCTTGGTCCTTATCTTGAAGATTTAAAGTCAGTAGACTATAGCAACACATGCACATCCATTTTTGTAACAGCACAATTCACAATAGCCAAACTATGGAACCAGGCTAGGTGTCCATCAGTGGATGAATGGATAAAGAAAATGTGGTAAATATACACAACGGAGTTTTATTCAACCGTAAAAAATGAAATTATGTCACTTGCAGGACAATGGATGGAACTTGAGTCCATTAGGTGAAGTGAAATTAGTTAAAAACAGAAGGTCATATGTTTTCTCTTCTATGTGGATGCTAGAGAGGAAAAAGGGAAATCTAGGTGGGGTGTATGTGCAGGAATGTAGTGATAACCAAAGGGGGATCAGCAGAGGGAAGGAACCGGGGTGAGGGGTATGGGGAGGAGGGCTGGGGATTGATACTGGCCAAATTATATCATTGTACCATGTGCATGTACTAACATGTAACAGCCAATCCCATCATCATGCACCCATACAAATGGGGAAAGAAAAAGCAAAAAAGAAAAAAAAGTCATATGCAAAGAACATTCAAACCTGTTAGAAAAAAAAATGGCAAAATTATTGAAAAGGCAACTACAAAGTCATATGCAAAGAACATTCAAATCTGTTAGAAAAAAAATGGCAAAATTATTGAAAAGGCAACTCAAAAAATTGGGGGTGGGTGGTTAAAGCTCAAAGAATCAATGAATCCATCAGAATGATTTCGGCCTCCCGAGTCACTGAAGTACTAATGAACGTCATGAGGAGATTACTCATGGACCCACCCAAATGGCCGAACAGGTTCCTCATGTTGGTGGGAAAATGTAGTAAATGAAATTCTCTATGCTGCCCGTGGGAATGGAAACCAGCCCAGCAACTGTGGAAATTACTCGGCATTATCTTCTAAAATGAAATTTTTAGAAACTCTCAGACCACAAGTTTTACATGAGCAGAATCACCTCCACAGGGAGGTTCCTGGGGACTGGAGGTGTGGCCAAAGACGGAGCATGTGCTTAGCAGGCACAAGGCCCTGGGTCACTTCCCAGCACCAAAAAGAAGGAAGGAAGGAAGGAAGGAAGGAAGGAAGGAAGGAAGGAAGGAAGGGAGGGAGGGAGGGAGGGAGGGAGGGAGGGAGGGAGGGAGGGAGGGAGGGAGGGAGGGAGGGAGGGAGGGAGGGAAAAAGAAACAAAAGTTACTGACAACTTTTATTAAAATAGCTTCTAATCTGTCATAGGGCCGATGCTCCTCGTGGGAGGACGGGTAAGTACTTGTTGGCATAGTCGCAAGGTGGAAATGGATGCACCGTGGGGACACAGGCATGTGTAGGTGAGCAACAAAGGTCTATGGCCCTGTGCTAATTCCCTCCATGTGACTCAGAAAAGACCCGGCTGACTGAAGGCCTGGTGTGAAGCATGTGTGGGGCTCATCGGCAGGTGCAGCAGAGGACTGGGCCAGTCTGGTGTTTACTCCTTGACCTGTGTTGAGGTCAAGGTCGTGTTTGTATTTACTTTGCAATTATTCATCAGGCTCTCCATTTCTGATGTGTGCCTTTCCCAGTGCATGGCTGTGAGGGTTCAGGTTTTAGAGACCCCTTCAAAAATTGTATGCAGGGGTCAACCGCATATTTTTTAAAGAGGAAAACTCTGTGCTATTTCATTCAGTGCTCTGAATCTTGTGACCATTCCATAAATACTGACGAATTTCCATTAGTTACTGGAGTGTCATTACCATGAGGACAGTCTTGCTCAGAATGTACCTGAGGGGAGAGGAGTCTCAAATCAAATCTTGAGTGTCACGAGCAGTGTTCTTTCCAGAGCCCTGGGGCAAGTGCTCTCTTGTCTATGAAATTTGCATGACACTGTTCCAGATCCCCTAACAATGGTGGGGAAGAAAATGAAATGCTGTGGCTGTTTTGCTGGAAGCAGAGAGTATTTATAATTATGCTGATTTATCCTTTGGTTCATTACCCATGGTGAAATTCAGATGCACAAAGATGAGTCTGCTAAAAACGAAATAGATTGGGGACTACCACACTTTGCTGTTGAACCCCCCAAAAAATGTAGAAGTGCTGAATTGAAATCATGAATTGAATGTGCTTTTAAGGACTAAACATATCTCTTTGATTTAGGGTTCTAGTGCACTTCATCTTTATGAAATTGTAAGAGACGGAGCCTCCCAAGCTGATCCACTGTCTCATATCATTTATTCTACATCAATAAACATATTCTGTTACCTGGAAGCAAAAATAGACACTTTTTAATTTCTTCATAGGAAAATATTTGCTTGCTCTTCTTATCAGAGGGATAACTATTATGGAGAAGATTGATCAGCATTAGAATAAAATATTTGTCTAATTGCCCGAGACTTCTCTACGGGATAAGAAATTCTCCATTAGCAAAGAAAGCACATATGTTTCAGAGATCTTAAAGACATTCAGACATAGCTGTTGGAATCAACTTCTGCTAAGGGTGCACAGCACAGTAAATTGCAAACGAAATATATGCAAATAATTCTCCATTATAAATATAGATTATTTTCTCTTTCCATAAACTGTGGCAATCACAATAAAAATGATAAACTGAGGTGGGAAGAAAGAGGTGGCGTTGGGGAGCTGAGGGAGGGCATTTATGTTTGGCTTCACTAAATTATGCACCTTTTTATCTTCTAAGTTAATGGTATTGTACTTATACACTTTGCATATTCTAATTTATTTCCCCAGACTGAAAACAGTTCTCCTTGTGCCAACCCAGCTTTCTAAGACCTAGCACGATAATCCTGCTCCTCTGTTTTATCCTCAACTGTGTTAGCACAGATGGGTTTATTGGCATGAAATAATGAGAATCCTGCCCGACCTGGACCCTCATGTTCCGTCCTGCCTTTGGGGCCACTGTGATTCAGTGAGTGTCACTGTAGCTCCAGCTCCACATGCTCAAAGTCTCCTGTTGAAGCAAAGCTTCAGGGACTTAAAGGTGGTGTCCCTTAAGTTCACACTGTGCCAGTATAGCCATGGGCACTGCCAACGTGAGCACTGAGATGGGGGTTTCACACAGATGGGGTCCAAATGATGTCTCCAAAATATCTTGCACCTTTTTCAAGAATATCCTGGTCAAGATTGTCTACCAACGTGAGGGAGAAAAGAGAAATGCAAGGCATAGGTGCAGAGAATGCAAGAGTCCAGCAGAGGAGATGTGCAGGGGTCCTGGGGTGGTGGTGGAGGGGTACCCAGGGACAGCTATGTCCAGGCACAGAGGACATCCAGACCAGGTGGAGCAGTCAGCAGAGTCAGGGGACTTCCAGAGCAATGAAGGTTAGACATGATACGGTCAGTTGCCTCCTCTGGAACAACTTTGTCATCTCCCAGGGGCGCTGTGAGGAGTGACCCTTGTGTGTAGTTGTTGATTTCGCCCCTCTGTCCCCTTTCCTAAAGGAAGAATTGCATTCCACATGCAAAGTTTCCAATAACAGTCTCTTGCCCAGATGCATCCAGGGCAAGCTCATCAATGATGTGCCTTTTCAATTGTTTTCTTGCAGTAAAGACAATATTCCTAAGAGACATGAGAACTCACATTCATAGTCTTAAATAAATGATTTCCATTGTGGCAACTGGCCCAAGTGTGTCCTCCATAAAGCGCAGTGTCAGAGAGGAGTGTGGACAGCCGGTGGCCCTCCCTTTGCCTCTCATTAAAAGCCATGGCAGCAACATAGCTTATCCCATTTCAAAAGAAACTGGGAGTGTCTTACCTGTAGCTTCGGATGATTTAAAATTGATCTCCTATAGCTTGTCCCACTTTTGTATTCTTAGCCACAGATAAAATAGTAGCCATGGATGGAGGCTAATGGTTCTGAGCGCTTGGGATGGTGCCTTGCTATTCTTGGAGCTCACTGGTGTCATCTTATCTTGCCTTTGAGATCCCATCACAGAGAAGAGCAAGACTGGCCACTGTCACTCAGGCTCCCGTTCCAGGCGACAGGCGTCCCCGTCGTCCCTGCCATCAAACAAACTTCTGCTGTCTTACCTCACTGTGGGCTGTGTGAGCCTGTGTGGCTGTGTGGGCCTGGGGACAGCTTACTTTAACAAAGAATGGTGCAAAGTCACCCTGCACTTAGTGTATAGTCTTCAAACACCTATAAACAGTAGGCAGAACAAAGTGACCGTTTCCAAGAGTGACATCCAAGCCCCGGTCACACCTGTAAGCTTTGGCATGGACCAGGCCTCACAGCTTCCCCTGCAACCTTCATCTGACACCCCACAGACCATGAGCACCTTTGACACCCTCCACGGGGGCTCACCTACATGAGAACAGAACCCCAACAAGGCCACCTCAAAACAGTGTGACCAGCCATGATTTTACAATGAAATGGTTTTTAAAGGCTTTATTGCCAATTTTAATTTAAACTCTTTGACAGATAGATACAATATGCAAATATATTTTTAAAGACTTACTTAGGTCTTTGGGTAAATTTAAAGCCACATATGTAAAGTAATATATTCATTTATATTTTAACCATCAACTGTGAAAATCAGTGACATTCTTCATAAGCAGCTTTGGCACCAACATCTCAGTCTTAGTCTCGGGCGGGGCCGAGTGAGCTTTCCTAAGACCATTTAAGCTAGTTGAGAAACAGCCTCCCATAAGACCCTGTGGCTGAGTACGAACTCACAGCCTCGGTCCACTAATGCCCCTTGGGGCAGTTGCCTGTGTCCTCTGTGCCTGGGGCGTCTGCTCATAGTGCAAGCTGTCACTGCACAGCATGCCCAAGGGATTTCACCATCCTGAAATCTGCAGGGTCACAGCACACGCCCCAGGCACATTCTAATGGGTCAGACCTCTAGGGGTGACACAGAGGTGTTGCACTGGCTTTGTCCCCATCTTCCTGTGGGGATGATCTCATGCTTCTGCAAACCCAGCTTCAGCAGAGCTTGGTGAGGCTGTGTCCTCTGACCCTGTTCTAGACAATGCCGTCGTGTCAGTACCCACACGTGAGGGCTGTCCCCAGCGATGGCTGCTGTAAGCACCACCCTGACACTGATGCCTACGTGTGCGTCCCTACAGTGCGACCGATCTGCTGGCCCAACCCGGGCTGCCTTTTCCCTTTGGTCCAAGGATGCTGGAAGTGACTGCACCATCCCCTGCTTCTTTGAGTGTCAATCAAACAGCACTTGGGGCTTGAAAGTGAAGCGTGGAGAATTCAGACTGTTGGAAGATTTGTCTCCAGTGTCAGGGGACTGCCCCTCGCTGGCAGGTGCCCTATGGCCTTCAGTGGGTTTTCACAGGCATGTGCCTGATGTGCTCTGACAAGCTCCGTGTCATCAGAAGGTATTCTGAGGCTTCCTGCGAGTTCAAGTTCTGGGGAATCTGGGTTTCCTGGGGACCTCTGAAGCTCACCTGTGCATTTAATTTTCCTCTGCAGCACGTGGTTGCTCGAAGCATCTGCCTAGCTCTGTGGCGCCCACGTCTCATGAGAGTGCTGACTGCTGCGTTCTTCCTTTCCCCTTCTCCCCACCGTGACGAGGAGCTTGTCAGGCTTACAATATTAAGCACCTGAGTGCTATTTTGTGTGTAGATGAGGGCATAACATAGCAGCAACGGAAATTCCTTTGACAGATGTTGATGTAAAGTTTAGGCTTAAATTCTTAAGTGGAATTATTAGGTGTTTTTATGCTCTCCCACCTCCTAAATCACCTATCCCATAAATTGAATTCTGAAGGTTGCAAAACTAGAGTCCTGGCCACAGCACGACTGTTGCATGCCACTGGGCCTACTCCTAAGTTCAATCCCGAGTGAGGAAGGCAGCTGAAGCCCTTGCTCTGCCAAAGCCCCTCTCGGAATCTCTCCAGCCAGTTGGTTCTCCTGTGTCCATGCAGCAGGGGAGCTTTAAATAAAGAAATCCAACCCAGACACCGCAGGAGAGGGTCTCATGGTTGAGGGATAATGAGGAAGCAGATTTTCCTCATGCAAAGACAAAAGTGCCATCTTCTTAAAATGCTTAATTCAGTTTGAAGGGAGAAATAATTACCTCCTCTGGCCATCATGTGGAAATGTCCATAGAGAGGAAAATGGACTTCACCCTCATTAACTCCATGGGTCAGAGCCAAAAGCTGCATTAGCCAAAAAGGCCTCTTCAAAGGCACAGCTCCCCAGATCAAAGCCTACACTGGAGGGAGCCAGGTGGGAGCTTGGGGTGGGGCTCTGTCAGCATCAGATGGTGACTTTTCCATTTTTAACAGATCTCTCTTGCACTGTGGCATAAGCAGGTCAGCAGCTGGGAGCAGGGCAGAGCGGGGATGTGGATTCCACAGTGGTTCCCTCAGCTCTCCTGGCACCACGCGCCTAGCCTGGCGGGGACTGGCCCATCTTCTTGTGTTGACCCCATAAGCCGTTCACACCAGCAGGCCCTAAAACAGAGCTGCTTCGTCGGCACCCCTCATCCAGGGCCTCCTGACACAGACACCTACCTCTTGTCTGTTTGTGGTCTCAGATTTCCGCTAACTCAAGTTCAAGTGCAAAGTTAACTACCTCCCCACGCAGTGGGAAAGCGCCCAGCTAGGAACATTGTCTCACAGGCTTCATGAGCCATGTTGCTGGGGATACCACCGCGTGCCACAGCGAAACTCACCTTTAATCAAATCCTGTCATCTGCCAGGGCAGGAAGGGGGTGTCATCTTATTTTTCTAAATGCTAGAAAGCAAGCATGCGTTTCTGATAATGAAAGTTTGGGCATGATTGACAGTCATTTGGCTCACGGGGGAAGCAGGCAAGACAAGAAATCTAAATAAACTTCATATGGGTTTCAAGAAAGCTTTCTTATGGCATCTGGTGTGCTGTTTTGTATGTATCAAATCTGAAAATAAGGGAGCAGTTGAAGTAAATAAATGCTTGAGGTGATGCTGGAGTGACAGCTGGGTGCTTGCAGACGGGGAACCAGGACCTATTTACCTGTGTTCCCCAAGCCCAGTGTAGGTCTCAGATTCCGCAGTGTTGGGGGGATAAAGGACACACAGGCATCAGCAGGTCTAATGGAATCAGCAGACGGGACAGCAGCTGGGCCCAGGGAGTGCAGCCCAGGGTGGGGACCTGGCTCCGGGCTCTAACCCCAGCTTCCAGATTAACCCACACCCATCTCGGCAACCAGGACCCCTGGGAGTTTCAGGCAGGGGCTTCTCTCTGTGGCCTGTCACTGTCATGGAGTTCCAGGGCAGAGAAGCATGTCAGAGACTTGGAGCTGGTCTCATTCAGAACATCTTATTCTAGTCACCACCCCCCACCAGTTTTTTGTTGTGAGTGCCCAAAATCAGGGCTTACTGCATGGAAATGCTTTCTTCTTATCATTGATTGATTTAAAAAGCATCAATTAAGTTCTTTACAATCTGCCCATGGGAAGTTGGCCCAGGGTTTCAGGGTGGTGACGGCAAATTTGGAGACAAACTTGGTAAAGTGAGACACACCCGTGCATCTGGCAGCCCTGACCCAGCATCTGCTGGGACAACCTGGCAATGAGGACCTGTCCCTTGGCTCCTGGGCAATGGGGGTAGAGTTCCAGGGGAGGATGTTCTGGTGAGATGTGTCCGTTCTGGACGCCAGGGTTGAACAAAGAAAAACAGATGACCACAAGGTGGCAGCAGGACGCAGTGAGTCATCCAGGCAGGGCTGATAGATTTGCACATAGTGAGAGTCCCCCCAGGCTCAGACTTTCCAGAGGCTGTGGTGCAGGGAAAACAGCCTAGGAGGGAAAAGGGCAGGGGGCCCCGAGGGAGGATGGGCTCCTGCGCACAGGGGCTGCTCAGCAGCATGGTGGGGGACTACAAGGACAGAGTCCCAAAGGCAGGAGCCACTTGGGTTCCTTCATAGTAACAGGTTTATTTTATCCCTGGGAGGCGGACATTGGGTGCACTCTGGGGCTCTGTAATGTGGCAAAGCTCTAAGTGGGTAAAGGACGGTTTTCCATGCTGTGTCTACAACAGTTGCAGGATGTGTGAGGTGTTGGTCTGGCTTGAGCAGCCGGGAGCTGGGGTTCCAGCCAGTGGTGAAAACACAGGCACGGTCTCTGGTTCCTAAGTGCGACACCAGGGCAGCAGATCCCTGCTTCTGGAGGCTCACGGACGAGGGAGGGAGGCAGGCGCCCACCCACTCTTGTCAGAAGATGGGCCCTTGAGCTGCTGCTGATGCAATTTCATCTAGTGGAATCTAGCGTGGCCTTGGGGTGCGGTCACCAGCAGGGCTCGAATTGCCTGGCCTCTTGGACGCATGCTGCTGTGTAAGGACGGCCCTCCTGCCCTGGGACGTGAACCTCAAGCAGAGTCTGAGAGAGAGGTTCTGGGACCACGCAGAGGAGGCCACTCTCCTCTCACCTAAGCTGCTGAGGTAAATTTCAGCTGTCCACTGCCGTCCACCCCTGTCTTCCTGTCAGGCTCACACAGTGACCAGGAGAGCCCAGCAAGATGAAGCATGACCATGTCCTCCTCTCCTAGGCCTTCTAACGGATCTCCTTGGCCTCCCACCTCAGGCGAGGCCCCGACCCTGGATCTGCTCTTCAGAAGAACCGTTCTCTCCAGTGGGGCCCTGATAGCCAAGGGCCCGTCCTATATCTCATCCTCCTGCGTTTTCCCAGGGGGGACCCAGGTTTTGTGGGATCTGGAGTAGTCACAGTAGTGAAGGCTGCATGAAGAGAATCAAGGAAAGATGTTCCACACAAATCAAAGAGCAGGAGTGGGCCCTGTTCAGGAGGTGGGGCATCAGCTCCATGGGGCGTCCACCTGTGCCTGCCCGGCCACCATGCCTTGAGACATTGGGTGAGCCAGGGCTTTCTAGAGGGAAAGAACTGCTAGGAGACCTGTGTGGACTGGAGAGAGAGAGAGAGAGAGAGAGAGAGAGAGAGAGAGAGAGAGAGAGAGAGAGAGAGGAGGTGTTAGGGGACTCTCACTCCCTTTGGAGGCTGAGAGGTCCCCCAAAGCCACCTGCAGCTGGAGAACCAGGGAAGCTGGTAGCAGGGTCCAGTCTGAGTGGAAAGGCCTCAGAACCAGGGAGGTCGAGGACACCATGGACCACTGTTAGCCTGAAGGCCCAAGAGCCCAGGGGGCTGCTGGAGTGAATCCTGGAGGCCAAATGCTGGAGACGTGGGGTTCCCGTCTCTCCAGACCTGGCTCTGGGGAAGAGCCAGGACCCTCCCTCCTGCCTTTGGTTCTCTCTGGGGCCCACAGTTGGCTGGATGGTGCCATCCACATGGAGGGTGGGTCTCCCCCAAGGCACAATGCATGCGCCAACCTCCCCCAAGTGCTCCCAGACACCCCCAGGCAGCCCCCTCACAGCAGCCAGGGCCCAGACCACCTGAGCTCGCCCCTCAGCAGGAGAGGGGTGGAGTCTGTGCCTGTGGGGCACCGAGAACAGGTACCACCTGGCCACTGGATCCTGTCAAGTGGACGCCCCTGACCCCTGCAGAGGTGCTGGGCCCCCTCAGAAAAGCGCTTCCTGCTTCTCTTCCCCTGGCTGACCTCCCGTCCTTCTCAGGCCTCAGCTTGGGGTCCTTTTCCTCAGGGAAGACGAAGGAAATTGGAAAAAAAGTGGGTGTCCTGCAGGAGCTGCTGCCAGCCAGGTGGGCAGTGAGTGGCACCAACACTGCTGACTCACCCCCCATGGAGACCAGTAACAGGTGCTGTGGGTGTCCCTGCACTCTGCCCCTGGGACATACCCCCAGGGAACAAAGCGCACCTACCTGGGCTCTCCCAGTCACTCCCTGTGATCCTCGGGGTGGAGTCTACTTCTGTGCCTGGCCTGGAAGCTGCGGGGAGCTGGGGGCCTTCCTGCCTCTGCCCAGCCTCTCCTTCACAGGGCCAGGCACGGGGAGGCTCTGCATGTGGTGTGAGGAGCCCATGAATGGACCAAGGCGCTGCATCTCATTGTGGGAGGGTCAAGAATTCTGCAAACCCTCAGGATCCTGGTTGGGAGAGGTGTCTCCCAGCCCTATCCAGCGGAGACAGGCATGGAGGGAGGCTGCTGAGATGGCGCCCTCTCCCTTCTAAGTCACCTGTGGCAGTCACTGGGGAGAGGAGACACCTGGGCCTGGAGATAACTCCCCTCCCTGGGCTCCCCTTGTCCGTGGTGTTTGTTGGGGACAAGCGGCAGAAGGCCTATTGTCCCTCACTGTCTGACTCTAGCAGAGCTGCCCTGGGAATGCTACCAGCAGTGACAGCAATGAAATAACTGAGAAATGGCACAGTTATTTACATGTTCCCCAGGTAGGGAGACTACCTGCTGCTGTCACCTCAGGGCCATGCCGTTTCCTTGAGCTCCAGGCCTCCTCTCTGCTGGCCCTGCATCACCCTTTCCCTAGTCGCTCAGGCACAGCCCAAGGCCACCGCTTTCCCTGTCATCTGGGTTTCCTTCTAAGGCATTGGGGTTGACGTGTCCTGTCTGCTCCTTCTGCTTGTCGAAATGCGTTTATTCGCACAGAACAAAGTTCTGCAATTTCTTGCGTCAAGGTGCGAATCATTTTCCATAGTTGAATTAAAATGTGTTAATGGGAAATGGAGAACCTAAAGTGAGAACCTGATATCATGGCTGAAGAGCTCCTCTCTGTCCTCTTTGAGCTGAGGAAGCCCAAACTGAGATGTTTGGAAACGAAAACTCAGGCGGTGACAACGGCCACCCTGAAAGTGAACCAAGTCCGAGTCATTTTTAAAACAGATGCACCTACAGCTCCCTGGGGACCCTGAACGGGGTCATATGCTGGGGTAGAATCTCTTCCGTGATTTCTTAGAGCAGTTCTACCTCTAGCGGAGACGGAGACAGAGGGACACACATTTACACAGGGTCTGTGGCCCTCGTGCCTTTCCCCTGGGGTGCCGAGACCTAAATGACATCACTGCGCTAGGAGCAGAGTCTCTTTCAAGGGTGCTCAAGGATTAGGGCTGACGCTCCTGTTGGGCGTCTGACCACTGCTTCTGAAGCTATGAAGCCACATGAACTCCCTCATGTTGATGGGAATCTGTGCTCTGGAGGGAACCTGGTCCCCAGCTGTGGTTCGGATCATCTTGGATTTGTTCCTGCCAACTATGTGGACATTGCTCATCCATCCTTAACCATCTGCAGGAAGACAGATGTTTGTGGAGACATATGCCCTGTTGGGGCCCTTGGAGAAGCTCCCAAGGGAAGTTCACTTTCCTAACAGTGTCTGAAGCCACTAAGAGTTTTTAATGGATTTCTTTGTGCTTTTATGTAGGAAGAGTCTTGGATCTGGAAGAGCTGCCATCCAGGTATGAGCTTGGGAGTCTGACAGTTCCCAGGAAGGACAGCAATATTTCTCTCACACCTGATCCACTTTCCTTGTAATTAAGAGGACCCTCTTGCCCGTGATGGTGGTGGGGACAAAAACCAGCCAGCAGTCATTTTCTACTGGGCTGGTGGGGAGCTCTTCCATGGACTTCAAATGGAAAGTAAGTTGCCAAGGTGGCCGGGGCCGCCAGGGCCCAGACGTGGGCGCCGATGCTCAGATGGTCTCTGGACAGCCTCTCTGTTGGCCTGACCAGAGCTCAGTAGAAAATGTCCTAAAACAAGTCAGTGCAGAGTCCCCAGACACAGGGAGCACAGGGAAATATGCACATGAGGCCAAGGCGGCGAAGCTTCAACGCACAAAGGACATCACAGTCCTGGCATGCAAAGGGGCATCTTTGCCAGTGTTTTAGTCATTGATCACCCTTGCCAGCATATTAACAGTGTCACCATGGTTATTTGCTAGCCACTTGGTATTGGCCGGGCTTGTCAGGCATGAGATACACCAGATTTCTTCAGAGGCTGATTCTGCAGCATCTTGCAGTAGTCTCCAAGCTCCTGGGGACCCTGATGGATGGTTCCCTGAGATAGAGGACTGTCCCCTCCTCATTCTCAGGCACAGAGAGACATAAGAGTCTGTGCAAGCTCTGGATTCAATCAAGCTGCCTGGCCTAAACAAATCAAAACACATCCCTCCCCCTGCCCCCCAACCCCAGGGAAGGGGAAGGGCTCAGTAGGAGATGGCACAGATCTGGAGGGCCAACCAAACCAGAAACTTCAGCTAGGAATCCCAGTGCAGAGGTGGATGCTCAATCCTGTTGGGTTCGAACAATCTGACAGGTATAAGATCTGGAACTTGAAGTTGCCAGAAGAGGAAACTGATCTGAACATGAACCTTGTGCAGATAAAATGGAATCAAGAGAGAAACAAGGGGCTGAAGTCTTAGAGCCCTCATGTAAACCCCTGGATCAGGCCATACCTGAAGTAGCCATTTGTACAAGGTGTCACTGTAGCTTCTTGATTTTCTTTTTCCTGGAAGATTTTCCATCATGGGAATCCCAAAGAGATCTGATGGAAGTACGCTGGTAGAGAGGAGAAGAGGCCCCTTTAGAAGCCTAATAAAGCAGTGATTTTTCTGTAAAAATGCGTAGAAGTGCTTTCCACATATATTTTTAGGGGTTTTGTCTTATTGGGGAATCTGTTCCTGTCTCCAGGCTCCCTGGTTCACCCAGAGTTCTCAGGTGGGCTGGCTCTTGGAATTGCAAACAGGGTTACACTCCTGGCTTCCTGCTGATTTGGCGGCTGAAGCAATTGCTGCCCCAGAACACTGTCCCCCGCCCCCAAACCTGATGCACTCAACAAAATACTGCCTACACAGCTGGGGCAGATATGCATTTTGAGTATGTTCTCATGAGGTCTAATTTTTCCGAAAATATGATAATGTATAATATTGGGACTGTTTTAGAACAATTAACCAATAGGTTTCCTCACAGTGTTGAAATTTGTAAAGATGACAGAGAATTCAGGGCACAAACTGTTGTCACAAAAGGCATTTGCAGCTCCACCAGAGTGGATGGATGCCCTGGAGATGGTATGCAAATGAGAAGCGTTTTCCTGGTGAACGTTGGGAGACATGAGCAAGCCTGGGCTAAACACACCCTGCATCCCAGAGAGGGGAGCAGACCTATGTAAATCCGTGTCCTCCGATGGGTCCACATCTGAATATCCCATCTGTTCCTTGACGAAACCTCCACTGGTACTTTCTATTTATATCAGGGGATGCTGCCTGCGTCTTCACCATAGAGCTATCAATGGTACTTGGGAAAGGTACCATTTCTGTCTGTGACTGTATCAAAATGCGAAGGCCACGTAGCCTTCTGTACAACAATGCAGATCAGCACAACCCCAGCCCCAAACCAGGAGGATCTATAGGAAGACATTTGTTGCGGGGCATCATGCACTGTGGGGAAGGGCCTCAGGAAGGGCCAGCTGGGACTCTGAGCTGGGGAGAGCCTGCTGCACATTGGCAGTTCTTTCTTCTGGAAGCTTCTAAGGGGATTTTAAGGTCTTTTGACTGTTTGGCTTAGTCCCATCTAGGGTGTCTACAGTAATCTTCTTTATTTAGAGCTCCTTTGGATTGGAATGGCCTCTACAGGAGCTCTCCTTCACAGCAATTCCTAGATTAGTGTCTGATAGGATTACTGGGACAGTAGCCTAACCACTTGCAAGTATCCAAGAGACCATTGCACCAAGTGAGGAGAAATACACCAACTTCCTCATCAGTGTTTGTGAGGGCAGATTTGCCAACAGTGATTTAGCCCGAGGAGTTAACTGCAGAGAGAAGACGTATCCAAGGTCACCCAGAAAGTTAGTGCATTTGACATTAGAACTACAAAACATCTTCATGATCCCTGGCCCGTTCCTTTAATACACTGTGGCTTGTTAATTCTGACATGGGAGAGATGCACTGGGCAAAAGGTCGATGTCACCAAGCAGGAGGAGCAAAACCTTTCGGGGAAGACTTAAAGCTCCTGAGAGCAACAGGTTTTGCCAAGCTGCAGAATGTTCTACAATAAGGAAAATCATGATGTCTCCATCTCCCACTGACATCATAAGCACAGCCCTTCCCAAGTCTTACATAATAATTATCTTCTACCTCAAAAGGGTGCAGAGTGACCATTCCAGGGTCTAAGTGGAAACCAACCTGCAGCCGCATCCTGTTGGTTCACCTTGTGTTTTAAAGTCACAGTGGCCTCCAGAGCTAAGATGGAAACACTGCAGATTTTCACATAGAAATCTAGATTTTTAGAAGCTCTTGTAATTGGAAGTCCTACGTGACAGCAACCTGCAGGGCTAAGTGGCTGGGTGCCTTTAGATGTTGGAAAGTCTATGCAGAAACTCTTATTTAAGTTTTAGTCTAGTCTCTTGTGGGTGAATTTGAGGCTTGAGAAAAAGATGAATCTACAAGATGCTTCATTACTTATCTTTTGATCCCTCCAACTCCTGAAGCTCTTGGGATGCTCAGACCTGGCTAATGATCCCTGGCGTCCTCAGAGCCAGAGCCCATGGGGCTGTCATGGGGCAATGAGGCCACTTCCCACCCAGGTGCCAATCAAAACCCTGCTCCATGCCCCTCTGTGTCAACTGCCCCCTGGATGCTGGTTGCTTCTGTTGGAAAACTTGGGCCTTAAATTTGTCCCTTTCCTTGGTAACTGCCTCCCTGTTACTCTGCTTGGGTGAACCTAATACAATTTCCCAGAACATCTGTAACGTTAATTCAGTCCTGTCATCCTATATTTTGAAGCAACAACAACAACAAAAAAAAGAAATGAAAAAACCTATACTAATCTTTAATTTATAACAAAGCAGTGGTGCATGAATTTCATCAAATCAAATGGGACCAAAAGAAACACTTTGTTTTTATCCCAAGATGTATTTGGCAAAACCCATTTACTATCACATTTGCTCAGTGAGTTGAATTAAACTAGCTGTTCTATTCACTGCTGGGGTATTGAATACGGGCTCAGCTTTCTCAACCTGCTACATTTCCTGATCCTTAGTGAGAAAAATCCTGTGTCAGAAAGAAATACTTAGTTCAGGTAGTTTAATCCACCTGAAGAACAGGTGGATTAAAATTTATTTTATTTTACTGAGCAATTGCCTGCAATTTACATACCATAATAGTCCTGTCCACACACCCGAGTGAGGGCAGAGTAATGGGAATTGTAATTATTACTATGAAACTTTAGGTATCTTATTAAGAGAAATTCACCCTCTCAGGTGATTTGCTTGTGAACGAGTCACCCTGTGTGTGAAGAAGTCATTTTGAACAGGGAACAGCAGCAGGCTGAGGCCAAGGTATTTGAACAGATAAATTACAGATTGTCACTCAGGATGGTGGATTTCTAGCCAGCCACCTCTCCCCACCTGTGTGCATTATCCCTGGGACATAAGCTTCTGTAGTTGTCCTCTGAAAGTGGCTGGAGGGGAACATGACATGAAGTCCAGGAGCCCAGGGTGCCCTGGGTTGCTGGAGGGTGGGCAGCACTCTCGGGAGATCCCATGGCTGATAAGCACCATTTCTGACCCAAACTGTAGGAAGTCAGTGGTGGCCTGACCCAGCCTGCGGCAAGATTTCTGTCCCCAGGTTCCCATGTCCAGGCTTGCAGGATGAAACAGAGGACAAATGGCAGGTGCACTGAGGGACATAATTATGCCAAGATTATGCCAAGTCTCTGGATAAGAAGCAAGGTCGGCTGAATCAGGGGCAAAATCACACAGAGGGGATCACTTGCTGCTTAGAGGACATGCAGGGCACCTGGGCACACTGACAGAGTTGGCAGCCCCACACCCTGGGCTGTATGGCATTCAGGAAGGACCTGTCAGGCTTCTCTTTGTGTGGGGATCATGAAGGTGCTTCCAGAGCATTACAGAGCCCCGAATCTGCAGATGTGAGCAGAGGAGAGCGAACCCAGCTTTTCTGTTTGAAGGAATTTATGGCCTGATTTTTATAACATGGAATTTTTGTAAGACTAGTATTCAGGTGGAGATTACATTCTGAGTGAGTGCTGGGGTGTATGTGTCTGAATACATGTTCAACATGGTTGTGTGCACAAGCACTTGTTCCTGTGTGTGCTTATGAACATGTGGCCCTCTGTGCGTGCTTGTGAACTTGTATACACATGTAAATGTGACGTATGTGTGTGCCCATGTGTACCCATGGACATGTGAGTGTGCGGAGGTGCATGGTGCGTGTGCATTTGACATTGCAAAGTGAGTGTACTAGTGTGGTTCCTTTCTTCTGTCTGTGGGTGCGCGTGTATGCATGTGTGCGCATGGCCCAGTGGTTATGGATGACAATCTACCAACCTGTCTTGTGTACAATCCCAGCTCTGTCCCTTACCTGTAGGACTGATGGCAGCCATTTCGAATGTCCATGCTTGGTTCACTGGATGTGCAAAAGGGAGGTCATAACTGAATCATTTCATGGGGACACTGAAACATCTACTGAGTGAATGGAGCTGATTTATATAAAACACTTAGCACAACGTCTGGTGCAGGATGAACCCTCGGTAAATTCTGGGTGTCCCTATGCTGCTGTGGTCCCCATGGTGTACTCCAAGTTCTCCTGGAAATGAGCTTCTTCATCTGCACACGGGTGATAATGACAGTGCATGCTTTAAGGGCGGCTCAGGAGCATCAGTGAGATAATTCTTGCAAAATGCCGGGAAGATGGTGGAAGACAGACAGTTTAGAATGGGGGGAGCTGGAGCCCGGGGCCCAGGTGACTTCCACTTTATCACCTTAGCACTCTGAGTATGGGCAACTCTGCATCCCTCTGAGCCTCGGACTCCTCGTCTTTCTGTGGGTAGAAGGAGCACCCATTTCAAGGAGTTATAGTAAGGTGGAGGCAAGGCACAGGATGTGCTAAGGACCACAGAGTGTCACTGAAGTGTGTGATTCTAGGTTCTAGGACGCTCTGGGCTGCTGCTGACAGGGATGGATTTCACTCTTTCCTCCTCTCCCTTCCCTGGGGTCTTGGCCTTCCTGTGTCTTCTGCCAACTGTGCAAGTTCTTACCCAAGGTCTCCTTCTCCTAGACTGGCCCTGTTGCCGGGCCTTGGGTGAGTGTTAGCCAGCTCATCAGAAGCCAGGGAGGATGGGAGCTGCTTTTGTGTGTAAAAGCAGCTCGGTCCATTCAGCGTCCTGCCTGTGACATGGTGGATGTAGGACATTCAAGTAAGAGGTTTATTGTTTTTGAAAGATCACAGTTGGGTGTTGCCTAGAAAATGAGTTTCCATGACAGTGGGCACCCTGCACCCTGGGTCAGGCAGCCCAGAGCCTTCTGCAGTGAAGTGTGAGCTCCTGAGACAGATTGAGCGCCAACCCTGCCCTGCACCATTGCTTACCAGCTGGGCTCCTCTGCATGGGCACCTTGTAATCCCCTGTTCCCCAGCACAGGGAACGCACATGTGGGAGCAATTACGTGCACCTCACTCAGTCCTGAGACTCAGAGTACTGATAAAAATTAAGCACCAAGCTCAGAGCCTGGGTCTGGTAAGAGCTCACAGAAACAAAGCAACGGTGACAGAGAGGCTGAGCATTCAGTGGGCATGCTGGGCACAGGCTGCTGGGTGTAACAAGTGGCCACAATTGGACTGAGGTAGAATTAAATCACACAGAGGAGGTTCTGTTTCAGCCAAGATACAGCAACAGGGAAAGAGTTCGCTCACCCCTCCCCAGAAATAACCTGAGGCAGGCAAACTATCTGAAGAGGCTGTTTGTAAGACCTGGGTCACAGGCAGGGAAGGACACGGGACCTGACAGATGAGAGCAAGGTGAGCCTGGCAGGTGCCCCACTGACCAGGCCAGAGAGTTTCTGGGACATTGCTCAGGGAGGGGACCCAGACTTCCCGAGCTGAGGAGACCGAACTGGGGGTCTGTGCAGGCCAAGGTGCTGGAGTTTGCCAGGCAGAGGACGAGAGAGACACAACAGCTCACAGGAGACCCTGAAGACCTCAGTACATGTGGAGAGGGGCCCACTTAAGGGTGGAGACAGAAGCAACTAGTGCCAGCACTCGATGGGAATAGTGCCTGTTAGGGTCTGTCCCTGCAATGTCCCCCAGAGCTCCCCTGTTGGAGCCTGGTCTCCAGTGCACCAGTGGACAGGGTGGGACTTTGGAGGAATTGTATCATGAGGGCTCTGGCCTTGCTATGGCCACTGAGGGATCCATAGCTCGGGGACACTGGGAGGTGGAGGAGACTTTTTGGTGGACACTGGCTTCATTTTGTCCTAGCCCCCCTCCTCTCTCTCTGGTTGCTGGCTGTCTTGAGGTGAGTTGCTCTGCTCTCCAGCAGGCTCCCTGTCCTGAGGGTCTGCCTCACCTCAGGCCCAGAAATAACAGAGCTCAGTGACCATGGAGTGAAACCTCAGAGGCCATGAACCAAAATAACCTTTTTTCCTTTAAGCAGGTTTATGGCAGGTATTCTGTCATAGTGATGAAAAGTTGACTAACACAGTCATCACTCTCAACACTGGAAACCACGTCAGCACTGGGGTATTGGGTAGAGTTCACGGAAGATGTAATCCCATCAGTAGAAATTAATTTTTCATAGACTGAGTGAAGCTTCGGTCCTGCCTTGCAAATCTTAAGAGCAAGGCCCAAGAGGATCAAAACATGTCCGAGCAACTCAACTGCATCTCAGAACAGAACTCTGGAAGATTTGTAGGAGTACAGAAATAACCAGCCAAAAGAACACAATTTGGGGGGTCTATCATCCAATCATAAATTACCAGATGTAGAAAAAAGCAGAAAAATGCAACCCATGGTGAGAAGAAAAAAATTTAACCAACTGAGATCCACTAAGAACAGATACAAATATTAGAATATATTGGTATCCTCAAAATAACTGTATTTCAATGTTCAATAAAACAAAGTGGAAACGTAGGAATCATAAAAAGACCCCAATTCCCACATCCAAACTCTAGAACTAAATACTACAATGTGAGATGAAAACTACCCTGGATAGAAATAATGGCTTATTAGACATTGCAGGGGGAAAACCATAAACTTAAAGAAACAGCAGTTGAATCTATCCAAATTAAATTTAAAAAATGGAAGAAAGAACTTTAAAAAGAAAACCAGAGCCTCTCTGAGCTGCAGGAGAACTTCCTGGAGGGAGGAAGAAGGGGGCAGGACGATGCTTTTAAAGGAAAGGCCTTGGCCAGGGCACTGTGAGGCCTGGATCTCCCTGCGCCCTTCTCACCTGGTCTCCTTGCAACGCGCCCTCCTGTCCCTGGAAACCTCTGGGAGAAGAACCTGGGATTGGGGCCTCTGCCAGGCTGTGCAGGAGAGGTTGGTGAGAACCACGCTTGGAGCACCAACCCTGCCACACTCAGGTCCTCAGCTCTGCCTGAGCCTGGTTCCTTGGAAATTGCTCCTCCCCTTCCTCTCTGGCCTGCTTAGAGCCCTTACCCCGGGCCAGGCACTGAGGTGACCAGTGCTTTACAGCTACGTTTTTACCTATGAGGTTGGTTTTCTTTCTAGCTGCGTTTTCAGATGCAGAACTGATGGGAAGCCTCTTGCCCTAGGGCTGCCTTTGCTGGAGAGGCAGCCTGATGGGACTTCCTGTGGTCCACCAGGATCACAGGCTCTTGTTCACTCCAGCCACTGGGGTAGGGCGCTGGCTCCAGGAGTCCCACCAGGTTTCAGTGATTTGGCCCAGAGCAGGAAGGAAGAGAGAAGGTGGGGACCGCAGTTAGGTGGTGTCTGTCTCCAGATGTCTGTCCTGTCTTCCTGTCCCCTGTTCCCCCGAGAGGCCCTGCCAAAGCTGGAAGAAGGAGGCTGCCCGAATGAAGGGCAAAGCCCTGCGTTTTCCTTCTGGCCAAGGTGTTCCAAAGCACCCCTTCCCATCCCAGCTCCCCTGTGGGACCCCTTCCTGGTCAGTGGATTTACTTCAATGATGGGACGAACCCCAACATCTCAGTTGTGAATTTACAGGACGTTGTGAGCACACCAGTGGGATGTGCCAGGCGGGCGCTGTGCCAGCAAACCTTCCCCAGGCCTGTCACCAGCCCTGGGTCTCAGTCCCACAACCCACCCATCCCCTCTGCAGTCCTAAGCCTCACTTTTGTCTCTGGGTGGCCAGAGCCTATGAAGGGACGGAGGGCTGGGTGGGGTGGGGGCTGCTTCCTCTCTGAAGGAGCCCTGGGGCCTTGCGAGGGCTCCTACGAGGACTAACACTTGGGTTCCTACAAGGGTGTGTCTCTTTCCCCTTCCCCCTCCCCAGTGGGGTTGGAGAACTCCTGGTCCCTGTGATGGCCCAGGGGTGATGGCCACAGTGCCCTCCTCTGAGCCAGGATGGAGTAGCTATGCTGTGGCTGGGCAGGAGCGCTGGCCTTGGGTGCTCACCCGCTCAGTCTGGGGAAAACAAAGGCCAGAGGTGATGGCAGCCCCGACCCTGTTGGCCTTCCACCCACAGCTCAACTGGGGGCTCTGGTTCAGTTGCAGCCTGGCTTCTCGTGCCCACACACACTGCCCTTGGAGGGCTGAGGGTGCCCCTTCCTTTGCCTCCCTCTGCCCTGCTCTCTTTCCACGTCCCACAAGAGCTCTCTGACCCTCTTCCTGTCCTTGTGGGCCATCACTGGTGACACCACATGCACCCCAGTGTTAGTCCTGCTGGGAGACTGAGTCCTCCATCTGCATCCAGTGCTGCCTGCTGCAAGGTCATGACTACGTCCAGATAGGACACTTGCCCCTGGATACGTCAAAGACAAAGACCTTATTACAATGATGGGGCAAACACCAAGTAGACTTGGAGACTAGGGAGACAGACTTGGGAAGGAAGACCAGAGTGAACTGGCTCCCAAGGTCAAGATGCAGCCGCTACAGCCTCTGGCCAGCCTGACATGCAGAGCAAGACAGAGCGGGCCATGGTATGGCTGGAGCTCACGGAAGCCAGCAGCACCAGGGCTTCCAGAGTTTATCCTACGCTGGGCTCCTCTTGACACCCTTCGAGGGACAGCAGAGCAGCCTTCAACCCAGAGAATCACCACGAGACAGGACATAGGATCCAGGGCCTATGGCCTATGTGCAGAGGACTGTCCTGTCAACTAGGAGATCGCTGGTCACTTGGAGAGCCTCCAAGAGAACCTGGGGACCAAAAGCAGGGCACAGACTCCCATTCCTCCAATCCCCATGACCCCGGTATCCTCAAAGCAACATGGTACTATGTGTGAGGGACAAAAGGGGCCCTGGCAGCTGGCCCACCACCTCAACTTCTAGACCTTCCAGGTAGGAGCTACCCTTTGTCAATGCCTGGTAAACCCCAAGTGCCACTTTACGTATTTAACTCATCTCGAGTTAGTTCTCACAGGAGTTAAAACCTTTCCCATCCTGTCTCAGTGGATAAGGACACCACGTGACATGGTTGGGATCTTGCTCAGGTGGCACAACTGTGAGCCAAAGGAGGGTGCACCCAGGCGCTGGCCACGGCTGTGCTGTACAGGGCACGCTGACCAACCCTGCATCTCCCACCTCTGCCCACTCCCTCCACCCTCTGTTTACATCTTCTTCTTGTCCTGATGTCCATGGTGATGTCCCCCAAGCCCAGGTTGCCCTTTCTCTCTGCGAACTTGAAGGCTCTCAGAGGACTTCAGTGTTCCCTTCAGGCTACTGTTTGGGTTCCTTGTCTCAAAGACGCCAGGTGGCGGTCATTTGTAGGAGACAGGATGGAGGCACCAGTCCATTTCCCTCTGACAAGGAGCACCTCTCACGAGCTCTGTCTTGTCAGCTCACCTCTGAGCCCCACTGGGGACCCTCTCAGAAATCTCCCTTCCCTCTTGGCTGGGGATCCCTCTGCATGGAATTGCTAGGATAGTGGAGGGGACACTGAGGGACACAGTTCTCACCCTGGTATTTCTTGCCTCTTTATTAGTCAGGGTCTGCTGGCCACTTCAACAAACAAACCTGAATCACAGTGGCTTTAGATTTATTTCTTCTTGATATTACAGCCCAAAGTGGGGAGGGGGTGGGGTGGAGGTTGTGCTCCATGCAGTCATATCCCACCCAGGTCTCTCTGCTTCGTGGCCCTCAGCAGACACTCCTGAGGTCACTCTGGAGTCCTGCAGAATCTACTGGGGGCTCCCATCATCTTCACTGGCTCGAACCCAGCCCCATGGTCCCTCCCTAGCCACAAGGGATGCTGAGTCCTGCCCTGTGGCCTGCAGGAGAATTAAAGGCGCTTGCTGAATGCGTTGTTCCTGCTGTCTCCTACACCAGAGACCTGCTGTCACTCCTTGCAGACACTAGAGTCCCCTGGTCTCAATTGAGCATCTTCTTCCAGGGCTGGTTCATGTTATATGTAATGAGGTCTCCTTAGAGCAAGGATTAGAAAATGCTTAGGGCCAGCACCTGTTTCCCTGTGGCCACTGTCACAGCCGGGGCAGGCAAGCACTGTGCGCCACAGACACCAGGTTCTGTCGGGTTCCCTCCACCCCCCAGGTCTTGGTTCCCAGGCGACAGGCTCCCCCCATGGCTGCCAGGGCCTGCAATTAGGTGGTGCAGAAATAGACTGAGGAGGGGGCAGCAGGCCTCTGCTCTTTGTCCTCTTTACCTCCAGGGGACCCTGCACAGCCTGAGGTATTCGGTCTCTGGCTCTTCACAGAAGAATGTCTGGGAGGGACCCTGGAGGGAAGAGCCTCGCCTTTGGAAACTGGAGAGTCTGACCTTTGCTGAATGATTTGCCGCCTTGCAGCTTGTGCTGGAGGAAATGGGGACTGTCAGGACCTGTAACTCAAAGTGACTCCTGCAGGCCGCAGCCTCAGGCTGTCACCCTCCCTAATGGTTCCAAATAAAAGGGAGAAAGGGGCAAAAACATCAGGGTCTTCAGTTGATGTGGGAGAAGTTGGTGATTTTTTTCCAGGATGATTTGTTCAAGTTGGGGTGGGGGCAGAGAGGCAGTGATCTTTACAAAATGAAGGCAGAACTTTATTTTCACCCACACATTTAGAAACACAGACTCCAGTTACCATTCTCATAATGACCACAGTCGCTCCACCTCGATCAGGTCCTGACAATGGCATGGGCATAAGTAACCACTCAGCTTTGGCTTCCACGAAGCTCGGTGTTTGAAGCCCCACATCATCCATCCTCATCAGGAGAGCTGAGTCCAAGGAGCTCTGCGGTGGCATCAGATAGGACCCCACCCGAGGGCTGTCAGACTCTCTCTCCCTTGCTCCCTATCTCCCATCTGCTCTCCCTCTCCTCTTCTTTCCTTTTCCCATCTAAAGAAATTTCAAACCCAGGTGTCCACAGGTTTAGTTCACCCTATTCCATCCTCTGTGGCCCCAGCACAGTGTCCCTTGGTGGCTCCTCTTGTGTTTTCTCCCCACCATCCCCTACTGCAGAGTATCCCTGTGTGTGATGTGGGCCTCGGGGGACACCTTCAAATGGGATGTGGTTATGGTTCATACGTGTCTGCTTTAAACACAGAGGTACCATGTTGCGTCTGGATCTTGCTCTCTTTGTCTTTTCCCACAAGCAGTTGGGGACAGCCCCACTCTTGTCACGCTGGCCCTAGTCTATTGCCTCTGCTGGTTCCCAGGAATGAGCCCTGGTCCTTCCTGCACATCCTGTCCACACCTCCCAGGTGACCACCGTCCACTTCCCTAGTCACGTCTTGATCTGCTCTGTTAGTGTGAGCCATTGCCTGAAGGTGGGCTTCCCCACAGACCAGAGATGGTGACCCTTCATCTTTGAAATCAAAATATTAAAGATTCCAAGATCCAAGAGTTTTCCATAAACCGTTAACTTCGACTCATAAATCTTTATAACTATTTTCAAATCTAACACATTTGAACATTCATTTTAAAAGAGAAATTTAAAAATCTTAACTACGTGGGAGTGAAGATAGTGGAGTAAGTTTGGGCAGCACACCTGGACCCCTCCAAAGCCCACAGAGGAAGCAGTAGAGAACAGCTCCTGGGGAGGGGTGGTTGTTATGGGTTAGAGATGAGGTGTCCCCCGGAAGCTCATGTGCGAGACAACACAAGGTCGGTGGTGAACAAGTGGCCTTGAGAGCCTTAACCTAAAGGTGCAATAATCCCCTCGTAGGGATTAACTGGGGGTAGTAGAAGGCAGGTGGGGTGTGGCTGGAGGAGGGGGTCCCTGGGTCCCTATATCTTTAGGTTTCACATTTTGTCTATGGTGAGGGGAGTCCTCTGCTCCCTGGTGTCCTGTCTCCAACTATTTCCCTCTGTCATGCTCTTCTTCCAGGATGTTCTGCCTCATCTCAGGCCCTGAGGAATGAAGGTGGCCAACCATGGGCCATCTACAGATGGAGACCTCTGAATCCCAAATAAACGATTCCTCCTCTAATTGTTCTTGTCAGGTCTTTTGGTCTCAATAACAACAACAACAACAAAAACAGCTGACTAAAACAGAGGCAGTGTCTATATCTAAATACTGGACAGCTTGAGACATAGGGGGGACTGGGAGTGTGCTGACCAGGGCAGAAAATGATGACAGACTTCCCTGACCTCAAACCCTGGCCAGGGTGGAGTCAGTGGGAGGGGCAGCAGAGAGAGAGAGGGAGCGGAAAAGCCCGTAAGCTCTTCCTCAACAACAGTAAAAGCAAAGCAAGAGAAAACTGGACAGGAAAGACGGGGAAGGGGGTCAAGCAGCTTCACCCAAACTGTGGGCAGAGGCTGTGTGGGACAGGGTGGCCACTTTGTGCAGTTCATGCCCCGCCTCCCCAGAAGAACTGGAATCAACACAGCTTCTCCCCCTTCAGAGAGCAACAAGGGGAGCCAGAGAGAGTGCCCCTGAAATGGGGGGGGGTCCTCAGTTTCCACCCAGAAGGAACTCAGAGAGGAAGCAGTGCTAGTTGAAAAGAAGCCTCGGTAAAAAAGCCCCTCTCCTCACAGGGACCTCTGTAGATAGCTGCAATGTCCACTTTCATCTTCCACATGTTACTTTTCACTTTGGATCAACAGATGTCTCCTTATTCCTCTATCCTGGGCCCTCAGCCTGTTTGACTGTATGTCTTCTCATGCTTTGAAGCATCAACTAAAATTCTTCTGACTTTGTTTCCCTTTCTCAGTCTCTCACCGGCTCCTCTGAGTCCTGCTCTTCCCTCTTGCATTACCTGCTTGTGCCTCAAATCCCCTCACCCATCTGTTTACTCTTTTCAACTTAGTTCGCATTATTCGTCTTTATCTTTTGTTTTCTCTTTCTTTTTTCCTTTGCCCAATTATCTTTATTCATCCCCCTTTTAACCTACATATAATGTAATAGTAATTTTATATCTTTGATAAATACTTTCTCATTCTACTCCAGAATATTACTACCGTTTTACATCTGGATTAGAAGACTTGCAGAGAACATTTTCAACAAGTTTTCCCTCTAAAGTTTATGACTTTGAGGCTTTGCTCTGAAGTGATTGCAGTTAATGGGTTTAGTGTCTTCTCTCAAAGTGATGTTGATGCTGGGACCAGCAAGGGGTAGAGGCTGAGTGAAAGTGTCCATCTCAGGATGGTAGATTTCCCCATCCTGAGACAGTTCAGAGAAGAAGGTCACAAAGTCGTCTCTGTCAAAAAAGTGAAAGAGAGAATCATCCCAGTAGATTGGTAGATACACAAACAATATAAAAAAGCAAGGGGACCAACCACCCCAAACAGCTCACACTACTTCAATAAAACAGTGGAGAAAATGTCAGAGAAAAAAATTTACAATATGCAATGAATTAAAACTTGTAAGAAATGGATTTAGATAGAAAATATAGGAAGTGAAAGATCATTGAGATATGAGGATCAAGATTCTGAAAAAGAACCAAACAGAAATCCTGGAAGTGAAAGACTCAATAAATCAAATTAAAAATTCTTTGGAAAGCATCATTAATAGATTAGGCCACGTTTAAGACAGATTCTTGCCTTAGAAACAAAGTACATAATCCTGAAAATAAAGTCTACAATAAGGAAGAGATGTTCAGAGAACATGACCAGAATATTCAAGAAATCTTGGATAACATCAAGAGACCATAGATGTGGCACTGATGAAGGCACTGAAATACAGACTAAAGAAATCCACAATTTTTTCAATGAAATAATATCAGGAAATTTTCCTAACTTTAGGCAAAAAAAAGGAAATTCAAATACAAGAAGGATTTAGAACCCCAAACAGGCAAGATGAAAAAACATCCTCAGACCTAATAATTAAAACACTTCATACATAGAACAAGGATAGTATTTTAAAAGCTGAAAAAAAATATCAAGTCACTTTACTAATTAGGATTTCTTTAGATCTCTTAGCCCAGACCCTAAAAGACAGGAGGACTTAGAATAATATAGAACAAGCTCTGAAAGAAGGTGGGTGCCAACCAATATTGCTCTACCACCAAAACTACCCAACAGAATTGAAGATGAAAGAAAAAGCTTCCATGATACACAGAAACAAAAATAACTCGTATCACTAAACCTGAACTACAAATATACTCAATAAATTTTTCATGCAAAAGAAATTTAAAGTAGAAATCAGAGTCACCATCAGGATGAACATTTCTAGAAGAATAGTCAATTAAAGGAGGATTAAGCCTGAACAAAATATTAGAAACAAATGGAAATGACAGGAAATAAAAATCATCTCTCTATAATAACCCCACCAATGGTTTTAATTCTCCAATAAAAAGACATAGTTTGGCAAAACAAGTCCTAAACATATGTTTTTCACAATAGGTTCACCTTATAGGAAAAGATATCCATAGTTTGAAGAAAAAAATGATGGAAAAATATATACCATGCAGTTAAAAACCAAGCAAGCAGGGGTAGCTACTTTCATATCAGACAAAGGAGACTTCCAGCCAAAATTAATTAGAAGAGGCAAAGAAGGTCACTTCATGTTATTTAAGGGAATCGTTCAACAACAAAATATAATGATTGCAAATATTTATTTCCTAAACTTTGGTGCACCTATTTACATAAAACAAATCTTTTCAATATAAGGAATCAAACAGTCTACAATACAATAATTCTTGGTGACTTCAATACACCTCTCTCACCATTTGTTAGGTTTTTCACACATAGACTAAGTAAAGATTCTTCAGAATTAAAAAATATTATTAATTAAATGGACCCGGCAGACATCTATCAAATATTTCATCCACAAACGACTGAACTCCCTTTCTTCTTAGTGACACTTGAAATTGCTTCTAAAACAGATCATATTTTAGGACATAAAGCAAATCTTAGCAAATATCAAAAATAGAGAAAATCCTTTACCTTCCATAAGAGCATATGGAATGGAATTAAAAATCAACAACACAATTAAAAACAAAATATTGTAATAGGTAGAAATTAAATAATACAACTTTGAGAAATCAATCATAGAAGAAATCAGGAGAAATTTTTAAAAATTCTTAAAAACAAATGAGAATAGGAATACAGCATGTCAAAGATCTCTGGAACAGTACAAATGCAGTTCTAAGATGAGAGTTTATAGTATTGGGTTCCTAGAGTAAAAATATGGAATAATTCCAAATACATATTCTAATATTACACCTCAAGGCCCTAGAAAGAGAAGAATAAGATAATTCCAAAATCAATAGTAGACAGGAAAATCCTTATTAAAATATTGTAAAACTGCATTCAGAAGCACAGAAAGAAGATTGTACACCATGATCAAGTGAGCCATTCCAGGGAGGCAAATTTGATTCAATGTATGCAAATCAATAAATGTAATTTACCACATAAATAGAATTAAGGACCAGAGTCATGTGATCATCTCAGTAGATGCTGAAAAAGCATTGGACAAAATCCAGCACCAATTCATGTCAAAATGCTGGAGAGACTAGGCATGGATGGAATTTACCTCAACATTACATACAACAACTCTCTGCCAACATCAAACAGAATGGAGAAAATCTGAAAGCATTTCTTCTAAAATCAAGAACTAGAGACCAAGATGTCCACTCTCACAACTTCTCTTCAATATATTTCTTGAAACACTAGCCAGAGCAATCAGTCAAGAAAAGGAAATTAAAGGATACAAACAGGAAGAGAAGACACCACACCATCTCTGTTTTCCAATGACATCATCCTACATCTACAAGACCCCAAAATCTTCACCTGAAGTCTTCTCAAGCTGATGAACCCATTCAGCAAAGTATTAGGATACGTAATCAGCATTAAAAAACAATAGCTTTCCTGTACTCTAATAGTGAATATTCAAAGAAAGAAATCAGGCAAACTATCCCATTCACAATAACATCAAAAATACGTAAAGTACTTGGGACTAAATCTAACCAAGGAGGTAAAATACATTCACAATGAAAACTATAGGACACTGAAGAAAGAAATCAAGGAAGCCTCTCTTGGCATGTACAAGGAGCCCAACATAGGCTGATATTCAGCAAGAGCTATCAAGCAGATGAATTAATAGCATAGGCGGCTAATTATAGCACTAGGTGATGTTATTGAGAACTTAGGTCATGTAGGTCACTGTTCTGCTCTTGAGCAACGATTGCCTCATTTGATTTGCACAATAATTTGGGGAAATATTATAAAACCTGGCCTGCTCAGGCTGCATAGGGTAACTGTTTAATATGCAAAGAAATAATACATGAAAATCAAATAAATCATAAGTTAAAAAGGGTTAGGGAGCACTACCATATTACTATGTGTTCTGTGCCTTAGACTCTTTATAATTGAATTAAAGGAGACTGGCCAGTAGACAAGCTGCCCCTGAAAGTGACAGAGAGCTTGGCCTAGGGGGGAGGCTGTGATTGACACACACAGTTACCCACGCAGACACAGCTGAGCAACAGGGAAAGTGCCCTTCACACAAATACATCCTGCAACGGGTCCCTCTCTGGGCTCAGAGACAACCTCAGTGAGGACTAGCCCTGGGCTGGTTCTTGACTCTCTGTGATTCTGTCACTCTTGTTGGGACTCATGTCCCATAGACAAGAATGATTTGCCCAAAGGAAATAACAAAGGGTCAAATCCACAACTTTGTACAAAGGAGAAAGCAATGCAGCCTTGACCCTTCTCCGTTTGAACAAGAACTTCCACTCAACCCCCAGTTGGTGGCGCTATGCACAGGGAGGAAAGAGAACAGAGGGTCCAGGAAGTGTGGCCTGGCAGCTGCTGGGTGAGACCCTACTCCACTGGGCCACAGAAGGCCTGTAGCCCTCCTTTCTGCTGGAGGGACATGTCCACAGTGGTCCAGGGCTGCTCCCACCCACAGTTCTGTGGTCATGAAGCACCAGGCCCAGGGTGTTCCTCCTGGTCATTCTCCCCCGACAAGGAATAGAGTCTCCGGTCTTGATGGCTCATGTGACATTAGTCACCCTTCCTGGCTTCCAGAATAGCTATCATTTGTCTTGTTTTTCATACAGAAGGCAAAAGAGGGAAACGCTGGGTCTAGGATCTCATTGGTATGGACCTTGGGCAGATGTGAGTCTCGGGGGGACAGCCCACCAGGGACACTTCTGCAGACATGGGCACGATGGGCACAGGCCTTGGAGTGGCGCTCTCTGCTCCAGGTGCCTGTTTCTGCTCCTCCCCACAAGGCTTCCTCGAGCAGGGAAGCGAGTCTCTTTCTGCAGGGGACATTCTTGGTTGTCACCCAGAGCAGGACTCTGCTCTCCTGCGGGAGTCACAGGCTGTGCACCAGGGACACAGTGGCTGGTTCAGGCGCCAAGACTCACTGACCGGGCTTCTGCAGCTTCAGAGTTAACAACTGTTCAGAATGGCACAGAGTTGGATTCTGGTGGCCACCAGCTGAAAAGCAGCTCTAAGACGCAGCTCTGTGGGACTTGTCCAAAGCTGAGCCAGTAGATTCAGAACCAGAGGCTTCGGGTCCTGATCCTTACAGATACCAGCTCTTCATGGAAGGTCCCCAAGGAGATCAGGAGTCTTTAAGGCTCTAGAGAAGAATGGGAAGGCTGGTGAATGCAAGGGATGACTGTTTGACTCACCCACCAACAGTTCAGGCCCAGTGTTTCCTTTCTGTCGAAGTCCCAAATTTGGCTGAGGAACAAAATGCCCATCCACAATATGTGAATTCTGATTGACAGTCGCTGCTCCTGGCATTTGGAACCCCTTTATTATAATTCACTTTTTTGGCCTTTCTTGCAGCCAGAGGGGGAAGCCCTACTGGGAGAACCTCTTAGATAAAATTCTCTTTGTCCCCTGGTTCCTTTCTGCTTGGGAGATACCTGCAGTGCCTGGAGCTGCTGCAGCCAGCTTGAGACCATGAGATGACAGCCAAGAGAAGGAAATGCCAACCCACAGAGGATGAGGGTGAAGAAGGACGGGAGCAGTTGAGTCCCATGTCACGCCACAGAGAGCCTGAAACAATTCACAGAGCATAAACCTCCAAATGTCTCCTCTGCAAAAGAAACAGTTTATGTCCTTACCACGAAGGCTGCTATAGGTTGAGTGTTCATCCTATTAGAGCTGAGCACCTTAAATAATAAGCTCACTGTTTTGACCTTTATTTACATATTTCATTATATTCATGTTTTTACCTTTACTATTTGAACCATGCATGGAATATTGAACAACTGGCAACAACAGAAAAGAGGAAAGAGTGCATCACAATTAACCCTAATCCCGTATTTTTTCCCTCTCCCTCTCCGCCCTGCCCACTCATCCCCAGGATGAAGCAGGAAGTGCACCTGGTCTGTGGTCTGTCTCCTCCATCCTGCTCCAAAGTCTCCAACTTCAGGGTTAGAAAACAAATCCACTTACTCTGGAGAGGCCGCCTGGCAGCGCCTCCTCTAATGGACGACTGGGCACTGGGCTCCTGTTCCCAGGGTCCATCACAAAGGGGGATCCTGGGTGCTGATTGCAGGTTAAGCAAGTGGCACCCTGGACTGTCTGTCGGGAGGCTGCCGTCTGCACAGGCCTCTCCCGCTCACTGGATGTTCCTGGTTTGCCTTTCTCTGAGTTTCTAGCTCAGTCTCTTTGTGGGGTGGCCCCGCCCAAGGGACCCCAGTTTGATAGCTGGATAACCCCGACAACGACAGGGAGCCTTCCCAAAGACGGGACCCTCTGCACGGAAGCCTCAGCTCCCCTTGCCATCAGTGCTGTGCAGAGGCTTCTCAGAGGCCTGTGGGCTGCCCGAAGGGACAGGAGAGGGCACTTCCAGCCAGTGGCCTGGTTACTAAGTAGCCTCCTCAGAGGCTGAGACCAGGCTGATGCCCCAGGGAATATTTGACTTTTTAAAACATACAAGCACCAAAGGACAAAGACAGGATTTTAAAGAAGTGCCTTTAAGACTCCTCTGCTTCCCGCCCAGTTTAAAACAGGTCCCTTCCAAAAGCCTTGCAGTCCTTTGAGGCTGGGACGGGCTTCACAAACACGAAAATGGTGCCTTTGCACACGATCTGACACTGTTGGATTTTCAATGTGTGAACCTGGTTTTGGTGGCGAGGACCCAGCCTGCTTGTTTGGGAGGCATGACAAGGATCATTTGTGGCAGTAAAGAGCAGAGGGAAGCAAGCCTGGCCAAGACGGATCCACGTTCTGGGTAAAAATTGCTGTCACTAGACTACATTTTCAGGCAGCCACGAGCAAGGTTAACAGAGATGTGCCACCTTCTTACAAACAGATGCTCCTCGTGATTATGCAATTGGATGATTAATTTACTGCAAATGACGGGGACACTGTCTGCTGCCTTTATTCTGAGGACAGTGACTCCCTATAGTTCCTGTGGATTGCCCTGAGTCTAGGTGACTCTTTCCTCTTTGTGGGCAAATTAGGTAGCATGAGTGACACTGTGCTGCAGTAACAACAATCCCAATTCTCAGGGCCTAACACATTGAAGAAAAATTTGGTGTTTGTTTCTTGCTGCACCCTGATTCCCTCACAGGGGTGCCTGGGAGTCTGCTCTACAGCATCTGCACTTTAGGACCCAGGTTGCTGGAACAGATTTCCTATGAAATTTCACCATACAGAGAGAAAGGGAATGTGGAGATGGCTGGCTGGCATTTACAGATGTCACCTGCAAGTGACCAGTGATATACCATAAAATTGGGGACAAACAACCTCTTCCCAGAGCCCATGGCCTTACAATATGGGTGTGTAACTCACCTCATCAACAGCAAGGGGGCTTCTCCACTCTCTGGGTCTCCGATGGCCTTCTGATTGGCCTTGTCCACTGGCACCGCAACAAATATGATGTGACCTGGGGCTCCAAAGGATTGTTGATGGGGTTCATCTGTTATTCTCTTCCTACAGCACACCTAGGCTAGTCTGCTGGGTGCTGAAGAACTCTGACCACCAGCTCCACCCCAGGTCTGTGGTGAGGCTGACTCTAGGTAGATTGGCCAGGTGCTGTGGACACTTGAATGAGTTCATGTCGGATCAACAGAGCCAGGCCCAGATCAGCTGAATGACTGAGAGACACATGCCTACACAAGCAAAAAAATTGTTAGTTGTTTTGAGGCCCTAAGTTTTGGGATGTTTTGTTACGCAGCTGTCGCCAACCACTATGTAAGATGTCATTTCTACTCAACTTTCACTGCCCATACAAAACTGCAAAGCCACACCCAACTTCAATAAAGAGTGAATATAATGCTGGAAAATGCCCAGAGAATAGCTGGGTACACTGGTTGGACAGCAGAAATAACCAGAAGAGGTGGATACTCAAGGAATCAGAGCTCAGGGAGTCAGAAAACCAAAGAAAGGCAGATGTAGAAGCTATATGTGACACACTCTGGTCTCTGAGTCCAAAACCCCAAACAATGCAGACAAAACTGCCATTGTCCCTTTATGACAAGAAGTAACTTCAGTACTCTCCACCTATAGGGAGGGAGACAGTGCTCTTTAAACATAAGAGAGAACAAAGTCAGTCCACAAACCCCGACAGGTAAGAGATGACATCACGTGGCTGCACCTACTGCAAGTCAACCTGATTTCCCTTCCAAGTCTGCGTGGCCCAAGCCTAGCAGAAGGCTTCCTTTCAGCCCTGCCCTCGCTCTCCATGATCCAGAATCTGACACTGTCCCCAAGGATACTGGGAGGGCTCTCTGGTCCCAGGTTCTTGCTGTGTTCTTATTTGATGTTTCTCTAAAGCTGTGGATTTGGGGAAACAGGCAGGAGAGGGGACCATTGGTGAGATTTCCCATGGCCTCCACACCTGTTTCATTCTGGCTGCTTCTGAGAATCTTGTGGGCAAGGGTCACTGACCATGTGGCCCAAGGGCCTCCCATGCCCCATGGACCAGCTGAACTCAAATCTCCCCAGGGGGACCTAGGAGAGCTGCTATTCCTTGCAGAATCCCCTCAGAGATGCTGAAGTGCTATTTTGAGGCATGCCTAGGCATTTTCATAGTTTGGAATCCTCTTTATTAAAAATATACAAAGTTACAAATGAAAAAAACATGAAAGTCAATATTTATTTGGAAGCTGAAGAAAATTGCACATTTTGAGAAGCTAAGGAACACCCTGACCATCACGAGATTTAGAAAGACTGTAAGACATTTTTATTAATTAGCTGCCTCATACAACTGTAAGATATTAACTTCCCACACTCCCAGTTCATTCTTGTCTGCATATTCTTTGATCCAATGTTTATGGCATAGATTTTGTCATATAAATTTCTATAGCAAAAATAAATTCACTTGTCTGTATTTTTGTAAAAGTGATAAAATTGCTTTATTTTAACATAAAACTAATTTACTTATTGGAATGCATAAAAATGAATGCTTTGCTAACATTTTTGATAAATTCTAAAATATTATGAAATATCCACATTAGTCTCATGAAAGAGAAAAATATATACATATGTACAATATGTCCATCTGTATGCATATGTATAGTTTTCTACATTTATATATATATATATTTATATATATATATTTTTTAAAAGAGAGAGAGAATTTTTAATATTTATTATTTAGTTCTCGGCGGACACAACATCTTTGTTGGTATGTGGTGCTGAGGATCGAACTCGGGCCGCACGCAAGCCAGGCGAGCGCGCTACCACTTGAGCCACATCCCCAGCCCCTACATTTATATATGTGTGTTTGTAAGTATCATCTGTTTATTTACCTCTGAATGATATATAAAAAGCAGTACATGTTTTATATTTGAGTAATCTTGGGATGCTATAAGAAAATACCCTACACTGGTTGGCTTAAAAACCAGAAATGTTTCTTACAGTTCTGGAGGCCAGAGGTCCCTCATCAAAGTCTGACAGGGTTGGCTCCTGGCACACGCCTCTTCCTCCTGTGTCCCCACCTGGTCTTTGCTTGGTATGTGTGCCATGGAGAGGGAGCAAACATGGCCCAAGGTGCCTCTTAGAAAAACACTAATCCTGCAGGATCAGAGGCGACCCTTGAGACCCCAATTAACCTCTCCCAGAGGCCCTAGCTGCACACTAGGGCTGAGGACTCTGATAGACGAGCCGTGGGAAGACACGGTCATTCAGCTCACAGCATTGTGTGCTGAGAAGTTCTTCAGGGCCTGGGCACTGAGGCGCACAGAAGCTTCCACTTGGCTTCGTGCCTCTGGAGATGGGAAGAATCCCCCAAACTATCTGCTCTCTCCCTTTATCTTCAAATTCCTCCTATATGGTCCACCTTGGGCTCAGTCCTATGACAAGCTCCTGTGCGAAAATGACCCTGGCCAGTACCTCTGAGGGTTGACACCACAAGGCTGGAGTTCCAGGAAACCTTCCCCCACCAAGATGGTAGCAGTCACTATCTATCTATACTGAGAATTCCATTTCACCTACAAAAAGTGTCACCCTAGCCCCAAAGGAGATGAGGACCAGCTCAAGGTGCCCGTAGCCACTCTCCTGACCTGTCCACAGCTCTCCTTTGTTTCCCAAAGGCTCCTGTGTTGACCCTCTGGCCCCAGGGTATCAGTGGGGGCCTGACCTCATCAGTGGATGAAGCCATCGGGGATTCCTATTGGACAGCATTACTGGGGTGGTGGAAACTGTCAGATCCGGGGCCCCGGGTGGAGGGAGCAGGTGGCTTGTCCCTGGCCCCGCCTCCTCTCCTGCTGTTGTTTTCTCTCCTGGCCTCCATGAGCTGAGCTGCCTTCCTCCACCACACCCTCCTGCGTTATGTCCTGCCTTACCGTGGGCCCACAGCCATGGAACCAGCCAACCCTGGACCAGAATCCACCTTTCCTTCTTTCAGTTGCTTAACTCAGGTGTTTTGTCGTAATGATGAAAGCCTGGTGGAGGCCCCCAGTGGTTGGCCCAGGTGCGTTTCTGGGTCTTAGGTCTTTGTCCTGGGAAGCCAAAGGCCCTATCAGAGCTTGGCAATCTTCCTCTTTATCTCTTCCTAAGCTCCATTTCTGTTTTGGGAAACATGTTTTGCACATCGAGGCCACGTGGCCTTGTGAGGCCCTGCTGTGGGCTGAGGCAGGAGCCAGGCCGCACATGTCCCAGTCCTTGTTCTGCCACTTGCCAGCTGTCCATGCCTGGGCAGCCTCCCTCACCTCTGGGCCTCATCGCTGTTCTGGGACTCAGGGAGGTCACCAGTGAGTTCATGCTGGGGAAGAGCAGAGAGCAAGGCAGCCAGGGTGAGTGTGCGTGGGGGCCGTCCTCTCCCCTGAGGACCAGCCTCTGGTCCTCCTGGAGAGGGGATCTGCTTCCCGCGCTGAGCTGGCTCCGCTGGGCAGGAAGAGGAGCAGAAGGGGACTGCAAGGAGGGATCCCTGAGAAATGGCAGCATCTCGGGTCGATTTAGCCACGGACAGGAGGAAACCCAGGGAGTGGTCAGCTTCACTCACACTTTACCTCGCCTCTAGTCCACTCCAGCGTGGAGAAGGGCCTGAGGGCTGTTTCCCAGGAGACCCCTCCCCCTTTGATCCTCCCACACTCCCTCCTCTTCGTCCTCCCCCCTGCCTCCCACCCTCTTCCCCCTCCTTCCCTCCCTTCCTTCTTCCCTCTGTCCTCCCCTCCTCCCTCTTTCCCTGTTCTTCCCCATCCCCTCTCTGTCTCCCTCTTTCTTTCTCTGGTGCTATTTGCTATTCATCAGCTGCAGAGCTGATATGAATGCACAAGATGGATTCCTCCAAATGACTTTTCCCTAAGAGATAATAGATTGCTTTTCTCCATCAGTGCAAACCAGAAATTGAAACAGATGAGGCATGTCTGGAAACCCTCAGGACAGAGCATTCTGGCATGGGAAGCGTCAGCCTCTGGACAAACTTGGAGGCACACTCGTGGTCCACGGCTGGAGGGGAGGCTGGGTCAGCTCTGCAGGTCTGAGGCAGGTGCGGGGCTCTCTCCTCGAAGCCTCCTGCTCGCTCCAGGTGCTGTGAGTTTGCTTTTGCAAGTCCTTCCCCAAGTATCCACCGTCTGGCTCTTCAGGGATGAGTGACAGGTAGCTTCAGTGGATTCAGGGAAGACTACCAGGAGAGGAAGGGGGAAACCTCAGCCTCACTGGAAAACCAACAAGACAGTACATTTTGTAGACTGTGGACTGAAAACACTTGCATCATTGCAGATATAAAGTCTGCTTTTGTTGGGTGGAATGAGATACTCCGTGTCTACCACCATGAATTCAGCAGGAGCGAAAGGGACTGTCCAAGCCTCACAATCAACTCATCAGTGTCCTCAAACTGGGATCCCAGAAGTGTCTTCAGCGTCTGCAGTATGTGGAGTTACCAGAGTGGCCACTTCCTGCTTCTCTGAAATCAACCAGTAGAGCTCTGAGACCCCTGTGCTAGCCAAAGAAACCCAGGTTGACCATTAGCTCGATCTTAGTGATTCCTGTTCTCTCCTGTGGCTAATACCCCATGCCAGGCCAATACAGCCCCACAGGAGTATTAGCTACAGTATGGTAGATGTTACTTCTCATTCGTAGAAAGTTTAGTCCACAATTGTGGGTGGTGCATTGGTTGGAGGGCTCCTCACGTCCTGAGCCACCTCTACTCTCAACGAGCAGGAACGGAGTGACAAGGCCATAGACCTGGCCTTGACATGCTATGTGTCCCAGCTGCTCACCTTGCTCAGCAAGAGATGCTCACAACTGCAAGGCAGGCTGCCAAGAGAGGTTCACTGTGTGCTCAGGAAGAGCAGGAAACAGGTTTGGCCCACCTAATAGCTCAATGGCTACCTCCAGCCTCTGCTTCTGCAGTCTTTAGAAAAAAACATGCATGATGTCTGCTAGGTTAGCTAAGGGGTGGTCTAGACTTTCAGAGAGCAGCCTGGCTGCTGCCCGGGTCATGCTGAGGGTCGGGGGAAGGCCCTGGAGGAAGAGGAAACCTACAGTGGTAGGAACATCAAGATCTGCAGTGGCCCTTCCTGGGAGGGGCGCAGAGGGGCTACCCGCACCCCCATCCTTATTGCAGTGACCAGCCATTACAAGAGCCATTACTGCAGTCTGTGTGGCAATGGTTTCTTTGCATTTTTGTGGTCTTAGCTGTTGATTTTGCTGTTTCACCTGCCAAAGTGGGAAGACAGGAGCGGGGTGCCTCATGGAGAGGACACAGAGAAGCTCCACTGTGATCCGAGTCAGAATGAAGTCAGCCAGTTCAGTGCTCGTGAATCAGCAATGTGGATTCATAAGTTCTCCTGAAGCAGAAGCACAGAAGATAAGGCGGTGTGTTGATTGAGGGATGGAACCTTTGTGATAAGAGGCTCCCAGGAAAGATCCCTGTATCTCCCCTAGAGAGAAAGAAAATGGTCCAGGAGTTGATGGGAAGGATATCCTGCAGGGGTGGCAGTGTTAGAATAAGCAAGTTCAAGTCAAAGGTCAAGTAGGTGAGGCCTTGCATATGTTAATGACCCTGATTTGTCCATCTCACAATAGACACATATTTAATACCATGTTGTACAATAAATACATACAATTATTTTTTCTCAATGAAGACTCCATTTTAAAAACAATAAGGAAAACAAACACTAAATGATACAAAGAAGTGCAAAGAAAAGAAAAGGAAAATAGCTCTCCCCATAACAAGAATCAACTTCTGCTTTGGGAAATAGTGGGTCAAATTATTCCTAGAGTCTCCACCTCTCTCTGCCCTTTTGTGGTTAGTGGCCCACGTTCGAGGGTGGATTCATGTCCTGTCCAATGCAGTGGCTGTTATTTCAGAGATGGTTAAACAAGAACTCTAATGACACAGCTATAAAACCTGCTATTTCCAGGTTTGCATGAGGTAGCGGGCCTTGTTCTCGGCTGCTTGGGATATTTATGGTGCTTGGTCTCTTGGTGTTTTTACAACGCCGTGACTCATATTTTATAGCTGTTTTACTGGACTAATTTTCCGTGCTGCATCTCGCCGGCCCGTCCCAGCCACCCTGCAAGTTAGCTCCCTGCTCCGCCCCGGGGTGACACACTGCACCTGTCCATCATCTGAGAGCCTCTGAGGACCATAAGCTTCCCAGGGCCTGGAAGTTCCTCTTCTAGCATAATGAGCAGGAGGAGAGGGAGCTCCCTTCCCTTTAACATTTCCAACTGTCCTAACAGCTATAAAGACGCCCCATAAAATCAATGAAGTAAATGTTAAATGAGGCACCAGGTCTCCACCATGATAAATTAACAGGACCAAATTAAGAGCCTCCCCTTCCTGTAAAGGTCTGTCAGATCTCCCTGTGACGTGGGCTGCCTGGAGCAGGGCCTCCTTGTCAGTCAGGAAAGAACAAGGGATTGCGGCATTTGGTTCTAAGCCTATCTCTGGATTTGAGACTGATGAGACCACATGTACCTCAACAACCCCAACCCCAATGAGCTCATTTATTATATTTTATTTCTGTTGGTA
Source organism: Ictidomys tridecemlineatus (assembly GCF_052094955.1). NCBI lineage: Eukaryota > Metazoa > Chordata > Mammalia > Rodentia > Sciuridae > Ictidomys > Ictidomys tridecemlineatus. The sequence goes on from NC_135478.1 coordinate 102,039,476, forward strand.
CTAGGGGTGGAACCCAGGGTGCTTTAGCACTGTGCTACATCCTCAGGCCTTTATTTATTTATGTATTTTAATTTGAGACAGGGTCTCTCTAAGGCTGAGGCTGGCCTGGAATTTCCATCCTCCTTCCCCAGCCTCCCGTGTTTCTGGGATGACAGTGAGGTGTGTACCCCTGCACCAGCTGAGCTCATTCATTTTTAAACCACACTTGGGGCTGAACCTGGAAAACAACTCTGTGCAAATCAAACAGGTCTGGCTTCTTCTGTGGAAGAGCTTGCACCCCCTTCTCTTGGTCTCAAATCCTTACAATGGAGCAGGGTAAGCGGTGACGTTATCCTTCTAGGAGGGGCATGTGAAGTCTGAACTGAGAATATTCTGAACCCAGGGTGACTAAGCCTCCAAATGAGCTTGGGGCTGGGGTGTTTTCCTGTATTTTCTGGCTTTTGGAGGTATAACTGGGAAAGACCCAGACCACCTGGGAGGAGCTGGGCACCTTGTGGATGGGACCGTTCCCATGAGTGTGTGTTAGAGTGCCCCCAACCCCATCACAGCAGGAGAGAGGAGGGTGAGGGGAGGCAGAACACATCCAATCTTATTCCAAACTTAGGTCTCCTTTCAGGCAACATCCTAGAGGAGGCAAAGGAGGAACGACTCCCCTTACTCCTCACTCTGGCCCCCCAAGTCCACCTTCACCTGCTTAATTCAGTCCCTTGTTAGCTGATTTCTTTGCACTGTCATTTATTGAGTAGAGTCCCCAAGGTATGAGTCTACGTGGCCTGTGTGTCAGAAAGAGTTCGCTCCATCTCCTTCCTAACTGTCTGTCTGTCTATCTATCTATCTATCTATTTATCTATCTATCTATCTATCTATCTATCTATCTATCTATCTATCTATCTATCTATCTATCATCTGCCTTCCCATCTCCCATTCTATCTCTGTCTTTCATTCTGTGTTTGAAATGCACATTTTCAGAATCCCTAATCAACTTAACACAGATGTGCCTCGACCTGAGCTGGTCACGTCCGGATAAGCCCGTCATCAATGGGAAACATCTTCAATGTTAACAGGGGCTTTAATGCACCCAACCCATGGAGTGTCAGAGCTTGGCAGCCCAGCTCAGGGTGTGGGTTGTGTGCTGCTGGGGTGGGTGGCCAGCTGGGAGCAGTGGCTTGCCACCAAGGCCCAGCAGAGCAAAAGCACTAGCCCAGGAAGAGATCAAAATTCAAAATGCAAAGCACAATTTTCCCCCAACACCAGTTGCTCTCCCACTGTCATAAGTTGAACACTCATCAAGTCGACACTCCCTGAGCTCATTTCTAGGCCTGTTCAGCCTGATGTCGCGAGAGGAGCCTCACTGATTCTGATTAACCTCTGGGCACCCACGGGCACTCTATGGATACTTCATTCTGTCTGCGCCTTTCTGTTGGAGATGACTCTGGGTCCATGGGACCATGCAGGACAGTGTCTTGGGTAGAAGCAGTCCTCAGCTCTCCTTTGCTGGGTGCTGTGTGCACTGAGGTCTCCTTTACATCTCACCTCCTTGGTCTTCCCTGGAGCTGACTTTTCTAGTCGATCCTTTAAGCCAGAAAGGGAAAGGGACCCAGGTCTCTTTTCAAACATCTGGAGCCTCACCACCTCATCATCACCACTCAAGACCAAGTTGGGAGGGCAGGACGGGCAGACTGACCGGCACCTGCATGCCCCCCAGGGCACCCTGCACCATCCAGACCATGGCTTGTTAACCAGGGGAGCTGGAAGGGCTCCTTCTGTTAGGACAACTACTTTGTTTGCCTATTATTCAGGTCAGAACTAAAATCCCAAGGATTAAGGAGCCCAGAGTCTTGTGATCACAAACCTTTTTAAGAGCCGTAGCTTCCATAGTGGACTGGCAATGGTCTGGACCCACCTGGGGGTTTGAAGACTGAAATGTCCAAGCTTCTAGGGTTGTAGGAGAGTTCAGGGATGAGGATGAATGGGAAAACACAGAACTAGTGTGACTGCCCACCACCATCCTGGCGCACAGTGCCTCTAAAGACTGCAAGTTTGTGGGTGGCGAAATGTGGCTTTTACAGACCTTCCCAGACCTTCTTCTTGGTCCAAACACCCAGTTGTTTTGGCTCCTCTGTCTTCGTGTGGTCCCCGCCAGAGCAGGAGGGATGTAGAAGATGATCCATCAACCCCCAGGGAGGAACCTCAAGCCATTCCCAGGAAATCAACCAGGCATAATTAAATAAGCCCCTTCTTCCCTTAGCAAATGTAATCTTAAAATATTTACTTGGAGAAAACACATTTAAATGCATTTTCTGCTAAAGTTAAATCAATTCATTAAAACTTACTTAAGAAACTAGCAGTGCAAAATCTGTGTCTCCCGCACACCAGAGGCGCCTCTGCACCCTAACATGACAGTATGCAGGACACACCAGTAAGCCAGCGCCAGGTGTGGACATAAAAGGGGGGCGGGGCTCACTCAGTGGAAGGAAGCAGGACCAGAATTCCCTCATCTCCTTAGGAGATGAGTGGGCTGCACTCAGGAACCACGTCTGTGGTGGTACCTGAAGCCCAGCCCACCGGGACTATCTCCTGTGTGTCTGTCATGTGAGAGGCTCTGGTGCAAATCCTGGAGCCCAGCAGACAGGGCCCCAGGAGGGAGGCTGTGACCTTGTCTTGTACCTTCCACACGTCTCTCATTCACTGGGTCTCGTGCTGTCCCAGAGATGTCCTCGGAGCCCTGTGCCATATGCTTGCTAATCCCCTGCCCTTAAAGTCAGGGGGAGATGGCCCCTGGGACAGGGATCCCTTCACTGTGGTGGGCTAAGCCTTTTCACATAAGTTGACTCAGACAATCCTGAGGCAGCCCCTTTGGAGAGCAAAGTGGGAATGATCCCCAAGGCTTTGGGGGTGCGGGGACAGGTCTGGGAGTGAAATCCACGCCTGTGTGCTCAGCCTCAAGGCCAAGTGAGCGGGAGTGCCCTGGGGACCGCTGGAGGAAGCCTCTGTTTCAAGAATATTCCTCAGGGAGCCCTTTAGCAGCTGAGAGGTGGGAATCAGCACAGCAGCCCTCTGCTCAGCTTTGCAGCAGGGCGGGGTAGGGCAGGACCAAGCTGTGACCCCTACACGGGTGTTCCCTGGTGCCCGTGCTTCATTTACTCCAAGGCTGTTGCTTTTACCCTAGGGCTGCCGTGCTCCCCACATGTGGCTGCTCCGGAGGTTGAGCACACCCCTGGCCACCAGCATCTTTGGTGTGGCAGTCTCCCTGCTCTCCACAGTGCCCCAGTAGGCACACTTCCACTTTTGTTCTTTTCATTGTTTGCACAGATGTTTTTTGTGGGATTATCTAGAAGTCTAATTGTGAGGTCAGAGAATAGGACAGTTTGGAATATGTGCATATATTTTGAAATATGTTCATATAGCTGTGTATATGAGACTGCATGATACATATACCTACCTACCAGAAGAACGTGTTCCTAAACAACCCAACATGTGTGTCTGTGTGTGTGTGTGTGTCTGTGTGTGTGTGTGTGTGTGCGCGCGTGTGCGTGAGAGGACCACTGCCATTCTTAGCTCCAGGTAATTAGCATATTCCAAGTCCTGTCTCCAGTACCTTCCTGCACACTTTGGTCAGAAATCACTAGTTCAGGTCCCCTCTGCTGTTTTGACTGCACAGTGACCAATGCCCTTGGTCTCCGTGAGGTTCATGTGTCCTCCACCCCCGTCATCTGAAGTGCCTGGCACCTTCTCATACCTCTGTCAATGGGTGCCCTCCCCTTCCCATGTGATGGGCCCCTGTGCATTTCCCTCTCTCTGTCCACCTGCTCATGTGGCTCTTACCTTCTGCTTATCTTCTTCATCTCCCAGAGTGACCCGTGTCCCCGGACATGCGCCCATCTCTGCAGCAGATCCTCTTTGACTGGATTTTTAGGATGCACCAGGCTCAGGGCACTGCAGGCAGGGTGTGTACGGGGCAGGCATGTACCTCTGTACCATGAACTGCCACTGACCCTTCCAGTGGCTTCTGGTGAGTGAACATATTGCTTAGGGCAGCTTGTGCTGGACTTCTATCACCAGGAGAACCTGCCACCACGTTTGTCCTGCCTCCTGTCCTCCAGCCAACACTCATGTAGTGTGAGGCTTTGTGTTTCATAACAGACAACTGAAACAGGGCAGAGCTGCTGCCAACCACTGCGCACGCAACAGGCCTACCATGCATGTCCTGCATCCTCCCCAGTGATGGGCAGCTTCCAGTCCTCAGCCGTTCTGGCATTAATCAGCGTCCACCATGCCCTTCCGACACAGCATGGCCACGCAGGCATGCCACATTCTGCCCAGGCTGGGGTGCTTCTGCAGCACAGACACAGCCTTCCTGAGGGTCCAGGTGGAAAACAGGTTCTCCCAGGCTAGACGGAAACATGGCAGCAGAGCCACGGTGTGGAGCCCAAACCAACCCCACGGTATCAAGGTGCTCCTGGGAAATGGGCTGGGAATAGGTCCAGCCAGGCACAGGCTGGAAGGAAGCTTGGGTCTGCCTTAAAAATACCTTCCAAAATTCCTGGTGGAAGGACACATGGGAGGTGCATGAGAGCTACTCGGTCGCAACCCAGGTGGACCTCCACTTACTAGTGATGAGTCAGGAAGGCCACCTGACCTGAGGCCACTTCCCTGGCACAAACCCGACTTTCTCATCTCAAGAGTCTCTGGTGGAGGAGTTACAAATGCTCGACTCGCAGCCTTTGAAGCCCGGCCACAGTGGCACTGGAGCAGATCAGATGGGCACAGCCTCATGAGTATTCTGACTCACACACTTTGGTTTTAAAAAATACATGGCCTTGAACGTTACCCAGGTAGTTTTATTTTGTATCATACATTTTAACCAAACTTCTTTAAATGATTTAGTTAGAATGAAAAAGACAGCAATCAGGCCTTTTACCTCTTCTGATTTTCCCACTCAGCCGTACCTTAAGTTACTCCAATATTTTTCATCCACCACAGAAATAAATAAAAGATTGCATCTAGCATTTAGGTCACATTGAGATTTTCTGTCTCAATAAAAGTGGTAGTTGTCTAAGAAATCTTTCCAGGCAATTATAAATATGTCCAAATAAAGTAAAAGCGTGGTGCTGGAGACTGTGTCCACGGTAATCATTGGAAAGCAGCCGTAAGTGTCCTGTACCTGTGATTAAACACCCCTTCACCACGCACACTCCCACAGATTAGCTAAAGCTGACCTGGCCCTGGTCCCATTTTGAGAAACTCATTATGAAGAAAGGAATTTTTTTCCTAAGTAAAGTTTTCAAGGAGATCGGAAATGAAAATTAGCGGTAATGTTTTTATAATATAAGTTTGGCTTCCAGGGAAAGATGAGAGAGGGAAATCCCTCCTAGCCTCAGGATGTGCCAGTCCAGTCTGTGGAATGCTAGGGTTTTAGGTGGAAGATTTATGAAGGTCAGAAGAACTGGGAAAATTTAAACTGGCATTAATAAGAAAATTTTCAATGTGGTAAATTTCCATACACAGAATGGACAGGAGCCTCCATATACAGGAGGCTTGACTTTCAAAGGTCTGCATTCCTGGTGTCTGGTGCTGGATTTTCCTAGCAAGGGTGGGTTCTTGGTGTGCTATGTGGGGAGTGGCCCATCCAGGGGGTTCCAAGGGAACCGGACAACTCTGGAGGAAGATAGACATGTTGTGGTTAGGGTGACCACCTCTCTGCAGCTACCCAGAACCAAGTATCTTATGACAAAGTCAAGAAAATTCTGGACTAGCTGGGGAGGTCGAGCGGCCCATCTCAACCCTTGGGCAGCCTCCTCGGGCCAGAGTACCAAGCGCAGGCAGGTTACCCTCAGGCCTCCCCACCTGGGAGCACCTGGTAGGAGCTGCCAGGATCGACTGGGGGCCAGGGGATTTCTTCACTCCTGGACTAACTGAGTTCCAGAGACCTGGACAGTTCATGGCCCTGGGAGGAAGAGGCCCCTAAACAGAGCCAGATTTGATTTACTGCCAAACAAGATGGATGGAGCAAAGTTATACCAGATGACATTAAGATAAATAAAGAAATGTGACATGAACTGCCCTTTAGCACACGGTACACTTATTGTTAAAATAAGTGCTGAATTAGTTTAAGTGGGGAGAGGAGAAATACACATCTCTGCAAAGACTACTTAGAGGATGAAATGGAGGGCATGTGCCTGGTCCTTCCCAGTTCCTCCTCCCTGTGTCAAATGGCCCTGGGACCAACACAAGTAACTTAGACGCTTGTTCCAGAAAATGCCCAGTCCTGAAAGATTAAACTGTGAACCAGCCAAACGGCTTTCTTAACAGGACCTACAGCTTGCTCAGTGGGACTTGCTACAAGATCTCCCATCACTGTGCCTCCCATCTAAAGCCTGAGGGGAGGAACAGGCTTCTCTCTGGACCCCAGGATCGCTGATCTGCACACCCTTGGTTCTCAGTGAGACCCGAGCTGGAACAGCAAGGAGCTGTCCTCTGATGACCTTTCTCATGCCTCAACAGGGCCAGGCCCCAGCAGAAAGGATTCCCGCATTCTGAAGCCTAAATTCTCATCCATCCAGCCCCGGTATCAGACCTAAGCTCCTTGGAGACACACAGAGACACACAGAGAACTGCAGTCCCCAGGAGAAGTGCCCACACATGTCACTAGTGCTGCAGTCTGGCTGGGAACAATTCATGAGCCATTTATCAAGCAGAAATGAACTTTATTTTCAGAACACACACTGCGCACCACAGGAGCTCTTCAGGAATTCCCTCAGAGCTCAACTGCCACCACCGGCTTCCCACAAGCCTCTCAACGCCCCCACTCCTCCTGCTCTTGAGGCCGATTGGCTGGGTCATGTGGGTGGAGCCAAAAAAAGTCCCCCAATGAGCAGCTCCGTGGTCTGAAAGGGTGGGGAAACAGCCCAATGAGCATCACTGCAGAGGAGCCAATCAGCTGGCAGCTAGAAGTTTGCTGGGGCCGCTGTGAGCCAATCATCAGCTGGCAGCTGGAAGTTTGCTGGCAGCTGGAAGTTTGCTGGGGCCCTTTAGGCTGTGGCTTTCAACAACTAGGTAGTCCCTTTTCCTGGACCTGTGATGTACAGACTGGGACTAAAACAAAGGGTGTCAAGTGGTACCTTCAGATCATAAACTGGTGATGTGCTGTGACGTGGACATCCACATTCAACCTGAAAAGACCATTCCTTTAGCAGCCCCATGGGCTCTGGGAGTCTCAGAGTGTCACTGAGCCTCATAAGTGAGACACCTTTCCTCAAAAGGCCCAGGAAAGGCCAGTGCAAACCTGGAGGCAAGACCATGCAATAAGGATCTGCACAGATCTTGCTTCTATGGACCAGTGTCAGGTCCCGCTGGGCTTCCCAAGTTCCTGGCCTGCACAGCAGGTGTGTGGACAGCCCAAGAGCCTGCCTTGGGCCCAATCCCCAGGAGCACCCTGCCCTGCAAGGCCCACCTCCCAGGCAGCCCAGGTGCAAATCCTGTAAGCACTGGCCTGATGGCCCTTCCTGAAGCTCCTTGTAGAGATGTCCTTCCTCACTGCGGAAGTCCAGGGTGCTCAGCTCTGCTTGGTCATTTCATCTTTCTGCCAGTCCTCCTGGTTATCGGACAGAAGGGAGGCCATATTCCTGGGGTTCACAGTTGCTCACGTGCTCTCAGAGAGCAGTGTTACAGAAGGAGGAGAAACAGCTGTCTCCTGGTGTCTCTGATACCTGGACACCAGCAACAGTGAGCATGGACATCTAGAAATCAGGTGAAATCAGTAAGCCATGCAGTGGGAAATCTGCATCAGGTATTTTCTTTTAATTTGGCTGGAACTTGGGGACAGAAAGAATCTCACCAGGTTCAGCTGCTTCATAGAGATATTTCTCATGAATAACTGGCTTTATTTTTATTTTGAAGCTACAAAACTTAACCCCTGTTTTTAGAATAACAGGGCAAGGGCATTTATAAAGGCAAATTTACTAGGAATTACATAAGAACTCAGAAGTCATTTTTCTCTGGGTAGACCAGCTTTGAATTCTTTTCTATTTATATGCAAATGTAAGATTCCGGAGGAGCTTGCTTTTATTTATTTATTTATTTTTTAC